>NC_072406.2:59739750-60381500 GCF_028858775.2 Pan troglodytes | reverse complement strand
AGCTCTTTAAGGCAGAGATTTAACAAGCTTCTTTCTGTACTTCTTGAGGTTGCTCTATGTTTGTTTCTGCTACTACCACCCACTAATAATAATAGTAGTAGTAACACTAATATGTTTATTACTATTGCTTATTACTAATTTAAGTCTGTTATAGGTAGTAATGTTTAATCCCCACAACAACCTACCTCTGAGGTGTCAGTATGTTAGTGTCCGTGTTTACAGAAAGGCTAAAAGAGATAAGTAATTTTCTCACATTCACACTGCAAATAGGAGAGAGATCTGGGATTCAAACCCAGGCCTAACCACCACTGTATTTATTGTACATTGTTTTCTTTCCTATTTCAAGAAACCTTTTTTTTTTTCTCCTTTTGAGATGGAGTCTCACTGTCGCCCAGGCTGGAGTGCAGTGGCATAGTCTCAGCTCACCGCAACCTTTGCCTCCTGGATTCAAGCGATTTTCCTGCCTCAGCCTCCTGAGTAGCTGGGATTACAGGCATGTGCCACCACACCCGGCTAATTTTGTATTTTTAGTAGAGATGGGTTTTCTCCATGTTGGTCAGGCTGGTCTCGAACTCCTGACCTCAGGTGATCCACCCACCTCGGCCTCCCAAAGTGCTGGGATTATAAGCATGAGCCACCGCACCCAGCTGTTTTGTTTCTTTAAGAATCAGAGTCTACTTGGAGTGCAGTAGCATAATCATAGCTCACCGAAACCTCAAACTCCTGAGCTCAAGCAATCCTCCCACCTCAGCTTCCCAAGTAGTTGGGACTATGGGGATGGGCATGTGCCACCATACCCAGCTAATTTTTTATTCATTTATTTTTTTTTAGAAACAGGGACTCACGCTTTTGCTTAGGCTGGTCTCAAACTCTTGGCTTCAAGTGATCCTTCTGTCTCAGCCTCCCAAGTAGCTGGAATGCCTGGCTCTCGTCATTCTTCTTATAGATATGAAACTATGTTTTGTAGTATTTGTTGCTATTACTTCATTTTCTTTCCCATTTCCCTTAATTTGAAATCACTGTTCTGATGAATTAATTGTTTGATTGGAGATGGGTATAAGTAGTCGATGCAGTCTCAAGCTCTACTTTTTTTTTTTTTTTTTTTTATCCTGATAAACGAATATCCTTGTTGGTTTTAGGAATCTTGGGTTTTAGTTCTTTTTTTTCTCATTTTTTTTCCCTGAGTGTTACTTCACTGTCCTCTTCCTTCCAGTGTTTTAGATGAGAACTGTAATGGCCATCTGACTCCTTTTCTTCATGAGAAATATGCTCTTTTATTTCAAAATCTTTAACTAGTTTCCTGGAATTAAATAATGTTACCAGGTATGCTTCATTTCCATCATTCTTACCTAGACAAATAAACCCTTTAATTGATCTTCCTTTAGCTGTAATTTCTACTCTTCAGTCTACTCTTGTCTTTTTTTTTTTTTTTTAGTTTCTATGAATTTTAGGGTTGCCCCTTGGTTCTATCTTATAAAACCTTTTCTCGTTACTTCTTCTACCTCTGTAGTTTTGCAAGTACTTTATCTCTCTCTCTCTCTCGTTTTTATTCTTATTTTTTTCTTTCACTTGGTTTTATAGGAAACTAATATAAGTTTTTAAAAAATTTCCTCCTTCAAATCATCTACTAAAATTTTTAGCTTGTTTAATGGTTAATTTCATGTGTCAACTAGGCTAGGCTATGATACTCAGCTATTTGGTCAAATATTAGTCTAGATGTTGGTGTGAAGGTATTTTTTAAAAGATGTAATTAACATTTAGATTAGCAGACTTTGAGTAAAGCTGATTAGCCTCCATAATGAGAGTGGGCCTTATTCAGTCAGTTGAAGTCATTAAGAAAAAAACGCTAAAATTTCCAGAGGAAGAAGGAATTCTACCTCCAGACTGCCTTTGCACTCAAGACTACAATGTCAACTTTTCCCTGGGGTCTAACCTGCTGGCCTGCCCTGAAGATATTGACTTGCCAGTCCCCACAATCATGAGTCAGTTCTTTAAAATAAATCTTTCTCACTGTATATATACAGCCTATTGATTCTATTTATCTAGAGAATCTAGAGTAACAGAATTTGGTACTGAGAGCAATTCTAGAGGAACAGAATTTTAAGGATGAGTTTTATGAATTACTTCCCTAATCTGATAAGATGTAAAGGCATTAATGACTTTTCAGTAGTGAATAGAGTATTAATAATTCATAGTGTAATGTGACAGTAGAGATATGCAAAGTATTGCCATTAGGTAATCCTATTCAGACATTTACAAGAAGCAAGGTTCTGGGTGTCTGTATTTGATACCTTAGAACATTTTTGAGTTCTCATGAGAACAATGAGATTGGCTAGTTACTCCTAATGTAGAGAAGGAAAGGATGATCTTAGGGATTCAATTTCCCAGCTCAAGTGCCACGTGAATAACCCAAAAGTTTATCTTTCTGCCCTGAAAGAAACTCTTATATTTTATAACAACAAAACTGAGATTATTGAAAACCAAACCCAAAATCTCATCCTGAAAATGGCTGAATTACAGTGCAAATTGAATCCCCACCCTTTTAGGGTGTCTGCTGTTAAAATGAGGGCATTGACTGAGAAGGAATGGGATCTTGAAAACTGGAGTGGAGACATATATGAAGAGCCTTATAAAGCTGGGTGTATCGAACCCCTTGACCCTGATGAGTCTTCGTTGCCAGTAAAAGCAGCCATGCCACCCCCATCTGAGGAGATTAATGCTACTTTACCTGAGGAAACTTTTATTACCTCCCCTGAGTGTGTTGCCTTGCAAGACATTGCTGATTCTTCTCAAGACTCACAGCCACCATCCTTCATTGCTTCTAGACCTATAACTAGACTCAAGTCCCAGCAGGCCCTTAAGGGTAAGGTACAAAGTGTGACCCATGGGGAGGTATGTTACACTACAAAAGAGCTACATGATTTTTCCAATTTATACTGACAGAAATCTGGGAAATATTTGTGGGGAGGGATTTTAAGGGTGTGGGACAATGGTGGAAGGAACTTAGTGTTTGATCAGGCTGAATTTATTGAAATGGGACCACAAAGAAGAGATTCTGGACTTAATATGTGGATTAGGGAGTTAGAAAGAGCTCTTACAGTTTATTTGGTTGGTTGTATTAAATGGACCAAAAGGTGGCCCAGCCTAAATGAAGATAAAATGCCAGAACTGCCTCGATATACTATCTACTGTGATCCAAAGGATTAGGGAGATTGGAATATTAGATTAGGTTTATCATTTAAGACCTGCCAACCCACCCCAGGAGGTCCAGAGGATGTACTTTTCTCATAACTGTGAGAAATATATTTGTGAGGTGAGTCCCAGAATCCTTGAAGAATACTGTGATTGTTCTTCTCTGTAGTTCAGATATTGCAGTGGAAATTGCTGCCACTGAGTTGGGAAACCTGAATGCAGTGGGTATAATTGGATCCCAGAGAGATAAGGGCCAGGTGGTGGCACTTGATAGCCAAAGGCAAGGTGAGCATGATATGGTAATAGCAGAGTCAAAGCAGCAATCAGAACAGTCTGACCTGTAGAGACCTATGGTGTTGATTAGTTGATCATGGTGTTCCTAGAAGTGAACTAGATGGGACGTCTACTAAATTCTTCCCTGATAGGTGTAAGCAGAAGAGTTCTAGGTCAAGTGAGCAAAATTCTAACCTGAACCTTAGGAACAGAGAATCACAACCAGTCAATAACTTCCCAGACTTGAGCCAGTTTACACACAGAGAACACCTTGAATGAAAGGGAGGACCCTGGCACACTGCTAAAAATGTATACTGTTAATCTTTCAGCCTTCCCCAAAGGGACCTATAGCCTTTTGCCAGGGTGACTGTACATTTGGAAAAAGAAAATAGTCAGAACTTTCAGAAACTACTGGACACTGGCTCTGAACTGACACCAATTCCAGGAGACCCAAAACATCACTGTGGTCTACAAATCAAAGCAGGGGCTTATGGAGGTCAGATAGTCAATGGAGCTTTAGTTCAAGTTCATTTCACAGTGGACTCAGTAGGTCCCTAAAACCATCTTGTGATTATTTTCCAAGCCCTGGAATGAATAATTGGAATAAACATACTCAGCAACTGGTAGAATCCCCACATTGCTTCTCTGACCTGTGGAGTGAGGAATATTATGGCAGGAAAGGGCCAGTGGAAGCCAGTAGAACTGATTCTACCTAGGAAAATAGTAAAAAAGCAAAAGCAATACTACATTCCTGAAGAGATTACTGATATTAATGCCTCCATCAAGGACTTTAAGGATGAAGTGATGTTGATATCTATCACATCCCATTCAACTCACCTATTTGACCTACACAAAAAAGAGATGGAATTTGGAGAATGACAGTGGATTATTGTAAGCTTCCTCAGATGGTGACTCTAGTTGCAGCTGCTATACCAGATATAGTTTCATTGCCTTAGAAAATCAGCACATCTCTTCATACCTGCTATGTAGCTATTGATCTGGGAAATGCTTTTTTCTCTATACCTATTAATCAAGAACACCAAAAGTAGTTTACTTTCAGCTGGCAGGGCCAACAATACACCCTCACTGTCCTACCTCAGGGGTGTATTAACTCTTCAGCTCTATGTTGTAATTTAGTTCTCAGGGATCTCAGTCACCTTTCCCTTCCACAGGATATTACAGAGGTTTATTACATTGATGACATTGTGCTGATTGGATCTAGTGAACAAGAAGTAGCAAATGCTTTAGTCTTATTTGTCTGTCAGAGGGTAGGAGATATATCCAACAAAAATTCAGTGGCCTTCTACTTCAGTGAAATTTCTAGAGGTCCAGTGTTGTGGGACATGTGGAGATAATCATAAGGTGAAGGATAAATTGTATCTGGCTCTTCCTACAAGCAAAAAAGAGGCACAATGGCTAGTGAACCAGGGCGTTTTGGAGGAAACATTCCTTATTTGGATGTGCTACTCTGGTCCATTTACTAAGTGATGTGAAAAGCTGCTAGTTTTGAGTGGGGCCCAAAACAAGAGAAGGCTCGGAAACAGGATCAGTCTGCCATGCAAGCCTCTCTGCCACGTGGGCTGTATGATCTAGCAGATCCAGTGGTGCTTGAAGTGTCATTGGCAGATAAGGGTGCTGTTTGGACCTTTGGCAGACCCCTTTAGATGAATCACAGTGCAGGCACGTAGGATTTCAGAGCAAATTCCTGCCACCCTCTCTGGACTCTCTTTTTGAGAAACAGCTTTTGGCCTGCTACTGGGCCTTGGTAGAGACTGCTTCATAGAGAACTAAGTAGAGAATGCTTAACTATGGGCCACCAAGCCATAAAGTTGGGCATACACAGCAGCACTCCACCATCAAATGAAAGTGGTAGATACAACATTGGGCTTGAGCAGATCCTGAAGGCACAAATAAGTTACACGAAGAAGCTGCCCAAATGCTCACTGTTCCCACCCCTGCTACATTACCTGCTCTCTTCAGCCAGCACCTGTTGTCTCATGAGGAGTTGCCTATGATCAGCTGACAGAAGAAGAGAAGACTTGGACCTGGTCTACAGAAGGTTCTGCGTGACATAAAGGTACCAACCAGAAGAGGACAGCTATAGCACTACAGCCCCTTTTTTGAGACATCTCTGAAGGACAGTGGTGAAGAGAAATAACTCCCAGTGGGCAGAACATTGGGTAGTGCACTTGGTGTTTTTTGTTTTTTTGTTTTTTGCTTGGAGAAATGGCCAGACGTATAAATGTGTACTGATTCATGGGCTATGTTTAATGGCTTAGCTGGATGGTCAGGGAATTTGAAGGAACATGGTTGGAAAAATTGGTGACAATAAGGTCTGGGGAAGAGGCACGTGAATAGATCTTGCTAGATAGGCACAAACACAAAGATATTTGTATCCCATGTGAATGCTCACCAAAGGTTGATCTCAGCAGGGGCAGACTTTAATAATCAAGTGAATAGAGTGACATGCTCTATGAATATCAGCTAGACCATTCCCCCAGTCACCCCTGTCATTGTGTCATTGCCCATAGGTCTCATGAACAAAGTGGCCATAATGGCAGGGATGGAGGTTATGTATGAGCTCAGCAACATGGACTTCCACTCACCAAGGCTGACCTGGCTACAGCTGCTACTGAGTGTCCAATCTGCCAGCAACAGAGACCAACACTGAGTACCTGATGGGCACTATTCCATGGGATGATCAGCCAGCTAGCTGATGGCAGGTTGATTACACTGGGACCACTTCCATAATTCAAGGAGCAGTGCTTTTTTCTTACTAGAATAGACAGTAACTCTGGGTATGGATTTGCCTTCCCTGCACACAGTGCTCCCACCAATTTACCATCTGTGGACCTACAGAATGCCTTATCCACCATCATGGTATTCCATACAGCATTGCTGTAATCAAAGAACTCACTTTGTGGCAAATACCTTGTGGCAATGGCCTCATTGCCACTATATTACCATATTCCTTATCCTCTCAAAGCAGCTGGCTTGATAGAATGGATTAATGGCCTTTTGAAGACTCAATTACAGTGAAAGCTAGGTGGCAGTACCTTGCAGGGCTGGGGTAATGTTCTTCAGGAGATTATACATGCCCCATGTCAGCATCCAATATATGATGCTGTTTCTACCATAGCCAGGATTCAAGAATCAAGGGGTGGAAATGGGAGTGGCACCAGTCGCCATTACCCCTAGTCATCCATTAGCATAATTTTTGCTTCCTGTTCCTGTTCCTGTGGCCTTATGCTCTGCTGGTCTGGGGGTCTTAGTGGCTCTCTTCATTAATGTTGTCTGACACTTAGGCCTTTCTGTCTGCAAACTTGAGTCTTCCTTGATGGACAACAGAGCATGGAATTATTTTTGGACCAGAGTCTAGATTTACCTCGTCTGTGGAGTCTAGAAGATTGCTGCGTAATATGGAACAAGTTACTTTGTACAGATTCTTTATTTGAAAAGTATGAATATAATAGCACCTCCCTCAAAGGTTTGTTTTGGAGTTGACAAGGTGATACATGTAGCGTATCATGCTGCTTGAACCTGGTATGCATGTTTCACTGCATTCTGTTAGTACTCCTGCTTCTGTTTAGGGAGCTTTCCTATGATCACTTGAATTATTTCTTTTCTGCAGTGAATTCCACAGTTTGCTTCTGAAATTCATTTTTTATATTCCCCTTGTATGCGCTGTGTCTTTTACCATTTTAATCATTACTGTAGGTTTTTTTAATCTTTTTTTTCTGAGTTCTGGGAAAATTTTTTAAGCTGATTTTCTAAACATAAATTTGTTTTTCTGTTCAATTCCTGCTTTAGGAGTTTGAGTTGAATGATTGTGACTTTTATATGAAATCAAGCTTTTATTATTTTAGATTATTTAATTTTCACATATTTAATCTCATTTCAAAATTTAAAAAATGCTTTTTTTACTATGAAGTAATTTATATGGTTTAGATACTGTAATAACTACTGCTAACATTGTGATGAACACTTGCCAGGCTTATTGTTATTATATGACATATATCATCATATACCTACATAAATATGATGAAAGATCTCCCTACAAAGCCATTGTTATCACCTTTATAATTTAGTAATATAACATATTTGTTAGTAAACATAGGTATAAAGTATTGTTTTAAATAATTATTGCTCTCTTGAATTTTATTTAATATACAAATAGGAGTTTTTAAGGTGTTATCATCTTTTATAGAAAGGAGAATATTTGTTGTGATTTTTTAGAATGGTCTCCCTTTTTGAAATACCGGGTATCTTTATATATCTAGCATTTTTTTTTTTTTTTTTTTTTGAGATGGAGTCTCACTCATTCTGTCACCCAGGCTGAAGTACAGTGGCGCGGTCTCAGATCACTGCAGCCTCCGCCTCCCTGGTTCAAGCGATTCTCCTGCCTCAGTCTCCTGAGTAACTGGGATTATAGATGTGAGCCACCGCGCCTGGCTGTTTTTTTCTGTTCATTCATATTTACAAGGGAAAGTTTCTGTGTGCTATGTTAAAATTTGAGAAGAGTTCTGCCAGATATTATATAAATGCCTGTTCAGATCTTGTCAGCATATTTACTAGATAAGTGGTCCATGTGATTCTGAGTAGTAAGGAGAGGTTATTGGTGAGAGAGCTGCATGGCAGAGAAGGGCCTCCTTTGCTGTGTGTGTTTCTGCTCTCAGTGTGGGGATGGTGGTGGAACCAGAGCTTCAGATGTCTGTGTCAGGTGAAGAAGGAACTCCTGGAGCAGTGAAGGTTAGTAGGCCAAATAGCTGGTTTTCCCTCTCGTATTTGTTATAACAGTCCATGTTAGATGAGTCCCATATTACTTGGAGCAATTCCCCTTGGTAGCATCCTTTTGCCACAATATCTTTGCTTTGAATAACATGTCCTATCACCAGATGAAGGCTGAGAATGGACATAAAATATGGCTGTCTAGTTTGGGGACAGTGGTGGAATTCCGTTAATCCTAGAATTTGTCTGCAGTCAACTATCAGATTTTTTTTTTCCCCTGGCCCCTGCTGCTCTGGGTTTGCAGGTTTCAGATTTGCAGGATAATATCACTCATTTACTCCCACAAAGAGTTTCTCCTCTGTTGTGTTCAGTTGCAAACTATAGGATACTTCCCTTGACTTAACCTTGCCCATGCCACTTCTAGCAGAAATTTCCAAAAGTACCTGGATGCTAATGATATCATTCTGCATTTATTAAAAACTGATCTGAAAAATAAACATCCCATAATTGTATATTTCTTAGGTCATGCCAATAGTTTTCAGGGAGGAAATAATTTAAACTCATGGACTCAACCATTTTGAAAAGAAACTCCTAGGCCATCTTCTCTATTGGTCAAAGAGATATATGGATTTACATGTGTGAAATCCTTTCGTGAAGTCTGGGTGTGATGTATCTCCCACCTTTATCTACCAGATGTTTCTGTTTCTGTAATAGATGATTCAACACGCGTTCCTCTTGGAAAAAGCAAGGACTACATCAATGCTAGTTATATTAGAATAGTCAATTGTGGAGAAGAGTATTTTTATATCGCTACTCAAGGACCACTGCTGAGCACCATAGATGACTTTTGGCAAATGGTGTTGGAAAATAATTCGAATGTTATTGCCATGATAACCAGAGAGATAGAAGGTGGAATTATCAAATGCTACCATTACTGGCCCATTTCTCTGAAGAAGCCATTGGAATTGAAACACTTCCGTGTATTCCTGGAGAACTACCAGATACTTCAATATTTCATCATTCGAATGTTTCAAGTTGTGGAGAAGTCCGTAAGTTTTTAAACATCAGTATTAGATATATGTTTCACCACATAAGCAGATGTCTTAGAACTAGAAGTTAGGAGTAGGATGGAAAATCGATCGATGATACTTCTTAAGTAACTTTTTACTTGTCCCTGGTACCAGAAGCCACCACCACTTCTACTTCTCCTCAACCAGATTCTGTGGAGAAGAAAAAATTGGAAAAGAGAGGTGGGGCAGGGAGAGTGACTGTTGAAGTTGTCTGATTCTGGGTTATACCTGCCTCTGCCAAATGTAGCAGATAGGTATTGAGTCCTTAAAGTATGCTAATCACTGGGCCAAGCACTATCAGTACTTACCGAATAGTGGAGAGGTTGGTACACTCACTGATAGATACCTAACTTACCGTGTTCAGTGATAATGTTGAGATATGTCTTGAGCACTTTGGGGCTCAGAAGGTAAACACTTGGCTTTACTTGGGGTTTTGAGACAGGTTTACTGGAGGAGGTGGCATTTGTTTTGAGAATTATGCAAATGAAAAAGATGGAGGGAGAAAGTAGATGATCAAAATATAAAATAGCATAAGGTGTGTGTAGAGACAAATATAAGTAGTTAAGTGTTTCTGAAATGTAAAAGTTCAGTGCCAGGGAGTAATAAAAGATGAGATGAGGTTCTCAAAAGTAAGCAGGGGCCAGCTAGAATGTGAAATGTCTTAAATTTCAGCTAAGTAGCATGAACTTTATTATGAAGATAATTGGGAGACATTGAAGAATTTTAGTAAGTGACATGATCAACTACGGCTGTTGGCATGGGGGTGGAAAGCACAGACGCAAGTGTTTTGCAGATAAAATTGGGAGACATACGTGACTTATGACTTATGATTTATAAGTGACAGAGGAGGGGTTGAAAATATATTCAATACAGTAACCACATGTGGATATTTAAGTTTAAATTTAAGTTATTTAAATTTATGTAAAATAACAAATTGAGTTCCTCACCTGCAAGTAGCCACATTTTAGGGCTTATTAGTCGCATGTTGATAGTGGCTACTGTATTGCCACTATTTAAGACATTTGCTTCAGTATAGGAAGTTCTGTTGAGAAGCATTGGTCTAGAATAATTCATGGATTCCTTGGTCTAATAGACTTAGAAAACAGAAAAGGAATGGTTTATAGGAGAAAGCAATGAGTTAGATTGCTCTAGTGGATTCAGTTGGCAGGTAGGTGATACATGTGTTAACACGAGTGAAGGGAATAGGAGTTGAACAGGAAACTTGCAGAGAATGGTGAGTTTTGGAGTCATCACCAAAGAAGTTGATTGGAGCACAATCACCAGGAAAAGGGTTGCTGAGTGATGCTGAGGTTTGACCCATACATTTGTAGTAGCAACAAAATATGTGATTATGTGTATTTTTCTAGCAGTACAACATTGAGATCCCTGAATACAGGTTATGGGACTGATCCAGAGAGAGAGATTAATTTTAAGGAGTTGGTTCAAGTGATTGTGGAGGGTTGGCAAATCTGCAGGGTGGGAAAGTAGGCTGAAGACCCAGGGAAGAATTGGAGTTTGAGTCCAAAAGCAATCTGCTGGTAGAATTCCTTCTTGCTCATGGGAGGTCAGTTTTTGTTCTCTTAAGGCCTTCAGCTGATTAGATGAAGCCAACCCACTTTATGGAGAATAACCTGCTTTACTCAAATTCTACCAATTTAAATGTTACTCTCACCTAAAAAATACCTTCACAGAGGCACAAAATAATATTTGGCCTAGTATCTGGATACCAGGGCTCAGCCAAGTTGACACATAAAATTAACTATCACAAATTTCAGTCGACACTGTGGATTAGAATAGAGCTCTGAGCACTAGCATCTTTATTCAGGAAACTTAGGAAAAAGAGGTGCATTCGGGAGAAGCATAGGAGAAGTGAGAAACTCATTTTGAGTTCTTCCATTAGGGTCCCATGTGTGATAAAATAAGGGCCCCACACAGAGGAAAGGGTCATGATCCCTTTGGATGAGATATAGGTAAATTCAAAGTGCTTTATCTGACAATGCTGGGAAGAGTTTCATGACTCCACTTCAAGGGGGCTCAGCACAATAGTGGGACCCACAATCTACTCTCATGGTCATTGACTACCCTGTCTTCATCGCTGGAAGAGATTGGTGCCTCTCTTGTCAGACACCTATATGTCTTAATTAAATTTCATATGTCATTTCTAAACTAAGATACTTTGCCTTTTGGTCTTATTCCTAACATGACAGTCCATCTCTCACTCTAAGCATTTTGAAATCTTGGTTTTCCTGCAGCCTCATGGTACAGAAGAATGATGGTAGATTAGAATTCAAGACACCTACATTACAGTTCCAGCTCTAAACGTGTGAAACTTCTGACCTAGCATACATCTCTCGTCCCCCTCATCCTTAAATTTTCATCTGTAAAATGGAGATAAAATGGTGCCTATCTCACATGGTTGATGTGAAGATTAAAGGAGAGAATTCATGTGAAGCCCCTAGCATAGTAACTGCCACATAGCAAGTGCTTAATTTTTGTTACCTGTTAATACTGGTATTTTTATTGTTGTTACTGTGCTCTCCTTTGTAAAATGGAGAAAACCTCTATTCCTAGCAACTTCCAGAATTCTTATAAACATCAAAAAGAGGTTTGAGTACTTTTTGAAAGTTCTATATAATACCAAGGTAATACCATATAGCCATTATTATTATCATTTGAATATTAGAAGTTGGCGTGAGGTCTCTAATATAAGAAATCAATAAATGTCTTTCTCGCTCTGTTTCTTTCTCTAACAGACGGGAACTAGTCACTCTGTAAAACAGTTGCAGTTCACCAAGTGGCCAGACCATGGCACTCCTGCTTCAGCAGATAGCTTCATAAAATATATTCGTTATGCAAGGAAGAGCCACCTTACAGGACCCATGGTTGTTCACTGCAGTGCCGGCATAGGCCGGACAGGGGTGTTCCTATGTGTGGATGTCGTGTTCTGTGCCATCGTAAAGAACTGTTCAGTAAGTGTGTGAATCAAGCAGATACACTGATGCTGTTGGTGTTTACACACTACATTTAATAGCCTGATCATTTGGAAGACTAATATTTGGTCTTCAAAAGCAACTTAGTAAATCAAAAGCACATGAGCTTTGGATACCTGATTCTCACCGAACTTGCTGCAGGTTCCTGGGGGTGTTTGTGAGGATTAAAGTATGTATTGTAAATAATGGCTTAGGACAGTGTCTGGAACATAATAGATACACAGAAAATGTGAGTTCCATTTCCTTTTCCTTCCCTGTATCTTACACGGGGTGTTTAGACTCTTACTAGAGAATGTTGATGGAATGTGCCTGTTTTTAATGAATATAAGTGACAAGCACATAAGAATGTGAGAAAAAATGTAGACTTCTGAGTTAATGAGGGGTCCCTGTTTGACTGCCTGTTTTGCCACATACTTTAGATTTTGGTGACTTTGGGTAAATTGCTCATCCTCTCTCAAATCTAGTTTTCTCATTTGCAAAATAAACATAATAATATAATTGAGTTTGAGTCAATAATTCACAATCCTTTACTTTTGTTTTAAATTTCGAACTAGCTAAGAGATAGACACAGGAATCAGATGTGATGATCACAATATTTCCTTTATGATTATTTTTATTCTCAAGTTTTATCTGTTAAAATGATTCCATCTATGTTGTTTTTCCTTTTATTTTTAGTTGACATGTAATAATTGTACATATTTGTGGGGTACAAAGAGTGATATTTAGATATATGTATACAATGTGTAGTGATCAGATCAAGGTAGTTAACATATCCATCACCTCAAACATTTGTCATTTCTTTGTGTTGTGAACATCAAAAATCTTCTCTCCTAGCTCTTTAAATATATACAATAAATTATAATTAACCATATTTGCCCTACAGTGATGCAGAACACCAGAGCTCATTCCTCCTATCTAGCTTAATTTTGTATTTGTTAGCCAACCTTTCCTTATCATCTTTAATACCCACAGTTCTACTCTTGACTTCCATGAGTTTGATTTTTTAGCTCTCATATATAAATGAGAACATGCAGTATTTATCTTTCTGTGCCTGCCTTGTTTTGCTTAATGCAATGTTCTCCAGACTTGTCCATATTGCTGTGAATGACAGGATGTCACTCTTTTTTTATGGCTGCATAGTATTCCATTTTCCAATTCATTAGCGTAGGATTATTTCCATTTGTTTCTGTCCTCTTTGTTTCTTTCATCAGTGTTTTATAGTTTTCCTCATAGAAGTCTTTTACTTTTTTGGTTAAATTTATCCTAGGTGTTTTTTTTTTAATAGCTATTGTAAATAAGATCACCTTCTTTATTTCCTTTCAGCTAGTTCGTTATTGGCGTCTAGAAATATCACTGATTTTTGTATGTCGACTTTGTATCCTGCAACTGTACTGAATTAGTTTATTAGTTCTTAGAGTGTTTTGGTAGAGTCATTAGTTTTGGGGGATATATATATATATACATATGTATATGAATATATGAATATATAGTCATGTTACATGCAAAGAAGGACAATTTAATTTCCTTTTTTCCAATTTGGATGCCCCTTATTTCTTTCTCTTGACTAATTGCAATGGCTAGGACATCCAACATTATACTGAATAAGAGTGGTAAAAGTGGGCATTCTTGACCTGTTTTCCAGTTCTTAGAAGAAAGGCTTTGAGCTTTTCCCCATTCAGTATGATCTTAGCTGTGTGTTTGTCATATATCATCTTTATTGTGTTTAGATATGTTCCTTCTATGCCTCATTTGTTTAGAGTTTTTTTTTTTATCATGAAAGCATGTTGAATTTTATCAAATGCTTCTTCTACATCTATTAAGATTCTCATATGGTTTTTGTCATTCATTCTGTTGATATATCACATTTATTGATTTGCATATGTCAAATTATACTTGCATTCTGGGGATAAATCCCACTTGGTCATAGTGCATTATCTTTTTGATGTGTCGTTACATTTGTTTTGCTAGTATTTTGTTGAGGATTTTTTTTTTTCTTGCCTCTATGTTCATCGGGGATATTGGCTTGAACTTTTTTTTCATTGTGTCTCTGTCAGATTTTGGTATCAAGTTGATAATGGCTTCATAGAATGAGTTAGAGAGGAGTCCCTCCTCCTTGAATTTTTTGGAATGGTTTCAGTAGGATTGGTAGCAGTTCTTCTTTGTACATGTGGTAGAATTTAGCTGTGAATCCGTCTGGTCCAGGGCTTTTTTTGGTTGGTAGGATTTTTATTACTGATTCACTTTTGGAATTCATTATTGGTCTGTTCAGGTTTTCTTGAACAGGAATTTCTTCCTGGTTGAATCTTGGGAGTTTTCAGGAATTTACTCATTTCCTCTAGATTTTCTATTTTTCGTGTGCATAGATATTTATAATAATCTCTGAAGATCTTTTATATTTCTGTGGGATTAGTTGTAATGTCATCTTTGTCATTTCTGATTGGGCTTAGATTTTCCTTTTTTTGTTGTTTAGCTAGCAGTCTATCAATTTTGTTTATTCTTTCAAAAAACAGACCAGGCGCGGTGGCTCATGCCTGTGATCCCAGCACTTTGGGAGGCCGAGGCGGGTGGATCACCTGCTGTCAGGAGTTCGAGACCAGCCTGATCAATATGGCAAAACCCCGTCTCTACTAAAAATACAAAAATTAGCCAGGTGTGATGGCATGCACCTGCAGTCCCAGCTACTTGGGAAGCTGAGACAGGAGAATTGCTTGAACCCAAGAGGCAGAGGTTGCAGTGAGCTGAGATTGTGTCACTGCACTCCAGCCTGGGAGACAGAGCGAGACTCCATCTCAAAAAAAAAAAAAATTGTTTGTTGATCTTTCGTATACATTTTTCCATCTTAATTTCATTCAGTTCTGCTCTGATTTTGGTTATTTGTTTTCTTCTGCTAGTTTGGGATTGATTCGTTCTTTTTTTCTAGTTTCTCTAGGTGAGACATCAGGTTGTTCATTTAAGATCTTCCTAACTTCTTTGATGTAGGCATTTAGCACTATAAACTATACTCTTAGCACTGCTTTAGCTGAATCCCAAAGATTTTGATTTGTTTTGTCTCTGTTTTCATTAATTTCAAAGAATTTTTTTGATTTCTGAATTCATTTGTTTACCCAAAAGTCATTTAGGAGCAAGTTGTTTAATTTCCAAGTAATTGTGTAGTTTTGGGAGATCTTCTTGGTAGTAATTTCTGTTTTTATTGTACTGTGGTCTGAGAGTATGCTTGAGATGATTTCAGTGTTTTTAAACTTTTTCAGATTTGCTTTATGGCTGAGCATATAGTTGATCTTAGAGTATATTCCATGTGCAGATAAGAAGACTGTATATCCTATGGTTTTGGAGTGGACTAGTCTTTAGATATTTATTGAGTCCAATTGGTCAAGTGTTGAATTTAAGACCAGAATTTCTTTATTAATTTTTCACTTTGATGATCTCTCTAATCCTGCCAGTTGGGTATTGAAGGCTCCCAATATTATTGTGTGACTAAGTCTTTACATAGGTCCAGAAGAACTTGTTTTATGAATCTGGGTGCTCCAATGTTAGCTGTGTGTATATTTAAGATAGTTAACTCTTCTTTTTGAATTTTTCCCTTTGTCACTGTGTAATGCCCTTCTTTGTCCTTTTAGATCATTGTTGGTTTAAAGTCTGTTTTATCTGATATAAGAATAGTGACCCCTGCTTTCCTTTTGTTTTCCATTTGCATGATAGATCTTTCTCCATCCCTTTACTTTGAGCCTGTGGGTGTTCTTACATGTGAGATGGGTCTCTTGAAGACAGAATATGGTTGGGCCTTATTTTTTTAATCCAATTTGCCATCCTAAGCCTTTTAAGTTGGGTATTTAGACCATTTGCCTTCAAGGTTTATATCAATATGTGAGATTTTGATGCTGTCATCACATTGTTGGCTGGTTGCTTTGTAGATTTGATTGTGTATTTCCTTTGTGGTGTCTGTGGGCCATGTACTTGTGTTTTTGTGGTGCCAGGTACTGTTCTTTCATTTCCACGTTTAGCACTTCCTTAAGGACTTCTTGTAAGACTGGTCTAGTGCTCATGAATTTCCTTAGCTTTGATTGTCTGAAAAGGATTTTATTTCTCCTTTGCTTATGAAGCTTTCTTTGGCAGAATATCAGATTATTGTTTGGAGTTTATTTTATTTAATAATGCTGAAAATAGGTCCACAGTTTCTTCTCACTTGTAAGTTTCTGCTGAGAGGTCTACTCCTAGCCTGATGGGATTTCCTTTGTAAGTAAGCTGACCTTTCTCTCTAGCTGCCTTTAAGATTTTTTCTTTTGCATTGACCTTGGTGAATCTGTTAAGTATATGTCTTGAGGATGGTCATCTTGTATGGTATCTCACAGGACTTTGCTGAATTTCTTAAATTTGCCTATTGACTTCTGTAGTGAGATTGGGAAAAGTTTTGCGCACTATATTTTCAAATATGTTTTCCAAGTTGTTTACTCTTCTTCTGTTTCAGAAATGCCAGTGAGTCATAGGTTTGGTCTCTTTACATAATCTCTTATTTCTTGGAGGTTTTGTTCATTTTCAATTTTTTTTTTTTTTTTTTTGAGACAGAGTCTTGGTCTGTCGCCCAGGCTGGAGTGCAGTGGCGTGATCTCAGCTCACTACATCCTCCACCTCTCAGGTTCAAGCAATTTTCATGCCTCAGCCTCCTGAGTAACTGGGACTACAAGCGCGTGCCACCAAGCCTCACTAGTTTTTGTATTTTTGGTAGAGATGGGGTTTCACCATGTTGGCCAGGCAGGTCTCAAACTCCTGGCCCCAAGAGATCCTCCCACCTCAGCCTCCCAAAGTGCTGGGATCATAGGCATGAGCCACCACCCCCGGCCCGAAATTCTTTTTTCTTTATTTTTGTCTGACTGAATTGATTTGAAGGACCAATCTTTGAGCTCTGAGATTCTTTCCTCATCTTGGTCTATTCCGTTGTTAATGCTTCCAACTGTATTATGAAATTTCTGTAGTGAATTTTTCAATTCCAGAAGGTCAGTTTGTTTGTTTCTTAAAATGGCTTTGTCAACTTTTTAACTCTTGGATCATTTTACCAAATTCCTTGGATTAGGTTTCAGCTGTCTCCTGAATCTCATTAAGCTTCCTTACCACCCAGATTCTGAGTTCTATGTTTGTCATTTCAGCCATCTCAATTTAGTTAAGAACAATTTCTGGCGAGCTAGTACAATTGTTTGGAGATAAGGAGGCACTGACTTTTTGAATTGCCAAAGTTCTTGCATTAAATCTTTCTCTTCTGAGAGGGCAGGTGTTCTTTTATCTTGTTGAATTTGCTATCATTTCGATGAGGCTTTTTGTTTTTATATTCTTTGTATCCCTTGAGGGTTTGACTGTAGCGTAAGCTGAGTATAGTCAGTTGGCTTTATTTCTGGGTGCTTTCAGAGGGCCAACACTCTGTATGGGATATTTATTAATACTTGTGGCTAGATTCTGGCACTGGATTTCACAGGCAGTGTATACTGGAAGAGTTTGGGGTGTTGTAATTTAGGCTTCAATCCAGTAGGTGGTGCTTGAGAATAATGGCCGGCAAATAGACTCTCAGTCACACGGCTCTTCTGTATTTGAGCACATTTGCAGCAGTGGGGGTGGTGGGAAGAGGTAGCGATGATCCCCTGCCAGGTCCATTTCCAGGCCTTAGGGGAGCCCCCTCCAGTCACTGGCACCATGCCCACATCTCTTTAACCCCAAGGGGAACCCTGGCAGCCTGTGCTCTCTCCTCCCTTGGGGCAGCTCGAGCCAAAGATTAGGTCATCAGGAGATCCACAGCACACTGGAGGCCTGCTGATCCTCTGTGCTTGGGAGTCAGAGCTAATTGTGCAGTAGACCTACAGATGGTTTGTTGATGCAGTAGATCAAGGGTGTGAGATCTCCAGGCAGGGCGGTGTTGCCGTGGGTGTACAGCTGATGTGGCACCCATAGCCTAGGGTTTTCTGCCCAGCAGACAGCTGTGGGGACTTGCCAGTTCTTTTTGCCTTGAGTGGATCTCAAGAAGCTATTTTAAAGAAGTGACAACTTATCTTAGATCACAAAGTAAAGAATAGAAACAAAGAAAAAATTAAAAAAAAAATCTCTATGCTTTAACTCCATCCCCACCACATTTCAACTGCTTATTATCTAAATTTGTGTATTTTTATATTACCTTTCTCTTAATAGGTTGCTGTAGCTATTACGGCTTTTTATGAGTTTATCTTTCAGCTTCATACCAGAGTTAGGCATGGATTGCACACCATCATTACAATAATAGAATATTCTGGTTTTGTCCATGTTGTTAATGTTACCAGTGGATTTTATGCCTTGAAAAGTTTTCTTTTTGAATGTGTATGTGGTTTTTTGTATTTTTTTATTTTCCTTCTGAAGAACTCGCTTTAGCATTTCTTGTAAGTCAGGTCTGCTGGTGTTGAATCCTCAGATTTTGTTTATCTGAAAAATACTTTATCATTCCTTCATATTTGAAAGTACCTTTGCTGAATATAGTGTTCTTGGATAACAGGTTTTTTTTTTTTCTTTCAACACTTTGAAAATTTATCCCACTTCCTCCTGGCCTATATGATTTCTGTTGAGAGTCAATTGTCAGATCAATTGGAGCTCTTTTATATGTTAATTACTTCTTTTCTCCTGCTACTTTTTAGGATCCTCTCTTTATCCTTGAGCTTTGAGAGTTTTATTATTTTATGCTTTGGTGTAGCCTTATTTGGGTTGAATATGTTTGGTGTTCTCTGACGCTCTTATACCTGAATATTTATATCTGTTGCATTTTGGAAAGTTTTGTTATTATTTCTTTGAATAAGCTTCCTACCCCTTGCTCTTGTTCAACTCCCTCTTGAACACCAGTAATTTTTGGATTTGGTCTTTTGAGGTAATTGTCTATATTTGGTGATGATCTTCATTCTTTTTTATTCTTTTTCCACCTATGACTGTATTTTCAAGTAGCCGGTTTTCAAGCTCACTGATTCGTTCCTCTGCTTGATTCATTCTGCTATTGTGAGGCCGTAATGAATTTTTCAGTTCAGCTAATATATTTCTCAGCTCCAAGATTTCTATTTGATTTTTAAATTATTTCAATCTCTTTGTTAAGTTTGTCTAATAAATTTTTGAATTGGTGTTCTCTTACCTTGGAGATCTCTGAGTTTCCTCAAAGCTATTAATACTAGTTTGAATTTTTGATCAGGGAGCTCTTATATGGCTATCTCATGAGGGTCAGTCACTGGTTCCTTGCTTTATCCATTTGGGGAGGTCATGGTTTTGTGTTGACTGCAGTTTCTTCTGGATGTGCAAGAAATATATATCTTGTATTGATGTCTTTGAATGAAGGATTAGTTATTTATTCCAGTGTTCTCTGTCTGGCTTATTTTTGTTTTTTATTGAATGTATTTGGTTATAGATTCTATGTAATTTACCTGTCGAATTTTTTTTTTCTTTTTTTTTTTTTTGGTGAGGGGCTAAGTTGCTGCCTTCTTTTTGGCACTAGATGTCACCTTACGACCAAGTTTGCCTTGGCTCCAGTAAACAATAAGAGAGCTGCTCATTCCAATTAGGGAAAGTCTCAAAGGAGATATCATGGCAGTGTGGGAAAGGTGGCTAGAGATTCATGCCCAGGGGTCCTGTGCAATGTATCTTCTGCAATGTGGTGCTACTGAACAACCACTCTGGTTTGGCATCTCCTTTAGCTGAGTTACAGACCAGAGTTTCCAGGGCTGGGGATGGTAGTCCCACCTCACCTGTTTGTTTCTGACTGTTCTCAGGATATTTCTTTCTTCAGGCACATGTAGTGCTTCCTGTGGGTTGAGGTAGGGACAGGTTTCCTGCCAGGTAACCCAGATGGTGGGAAACCTGGATGTCACCTTTTCTGGTATAGAAATCATGAATCAGGTGGAGATTTTTTGCACTCTTGGTGCTGGGCAAATTGGAGGAATGGGCATTGCAGATGTGGAAACCCAATTCTCTTACTGCCTACTTAGAGTTTTTTTCCCATCTCTGTGGATCCAGGAACTGTCTTCTCCTTGTATTTGATTTCTGGGATATTGTTGGTGATAATTTCAGTGCTGTATATTTGGTTTTGGTTTTCTTTGTAAAGAAGTGAAGCCAGCTTGCTTCTACACTGTTATTTTGGAACCAGAAGTCCTCTCTTGTCTTTTTAATCTAATTCTCTTTAAGATAATTATTTTATCTTTGAATTAATTATTTTTTATGTAAATTACAAATAAGTCTTAATGGTTCCTTTGCTTTGTTAACCAGTACATCTTTGGAAATAACACAAGTGTAGTTTTAGAGCTTCACAATCAATAATGACTATAAAACTCAATATATGAGGAATCATAACTCCAAGTGAAAATTATATAACTCTTTGTCTTCATTTCATTGCAGTCACTTCCATCTTCATTATTTGGTTAACCACTACAGCCACATTTGGAAAGCTGTGTCTTTTCTTAACTGAACAGTCCAGTCATGCTTGTTTTATAGTCAGTAAACTGATTAAAAATTAGTAATTCAAATGTGTTTCCATAATTTGCCTAATCTTAAATTATAATTTAAAAAAATGCTTTTAAAGAAGTTACAGTTTTTAATTCTGATGAGATTGTATTTTATTAGTTTTTCCTTTTATGGATCATGTTTTGATATCAAGTCTAACAGCTCATCACTTAGCTGAGGGCCTGAATAATTTTTTTGTGTTCTTTTATGAAAATTCTGTAAGTTCATATTTGACATTTAAGTCCATAGTCCATTTTGAGTTAACAAATTATGAAATTTAGGTGAAGATTCATTTTTTGGCCTATTGATGGCTAGTTGTTTCAATATCATTTATTGAAAATTCTATTATTCCTCTATTGAATTATTGTTGTACCTTTGTCAAAAATTATTGGGCATATTTGTATGGGCCTATTTCTGGTTCCGTATTCTGTTCTATTGATTAGTGTGTCTATCCTTCTGCCAGTACCACCCTTTGGATTATTGTAGTGATATAGTAAGCTTTAACGTCAGATAGAATGATTCCTCCCACGTTATTCTCCTTTTTCAAAATTGTTTGAGCTATCCTAGGGTCTGTGCTTTCTCTAATAAATTTTAGAATTAGTTTGGCTACATCTACACAAAACTTGCTGGGATTTGGATGGAAATTACTTTAAATCTGTAGTTTAATTGGAGAGAGCTGATATCTTTACTGTATTGAATCTTCCAATCCATGAACATGGTAAGTGTATTTATTTAGGTCTTCTTTGAATTCTTTCATCAGCATTTTGTCATTTTCAGTGTATAGATCTTGTATCTGTTTTGTTAAATTTACCCTATTCATTTTCTTTGGAGCAATTGTAAATGGTATTGTGTTTGTACTTTCAGTTTCCACATATTCATTGCTAGTATGTAGAAATTTAATTGATTTTCATTTGTTGATCTTGTACCCTGTGATCTTGTTGAAATTACTTATTAGCTCTTAGAGGTTTTGTAGGTTTTTTTTTTTTTTTTTAGATTCTTTAGTGTGTTCTACATAGACAGTCATGCCATGTGCATATAGATTTGTCTCTTCCTTTTAGATCTGTATACATCCTACTTATTTTCTGGTCTTATTGCTGTACTAAAATGTCAAGTGCTATATTGAATAAGAGTGGTGAGAGCAGGCATTGTTGCCATCACTGATCTCAGAGGGAAAGCAAACTAAAATTTTATGTTTTGTGAAAGACCCAATGAAGAGGATAAAAAAAAAAAACAAGCTAGAGAGTAACTATATGCAGGGCACATATCCAACAAAGGCCTTGGATCTAGAATTTATAAGGAACCCTCAAAAATCAATAGTTAAAAAAAAAGAAAAACAGAAATGGGTAAAAGACATGAACAGACAGTTCACCAAAGAGAACATACAGATGACAAGCACGTGAAAAGATGCTCAGTTTCATTAGCCCTTGGGGAAATGCTAATTAAAACCAGGATGGAGTAGCATTACACACCTATCAGAAAGGCTTATGTAAGAATAGTGACAGCACCCCATGCTGATGGAGATTTGGAAATGCTGGTGAGGATTTGGAGAATTACGTGAAGATTTGGAGAAACTGTATTGCTCATACATTACCCATATGTATGAGACATTGGGAATGTAGACTGGTACCAGCTACTGCGGAAAACAATTGAGCAGTTTCTTGGAAAGAAAACAAAAACAAAACTAACTAAAGTTGACATATAACCCAGCAATAGCACTCTTGGGGCATTTATCCCAGATTAATCAAAATTTATGTTCATACAGAAACCTGTATGTAAATGTTCATAGCAGATTATATTCACAATAGCCAAAAACCAGAACAACCCAGATGTCCTTCAACAAATTAATGGTTAAATAAAGTGGCACATATCCACATCATGGAATATTATTTAGCAATAAAAGGAAGCAAACTATTGTTACACCAACAACTTGGATGGATCTCCAAGTTATTCTGGGTGGGAAAAAAGTCAATCACAAAAGGTTAGCTATTGTGCAATTTTATTCATATAGTGAATTTTGCTATTTCTTCATGAAATAGCAAAAGCATAGAGAAGGAGAACAGATTACTATTTGCCAAGGGTTAGAGATTGGGGTGGGTGAGTGTGACTCTATAGGGATAGCAGGAGGAAGTCTTGTGGTGGAACAGCTCTGTATCTGGACTGTGGTTATAGTTACATGAATCTTCACATATGATATAATTGCATGGAGCTCTGTGCATGCACACATGCACACATACACACTCTCACACACTCACTAACAGTTGCATGTAAAACTGGTGAAATCTGAATTAAGCTTTGTGGATTGTCCCAGTGTCAGTTTCCTGGTTTTGATATTATATCTTGTTAAACAAGATGACACCATCTGGGAAACTGGGTGAAAGATACACAGGGCCACCCTGTACAACTTCCTGTATATCTGTATTATAAAATAAAATGTTTTTTATGGCAGATATGGTGGCTGACGCCTATAATCCCAGCACCTTAGGAGGCCAAGGCTGAGGATCACTTTAGGCCAGGAGTTTGAAACCAGCCTGGGTAACATAGTGAGACCCCATCTCTACAAAAATAAAAATAAAAAAGTTAGCTGGGCATGGTGGCACGCACCTATAGTTCTTGCTACTCAGGAGGTTGAGGAGGGAGGATTGTAGTTTGAGATTGCAGTGAAATATGATGACACTGCTGTACTCCAGCAGCTGAGACAACAGAGCAAGACCCTGTCTCTAAAAAACAAAAAGTTTTTTCAAAGGGTTAATTAAAAATTTTAATTATAAAAATGATAAGCTATGAAAATAAAGGAATGCTTATTGTTTTCTATTTTTATATGCTTTGGGGTTACAGTTGACAACATTTACATGTGTCCACAATGTCTTGCTGAAACGACTCATTCTCAGCTTGTCCCACATGTGATTCTCCAGGCAAGTTCAGCAACACCTGAGCTGGTCTATATCCTGTTCAGCTGAGCACACTTCTCAGTGCTGTGCCAGTGTCAAATTGCCATAAGAGTTTCTGAGCACTTACTCCCAGTTTCTTGACTCATTGTGGACCAGCAACAGACCTTTGTAGGCCTGCACCAACTCAATGACCACACCCAGCTGTACTGGTGTCCACACACAGTCTGGAATCTAGTGTTGGGTCGACTGTTGCTCCCAGTTTCCGTGTGAGTTGACAGGGATCTTCATATAAGAAACAGATATGCTACTGTTGGGGTCAGAGAAAGTCTTCTGTGCCTTTCCAGAATTACAGTGCTGCTTTAAGTTCTGCCTTTGGATAACAAACAGGGACACACAAGGGCAAATTTATTACTTATTTTGGAGAGCATTTCTTATTATGAATGATTGCTTCCTGCTTTCTCCTGAAAACCTATTAAAACAGTCTTCCTTATCCATTGGGCTAAGCTAAAAATAGTAGATTTTCTTGTGAGTGAAAATGAGATCTTTCTGATTAAATCTTGACATCTCTTTCACCCTTTTTGGCAATCTGTGAATTTGTGTTTTTCCCCCATTTGGATCATACAAAATTACTGTCATCTTATTACAGTTCAACATCATGGATATAGTGGCCCAAATGAGAGAACAACGTTCTGGCATGGTTCAAACGAAGGTAAGCTTTCACCACATACATAATAATAAGAATAATGAATATAAAGATTAACATTGCATAACACTTTACCACTTAAAAGCTCTTTTATTGACATAATCTCATTGAATTCCTACTGTTTGAGGTAGACATTAGTTTTGCTCTGGTTCTCTGGTATTCCTGACCAAGTACTTCAAATTCAGAGCAATAAAGCCTGCTCCATGGGGTCACTCAGATAGAAGGGGAGGAGCCAAGCCTGAAGTTGAGGTCTCCTCGTGTCGAAACACATGCCTTGTCCATAATGCTGTGCTATTTAAGTAACATCTGAAGTTATTTTTAAAACATTTCTGGATAGCAGTTTGAGATATTTACTTGCCACTAAACTGTCAAGGTTATCAGGAGGTCATAAAAAGACATCATTTATGTCACAGATTTGTTAGTAGTCATTGGGAGGGTAGATTAATAGAATATGGATAATGATTAAAAAAAACAGTTATGTTAAGCCTTAAGGTAACTAGTTCTAGGCCAAGAGCTATATTTTGATCATTTATCTTCCTCATAGTTTTAAAAATGTATTCGCATAAAGTTCTTAAGTGTTTATAGTTAAATGTTTGCTCTTTTTAGGAACTTTCCAGTGTGGCTGAAAATTACAAATGTGTTTTCTGAAAATGGATTCTGTTATTCAATTACTTAACATTCTGTTGTTTTTTATATATATGTATATAGGAGCAGTATCACTTTTGTTACGATATTGTGCTTGAAGTTCTTCGGAAACTTCTGACTTTGGATTAAGAAAGACTTCTGTTGCCTCTCACTTGAAATTACCAAGTGGGTTTGCACCTCCTCATAAAGAACATGTTTGCACTGTGCTGAAGGGCTTTGCTATGCATACAATCTGCTTTCTTGGTTTATCAGTTTATTTTCTTTCTAAAAGCTCCCTGAAGGGCAATATCATTTGGCTTGGGGTGAACAGTGTTTACTTATTGATCTTGCTAGACAATATCAAAATAACTTCCCACATTTTCCAGTGAAACAGATGTTACATAAAACGATTGCAGCTTGGCTATTTGGTTGAAGGGATTACAGAGCCCAATAAAGGATTTAAAATATATTCATTAAGATTTTATTTGGAAAGGTGGCTGGAGAGAGCTGAGGATTTCCAGGACTTTATAAGTTCTTATTCTGGGAGAACATAAGGCCAATAATCATGACCTCTTCCAGGCATTTTTAAGACAGATGTCTATTCATGTTCTTTAGCTAGAGCCTGTACTTTTTGCTGGCATTTGAATAACCCAGTTTAAAAAGAGTCCAGTTAGGGTGTACTAACTTTGGACACAAATTGGCTTCCATTTCCTACATTTTCACACTGCTGCCTTCCTACAGCTACTAGACCAAGACCTGTTGGTCTGGGAAGCATTTCATGGATAGGGAGAGCTCCTCTCAGTGAACAGTCCAAAACTAAAATAGATGTTTATATAGAAAGCCCAAGAGGCGATTTTTGCCATGCCTGAGTTCTTTCCTATCCCACCCTAACACTTAACATATTACTTAGTCTGCTTTGTTAAAAGCAAGTATTACCTTTAACTTGCCTCTTACTCTTTGCCCTTTAGCTAACTAATAAAGTTTGATATAGGCATTATTATATAATTCTGAGTCATTCATGGTATCTCTCATGTTTGATGCATTTTTCAAACTAAGATCTATGATAGTTTTTTTTTCCAGAGTTCCATTAAATCATTTATTTCCTTTACTTTCTCACCTCTGTTGAAACATTTAGAAACTGGATTTGGGAACCCAATTTTGGAAAACCAGATTCATAGTCATGAAAATGGAAACTTCCATATTCTGTTTTTGAAAAGATGTGGCCATTATTACAGTAATTTTATTATAGGACTTTGCCTCGTACAATTAATAGTGATATTTTGGACAAGGAGTTCTGGTGACAAGCTATACCTAATTATAAGCTATAAAACAATAGATATGAGTGTTTGTACAGTTTAACTCAATGGAGATCAGAATATTCTATGTATTGAGAAAATGTTTAATATCAATCTATAAATCTTGAATTTCTAAGAGGCTTATTTTGTTCTTTTGGCTGAATGAGTATATTTGAATTGGTTGAATAATTAATAATTCTCATTGTAAAAATAATTATATGCCAAAAATATATTTGATGTTAAATCAAATAGATGATTCTGTTTACATTGTTCATATGAATAATAATCTGTGTTAATTTCATTTTGATAATTGGCCTTTAATATTTGTATCTCTAATTTTATTTTCTCTCTGTTACTGTAAAATAATAGCTATAATGTATAACAATTTTCTTCAGAAGAATTCTATGCTATTATTAAAATAAAATATTTACTGTGTATTGCCTGAAGTATTTTTATTTATCTGGGCCTTGAAATCGTCTTGTAAAGAAAAATTCCACAATGCTTGATGTTAAACATGTCTCTTCTTTAATGTGTGCCTCATATTTTTACAGCTGGACTAATTTTTAGTTTTCCAGGGAAATTAAAGGAGTGAATATGGAAATACTAATTGCATTTGTTTTCACTTCATTCTTGGAAGGTGAATGCCAAAGTGAAAACTTTTGACTGATTGAAATAATTTTATATCAATAATGAATCAATTTCTGCCTGCAATGTGAACATGAAATTTTCATTGACACCTTTGTGAGTATATGAGTGCTAATTTAAAGGAAGTTTTAAAATATTTAAATTTAAGCATATATACATTTATTAACTTTCAATTTTAAATACATATTTTTAAAGTTGTATGTTCTTGAGGCTTACATGTTAGACCAAAGCTTTTCAGAAATAAACATCTTAGATTTTTTTCTTCCATATTAGAGTTAGTAATTTATCTTCCTTTGGACCTTTTACCCCCAATCTCCTTAGAACATTATTGAATTTTCAGCTAAATTTACCTTTAGCACTCAAAAGTTATTTTAGTGATTTATTTTTATTGAAAACCTCAAAGGAAAACACCTTTAAAAAGTCTAAAGCAAAATACTTTTATTTCCTACTTAATTTTTTTCTAATTCCTCGGAAGAATTCGTTTTCTTCTGTATTGTCTTGAGGTTCATGTAATTGAACAAGAAGATTCAGAAGGTCTCTATTAAGTAAAAACAAGTCATTGGTATTCAATGGGGGTGATGGATTGCTCACTGGAACACTCATTTGTCTATAGCCTCAATCAAAAACCGGTAATTACTTCATAATTAAACAATTTGAATTAGAAGGGATCTTAAAAGATTGAATACAAACATTGTATCTGAAACTTGAACGTGATAACATTTTTTAGAAACCAACAGCAACATCAAATTTGTAGGTGAAAAACAGAGCCCCCCTATTAACAAAACAATACCTCCTGTTAGCACAGTAGCTGAGTATTGCTCCAGAGTTATCTAGCCAATGCAGTAAGATTACAAAAGTGGAATAATTGCTGTAAATATTGGAAAGCTAGAACAAAATGATCTTTTGTTCATACGTTGTTCACATAGAAATAATAGACTCAACTCAAAAATAGTATTAGCAAACTTATTATGAAGTTAAGATACAAGATAACTATGTAAAAATTAATCTTTCTCTATATCTATTAGTCTGTCTCTTTATCTACAACCAGCAAACTATGGCCCACAGGCCATATCTGACTTCTTGCCTTTTTTTGTAAATAAAATTTTATGCCCATTTGTTTACATATTGTCTGTGGCTGCTTTTGTATTATGGCGATGACTGAGTGAATAGTATCAGCAGAGATCATATGTCTTATAAAGCCTACAATTTTTACCACCTGGCCCTTTAAAGAAAATTTTTGCCAATCCCTGTTCTGTATCTTCAACAGGAAAAATATCTTTGAGCAACAGGCATATATAAAATGTATATTTTATAAAATATGTGAAATACTTAAGATTAAACTTAACAAGAACGTGCGCAGATGATGCTTACATTCTAAATGAACAGTAAATGTATGAAAAGAGCTAAGATATTTTTGAGAAAGAAAAATTAACTGGAGGAAAGGGAAAAGGTTTGCCTTAACGATAGTCAAAGTATTATCTAAAGTCACAGTAATTAAAACAATCTGATTCTGGCACATGGATATATAGATAGATAAATGGAACAAAATAGAGTTGAGCATTACAGACTCATTTATATTTGTGAATTTACTGTATGCTAAGGATAGCATTTCAAATACAGAGCTTCAAATACATGAAACAAAAATGGATATATAAGATCAAACTGGAAAAATATGCAAATCCATAATGAGAGTTTGAGGTTTCAGCATTTGTCTCTAAGTAATTGATAGAACAAGTAAACAGAAAATAAGACGTAAAAGATTTGAATAACCCTACCAACCTGCCTGACCTAACTGATACTTACAGAACACTAAACTACAGCAGAATACACATTCTTTTCAAGCGGACATAGAACATTCACCAAAAGAGATTGTATTTTGGGTCATTAGTCTCACTATATTTCAGAAGAATGTAACTATATAAAGTATGATTATGGAATTAACTAGAAATCAATAATGTGAAGATATTTTTAAAATTCCAAAATATTTGGAAATTAAACAGCATACTTCTAAATAACTTATGAGTCAGAGAAAAAATTAGAAGTTACAAAATATTTGGAACTGAACGAAAATAAAAACGCAACAAAACTTTTGAGATTCATTGACAAAACTTGGGGAGAAAGTCATGCACTTGTTTGGTTCATGCTGAATTCATAATACCTATGCAAGTGTCTCTACAAGTTTCATGTTAAAAAAGATTCCTGAGCTGAAAACTCAGGTCTGGAGGAATGCTTGCCTTGAAAGTGATGTTTGAGGGCATGGGAATGGATAAGCTCCACAAACAAAGTGAGATGGAGGCCAAGGGCAGAGCACTGAGGAACTTCAACATTCACTTCAACCCTGATTGCCCTCCAGGGCCTGGCCTAAGAACTATCTCTTCTATGAAGCCTTCTAACACTCATCTCTCCCTCTGCTGATTCCTTCAGCAATGCTTCTCAAACTCTGGTGAAGGACCCGTTTTATTTACCAACTGATAGACCTGAACACAGCCTAAAGATCCAACAGATATTTACTAGGAGGTGTGGTGGGGCTAAGCTGAGGATGGCGTCTGAAACTGGATGGGCATTGCTCACTTTCTTTCTTTTTTTTTTTTAATTTCATTATTATTATACTTTATGTTTTAGGGTACATGTGCACAATGTGCAGGTTAGTTACATATGTATACATGTGCCATGCTGGTGTGCTGCACCCATTAACTCGTCATTTAGCATTAGGTTTATCTCCTAATGCTATCCCTCCCCCCTCCCCCCACCCCACCACAGTCCCCAGAGTGTGATGTTCCCCTTCCTGTGTCCATGTGTTCTCATTGTTCAATTCCCACCTATGAGTGAGAACATGCGGTGTTTGGTTTTTTGTCCTTGCGATAGTTTACTGAGAATGATGATTTCCAATTTCATCCATGTCCCTACAAAGGACATGAACTCATCATTTTTTATGGCCGCATACTATCCCATGGTGTATATGTGCCACATTTTCTTAATCCGGTCTATCATTGTTGGACATTTGGGTTGGTTCCAAGTCTTTGCTATTGTGAATAGTGCTGCAATAAACATACATGTGCATGTGTCTTTATAGCAGCATGATTTCTAGTCCTTTGGGTATATACCCAGTAATGGGATGGCTGGGTCAAATGGTATTTCTAGTTCTAGATCCCTGAGGAATCGCCACACTGACTTCCACAATGGTTGAACTAGTTTACAGTCCCACCAACAGTGTAAAAGTGTTCTGATTTCTCCACATCCTCTCCAGCACCTGTTGTTTCCTGACTTTTTAATGATCGCCATTCTAACTGGTGTGAGATGGTATCTCATTGTGGTTTTGATTTTCATTTCTCTGATGGCCAGTGATGGTGAGCATTTTTTCATGTGTTTTTTGGCTGCATAAATGTCTTCTTTTGAGAAGTGTCTGTTCATGTCCTTCGCCCACTTTTTGATGGGGTTGTTTGTTTTTTTCTTGTAAATTTGTTTGAGTTCATTGTAGATTCTGGATGTTAGCCCTTTGTCAGATGAGTAGGTTGCAAAAATTTTCTCCCATTTTGTAGGTTGCCTGTTCACTCTGATGGTAGTTTCTTTTGCTCTGCAGAAGCTCTTTAGTTTAATTAGAGCCCATTTGTCAATTTTGGCTTTTGTTGCCATTGCTTTTGGTGTTTTAGACATGAAGTCCTTGCCCATGCCTATGTCCTGAATGGTAATGCCTAGGTTTTCTTCTAGGGTTTTTATGGTTTTAGGTCTAATGTTTAAGTCTTTAATCCATCTTGAATTAATTTTTGTATAAGGTGTAAGGAAGGGATCCAGTTTCAGCTTTCCACATATGGCTAGCCAGTTTTCCCAGCACCATTTATTAAATAGGGAATCCTTTCCCCATTGCTTGTTTTTCTCAGGTTTGTCAAAGATCAGATAGTTGTAGATATGTGGCGTTATTTCTGAGGGCTCTGTTCTGTTCCATTGATCTATATCTCTGTTTTGGTACCAGTACCATGCTGTTTTGGTTACTGTAGCCTTGTAGCATAGTTTGAAGTCAGGTAGCGTGATGCCTCCAGCTTTGTTCTTTTGGCTTAGGATTGACTTGGCGATGTGGGCTCTTTTTTGGTTCCATATGAACTTTAAAGTAGTTTTTTCCAATTCTGTGAAGAAAGTCATTGGTAGCTTGATGGGGATGGCATTGAATCTATAAATTACCTTGGGCAGTATGGCCATTTTCACGATATTGATTCTTCCTACCCATGAGCATGGAATGTTCTTCCATTTCTTTGTATCCTCTTTAATTTCACCTTCAAAGTGGAAAAGTGCGAGGAGTACATGGTAGGGCCTGAAGGGGTTAGAGCAGTGTAGCTCTTATCTGCTCTAAAAGGTGACCAGCCAGGGCTCCTTTCCAGAACAGAGTCACACTGAGGAGAAACCTTAGAATCAAAATTGAGGAGAGAATGGAGAGAATGGGATAAAGAAAAGAGAAGATCCTATAAAAGTGATTGAGGAGAATAGAGCCAGAAAACCTCAGAAAGCAAGCTCAGTGAACTTATAAGAGCTGTCTGTCCAAGTCAAGTTTAGTTCAGGAAAACCAAATTCACATGGAAACAAGCACTAGAAAATATTATGATCAAATCCCGTACAAGTTACCATAAGAAAGAAAAAAAGACCGAGGAGCTGAATAGCATCCCTTACAAACAATGAAGGTACACCAGAAAGATACACTCAAAACACAGTTCTCAATGGCAAGCAGCTCGGGAAGTCACAGAAAATGATATCCTACTATTTCAAAATGAGCTTAAAGACAATAGGAGAATTGCATAAAACAGGATGGAATAACAAAAATCAGAACTAGAAAAATTTAAAGCAGTATGAAAATCAAGAGTTAGAAACAAAAATTAGAAATAAAATCTATAAACTAGAAGGAACACAAAAAATTGATAACTGATGCTTTACAATAAATAGAAAGCTTAAGAGGAATAATTTCAAAACAAAATGGAGAAAGAAAACAGGATTTAAGAGCATAAGAAGGATCGATGATAGGTAAAGAAGACTAGTAGATAGATAACAGAAAGTTTAAAGAAGAAAAACCAAAGCAAGGGTTCAGAACAAATTCACTAATTCAAGAAATATTTAGAGTAATAATTAAAGAAAATTTTCCTGAAATAATTGTTTTTAAAATTATATGTTGAAATATAGTACATACCTGAAACCATCAAATGGGTATGACCAATACCAAGGTTTAATAAATTTTAAGTAAAATTGCTGCAGTTTGAAGAAAGAAAATGGGGCGGGGGGAGGATTTATGCAAAAGAATATGAGGAAAAGAAAATTAGATGATTATCAGATTTTTAAGAGTAATGCTTTAATACAAAAGAAGATGGAATAATATAGTTAAGATGTCCAAGGAAAGATTTTTATGAGCCAATATGTTATGTCTAGAAAAACTGACCTTGATGCACAGGGTGAAAATTGAAATCAACATGCAAGAGCTCAGAAAATATTGTTCCCAAGAGCCATTCCTCAATAGATGCAGAAAAAAAATTCGAATCAAATTTGATATCCATTCTATATTTTAAAAATAAAAAATTTTAGTAAACTTGGAATAGAAGGGAATTACCTTAATCTGCTAGGGCATAGCTACAGCAAACTTACAACAGAAGCACATTTTATGGTAAAACACTGTTTCTCTCCTATAAGTTAAGTACTGTCTTGGACTGGTCTGAAGAATGGATTGGAATGCAACTGGGGAAACTGAGTCCACCACACAGCCAGGCTTGGAAATAATAACCCCAGGGAAACAACTAAACGTCCCTTTATGCAAAAGAACCTATCTTCCTCACTGGTAACACTGCCAGAATTCTTTTTCAGATATGGAGGGGGAGTGGATTTGGTTAATTATACTCCATAGAGCACCTTTAAAATTCTGTCAAGCCTTTCTCCTCAGGATCACCACTGAGATGTTAGTGATCAGAACCATCTCTCTTACAAATCAGATGTATAGAAGGCATTTCACAGTCCAAACTGAAATATGTATGTTCACAGTATTTCATTCTCCAAGCATATACATCTCCAGCAGAGCACAAGACTCTACGGTTGCTGAAGGGCTTATTTACCAGTAATTCTGGCTGCATGAAGCAGAAAATGAGGTAAACATTAAAGCGAGTAGCAACAAAGGACTGAATCAAAGAGGCTGGCTTTCCAAGAGCCTGAGCTTTACTGAATGGCCTTACAAAACTAAATGGTGCCTGGGTCCTTTCGGTACTTCCCGAGCTGCTTGCCGTTAAGAACTGGGGCATGCTGGGGCCTCACCAGGATGTCTGGGCTGGCATACCTGTGGGGTCAACTTATTTCTATGAGAGTTCTTATGGCCTCTAGGGAAGACAATGACAGGGCCTCTGGCACTGACTGCCACCCCCAGAGCTAGGTGGCATGCCACTTGCTATGACATTAGAGCACAATGATCATTCCTGACTTCTCAGGTCACATACTGTGTGGGAGAATCATCCAGGCATGAAGAGACTGCCTAAGCTCTGGACAGAGCCAAAGACTATGAATAAGGGGTTTGTAATTATGTTAGGGAGGCCAAGTGTTGAGAAGGGTTGCTCATATTTTTGTCTGGATTTAGATCTTCAGGGAAAGTGTGTTAAGTTGAGGCTGGGTGAATGGCATGACAAAGCCAAACATTATGAGTATGATAAGAACAGATAGCCTGGGGATATCCTGTTGTTGGGGGGCGTTCCTCAGGGGATTCAATTAAAAGAAAAGAGCCCTCAGCTCTTCGCTGTAATGATGGGAGCACAGGAACCTGTTGCTTTGAGGCTGGGACAGGAGCCACACCTGCAGCCAGGAGGGTGTTCTGCCAGGGGAATCAGAGTTTGAGGAGTCCAGAGACCCATGGAGCAGCTGCCTCAAGGGGGTGAGGAGGAACTTCAGAGTGCCACACAACAGTTGGAGATGGGCTGGGGGCTCCTAAATCAGTGCTGGGGGAGGCACCTCTGGGTTTGGAGGCTGTGGTTTTGCTCTAGCCTGGCTCTATTGGGACTATTGGTTCAGGAAAGTCACAGAAGTAGCCCTTCTCATTCTCATGTGCACTCTGGTTGCCCACACCCAGATACATGGACATTCGTGCAGGTGTGTATCTCCTGGCACTATGCCACTTGCCCTGTGACACACTTGCCCTGTGACACACTTGCCCTTTTGACACACCTGTATAATAAGTAGGACAGGCAGGAACATGGTCATATTCCAATTGTCGACAAAAACAAACACTATAAAATATTTGAAGAGATTTAAGCATATTAGCACCTGAAGAGCCTGGAGAGGAACTTACATGGATAAAATGACATCACTTCAGCTTCTGGTTATGAAATTAGGAATATAAGGATAAGGAGGAGTGAATTAAATATCCGAAGAGCATAATGTAGTGACAAATTTGTTTTGTCTCTTTAGCTAGTATATAGAAATTTCATTACGCATAACTTGGCTGATGACAGTTCATCCTCCAAAAGGTTTTCCAAGATGGGCTCACAAGTTCTATTGTCCTTGATTTCTGTCATTCTTTCAATTAATTGAAGTTCTTTATATGTATGTGACATTTTGGCTCTGTATAAAATTCATGTGTCATTTTTTTCTCACTTGGAGGGCTTGTAGACATTTTTTCACTTACTTTCTCTTAACATTCAGTGTTGTTATGGAGGAATCTATTGTGTTGGAAACATAATTCTCATACACAGAGGGAATGAGCACATTTTATTGTTTCATTTAACTGTTTAATGACTAGCCAGCTGGAAGGCAAAAGAGCTGGGTTGGAGGGCATTAACAAACAAGAATTGTTTTCCCCAAGCACCGTTGTCGACTCATTGATCTTTTATTTTTGAAAGTTTTAAATTTTGTTATGTAAAAGTGAAGAAAATAGGCATATATTCCACTAGAGTTTGTCATTAATATAAAGTCTTTCATTGACATGCTAAGTCATTTCTTTCTTTTTTAAAAAATTTCAACTTTTATTTTAGATTCAGGGGATACATGTGCAGATTTGTTACATGGGTATATTACGTGATGCTGAGGTTTGGCATATGACTGATCCCACCACCCAGGTAATCAGCATAATACTCAATAGGTAATTTTTGAACTCTTGCCTCCCTCCCTCTGTCCCCACTGTAGGAGTTCCCAGTGTTTATTGTTTCCATCTTTATGTCCATGAGTACCCAATATTTAGCTCCCACTTATAAGTGAGAGCATGCAGTATTTGTTTTATTTTGTTCCTGCATTAATTCATTTAAGATAATGGCATCCAGCTGCATCCATGTTGCTGCAAAGGACATGATTTCGTTCTCTTTATATGGCTGTGTAGTATTCCCTGGTGTATATGTACCACATTTTCTTTATCCAATCCACCACTGATGGGAACCCAGGTTGATTCCATGTCTTCACTATTGTAAATTGTGCTGAGATGCACATACAAGTGCATGTGTCTTTTTGGTAGAATAATTTATTTTTCTTTGGATATATACCCAGTAATGGGATTGCTGGGTTAAATGGTAGCTCTGTTTTAAGTTCTTTGAGAAATATCCAAACTGCTTTCCACAGTGGCTGAACTAAGTACACTCCCACCAATAATGTATGAGCATGCCCTTTTCTCCACAGCCTCATCAGCATCTGTTATTTTTTGACTTTTTAATAATAGCCATTCTGATTGGTGTGAGATGATATCTCATTGTGGCTGCATTTCTCTAATGATTAGTGATGTGGAGCATTTTCTCATATGTTTTTTGGTTGCATGTATGTCTTGTCTTGGGAAGTGTCTGTTCATGCCCATACCCATTAACTTCTCTTCAACATAGTCCTGGAAGTCCTAGCCAGAGCAATCAGGCAAGAAAAAGAAATAAGAGATAACATAATTCTAAACCAAAAAAACCCCTAAAGACCCCACTAGAAGGCTTCTAGAAATGGTAAACAACTTCTGTAAAGTTTCAACAGACAAAATCAAGGTACAAAAATCAGTAGCATTTCTATACACCAATAATGTTCAATCTGAGAGTCAAATCAAGAATACAATCCTATTGACAACAGCCACAAAAAATATCTAGGAATACATCTAACCAAGGAGGTGAAAGATCTCTACATGGAGAATTAATTACACGCTGAAAGAAATCACAGATGATGCAAACAAATGGAAGAACATTCCACGCTCATGATTGGAAGAATCAATATCATTAAAATGGTCAACTCACTTTTAAACTCTTCTTGTAACCTTTTTTTGAGGGCCTCTCTCCTTTAGCTCTTCCTGTGTGGAAGCTGTAGTTTTCATCTACTGCGTATTCTTGAGCTGACTGTTGCTTTCTTTTCTACTATCTTCGAATGGCTTCCTTGATTGTTCTTTTCCTCTTTGGAAGCCACTTTTCCTCCTCTCTGCCAGCTGATGTTGACAGCTGGTGTTGAATCAGGGCAGGGGGCAACTCGGATTTTGCTCTGTTGTCTTTAAATCCATCCTCACCAACACTGTCCTGTAGGGGCAGGGGATGTCTCTGCTCCTCAGTTTCCAGCAGTACATAGTTTCTAAGGAGTGAATGAATGCAAATACCTGACTTTCACTGTGTGATCTCCTAGCATTTGGGTGAAGTAGGCCACCATAGTGTCCTTTCGCTTTTAGAGAAACTGAGTGCCACCACAGGACCAAGAATAAGTAGCATAAGTATTGTCACAGAGAACCCTCAGGAGCTTTCCTTTTTCATGGAATGAGAAGAGACACATTTGAGTTTTCATTCTGCAGTGCCAACTAGGATGATTACATAGATCACATTTGACAGATAGAACAGCACCTCTGGCCCATTCTCTTCCAGGCCATTTTTTGAGAGAGGCAAGCTAGTCATGATGAATGCATAGTGATGATGGGGGTCACATTTTAACTCACGTTGCTGTCCAAGGTGTTTGGGAAATCTGTCAAGCTAATCCTCCTGAATTTTGGAATTCCTGTTTTGCTTAGAAGCTTCTGCTAATAACAGATAGACCCAAGACTTACCGGTTAAAAATGAAATAAGTCATAGTATATGTCAGCTGTGTCTAGGATTCAGCCCTCTATGTGTATAGTTGCTCAAAGATTTTAAAGCCCCCTGCCCTGACTGTCTCAGGGAGCTGGAGAAGCTGCCAATGATGATCAAAGGTGACATGAGACTCAGGCCCTGCTGACCCTGGTAGCAGGCCAGGGACAGTTCACTCACCGAGCACAATTTCAACCAAGGAAACAAAGGGACAAAGGGAGGACAAAAAGAAATAGACAGTCTTTGAATCAAAATAGTGACTCAGCTGTGCAAGGCTCCCTTCACAATACTGCGGTTGGGCTAAGACACTTTTCCTCTTTGGCCTGACTTGATTTTATGTTGGCCTTGCACCACCCTGTACACAGGGTCCTCTGCGGGGTGCAGTTCATGTGCATGTTCTGCCCATGATGGGAAGTGGGATTGTGGGCATTTCTTTAAGTAGAAGTGGGATTGTGGGCATTTCTTTAAGTAGAAGTGGCTGTCCGTCCTTTCCCAGATACCAGTAAGAATCTGAAACCCATTCGGTATAATGTCTTTCCTAGGCCAGAATCATTCTGCTCCATCTGGAACACATGCTATTCTTGTGTTCCAGGCTGTGAGAACAAGCCTCAACCCTGCAGGGCTGCTGGGAAGGAAAGGTGTGGGTACCCAGATGGGTCCTGGTTGCTGAGATCAACTTTCATTTGTTTCTTTCTTGAGAGAAAGACACTGGGGAGACCAGCACCAGGTTGGGCTTAGAACAGCCACGTCTTTCAGAACTGTTATTCTCCAATAATTCATGTAGAGCTTCCTCTTACCAGCACCCTCGCAAAAATAATTCAACCCCTTTTGAAAAAAAAAAAGGAAAGAAAACAGACCGCTGTTTTACAAGCTGATTGTTGGGTTGAAACTTTCAATACCTACCTCTGATATTAACCTTGGTTCAAACGTATTTCAATCTTTGCCATATTCATTTTGTATTATCAGTACCTAAGGTATTTTCTAGTCCCCAGAAACTTTGTTAAATGAGTGAATAAATAAATATTATGCAAGGTGGTAGCAGAGTGAGCTCATCCTGATTCTGAATATTAGCTACATGCCTGTTCCATGCACAACTTGGGCTTGGAGACAGCTCCAGCATGCTGGAAACTGGGAACCCACGAAGGAGGCAGCTCCACCCGGAGGGCCTCAACGGCCCTGGCCCTGCAGCGCCCCGGACAGGCGCCCCTCTCACAGAGCCCAGCATGTGGCTCATGCCCAGAGATTATAAATCAAATCCCTGGAATGCCTTCAGATGGGATCACACCACAGCTGGAGGAATTTTCTTTTTTCCCCCCCAAACTTAGCACATCATAAAACATAGCCATTTGGGGAAGGAGAACAGCCAGGAGGTGTTTTCGCCTTGGAAGCTCTGTTCTGGGAAGGCTGGGAGGGTGCGGTCAGGACTGTGATACAGCCACACAACCCAGGCAGCTTGGCCAGCAAGCACCCGGAGGGCCTCGCTCCACATTCTAGACTCCCCCTGGACCGATGGGCTGGCTGCTGTGGCCCAGGGCTAGCCCAAACTAGCAGAAAAAGGCCGTGGCTCCCTCTACAGGGCCACCTCGGATTTGTGACATGCAGGCTTACTGTAAGCGAGTGTAGGTTAGTCCTGGATTCCACTAATCCCTACATCTGTTTCTGAGTCCGTCAGCACCTGTACCTGACCCAGGTAGGTATAATGCACTTCCGGTCCATGATGCCACAGGTGTCCAATATCTGCTTCCTGGCCTCAGTGAGCAGAATCCCTACCAGGTCCCCGTCCTGGGTCAGGGCAGGCAGTAGATGATCTCCATCAATTCCTCCCCTCCCTATGCAGGAACACTGCTCTACTTTCAAGAAGTGGAGTCTTTTCCTGCCCCTTGAATTGGGGGCAAAGCTTTGACACTCCCTGACCAATAAAATGTAGACAAAGTGATGATTTTTAAGCCAGTCCTGATTCTGGCCCTTAAGAAGACCAGCAGCTTCTGCTACCCTGGGGAAGCCACCATCATGCTATAAAGAAGCTAGGGCTAGACTAATGCCAAGAGGCCAGGTGAAGAGCAGCCACACGGATGAGCACCCAGGTGTGAAACAGTGATGATATCTGCCCAAGCAGGTTGCTGGCAAGATTGCGTGAGGCCACACGGACAGAGTGCTTAGCATGAACCAGGCAGGCACTAGCAGTTGAGCCAGCGTTCACTTCCTTCCACACAGTTCTCTTGCCCTTCTGACTCTAGAGAGGCCATCTTTTATTCTGGGAGCCCAAGGGCCAAGAGGACAAACTTGAATGAGTAACACGTTGCTCTTCTTCCAGCGTGCTGAAGGAGAACACAGTGTTTGTTCAGTGCTGATACACCACTTCAAATCTAGGCTGACTTGTAAAGCACCCATTACATTTAAGAATTGCCTTCTGACCCTTTCTGGAAGGCTTTCCTCAGAGAGCCCAGTAGGCAGTACACCCATGTTACAAATGTGATGGTGACAACCTACAATGCCTAAGATTTGTCCAAAGCAGCCAAGTGAAACCCAGAATGGGTCTATACATGTACACATTCACAGCCTGTCAAGAAGAAATTGCACTGGACAGTTGTTAAAAATGGCAAGAAAGGTTTTTGCAGTAGGGGAGAGAGACAAGTATAGAACTGAGTTCAACTCTGCATACAGCAAAGACAGCTGAGGATTTATAGCCAAGGTGCAGGGGTATAGTCAGGTGTCAGTGGGTGGAAAAATCACTGAGAGGAACTTAATTAGACATCAAGGGTCGGAGGAGTCCCCGTAAACTGAGTTCAACAGGCCACGGCCTAGTCAAGAAGAGGGCTCAAAGCAGACTGACTAAAGTCTGGCAAGGAAGGAGTCCTTGTCAAGCCACACCTTCTGTTTATTATCAGATTAAAATTCTCCAATATGTGTAATACAAATTCTACTTCCATCCATGCATCCTTCCACCCATCCATCCATCCATTCACTTACTTTCTAGTTTAATTTACCTTTCTTCATTTAGTGAATATTTCTAGATATGTCCTAAGTAAAAGGGGCAGCCTAATAAGCAATCTCTCCTATCATCTATCTATCTATCTATCATCTATATCTATCATCTATAATCTACCTATTATCTCTCTATTATCTATCTATTGATCTATCTACTATCTATCCACCATCTATCATCTATATCATCTATTATGTATCTACCATCTTTCTAGCCTAGCATATACACATGCATGTCCAACTTCATACATATGTACATATGTGTTTATTATATTTATGTCTGTATATATGGTCATATATACATTAGGTGATGTATATGAGAGAGAGAGAGATTTGCGGTTGAAGCAGGCAGTGTGAGAAAGGCACAGAGGTGAGAAGAAGCGTGGTGAATTCAGGGGACTGAAAGCTGATTAGCTTGACTGGAGCCAAGGGCAAGGGGATGGGCTGGCTTAGTTTATGTCCCTTGGGGGACCAAAGAGAAGGAGCAGATGGGACATATTAGCTTCACCAGGCAAAAGTCACCTTAATCAGAGGTTTAGGATCATCAGTGAAATAGGTGATAGTCCAGCCAACATGACCTGCACTCTGCGGGAGGAGCCACCTGCTTAAGCATGGCCCTACAGTCTCCTGAAAGCACCTTTCTTAGACATTTATGCTTTTCAAGACCAGCAGTCCCATGAGTCTCAGAAAAAAAGAGGGCAAGTACATAAATTACAGAAAAAAAAAAAAAGAAAAAAAAAAAGGTTTTCAATGCCCTAAGGAGAATCTCTTCATCACAGGCTCCTCAGTATCTAAGCTGTGAGAAGTTTTTCAGTTCAGCAAACCCCAGGAAGAGCACATGCCCTGTAACCTACTATGGGAAACACTAGGCTAAGAGAGCGTGTTTCCCAGAGGCTTCTGCTCCCATTTACTATGCTGCCAGGGAGTAAGGCACTGGCTCATCGGCACCATGCCTTACGCTGGAGGTGGGCAGCATCGTTCATTCTAAGAGTGTCTACACCTCTCTCTGCCCCAGAGGAGCTGCTTAGGAAGCGCACACTGATAGGAGAGGTGGACATGGCGGAAGGCAGGCTGGGGCGCTGGGAGGGAGTGTAAACTGCGGCTGGGACTCAGGCAGGGAGAGAGGCCTAAGCTGAATTTCCAGGAAACAGCCTTGTAGCAGGGCCTTGAGAGAGCTGGGTCTTCGACATGTGGAGGGGGAAGGCATTCCAGGTGAACGAGAAAATAGGAGTCACTGTGGCACCAGGCAGGCGGTAGGATCCAGTCCAGCAGGCGAAGGACACAAACTTAGATTTGAGGCATTAGATGTGTCCAGTCAGTATAAGTCGGGGGTGCAGGGGGAGGCAGCAGGCAAAGCCCTGGCTCCCAATCTCTCCCTTTCCACACGCACCTGGTGTGTGCGCGTGTACATGGGTAGCACTGGCTCACTCAGGCAGTCATTCTTACCTGGGGGAGGGGGTGGGAAGGGAGCATGGACTTAACTCTCGGGGGTGGGAAGAGAGCATGGACTTTATGAAAAAGCCTGTTGGGTGACTCTGATAGTCCCTATATTAGCCATCCCTTTTATTTTCTGTATTCTGCTGCTCTGACAGTTTGGGGCCTTGCTGCCCCTCCCAGCGTTGCCAATTCCTAAGGACAGTGAATAAGTCACCCAAGCACGTGCTTTTCTGACACAGACCAACCAGTCCAGAGCTTACACCCTGAGTGACCCCCTCCAGGGGGCTCTCACTCATGATCACTACTCACCTGCCCTAATCACCCAGGGCCAGGTGCCAGACACCTGGGCAGCCCCTGTGCCCCAGACCCTCTCCTGTTATTCAAATTAGGTCATCTTAGGCCTGTTTACCTTGCCTTGCCTGTTGCTTTTCAGAGAAACCTCAATAAAGGCTCTTGCCCATAGATTCCCACTCTCCTTGCCCCCGGACTAAACCCAGTGCTTCCCTGTTGGGCTCTGACTGGGGCACCACGCCTCCTGTTTCTAGGGACCTGTGTGGAGGCCTCTTCCTTCATGACAGTCATTTTAATCCCTGCATGTCTTACCACACCCGATTCAAACAAATCCCAAATATCCTTATGGCAAGCCTGGGGCTAGGATGATCAGGACAGTCCACTTGATGCCTGTTGACCTGCGTAATTATTAATGATACCTCCTTCACTTTCAAAAGTGTCCCAGTTCAAAATGCTTCAGGACATTGGTATGGGCAAAGATTGTTCCTAGGTAATACCTTAAAAATGGAGGAAACCTAAGCAAAAATGGACAAATGGGATCACATTAAGCTAAAAAAATTATACACAGCAAAGGAAACAATTAACAAAGCAAAGAGACAACCAACCTACAGAATGAGAGAAAATATTTGCAAAATATCCATCTGATAAGAGATTAATAACCAGAATAGGTAAGGAACTCAAACCACTCAATGGCTAATAATAATAATAATAATAATAATCCAATAAGAAAAATATCTGAATAGACATTTCTCAAAAGAAGACATACAAATGGCCAACAGATATATGAAAAAAATGCTAACTGTCACTAATCATCAGAGAAATGCAAATCAAAATAATGCAATATCATCTAGCCACAGTTAAAATAGCTGTTATCAAGAAGACAAAAAATAGCATGCTTGCATAGATGTGAAGAAAGGGGAACATTCTTACACTGTTGGTGGGAATGTAAGTTACTACAGTCATTATGGAAAACATCATGGCAGTTCCTCAAAAAACTAAAAATAGTACTGTATGACCCAGACATGCCACAGTTGGGTATCTACCCAAAAGAAAAGAAATTGGTATATCAAAGAGATATCTGCACTCCCACATTTATTGCAGCACTATTCACAATAGCCAAGATATGAAATCAACCTGTGTCCATCAATGGATGCATGAAGAAACTGCCATGCATATACACAATGGAATATTGTTCAGCCTTTAAAAAGAAGAAAATCCTGCCATTTGCAAAAAAAAGGATAAGCCTAGAAGACATACTAAGTAAAATAAGCCAGTCACAGAAGGACAAATACTGCATGATGTCACTTACATAAGGCATCTAAGATAGTCAAACTCATAGAAACAGTAGAATGGCAGCTGCTAGGGGCTGGTGGGGGGGAAGAAATGGGGAATTGTTTTTCAAGGTATAAAGTTTCTGTTATGCAAGATGAGTAAGTTCTGGAGATCTGCTGTACAGCATAGTACCTATGGTTAACAATACAGCATTGTGCATTTTAAAATACATTAAGAGGACAGAGTTCATGTCAAGTGTTCTTACAAAAAAAGTGACTTACAAAAAAGTACACAAATTTTTGGAGGTGATGAATATGTTTAGTTCCTTAGTTGTGGTGATGGTGTGTGCATATGTCCAAACTCATCAAGAGGTATACATGAAATGTGTGCAATTTTCTGTATATCAATTCTATCTCAATACAGCTAAAAAATAAAAATTTAAGAAGTTAGAAGACAGAAAAATGGAAGGAGGTCAGGAAGGAATCAGGAAGCTGAGAGATTTAGAGTCCAGAGGGAAATGTTTGTTTCAAAAAGAGGAAGGGTATTTCTCAGAAAAAGACACACTGGGGGAAGATAAGAGACATTCTCAGGAGAAGGGGAGAGAAGGTGAGAATGTCATTATAGGATGAAATTCTCAATAAATTATAAAGTGAATTCATCTGGTACGAGTTTGGGACGTGGGGGTGGGTTTGTGGACTGGGGAAAAAGGAGATTGGGAACAGCTGTTGGACGCTAGCAAGGGATGAAGAGCTGGGCTGTGCAGCAGCCTGGGGGGCTCATGGAGGTTGCCTGGCTTGTCAAGGAGCCAAGGCACACAGTTGCACAGCTTCCCCTCCATGTCGCACTGGCCAGGAGATAGAGGAAGGCAGGTGGTGCCTTATCCATGGTTGGTTCCTGACAAGGCAGCCATAGAAAGGGGGACTCTGCAGGGGTTTGGTCTGTGTGTGAGGATAGAGCTGAAAATGGTTTCAGGAGGGACTTGCAGGATAAAAGAATGGGGTGTTCTTTATGGAAATAAAAAGCAGGTGAACCAGGCCTGGGGAGAGGTGGAAGGGGAGGCAGATTGTGGCCAATGACGGCAATGTCAGAGGGCTTGGCCTGGGAGCTGTTTTGATTCTTGAGGGATGAAGAAACCCAAGATGAGGATGTTTCTGTGTGTGGCTGAGAAGAGTGGAGTCAGAGGCCACCAGAGAGGGCCTGGGAGCAGGGTTTCAGCAGAGTCAGAGCATGGAGGTTGGTGTCGTCTCCCATTCTGGAGACAATGGCAGGGGGCAGAGAGAAGAGGGTGTTGAGGGTCTGGGCCCTCATCCTCTGAGAAGATGGAGCTTTGTGGGGGTGTGCTGTCAGGGAGTGGCATTATTTTCCAGTGATGTGGTGAAGACACCACCGTGGAGTGGACACAGATAATGTGGTGGGGCTGTAGCACAGATAAGATGATTAGTAAGGAAATGGAGAGTCAAAACCACATGTTTCTTCTGGATATGATAAGTAAATATACAACCTTGCAATTATCAGACAGTTTTTTTTTTTTTAACAATCTGTTGCATATCTAGGCCAGTGCTTCTTTCTGAAGGGGATAACTTCAGTGGTGATAGAAGACAAAGATCATTGTCCTTAAAAACCTGGAAAGTAACTGCAGAGACATAAAGTAACTAGGAACCCTCTAGGTTTGCATTCAAAGCCTTCCATTCCGTGCTGAGGGCTCTGGGCCTCAGGCTTCTCATTTCAAAGATGGACATGGGAACTCCTGTGTTGTCTGCGTTCTAGAGTGTGGCCAAGAACTGGGGTGAGGAGAGGAGGTGAAGGGGCGTCAGGCACACTCAGCCCCACCTGTACAGCAGTGTAAGCGTGCGCTGTAAGAGTGTGGCTGGGTTTCAGAAAAGGAAAGAGATGGTAAAGGCTGGGGTTACACAGGGAGAAGACTGAATAAACGGTGTGAAGAGTCTGGGGCTGGTTCTTTAGGAGGAAAGTCTGGTATGAACAGAGAACCATTATTGTCCTAGAAATGAGGAAATTGAGAGAGAACAGATCATCAGAGTCCACCTAATTAAGGCTGGGCTTAGTCACCCTAACAGGAAGTCTGGGAGCCTGATCATTGGAGGCATCCCCTGGACTCAGAAACTCAGCTGGTCCAGCCCAGGAAGGCTCTGCCAGGCCATGGAGGCCCAGCTAGTGCACGCTCAGGCATTCCACTGTGGGCCCACACTCAGCCCTCAGCTATGGGTGGAAACACTACTCCCAAGGGCTGGCCCAGGGGCCTTGGCCAAGGCTGTAGACCCACGCTCCAGCCACGGCTTAAAGATCTACATGTCACCCCATTTACAAGGTCTGCAATGAACAAAAGGAAGGACACTTTTGGAGAAGGAAGAGTCTGGAAACAAAAAGAACGGGATCGTATTAATTTTGTTATTCCTATGTAACAAATTACAAAGTTAGCAACTTAACTCATTTATCTCACGGTTCTGTAAGTCAGAGGTCCCGGTGGGCTCAACTGGGTTGTCCACCCAGAATCCCACAAGTGAAATTGAGTTGTTGGTAGGACTGTATTCTTTTCTGGACAATTTGGGGGAAAAATTGTTTCCAATCTCATTCAGATTGTGGGCAGAATTCATGTCCTTGTGGTTGTTGGACTGAGGTCCTCACTTTCTTGCTGGCTGATATCTAAGGACCACCCCAGCTCCTAGAGGCTCCTCTCAGGGCCTGGCCCCATGGCCCCTCTGTCTCAGGAGAGGAGAACCTCCCTAGTGTACAAGCCCCTTTAAGCATCAAATCTCTCTGACTACCTCATCTCCCACCACCAGAAAAAAAAGTTCTACTCTTAAAGGTCTCCTGTGATTAGGTTAGACCCAAGCAGAAAATATCTCCTTAAGGCCAACTGACTGACTAGTAACCTTCATAACATTTGCAAAGTCTTTGCATGAAATAAGTAACATAATCTTGAGAGTGATAGATTTTCATACTCACATTTACTCACTCGAGGAAAATTATAAAAAAGACAAAAGTCATTAGGGGTCATCTAAGAATTCTACCCCTGCCGCGGGGCTAGAGATGAAATGCAGCGAGGACAGCCCTGAAAGGAATTTCCTGGAGGGGGCTGTCCCTGGGGGGAAGGGGATTTCAGTTTGGGGGTCTTTTCAAGGCCTCTGTTCCTCCCCTAATAAGCTCTTCAGACTAATACAGTGAGAATCAGGGAGGCAGCCATGGTTGGGAATCAAAAAGACCGTGGACTTGGAGATCATCTGAACTGTGTTCATCACTTCTTGCTGTATCAGTTACTTAAAATTACCCTGAAACCTAGTGGTTTAGAAAAACACATTTATTTAGCTCATGACATTGTAGTGTGGGTCGGGCTTCATGGGGATGGTTCCCCGTGGCATCACCTGGGCAACTCAAGGTCGGGTGGAGGGTCTGCTTTCAAGATGGCACACCGCATGGCTGTCAGCAGGGGGCCAAGCCAGGTTCTTCTCCTTGGGCCACTTGGGCACCCTCGGAGAAGGATGATTGGGTTCCAAGAGAACCCAGGTTTCTTACAGCCTGAGCCCAGAAACTGGCCCAGCATCATGTCCACAGTGTTTCTTTGGCCAAGCAGCCACAGAGCCTAGGCTCAAAGACAGGGCATAAACCCCACCCCTCAGTGGAAGGAAAGTCAAGGGATTCTGGGGCCACGTTTAAGACTGCCACCCTTGCTGTGTGACCTTGCCAAAGACTCTTGAGCCTTAGAGTCTGACTTTCGTCATCTAGAAAGTAGGAAGAACATCTTATCAGGGTTGCTGTTAGGGTGGCTCATGCGAGAATCCTGGTTTTAGAGCTTCGAAGGTGGAGGGGTCTCAGAGGTGAGGTCTTTGTACTTTCCCAGAGCAGGGGGCTGCTGTGCCTGACGGGAGGGAGAGCAGGAGAAGAGGGGCTTGGCCAGCCTCCCCTGGGAGACAGCAGCTCTGAAACTCCTCCCAGGGCCCACTCCTAGGAGTCAGGGTCCTGGGATCCACGCCATGGGACTGCAGATGGAGCTCACTGGGCTAGCCTGGGCAGCAGCCAGCGTTGTTGGGGTGGGAGGCTGCCTCTTGCCCCTTAGGAAGATGGAAGGAGTGTTAGGAGGTGCCTGGAGTGAGGCTAGGGAATCAGGAGCTGGCTAGGTGTGTCTCCCATAGATGTGGGTGGTGGCTAGTTGCCTCTTCCTGGACTCACTGTGCCAAAGGCAGGGCATCAGCTTTCCATCGGGGCTGTCAGCCCTGGCCTAGGGAGCACCCGCAGACTGTCTGAGTGCAGGTGCCCTGGCCTGTCCTGGAGAAGGGCCTGTTCCCACCAGGGAGGTCAGAGATCAACGAGCTTCTGTGGCTGGGAGTGATGGCCACACTCCAGCCCGGCATGGACGGAGCAAGCCCGAGCTGATGCCATCAGATCTGCTCTCCAGCCCTGCTGCTGACGACCTCCTTCTCCAGCTGCCGGCGACCTCCTTCTCCAGCTGCCGTGGCTGGCAAGGGGGTGCTGTTTGTCAGACCCCAGCTGTGGGACGGAGCCTGACTTGGGGTTTTTCATCACACCAGGCTGGGTGAGCAGGATCCAAGCCTGCCTCTGAGTGTGGACAGGAAAAAGGGAACTTTTGTTGAGTCTCTCTTTGGTCCCAAGCACCGTGTTAAGCAAGCATGACCTGTGACCCAATCCCTACTTTACAGCAGGGAGTGTGGGGCTCAGAAGGGGACAGAAAAGGTCCATTGAGTTAGTTCTCTGTGGCGGTGTGACAAACTGCCCTCCCTTTGGTGGCTTCCAACAACAGTTATCCTCGCACGGTTCCTATGGGGCAGGGATTGGGGTGGCTTCGCTGGGTCTTCTGTCTCAGGGCGTCCCACAGGCTCTCTTCACTCGGAGGCTCTGCTTCCAAGCACACTCAGGCAGTTGCTGGCAGATCACTTGCTGACTGTTGGCTGAGGCCAGGCTCAGTTCTCTGTTGCGTGGTCCTCTCCAGGCCACAGCCTGGCCACCGGCTTTCCCTGAAACAGGCAAGGGAGCAGGCAGGAGGCACCCAGGGCAGAACCCGAGGTTTTTTTTTGTATTCTAATCTTGGAAGTGGTGGCCGATGACTTCTGCCTTGTTCTGTTCATTAGAAACAAGGCACCAGGAGCAGCCTGCAGTCCAGGCACGGGTTCCACAGTAACACACCCAGGACTTCTGGTGCAGAGCAGGGGTTTAACCACACTCTGAGCGCCTGTTGGTGCCGCGAACCCCACTCACCACAAACACACTCATACCACACACACCACACATTACACACCACACACCACACATTACACACACCACCATGTACAGCACACCACACACATACACACCATACACTCCACACACCCCACACCACACACTCCAACACACCACATACTCCAAACAACACATGACATGCACCACACACATCACACACCACACATTACACACACCAGGCATGCACAGCACACCACACACATACACCACACACTCCACACCCAGCACACACACACCACATGCACGCCACACACATGCATACCACACACCACACATACCACACATTACACACACATCACATACACCACACCACACACACACCACATACTTGCCACACACACCACACATTACACCCACCACACCCACCACACACATGCACACCACAACACACACATACGTCACACACACCACACACATGCACACCACACACTACCCACAGTCCACATACACACATCACACCACACACATCACACATTACACACACACATGCACGGCACACCACATATATCACACACATCTCACCACACATCACACATACCATGTACACGTACACACCATGCCATACACACCATGCACACGTACACACCATGCCATACACACCATGCACACGTACACACCATGCCATACACACCATGCACACTTCACACTCCGCACACTCCACACACCACACACACACTCCACACCACAAACACCACATATTACACACACCACACATGCACACCACACCACACACACCGCACATATACCACAAACACACACCACACATTCATTCCACAAGTACTCCACACTCCACACACACACACCACACACACTATACCACACACTATACCACACACATCACACACACCACACACACTACACACCACACACACACATCACACCATACATCACCACACACACACATCACACCATACATCACCACACACACCACATATACACACACAACCACACACACACATTTGTGCACACACAAACCACACAGTCACACACACACACCGTTGCTGGGAGGAGAAGGAGGAGGAGGACAGCATAGGTTAGACAATGGCTGCTGAGAATGCAGGTTCTGCTGTCACTTAGAAAATCATCTCGGGACCCTAAATAGAATTATGAGCCAAGTTGATTCCATTTCAAATAAAATCTAGTTCAAGAAGGAAGTTAAAGGATCCAGAAAAACCCTTTTTTATGATGGAATAGTTTGTGGAGCTTGTAGGAACCAGGCCATACAGCTGCACAGCCTGGGGCTTGCAGTCTTGTGTTCTCTGGGTGGGCTTGGGCAAGCTCTTAACCTTTCAGTGCTACGGTGACACCTCCCTCATGGCTTGGAGCCTGGCATGCACTATCATGCCCTTAGCAAATGTGACCTCACCCCCTTTCCATTTCAGACTACCTGGCTGTCCTCACACAATCCCCAAACTGGCTTTTGGAAAGAGGAAGGATGCATGGTTTTATGGCTGCTGATGCTCAGCTCCAAGATAGGATCCAAGGGGTAGGAAGCTAGGAGACGTTTGTGTGCGGGTGAAGGTGTGGGTAGGGGCCTGAGGTGTGTTTTCACAGCTCTGTGCGTGTGTATGTGCGTGTGTGTGAGGACAATCAATACCCTGAATCATGGCACTATGCATGCCCACTAGGTGGCGTTGCCCACCTGCGCAGCAATCAGGACCCTGCCAGAGGCGGGTTCTGGGAAGCAGGTTCCCCTGACTCCCCACTCACACGCTCAGCTGCTGAACATGTGTCTCCTCCTCTGTTCTGGGTCAGTAGTTCACGGCTAACAGATGAGCCCCAGCTGGAAACCTCTGCCATCAGACCCACATCCTATTTGAGCATGGACTTAATATTATGCCTGACTCCCACTTCCCAGCACTGCACTTGTTAATTTCAGGGAGGAAAGGAAGGCTTCATCTGCTGCATGCAAAGCACTTGACACACATTATTGCTTTGGATCTTCACAACCACCTGTCAAGTGACAACACTGAAGCTCAGAGAGGTTAAGCACCTGCCCAGGGTCACACAGCAGGGAGGTGGAGCGAGCCAGGCCTAACTCCACAGCCTCTCACTTCCATAGCCTGCTGCCTGTGCCCTGCTCTCAGAGGCAGTCTGGTGGAGGAGGGTGTGTTGGGAACAGAGCAGGGAACGTGTGAGGGCCTCAGGACCAGAGACAGAGAGAAGACTGAAGCCAGATGGGGTGGGGCTTCTGCAGTCGGGGGCCTTTGCTCCCTCCCCTGTGTGGTGCGGCAGGGTGGCTGTAGGACTTTGCGAGCCCAGACCTGTGTGAACAGGGGCTCATCCGACCCTGTCCACATGAGGCTGTAGCCTGGTAGCCCACAGATGCACAGTCAGTGGCTGTGCCTTTCTTAGAGGCAGAGGCTGGTGCTTGTTGGGTGGCCAGAGCCTCCACCAGGCCCCATCCTCAGCTCTTTACTCATCCTTCCTGGCCCTTGCAGGAATCCAAGTCTGTGGTCTTTGGACAGGATGGACTCTGGGCCCCACCTCCTCTGGGATGACTCCCAGAAGCCTGGGAGAGAGGAGTCCAGGCTGGGTGGAGGCCTGTGAGCTGCAGTCACCCTTAGCTTCCTGAAGAGGGGCACGGAGGTCTGTCTGCCACTCTGGCCCCTCCTGGGGATGACAACGGCTACAGCTGGATAGGATCAAGTGCCCACAGGTGCTCCAGCGCTGACGGCAGATTCCCTGCAGGATCATGAGGCAGAGACCCCATCTGCCCTCTGCCTCCCTGCAGGAAATACTACAGAGAGCCAGAGCTACACTATTGCCTGCAAATGTCATCGACCCCCAAGGCCACCTCCAGTCACTGTGCCCATCTCCACATGGTTCTGCAGGGCAGCGTGGGTGGTGCATTCACTCAGGGTCCCTGGCCCCATCCAACCTGGTTTAATCCCAGCTCTGCCCCCAGCTGTGTGAGCCTAGGGAACTAACCCTCCTCGAGCCTGTTTCATCTTCTGTAAAATAGGGTTCATGAGAGTGACCGCCTCCCCTCCCGTGAAGAGGGTGAGGATTTGACGGGATTGGACCTGCAACCAGCACATACTGGCTCTGGCCTCCCTGACCCCTCACTCCCAGGGCCCAGCCCCTGTGACCTGGGCTCCTCATGGGGTCCAGCTGCCTCCATCCACACACATGAAGAAGGTCAGGGCCTCCCACTCACCATTCCCTTCTTGGAGTTCCCAGCGGGACTCTGCCGGAAGCCAGGAGCCCGGCCACTGCCCCTGAGTGCACAACCAGGCCTCACAGCAGTTTCCAGGACGGGCTTCTGCCCTGGGCCCTTGGGCTCAGGGGGTGCTCGCCCACAAGGTGTTGGTGGGTGGAGAAAGTGGGGAGTTGGGCTCCTGGGCTATCCAGTGAGCCCTCTGCCCAGCCTTGGGCCTTCCTTCTGAGTACCCCACAGGGACCGGAGTGAGGATGTCAACTTGGATAGGAGGGGTGGGGAGGGGGAGGGCAGAGGGGATTCCTGCACTGAATGCCCACTGGTGCCAGTGGAAGCTGGGCGCCAGGCAGACAAGGGTCCCATCTCCTCGAAGCTTCACCCCACCAGAGGAGGGGGTCACTCATGGCCTCTTTCTTTGCAGAGAAGGGAATGGTGGCCACCCAGGGGTCATGGGGCTGGTCAGAAGCTGCCAGCCTGATGCCACACCTGCCAGGTTCTCCCCATCGACTGCGTCAGTACCCCAACACACTTGTGTTAACATTTTGAGGGTGTTCTGCCAAGGTGAGGCATGCCAGAGCCCTAGGAAGAAGCCAGGAGCCTCCCAGCCTCAGATGGAGCTTCAGATGCAGAGGTATTGGAGTGGGAAGGGAAGCACTTGGGGGGTTTGATGGGGCCCAGTGGGACAGGCTTGTCGCCCTGCACTTCTGGAAGCCTCCACAGTTGGCTAATCAGAAGAACATGGCACAAGTCTCCACAAGCCAGGCAACCCGGATCCTGAGGCCAATGGGGAAGGGATAACCAGTGCCCACCCCAGCCAGGGTGTGGCAGAGGGGTGCACGGACCTGTGGGCCATGTGCTTCACAGGGCGGCCTCGCCCAGTCCTTGGAGAAGCCCGCTGGTGCGGCTGTCTTAGTCCCAACAAGGAACAGCACAGTGAGAGCGTTACAGATGCTGCCAGGCTTGCACCACCAATATTTCATGGGATTGGCTTTTCTTTCCTGGGAAGCTGTGCCCTGGGGAGAGGGAGAGAGCCAGGGGTGGGAGGTCAGGGACAGGGCTGTACAGGAGACTTCTCCATCACAGCCCCAGCATGCCCTCCCCAGCAGCCATGGCATGGCTAGCCCCAAATCTGTGCCTCTTGCCCTGACTTCTGAGTTTCAGACATAGGTGTCCTCATGTCTGATGGCTACCCCTGCCCAGGCTCCCGTGTCCTCATCTTCAGCACGTCTGCAATGAAGCTGCCACTCCACACTCTTTCCTGCCCCCCTACCCTGCATCCACAAGGTCGCTCACAGCCCAGACAGAAGCCTGAAGCCCTTGCTCTGCCCACCCAGCCGGCTGGTCACCAAGTTAGTCCTGCTCTTAGGTCTCAGACACATGGAGGCTCCCCTTAACCCACCTGCTTCAGGCCCCCCCAGTTCCATTCAAGGACTATTTAGTGAGAGCTTTCCCAAGGCTGTATACTGTGATCCCCTGTATGACTCTCCACGTGGACAGCAAAACAGTCTTTCTTCATGGGTGCCACCCCCGCCCCACTCTCCCTGTCACTTAGAAGATCGGGCAGGGTGCCCTAACACCACTCTCGGGGCCCCCACCTGCCTCTGCAGCCCCCCACCCAGCATCCCAGCAGCCTGGTGGCAGTATGGGAGCAGCATGACTCGGGGCAGGGTCTCCTCCTTTGGGTCTAGACACCTTCGGCAGTGGGAGGAGGAGTGGGGCCTGCAGACCGAGAGTGGTACCCTCACCCAGTAACCCTATGGGGTCACTCGGGAGAGAGGGGAGAGAAAATGGATGGAATGTTTATGTCCCCCCAAATTCGTATGCCGAAATCTTAATCCCCAGGGTAATGGGATTAGGATTGGGGCCTTTGGGAGGTGATTTGGGTCATGAAGGTGGAGCCCGCTGGAATGGGTTTAGTGCCTTATAAAAGGGACCCCCAGAATATTTCTTACCCACTTTCTGCCACATGAAAATGCTGAGAAGCCAGTGGTCTGTATCCCAGAGGAGGGCCCTCACCAGAGTTTTCCACACCTGAGTGGGATAAGGCAGGGGAGGGCATCAGAGAACCCAAGCACTTGATTACAGGACTGATGCTTTCGGCCCTGCCCACCTCTGACCTCCAGGGACGCACAGGGGCTGAAGATTGCGTTCCGTCACATGGCCAGCGATTGCATCCATTATGTCTGTGTAATGAAACCCCAACAAAGCCCCTGGAACGGGCGGCTCAGGGAGCTTTCTGATGCTGAAACACATGGGTGTGCTGGAAGGGGAGCCCGGAGGGCATGGGCCCTGCCCCAGATCTGGCCCCAAGGACCTCTTCATGTGGCCATCTATCTGTAGCCTTTATCATAAACTGTAATAGTAGGGACAGCTCTTTTCTGAGTTTTGTGAGTTGTTCTAGCAAATTATCAAGGGGGCGGTCTGTGGGAGCCCCCAAATGTGTACTCTGCCAGGCAGAAGTGCAGGTGGCCTGGGGCCCCTGAGATTTGTGGCTGGCATCTTGAAGTGGGTGCAGTCTTGCAGGGCAGAGTCCCTAGCTTGTGGGGTCTGTGCTAGCTCCAGGCAGTTGTGTTAGAAATGAATTGAATTGTGGGTCCCCGGTTGGTGTCAAGAGAATTGTCACCCACCCCTTCTCTTAGCTCACCTCCTTCCTTCTCCGCTCCATGGCAGCATCTCCAGCTATAGGTGTGTAGTTCAGATCCCACCCAGAGGCAAGGTGGCTTCCAGATCCTCACGGAAGAAGCAGGAAATTAAAGGGAAGCACACCCCTCTGGGGGTAGGAGGCAGGACCCCCTTGGGGAGAGGGCTAATGCTCAGGCCAGAGAGAAAAGGGCTGTATGGCACCGAAGGTCAGCTCCAGGTAACAGCCCCACAGCCTCTGTGCAGCCCCAGGGGAATAGGCCGTGCCTGGGGGATGGGGCCCAAAGTGCTGCCGTCTGGGGCTCAGTCAAGTGAGGATTGCCTGGAAACCTGGCTCAAGCCCCCCTTTCTCAGTGAGCACATCTGCATTTCAAGCAGTTCACCCTGTGGGGATGGGAAGCCAGGGTGGGATTGAGATGCCCGGGGAAGACAGAGCTGAAGGGCCCGCTCCAGGGGGAAGACAGAGCAGGCAATGGGCACAGGCCTCAGGGACACCCCTGAACCCCTTCATGAGGCACGCTAAGCTTAGTTCCTCACCCAGCAGAGAGGCCCGCATTGGCCAGGGCTCTGGAGAGTCTGTCTTAGTCGGCTTGAGCTACAGAAACAAAGAATCACAGACTAGGGGGCTTAACTACAGAAAGTCATTTTCCCACGGTTTCCCATATAGTTCCCACAGGGCTAGAAGTCCAAGATCAGGGTGTCGGCAGGGCTGGGTTCTCCTGAGGCCTCTCTCCCTGCCTTGCAGACGCCACCTTCTGCCATGTCCTCACATGGTCCTCCCTCTGAGTGTCTGTGTCCTTGTCTCCTCTTCTTATACAGACACCAGTCATACTGGATTAGGGCCCATCCTAATGATTTCATTTTAACTCAGTCATGTCTTTAAAGACTCTATCTTCAAATACAGTCACATTCGGAGGTACTGGGGGTTGAGACTTCAACATTGGAATTTTTCGTTAACACAGTTTAGCCCCAAGAGAGCAGTGGATCTCAAGGACTTGGGGAGAACTCCCTTTCTGAAGGAGGGTTGGAATTTGCCCTTTCAGCCTGGTGGGCCTGAAGGGGAGAGTGATGTGGCCACAGACCGTCAGCTCCCCTGGATGTCCTGACCACCACGGGGTTTCCTAGTCCAGATACACTGAGAAGCAGGATCACGAGCACTACCCCGGCGAGTTCCACGGGACCCAGGCCCTCGGTGGCTGATGCAGCGGACTGTGCTGGTCATCATGGCTGTGCTGGGCCCCAGGGGCTTCTTCATGCTAATCACGACTCTGGAAACTCACGGAGTCTCCACAGTTACGGTCTGGCTGGGCAGGCTGGCCTCACCCTCACCCCTTCTCTGCAGCCTCACAGGGCCCTTTCTGGGTCTTTCACACCCAGTGTTCCATTTTCCAAAGCTCCCCGCCCACGAGAAGGGACATGCTGTGTGCATTTGAGAGCTCAGATGCTTGCTGGCATCTGTCTGCTGTGCTCAGTGGTGGCCTGGGAACAGGACATGGTAGCAGGAATCAAGGCTATTGGAAAATCACAAAAACATGTGTTTTGATGATGTTGTAAACTCTCCAGTCTATAAAGAAATCCAAATGATGTAACGGGAATGCATTCAGAGGTCCCAGGCCCAGGCCCTCCAATTCCCACCTCCGTGTCTGGGAAAGATGCTGACCCTTAGGGCACACAGCAGGACCTGACCTCGAAGAGAAACTCACAGGGGTCCCCCAACCCTGATAAAAGCAACATGTAGCTTTGTCTTTTTTAACTTATTCAGAAATTCCACCCAAGATTACTCACATACGTGAGATCCAGTCAACAGAGTCCTAACGAGTGGCTGCAAAACTTTGGCTGGCCAGAGTGTATCCCACTCATTCATTCATTCATTTATTCGGCTAGCATTTTTGGGTCCTTTCGAGCGCTTATTGAAGGTTTTAGTGGTGGTGCTGTCTCTCAAAGTGTGGCCATCAGGTTAGCAGCATCACCATCATATGAACTTGACATTGGAAATGCAGATTCTCAGGCTCCACCCCAAACTCACCTATCAGAAACCCTGAGGGGATCCCAGTGTTGTATGTGCCTGAACAAGCCCCTACAGTGATTTCAATGCACACTTAGGTTTGAGAGACACTGCCCAGGGATGAGGATGGAGGACAAGGGAGTCCAAATACAAGGGTCAAAGTGAGAAAAAAGCAGTGTTGAATGTGCAGAAGAGAAAGGCTCCCAGGTCGGGGAGCAGGCATGAGCCAGGTCATGTGGTTCTCCCTTGCTGTGTCAAGACATTTGAGTTCTTGAAATGTAGGGGGAGCCCTTGAGGGATTTAGAGCTGGAATGACACACCATGTTGGACCTTTATAAAGATCATCTTGAGACCTGTGCTAGGGAAGGACTGGCAGGGAGCCAGCTTAGAATCAGAAAGACAGTGAGGGCGCTGGTGCAGTAACAGCCTTGGCAAAAGATGAGAGCCTGAGCCAGGGAATGACAGTGGGCAAGGGAGTGGGCTGGGCTCAGGAAACCTCAGGCCAGTGCAGCCGCAATGCTGACTGATTGCTAGGGGTGGAGATGAGGGCCAGAGACACCTCAAATGATTCCCAGGTTTCTGGCGTGGGGACCGGCTGGTGGTGATGTCATTCTTTGGAGCAGGGGATGTAGGAGGAGTGAGTTTGGAGGGATCCATAATGAGTTCCATTTGGGACCTGAGTTTGAGCTGCCTGTAGAGCTTTCAGATTGCAATGGAGCCTGGAGCCAGGGGAGACGGGGCTGGGGATGTTGGGGAAGTGGGGGGGACTCCCCTGGGAGCAGCAGGGAGGAGCAGACAGCAGGCCCAGGTGGGCCTCGAGTAAGCACAGCCCTCAGATCATTGCACTTCACTGAGTCCACTCTGGCTTGAGGACAAGGATGTAAGAGAATCAGGGACATTGTGTGCAAAGCTCCTCACATGGTCAGACTTGGGTGGGGAGAGGGAAGGCCTTGGCTGGGTGTGAGTCAGAGCCACAGAAGATTCCAGAGGGCATTCTCTGACTCTCTGAGCCACTGTCTTCCATAGAGGCAGAACTGCCCGAATGGAGTGAGGCCTCCTCGGTGCTGCGCAGACCCCACCGAGGTCCTCTGAAGAGGTGCTGTGGCTGAGCAGGAAAAAGATGGGCCTGGAACCATGTCCAGAAGGGACTGCTCCATTTGAGGGGTGGGGAAGGGAGCATTTGCTTCCAGAGTGGCTCTGTAGCTCCCTGACAGAGACAGGAGGATGTCAGCAAGACTTAGAGGGGGCTTTCTGATCTCTGAGCTGTTGCTCATCACAAAACCCCTTCCCTGGGGTGTCTTGGGGGAAGTTGGACTCCAACTTTTTTTTATTGAGACATAATAGTTGAACATATTTTAGGGGTATGTGTGATAATTTGAAATATTCATATAATGTGTAGATTAAATCAAGGTAATTGGGATTCTCATCACCTTAAACATTTGTATTTTCTTTATGCTAGAAACATTCTAATTATTCTCTTCTAATTACTTTGAAGTGTACAATAGATTTTTTTTAACTATTGTCACCCTATTGATCTATTGAACATGAGGTCTTGTTTCTTTTATCTAACTGTATATTCGTACCCATCAATCAACCCCTCTTTATCCTTTGCTCTCCCTAACCTTCCTGGTCCCTGGTGACCACCAACCCACTCTCTATCTTCATGAGACCCACTTTTTAAGCTTCCACATATGAGTGAGGACATGCGATATTTGTCCTTCTGTGCTTGGCTTATTGCACTTATCATGATGTCCTCCAGGCTCATCCATGTGGCCATGAATGGCAGAATTCCATTCTTTTTTACGGATGAATAATATTCCATTGTTCACTCATTTCTTTATCCATTCAGTTATTGATGGACACTGAGCATCAGTCAAGCTCAGTGACCACATGTTGGCTGTTGTGAATACTGCAGCAATAAACAAGGGGGTGCAGATATCACTTTGATAAACTGATTTTCCTTCTTTTGAGTATAGACCCAGCATTAGGGTTGCTGGATCATATGGTAGCTCCATGCACTCCAACATTGGGGATAATGCGGAATGGTCCCCTCACATAGGAGCTGGGTCTCATGGACCTCAAGAGTCCCCTTGACACGGAGGTGGGTCCCCTCACATAGGAGCTGGGTCTCATGGACCTCAAGAGTCCCCTTGACACGGAGGTGGGTCACCCTGAGGCTCATTCTCCAGGTGACTGTGTAATCCAGGTGTATTAGCTGGTGAGGGGGACAATCCACAGCCCATCCTCACCAGGTGTCACTTCACTGAAGACTGAGCCGAGAGGGCACTCGAGACAGCTTTGCTGGCTGGGTGGGGAGGATTTCAGGCTTGAATCTGTTTTCCTTTCATTCATCTGCCTCTTACGGTTCCAGTTCTTAGTTGGTGGGGGGGCAGTCATTTATGAAATGAAATCATAAACTGGGACTGTCTTGAGGATGAAGAGGGTGGGCACAGACCATGTCAATGTCACCCATGCAGCCTTGAGGGAACGTGCTGGCTAGTAAGTGATAGCACATGATACAAGGACAGCCTTGGGCTGGTCCAGTGCATCCCTGATGCCTCGTGGGGTGCAGGCGCCATGCGGGGTGCAGTCCTGCAGGTGTCACAGTCTGACCTGGGCACTGCAGAGTCTAGCGGGTTGGGAGACAGGACACTGGCAGCAGCCTGTGGAGGGTGTGATGTGATGGACAGTGCTGTCCGTGGGATGGGTGGGCACAGGAAGTAGGCACGGGGCTCAGGACAGCTCTTGGGGCACTATCTGGGAATGTCAATGAAGAAGGGCGGAAGATCCTTCAGGCCAGGGAGAGAGTGTATTAAGAGTGGAGGTGGCAGGGACCCTCCAGGCAGGTGGAGGATTTTCACCATGACTAGAGCAGCAAAACGGAACAGGAGCAGTGGGAGATAAGGCTGGGCCCAGCTCGGGCCAGGCCATGGAGACTTGGGGCTTAGCTCTACTTGGGAGGGAATAGAACTTTCTGCAGGGAGTTGTGCATTCTAGCAAGACTGCGCTGGTAGCAATGGCCTGGATGATACAAGATGAGGGATGCAGAGACCATTAAGAATGGGCTGGGAGAGGAAGGGACAGCCAGAGAGGCAGATTGGAGGACTCTGGTGCTGAGTGCGGAGCATGAAGGTGGGAAGAGGGGTGTCCAGGCCTCCATGGAGCTGGTGTCCCCTGTAGTACATCAGAAGTATCTTAGACATGTGCTGCTTTTCTGACCATCTTATTTTTGAATTGCAAATATGAAAATAAACAAGCTTTAAAAAAAGCCCTATAGTTGATTGTACTTGTTTTTGAAGAGAAACGTAGGAAATTAACTCACAGTTTCTGAGGTCTCCAAGTTGCCTTCCAATTCCTGTTGAAAACTTGGACAGGGGACTTGTAACATCCTTGTCGACTGTCCTTATTAACTCCACATTTTATTTCAATTGTGCTTAGCACCTGCCTCCAATTACTTGGCTCTGGCAGAGAGCAGAGCTCTGATTAAACGCTGGGCTCTGTGTTAGTACAGCATCACCCAGGCACAGGCCATCATCCATCTTCATCAAGCCTGCGGCCTCGGTGGCCTGACAGCCATTCCAGGAAGGACCAAGGATGGTTAGCACCCAGAGGCTGCATCACCCAAGATAGGCTCTGTGGTGCCCAGAGAATGATTTGTATTCATTACTGTTCTCTCCAATCATTGTCCAGGCTTTTCATGGGCTGCTGGTGAGCTGGCACAGACAGCCTGGCCAGGATGTAAAAGGGAGGGCATGGGGCATGGGGAGGTTAATGACAGGGAGGATGCAGATGACAATGACTACAAGATAAGGTGGGGGCATCGGGGTTGCCACAGCTGTGGACGAGCCCCGTCACTGCCGGAGCACCTGCCCTGGTGGGGCAGCACCCACCACAGGACTGATCCTCCCTGTGTGTGCCGCACAATGAGGTCATGAGGCCAGCATTCTCAGGTTCTTTTTCCATTTTATAGATGAGGAAATGGGGATTGCCTCATGACCGCTCACCCAGAACAAGGAATCTGTGTTCCCAAAGCCCACCACAGAGCATGTCTGCTCCCCTCCAGCCCCCATCCAATGCTTGAGAAAATGACTTTCCCACCCCCACTGCTCCCAGCCAGGAGATGCTCCTGCCCAGTGGGGCCAGGTGACTGTGGTCAGGAGCAGTCACCTCTGCCACTTCCCTGGCACATAGGCAACTTGATTCAAGCAGGGCTGATGACTGGAGGTGTTAAATGCAGGTAAGTGTGTGTGTAAAGCCGAATGTTTAGCCCTGGAACACAGGAGGAAATAAGTGGGGAGCCCCCTGATTCCTGGGGTCGGCGAGAGCTGGGTTGGAGGGGCAGCTCAGCTTCAGTGTTCTGCTGTCTTGATCTTGGGCAAGTCTCTCATGGGTGAAAGACTGCCTCAGGGAGCCACACCCCTGAGATGGAGCTGCAGGGTCACCTTTACTACCAGGGGAACTAAGGTCTGGAATCTCCCTATTAGCACATTCAGCCATAATGGGAGACAGGTGGCCCTGGGCACAGAGTGTGGGGCACTCAGCCACACGCAGTTGCAGCAGGGCGGATGCTTGCAGAATGCTCTTCTCCTTCCTTCTCCCAACACTCCCACTGGAAGAGCCGCTTACCTTCTGAGGGGACACACACCTGGTGAACACAGCTGACAGCCAAGGGACAGACACCTGGCCATGAACAGCAAAATCAGGGTCCCAGATTGGGAAGTCTGACCTTCCCCCTGAGTGTCCAGCCCATGTGTGCAGCCAGCCCATGTCTGGAGAGTGCAACTTGGGACAAGGGGAAGGAGGTCAAGTCTATGTCATCCTGCCCTGTCCTGCCCACATGTTCTTAGGCTCAGAGAGCAAAGCTTTAGGCATTGAAAAGAAATCTCTGGGACCCCAAGGTCCCAGGTGTGGGGCCTGGCAGGTGTGCTGGGAGCCTGCTCTCTGCCCCCTTCCTCAGCTAGGCCTTGGGCATTGTCCCCCCAAGGACCTCCTGTGACTGGAGGCTCCTGTGCCCTCCCATCCTGGGGCCCGACGGGTCAGGATGCCCAATGCAGGCTAACTGCACTCTCCAAGCCTACCCTCTCCCTTTCTCACTGCTCCACACACAGTGAAATGCTCCACTTTCATTTCTGGAGCCCACTTGGTCCTCTGCAGATTTGAAGGTGTTTCCCAGGAAGGCAGGTAGTTCAAGAGGCTGACTTGGGAAAATTCATCAGAGAAGCCCTGGCTGGGGAGGAGAGTGAGGGGCAGGTGTCAGGACACCCACACCTGGCATCTGGGAGGTGGCCCATTTCTGAGGGTCTAGAAAGAGCAGTGCTGCTCCTTGAGAGGGGTGTGGCTAGTGAGAGCAGCCTGTGCTTGTTAGGGTCAGAGGAGATGCGCTTGAATCCCAGCTCTGCCTTTTCCCATCTGTTATCACTTTGGACAAGGCACCTAAATTGCTCCAACTCTGTTTCTGCACAGGTGTGGGCTGACTTTAGTAGAAAATGAATTTATTGAACAGATGGGGTGGTTGACAGAGAATCCTGGAGCACAGGCTTGGAGAACAGGAAGGTATCAAGGCAAGCTTGACCACCGAGGTCAACCTGGAGGTGGGGGTGGGTGGTGGCGAGGTGTGGGCCACACTCCACCACCCCACTGTGAGGCCTGGCAGAGCTTACTGCTGGGTGGCAGAGTTCAGGTAACAAGTAGGTGGGTGCAGCAGCAGAAAGATGGCTGAGTCTGGACTGCCCTGCTCCGTGTCTGTAGCAGCAGCTAGGTCCTGAATCCTGCAGGACTCATCCATGCTGGGGCCAGTTCTTCAAGCACTAAGGGCGTTCAGAGGCTTGACAGCCAATAGAGAGAACAAGAGGCATTCTAATGCCCAGCACGTCTGCTTTCTGGGGGATCCTACAGACTAAAGATGAGGTCTGTTGGGTTCCTGACTCCCGGAGGGCCATTACTGAGTAACCAGAGGTTCTGTCTCTGACAGCTTCTCTGTAGCCACAAATCAACTCCCTCATCCTGCGTCTCCACTGCCCAGTGAAGAGGCACCTGCCAGTCCCAAAAAGGACCTCGTGCGGCATCCAGGGTCACCTTACCCACCTGGCTCAGGCTCCAAATGCACACACAATGCCTGGATCAAAGGGAGGAGGAAGAGGCTCACTGGTGGATACACTTTTATGTCACAAACCTAAGGAGAAGAGGAAAGAGCTTTTGAATGAGTAATTTTGGATCTTGGAGGATAATATGGAGAGGGTCATTTGTCTTTGGATTTTAACCGGGACTTCCATGGAGAAAAGTTGGGGGCTGTTACTAGACATCCCGCAGGTTTGGGAGGTGTAAAAGCTCTAGCCCTGCTCCAGCAACAGGATCAAGGCAACATTTCACCCTCGGCTTATTCTGCCAAAGATGCAACAAGACAAATGCCAAAAAGACAGTCTTTAGAGTTAGTACATGTGGCTTTGAGGCCCACCTCCCTTCCCTAACAGCTGGGTTCTATTTAACTTTGCCAAGCCTTGGTGGCTTTCCTTCAAATGAAAATCAGGGTCTATTGCCCAGGGACATTATGAGGCTAAACTAAAATAGTTTTTCTATACCTCCTAGAATAGGAGACAGTAAATTTTCTCTATAAAGAGTCAGAGAGTAAATATTTTAGGCTTTCAGGCCGTAGGGTCTCTGATGCAACCACTCAACTCTGCCATCATAGCCTGAAAGCAGCCATAGGCAGTGCATAAACAGATCAACCTGGCTGCATTCCAATAAAACTTCATTGATAAAAATAGATAGCAGGCTGGATTTTGCCTGCAGGCCTTGGTTTGAGAAGCCTCCCCTGGAAAATAGTAGATACTCCTCTGCCAGAGAAGGCTGGATTGAGTAATAAAGAAATTCAGGATTATGCTCAGCAAAAGGGGGCATGGAGAATGGCTGAAGGAAGGGGGAGGGGCTCAGAAGGTGTCCCCAGAAAATTACTGGTTTGCACCTTACAGCATCTGCTTCCCACACTCCCTGACAGACATGGCAGACCCCCCTCGAATACCCCCGCACCCAGGCCGAAGCGTGTCCTGGACCCCTAGAGTGGGCTGGCCACATGGGTGCATTGAATGGGAGGTGCTGCCCAGTCTTGAGGCTGGATGATCTTTCCAAACTGGATGACATGTGCCATCACTGAGGGGTCCTGACCACAGGAGAGTGGGCAAGGCTACTGCAGCACTGCTAGTCCTGGCAGGGATCACACTTGCTTGGGTGGTGATGTGCTCCTGTGACCCCTTCCCTGGCCGGTGGAAGCTTTGGAGCCAGTCCTCTAGTACAGGATCACCCTCTGTGCAGGAATCATGGCAAGCACTCTCATCAGGACCTAAGTCACCAGATATTGACCCTAGTGGTCGTACATTTGCCGCCTTTACTTTAGATTCAGCAGTGGAGTCTGGTCCATCTGCCTGGGGCTGGGAACTGGGGTGAGTGTGGAGGGGGAGAGAGCATTCAAATGGTACCTGGGGATGTTATCTCATCCCATGTGCAAGGGTTTGAGCTCCCATCACTCACTTAGATCACCCCAGCCCCCACCTCGCATGTGGGGGAGCCAAACCCTTCAAGAAGCTCACAGACTCCTGGTAAACAGAGAACAACAGCAGAAGCTATTCAAGGTTACATTTTGGTTTTTCCCTGCCTGTCTATTTTCCATTGTTCAAGATTATTCTTGAATTTTAATCTGTTTTGATGATGGAGATGTAGACATTCAGAACTGTCCTAAACTTCCTCCTGGGTCATAAATGTGTTGCCATTAACATGAGACTGTCCCCCCACAGATCCCCTCCCTCAGGCTCTGGATGGCTGCTGGGGGAGTGCCCCTAGCCTGCCGCCAGGCCCCACAGCCACACCCTTTGTGACGGGTGCTGGGCCCTGATAGGAGCATCCCCCAATCTGTACTTGGTGAAGCAAGACCTGTCACTGTCACCTTTTATCATACTCTCACAGGCTGCTGGCTTTCTCAGCCTTCTTCCTGGTCTGTGCTTGTCAATGTCCCATTAGCAGAAGGACAGACAGTGGGAGAAATCTGTGTCCTCTCCCTTGTGTATGACCCCGTAGTCTTTAATTAGCTCGTGACACCAGTGGTCTATAATTTCCGCCCAAGACCCGCTTTGATTTTTGCAACACAAACATTGCGCGAGGACCACTGATAAGGTTCAGGCGGGACAGAGCAAAGAGCCCAGCACTTCTCAAGCAGATGGCCAAGGGATTGCATGGCCCATATCGCTAATCCCTTAATGAGGGCCTGGGGGCTGCTGAGGGCAGGGGCCAGGGGGAGCGAGGGCTGGAAAAGCATAGCCCAGGCTATGCAGATGCCCCAGGAATGTCTTACACTAACAAACCAGCCTGCAGGGCAGCCCCTCTGGCCTCATCGTCATGCTCATGGAAACTTGTGCTAATTATGGACAGAGCAATGTGGCTCTGCAAAGGAAGCTCCTTTGAAATCTCATGGCCTCTGATGATAATGCTTCAGAGCTGTGACATTAACACAGACAGGCCTTGGTAGGTGGGCAGGGTGAGAATGTGCTGGCCCCGCAAGGCCTACCCAGCCACGCCTCGTGGAATGATGCTGCAGGGGGGACGGCTCTGCCATGCACCACAGCTGCTGCTGATATGTCTGTTCACAGCAGTGACCATTTTCTCCCCACTTGCTTTAGCTTGAGGTTTGAATTTCACCATCTCATCAATTCTTAAGACAGCTTTGCAAGGCACCTGTCACTGTTGCCAAGTTACAGATGAGGAAGCCTTGCTGAAGGTCACCCAGCTGAGAAGGAGCAGGAGTGGGATTTGATCCGAAGACTGGTTCTGAAAACCCACGTAATAACCACTACAATGGTGCAGCCACCTTAAGTCCCAAACTAGGCTTGCCGTAGCAGATGGACCAGGCTTGAGGACCACCCCGTGTCCTCATCATTCCTGAATGCTCTGCTGCTCCCCCATCCAATCTCACTGTCCACAAGGCAGCGCCGTAGACAAAACCCCATCCCGAGTGGCAGGTGTGTTCCTCCGCAAGCCCAAAGCCTGGCAGCCCAGCCCACAGGTTCCAGCCTCCATGGCAGGGCCTGTGCTCTGGTGCTGGCATGGTCAAGCTGCCCACCAGGCTGTGACATGAATCTGACCTGGGCCATGTGAATCTGTTCCATACCCATTCCTGGAGCTGGTCCATCCCCTGAGTCCTGCCCCACAGCCACAGCAGGGCGCCTGCCTGCCTCCACGCATGGGATTGGAAGAAGTGTGGCCTGTCCCTTTGCACACTCGCCCTCCCTCATGCCCTCTTTGTGGGTGGATGCTGATCAGACCCAAGCCTGCTTAGCTTGCTCGGACTCTGGACAGGGGCAGTGACTGCTCTCCGCTGAGGCTGCAAGCTGGTGAGACCTTGAGCCACCCCTTCCATTTGATGCCCCCTGGAGCTCTCTGAATGCCCTCACCTGGCCTAGGGTAGAAGGAGAGAAGCCTGCATGCAAAGCAGAGGGGATTGTTTTAAAAGGGGGAAGGGTGGAACAGCCTGGGACTCAGTTATCTCAGCTTTTATGTTATTTGCATTAAACTTTAGACATCTGTGTGTTCCTCGAGCATCTTTCTTCTTGTTCTACATGGTAAGCGCTGTAAGGACGGAGACTTTGCTCACTGTTGTATCACCAAGTCCTAGAGCATTGCCCCTGGCCTGTGCCCACTAGATGCTCATGCGGAGGTGTGGAGTAAAGGGAGGGAGAAAGGGAAGGAGGGAAGGGCTGTCTTCAGAGGCAGAGCCTGCATTCTGTCACTTAGGATGTGCCGTAAGGACCCACACACCTGGACCTAAATCCTGGCTTGGGGAAGCAAGCACCCACTGTCGGGGGTTCACCTGGAATGTGGGGCAGGGGAAGTGAACAAACAACTCTGAGAGGTAGGTGCTGTAATTCCCAATTTGCAGAGCAAGACACTAAAGATGTCAGGATGTTTCAAGTTTCTGCAAGATTATAGTCCCCCCAGATAAACAGGTGCAGACTTCACATGCATGGGAATTATGTTGTGCCAACCTTACTACATTTTACATTTTATTTGGATTTTATTAATAAGTTAACTCATTTCTTGTTAACAAAAAAATTGAAAGTACATTTTAAAAACCTAAGCTCACTTGCTGAATCACCACTTACATTGAGTTTACTGGTACCCAGATGACGCTTGACTTTTTAAGTTCTTTAAGTTCTTTTTATTCGTGTTTACCACTGAACTTGACATAGATTATAGGACTGTGTTTATTTTTTAAAAAATTTCCAACAGAAGGTTATTTGCTAAAAAAAAATTTCTACTTATCAAGATATTTTGGTTTGTCCCAGTAAAGTGGACATCATATCCCCAGCACCAGCTTCCTTATAAAGGAATGTTGGAAAAAGTTCTTTTTCTTCTTCTTCTTCTTCTTCTTTTTTTTTTCCATTGGAACAACATCTGGATCTGAGGTCCTTTACCAAGAAGAGATTCCTCTGTGTTAGTCAAATCCAAAAGTCTTCTGAGTACTGGCTGATGAAATTTCAAAAGGGATTCTCAACAGCCTTTGCATCATCAAAATGGATTTTTATGTTGAAAAACATCTTCAGTCTTGGCACTGTGTATATGACACCTTGATTTAAGGTAACTGTGGATAAAGTTGTCAAAAATATACCTTCCTCTAATAACGTGGTAAGATTTTAGGAACTGAGGCTGACAATAAAAAATAAATAAAAACTGAGACTGGGCAAGGACACTTCTGTGCTCACCACAGAATAGCACTGAGGCCTGGGGAATGGCAGACAGGCTGTTGGAGGCAGTGGCAAGCAGACTTCGAACATAGGGATCGTCCAGGGACCTTGCTGCTGTCTCCAGCAGAGAGGCTGAAACTGGCCCAGTGGTCCAGGACACAGGCCAGGAGAGTGTGTATGTCAAGGTGTTAGAAAATTACTTCTCAGGGAGAAACCCTGACCTTGTCAATCCAGAGTTATCTGGAGCTCAGAGAGGTTGGAACACCTGCTCAAGATCACACAGCTTCCAAGTGCGAAAGTGGGATTCAACCTCAGTTCTAATCCTTGAGTTTCTAGTACAGACTGTCTTCTCTTCAATGAGGCTTCTACGGCGGCCTCTGACCTCCATGCTGTGCTGAGAAGGGGAGAGAACTGTGGGCAGAAGGACAAAGGGTCAGGAAAATGACTCCAGCAGATGCTCCAAAGGTCATGCTCTCTGCACCCGACATTGCTTCCTGGTAGTTTACCCTTACTCGAGGGTATGGGGTGTGCTGCTTTCCCAGGCCCCAGAGGCTTCCGACACAGACAGTGGGGACCCTGAGCTGAAATGCCATGTGGTTCAGTGCGTCCAAGATGACAAATTTCTCTCACTGTAATGCATGTGTGTTGGGGGGTTGCAGACTCAGTGTCAGGAGGGCTGGGTCTACATTCATTTCACAAACATTTATGAAGATCTCATTATGTGCCACCCACTGTTTTCGGCTCTGGGAACATTGCAACTGCAAAAATCCCAGACCTTAGATAATGTTACCATTTTAGATTCTATGGCCCAAGGGTTAACTATGCAGATTCAGGAAGCCTGGATGGAGTCCTTGCTCTGCCACGCGCCAGCTGGTTGCTTTGGACAAGTCACTTAGCCTCTCTGGGCCTATGTTTCTCTACCTGTAAAATGGGAAGGTGCTGAATGAACCAAAATGAATGAGCACTGTGCATGGGAGGCACTCAGGGCAGAGCTCAAGACTGGGAGCCCGGTGAAAGCAAGGTGCTGCCATGGAAGGGCTGACGGTCTCCACAAATGGGTGGAGCCCACACTGCATCTGTGATGATCAGTTTGCAGAGCAGGGAGAGAAGGGAAGGGAAATGGGGAGCAGGTGTTGGGGAGTCAGGGAAGGCCTCAGCAGAGGGAGACTGCTGTCGGGACCAGAGCGTTCTTCCACCCAGGGTGCCACACGCAGGTTCCTTGAGCCTCTGCCCAATGTGATCTGGATGGTAAAGCTGAGTGGGACTTTTTCTTTCTTCTTTTTGGCCAAATAAATAAATGAATAAAAGAAGCTGCATCCCACCGTCGACTCACGCCCCTCTGTGGAAATCCCTTCCTTGCAGGTGATCACTTGAGGCTCACCTGAGCTGCCGTCTCCTCTGGGGGCTCTCTCTGCCTTTGTTCCCTGAGGTTCCCGGCTGACAGGATGGCCAGTGCCATAGTCACTCTCTCCAGATGGGGTGCCCTTAGGGCAGGCAGACGCTCCTTGCTTCATGCTCCAGTGCATTGGGCGGGGCCTCTGTGCAGGCTCCTGGTGGTTTCCCCCAGAGTTGCCCAGCCCGCAGTGCTTCCCATGGGGGAAGCATTCCAATGTGGGCAGGCACAGATCCCCCATGCCCTCTTCCCTGGGACACCTGCAGCAGGCCCCAGGCTGTCCTCAAGGCTCCACCACTGTGTGGGTGTGTCAGGGGGACCCAGACCCTAGGGCCATGAGCCTGCCTCTCCCCTTGTCCCTGATGAATATGCTCAGAAGTGCAGGACGGCGGCCCCGGGTAGAAGCGCCCTTGGGCTGAGTCAAGACCTGCCCTTCCTGCCATGTCATCAGCATGCATCGTCCCCTGTGGCCTCCATCCCGTGCAACTTTCAGGGCACCATGAGTGCCGCAGTGTCTCCTGCAAGCTGCTGCCGCTGGACTTTAGAGAATCTATGCTGCACTTTCCCTTCTAAATCAGGAGCCTGCGCTGTGGGCTGTTTGCTCCATCTCCACTCACCCTGCCCTGGGAATTCATGACAGGTGTCTCTGAGTGGTTCTCCAGAACTCATCATTGGCATCCCATGGACAAGAAGGAAAATAATTTGTTCCCTCTTCCCAAAAAAATGTGTGTAAACAACATAGGCCTTGTCTTCGATGCGAGCCAACTCTCTCCAATTTGATCTGTCTCTAAAGAAGTGAGACAGTGCAGGGTCCCCCTGGGTGGGAGTGATGCCTGCCGGGAGCCTGGAAACTTGGCAGCGATGCCCTGGATCGCGGCTCTGGCGTTGGGCCCACCTGGCAGGGGAACGGGGAGAAGCTTTCCCATTGTCCTGATGCGATTCTCCCAGCTGAAACGAGGCTGGTGCACATGTGGGCCGACACTGATGGGATCCAGCTTGCCAGAGAGGTGCACTCCCCCATATGAGCTCTGGTCAGCAGGCACGTACCGGCATTCACTGAGTGCCCACTGTGTGCCAGGCACTCACGGGTGTTACTGGAGGAGGGCACTGGAGGCCTTCATGTTTCCAGGGCTAAGAGGAGGGTGGGAGCCTGTGACCCCCATCCCTCCTGGGACCCCTGATGCTGCCTGATGTGATTGATGTGATCCTGAGTCGTGGAAATGAATCCAGATGTGCACACTCGCTCACCTGTGAGTGATGGCTGTCCCTCTGATGGCCCCCAGGACCCTTCCCAAGTGAGGATCTTAGTCCCTAAGTTGGGTTCCCTGGCGCCTGACATCTGAAGATTAGGAGCCACCCCAATGACTGGAGGCATTTCTACTGCTGACCCAAGGTGTTTAGCATTAGGAAAGTGCCCCGCAGATGTCACTCCATGTTGTTTGAAAAGAATTGAGATATCACATTAAATATATTTCATAATCCAGAGGAAGTTGGGAGAGGTGTCCTGGGCTCCAGCCCCAGTGCCAGGGGTCTCCTGTGCTTTCTGTGAGGCAGGGTGAGCCTGGGATGGGGTGGGGGCCAGAGCCTTCCACAGGTTTCTCTGTGGGCCAACCTCACCTTTGCTGCCTGGGTCTGGCCATGGTGCTCCACGGGGTGTGGGCCCCAAGCTCACAGACTATGGCAAAGACAAGCCACAGAGAGGAGGCAGCCAGTGGTTCCAGGCAGCGATGGGCTCAGTGCCAGCCATTCCAGGCACCAGCATCCTGCATGTTTCAGCTCCCCTCTCCGCCAGACTATTCTCTGTCCACAGCACCAAACGCCAAAGGAAATAAGCTCTGAGAGGCCCAAAGTGGCTCTGGGTGGCCCACCTGAGCATGGACTGGGCCAAGTCCAAGGCACAGTCTGGGGCAAGTTGGAGGTCAAGGCCAGATCCCAAATCCCAGAACTGAGTCCAATGTGGGAGCTGGGCTGTAAGAAGGAGGAATCAAAGGTTGAGGACAGGGTCAGTGCAGGGAGGCCTCAGAGTGAGGAGGAGCCTGGTGATTCGCCTCACTGTCACTGGTCAGCTGGTGTGGGCTATGTGGGCAGGTGGATTGGGCTCTGAGGTTCTGGAAACCAGTCATGCCCCATGCAGATGCATGTATACAGACCCGAGCCTCCAGGCCTGATGGGAGGGACCCCTCCAGGGGGACCTTTACAGGCAACACCGAGCTCTCAACACCTGCATCTTAAGGCTCCGAGGACATGGCAGGTGTGGCCCGTGAGTGGCAGGGCCTCCACGTGACCACGGCTTGGGAGGTGTGAGGGGCTGGCTATAGAAGGCCAGGCAATAGTGCAAGAGGTGGGGAGGCCCCAGGGTCAGGGCAGGGGCTCCCTCCAAAGGGCCTAGGGCACGGGACAAGAGGCCAGGCTGCTGGCAAGCTCTCTGTCCTCCCCGCAAAGTCTCATAGAGGAAATCTGTGTATTGAACATGGCCCTGCCACCCTTGGCCAAGCACCTACTAAGGTGCGTTGGCCCCGTGAGGGGCTGGGTGTGAGGAGGTGGAGAGCCTGGGCTTATAGCAGAGCCTGTCAGAAGTCCAGAGAGGGCCAGAAGTCCTGGGTGGCCCAGTAGGAGGGGTGAGGAAGGTTCTTGGGGAGTGGAGATACCGGTAGCAGACAAGTGCACCGTTCCTGGGACTCAGAGAGGGACCAGCACTGCTCAGAGTCATGGTGAGGAAACATGGGTGGTAGCACTGGGCCCTTGAGGCCGAGGGGAGGCTGACATCCAGCTGGGCAGAGACCACACCACTGGGCCCAACATAGTCAGAACCCAGGAAGCTTAAATTTGGGGACAAACAGACCCTAGGTGGAGGCAATACCCAAGAATATGTTAAAAGGGAACTCCACTCACTGGTGTGAGGCACTGCTCCTGGGCCTGAGTGTGCATTTTCCCTCGAATCTCCACGTGGGCCCTTCAAGCTTGATAGCCAGGAGGGCATGAGGAACCCACGGTCCTGACACTTGCCTGGAGTCACACAGCTGCTTTGAAGCATCCAGTGATGTGAGCGTAGCTCACTGGGTCCCCAAACCCATGCAGGCCATGACCAGTTTTGGGTGGTGGAAAGAGGTGGTCAGAGGACCCAGAGGGCCCAGAAGTCCTTACAGGAAGGGCTGTTGCCAGCTGGGAGCCCGGGCTAGGCCTGTGCATCCTCTCCCCACCTCCCCATTTCCTCCCTTCCCCTGTGCCCTGGGCCAAGACACAGTGCCAAGCGAGGGGACTGCGGTTGCTGTGGAGGCAGGAAAGCCCAGGGCCCGGCTGGAAGGTCATGTGGGAAACTTCTGCTTGAGGCGAGCTGCTCAAATGGGTCACTGGGCCCCTCGGGTACCAGACCTTGTTTTCCTGCGGCCTCCTCCAATGGATAAGGGGCACTGGGGTAGGGGCTTGGCTCCAGCAGCCAAGGCGTGAACAATGGTCTCGCTGGCTGCCCCGTCATGCCCCCTCCTCAGCCGCTGCCCTCCCGGAGGACCAAAGCTGCCGTGTGAAAGCGATTTCTCTGAAAGGCTTCTCCGGGGAAACTGGGCATCGGGGCCTATGCCCACCACACTCCCTGCGTCCCTCCTTTCTGTACAGAACCCTGAGTGTGGGCGGGAGGGTGGGCACCACAGAGGGTGTTGGGTCATGGGTGCTTCTGGGTGTGGGGGCTCAGATGAAGAGGTGAGTGGCCTGGTGGGTCCATGTGCAATGGGAATGGACGAGGGCCTCGGCGTGAGTCTTCCATAGGAACGAGAGGTCAGGGCTGTAGGGGGACTCTGTGAGGCTGAGTATGCCTGTGCAGGTGGGGGGCTGTGAAGGTGTGTGGGAGGCTGCTGTGAAGGGTGCTTTCTGGGAATGGTGCTGTGCTGCTGCAGTTTGCTTAGAAGGCAGATTGAGTGGGAGTCAGGCAGGCAGGGCTGCGTCTGCAGGTTGGGTCTGATCACCCAAGCCTTTCCCTGGGCTCTTTCTCAAGGACAGGGAAGCCCTGGAGGTTGTGGAGCTGGTGGTGAGAACGCTCGAGCATTCTTTGCAAGAGGACTGGAGTGTGGGTGGTGTGCGGGATGGATGGGTGCAGGAGAGTGCAGAGATAGGCCACGTGGTTGGGCCCTGGGTATGTGTCCTGTTGGGGGCGTGAGGACCTGGATGAGGAGGAAGGCACAAGGGGCAGTTCTGTGGGGGTGAGAGCCATGGGAGGTGGGGCAGGAGGACTCTGGCAAATTGAACGCAGAGAGTGGAGGTGGGGAGCATCCAGGTAAGGTGAGTCTGGGCCAGTGTGTGCACACTGCAGGTGCTTGTTAATTTGTTGATTGGCTATGTGATTGATTTGTTGGTGGTGCCAGTGGGCACAGGGGGTCCTCAAGAGAGGTGTCAGAGCACGTTTGTATGTTAGAGAGTGAGAAATGGCCCATGCATGCACACCCCTATCCCGCTCCCACCCCGCCCAGCACTCCCCTGCCTGGCTTCTGGGGAGCTGCTGCAGAGGAAAGCCCTGTGAGCTAAGCCGCATCATCGTCATGGCCAGCAGGGGGCACTGTGCCCTTGGGTGGCCCAAGCTCTCCCAACAGCTGGAAGATTGGAAGATACGTTTGTACATTTTTGAGTATGTGCCCTGCTCTGACATTGCTTAGATGGTCATCTCGCCCCCATCCTAGCTGACAACCCGTCTTCACTACATCACCTCCATGCTAACAATACCACGGGATGTCACCTGGGGGTAACCAGGGCTCCTGGACCCCTCAGCTCTGCTCAGCCCTGAGAAAGGCATGCAGAGTCCCCGACGAGAAGACACCCGGAGCTGGGCATGAAACTAAAGCAAGAGGAAGGGAAGGTGGCCCAGTCCCCAACCTGGGACCTGTGGTCACATGGGAAAAGCAAAGTGCAACCCAGAGGGTGGGGGCTTCCATTTGGGGGTTCTTTCAGAGCTCAGGGTGGGACCCCAGCAGAGGCTTCAGGCTCTGTCCTCACAGCCTCTGCAGCCCCAGGGCCTCCCACCAGGGTGTGGTTTGCTTGAGAGTGGGTAACAGCAGCACAGGGTGGCATCAGAGGCAAGGACCAGGGGCCCCAGGGACAGCTGCTGGGACCCTCAGGTTAAGGCAGTGGCCCCAGGAGAGCTGCCTTACCTCGGCTCAGCGTTGCCCCTCACTGCAGAGTGGACTCACTGATAGTGAATGAGATCAAGGCCAAGGTGGGTGCTGATGTGGCCTAGGGAGGCATTCAGCCCAGCCTGGGGAGCTGGGGTTGCCAGGCAGAGCCCCCAATACGAGGTATGTCTGAACTGGGTTCTGAAGGATGAGAAGGAGTTGCCTGGGCCAAGAAGGCAGTAGTTGGGGGAGTGTTCTTTTGTCCACAGAGTCCATTTGAGTCAAGGAATGGCATTGGCAGGCCGCCTGCAACACCGAGAGGAGGAGGCCAGCACTGGGTTGGGCACCCCTGCGACACAGACAGGAAGCGTGGGCTGGGTGATGGAGGCCTGCAGGTCCTCTCAAGAGCAGAGGCAGGGCAGCCCCTGAGGAGGGCGCTGGAGCCTGGGCCCACACATGTTGGAGCCATGGGAGGGAGTGTCGGTCCAGGGCCAGGGGCTGAAGGCACTGCAGGGGGGTTACTGCAGCTGGCCGGGTTTCTAGGTTTAATGTTGAGACCGACCAAATTTGAATCTTGGTTCAAATCTTGGGCCCTTCCGGGGACAAATAGCTCAACTTACCTGGAGCTCAGGATTTCATCTGTGAAGTGGAAATAGGGGCTGTGTGAAGTGGGGTGATAGCCTGCCAGGGTGATTGGTAGGGTGAGTTGAGATGACATTTGTAAGCCCTTGTCAAGGTGCCTCATGCATAATAGGTTCAACAAATATTAATTCCCCTTTCTCCTCTCCTTCTCCTTCTCCTTCGCCTTCTCCTTCTTCAAGGATTTCTGCACATGGGTGAAGCTGGGAGGGAATTTATCTAATTTGTCTAATTTTGTCCTTTTTTATCTAGCATGAGATAGTGTTCCCATTTTACAGATGAAGAAACTGAGGCCAGCCAAACAAAGTCATTTTCCCAGGCCACACAGCTAATGAGTAGCAAACTTACTAGCTGCCTTTCATGTCTGGGGAATGGGCAGCCCCATGCTAGGGCTTCCTTAAAGGCCATGGGACTTGGTCCCTGGAAGGGTGTGCCAACTGGGTTGCCTGAGTGGAGCAGAAAGTAATTGTGTTTAAACATGAGCTTTGGTAACAGCAAACAAGGGCCACGAAACACCAGCAAGTCTTTCTCCTCCACAGCCTGGTGGTCCTGGGTTTCCTGGGGCTTGGACCTCTGCTTTGTGACCAGCTGGGCAGGTGACAGACATGAAGAATGACCAGATGTCTACACCGGCTGACCAGCCTGGAGGCTGTACTGCAGGTGGGCTCCTGCCTCAGGGTCATCTGAACACTGGGACAACTCCGGGGACGGCAGAGCCCCATGACCAGGATGAAGGCAAGGGAGGAGCATGGGCCCTGGAAGCAGAGGCCCCCCTGCCAGCCCTGAAGGTGGCTGGGGCCCAGGGGTGGGTGTTAGGGGACACCAAACAGAGTTCATGAATGTGCTGTGCTGGCCAGATCCGTCCTGCTGATGTGTTTTATTTGGCTTGCAGAGTGCTTCTCAAAAAACTTTGAATTATGTCTTAACATTTTCATATGAAAATCTAGATCTGCAGTTTCTCCTGAAAAGTTGGAGACTCTGGCCACAGATGTGAAAGGAGACATGCGGCAGGAGAGCGGCTGCCCAATCTAGTTGGTGGCAGGTTCCTGCAGACCCCACCACTCTCCATAGTGCTCCCGGCACTGCCATTCCCTGCCTGGGCCCCTTGAGGCCCCTCTCTTCACAGACATGAGCCCTCAGCCCCTTGCCCATGACCCAAAATCTGGCTGTGATTTCCCACTCTGGCCAGTTTCCCTAGAGGGGGACATGAGGGACGTGACACACACTCAAGGTCATTAGTCTCAACAGTCTGGGACTGAGTGTGAGGACCAGGGAAAGAGGGCTCTTGCCATCCCCAGAGCCAGTGATTCAGAGGGTTTTGGTGGGGGACCTGGCTGGAGCAGACACCATGGAACCTGAGGGACTTTGGGAGGCCTTCTACTCTCATGCAAGAGCAAAAAGGCCAGGGCTGATTTGCCTAGCCACATGGTGACGTGGAGGAAAACTCCATCATCCCCAGGGAAATGCAAGGAAAGGGGGAGGAAGGAGAGAGAAAAAGAGAGGGAGAGGAGGGAAAGAGGGAGAGAGAGACAGAGACAGACAGAGACAGAGATATAGAGAAGGATAAACACAGAGGGAGACAGAGACAGAGAGAGAAGAAGACACAGAGAAAGATACAGATAAAGACAGAAAAGAAGAGAGAGACAGAAATATTGGGAGCTTGACAGCCACAGAGAGAGAGACTGAGTGTCTATGATGGGCAGCCAGGTCCCTCCTATGGGGCCTGTGGATTCTCTCTTGACAGCTGGATGGCCACTCCCCTCTCCTCCTCCTCAGGCCTGCTGCTGGCTCCAAGGAAGCTGCTGAGATAGGGATAGGGAGAGAGTTCCGTGCTAACAAAATGGTGCATACCAGGTGCTCAGGATAGCTCTGTGGAGATACATGCCTACTGCTCTGTCTCCCAACAGTGCAGATTTCTGTTTGCCAGAGGGAGGTCACCTTCACTGGCTTGGAAAGTGCCAGGAAAGGTCCAGTGTGGCCAGGTGGGCTTCTGCAGGTGGCCAGTGGTCAGTGGAGGGGCTGGCACCTTTCTCGGCAGCAGAACCACTTGAGAAGGCCCGGCCCCTCTCTGAGACCAGGCTTCGGCCCCAGCACCCGAAGCCAGCCCCAGTAGGACACAGACTGGGGCCTCAGGATCATCCACAGTAAAATCAAAACCAACTTTTTCCATGGTACTAGGCCAAGTGTGATAAATTTGGAAAGTAGTATTTGCAAACCGTTTCCTGGCATCTCACAGCAGATTGGCTTGGTGCAGCTGGCATGGCGTGCCCAAGTGTGTGCGGCCGGGACTGAGGGGCTGCTGGGACTGGTGAAGGTAGGAACGTGGTCGGGAACACCAACTGCATTTCATTAGAGGCTGGTGATGGGGCACTTCCAAGTGGATGGTTTGGAAGCCCACGACAAGGCAATGTGGGGGGCCAAGCCAGACTACATTATTCACAATGTGGTTTTCTAGCTGCTTCCAAATTTGCTTTTGCCAGTTGAGGCTGAGCAAGTTAACCCCCTGGACTTCATCTCTTGGGCCTCAATTTCCCAAGCTTCTCCAAGGTGTTGCCCTTTCTTCTCTGACCACTAAATCTGTGGGAATGAGCTCGAAGCCTGCACCCAGTGCTTCCTGGCTATGCAGCATCTGTATTGACCAAGTCACAAACTGGTCTAAATAATAAATAGGATCAAAGACTGACCCCTGGATGGGGTTGGCTCCACCGCACTGTGGCTGTCAGTGGCCTTGGCAAGCTGATAGGCGCATCAAAACCTCTTTGGTATAAAAGTCCAGATGAGGGAGATCAGAGAGTGTGTGGGTGCAGAGCCTCTGGGGAGGACGGGTTTGCAGGCTACACTGTGTTCAGGTGCCCAGGTCAGCAGGGATCCTTCCCTGCAGGTGGCCTCTGAGATGCCTTTCACCCACACTGCACTTGTGACATCTTGGCTTGTACCTGGGGACCTCTCTCTGCACCGTACACAGAAACAAATCTCTACCTTGATCTCCTCTGGCCCTCCATTTTCCCTGCGGCACATCCCTTCCTGAGATTGGGCCCCAGGGCTCCCCTGGCCAATGTAGACTCCCCTGTGCCACCAAGACCCACACCGAGTCCCCACGTGTAGGTGTCCTCTGCAGGCTGTGCTGGGTTGTGGCGCCAGCCTGTCTTTGTCTGTCACCCACCCTCTGAAACTCAGAGGTGATAGCCAAGTTCACAGGCTTGTCCCATGTGTATACAGTCTGCTGGATTCTGTGAAATCAGACATAAACCAGGCACAGAAAGGTACATATTTTTTTTGGTTATTTCTCTATTCCTCATCTCTGTTTAAAAAATTATGCCTGCAAAGCATGTTTAGTTTGTGTATTTACATAACTTAGCCTTGTGTCAGAAGAGACTCCAGGAGACCAGAGTAGGTAGCTTGACTTCAGGATGAGAAATACTAACCCGCCCAAGCTAAGATGAAGGAAGGGCATCCGCGCTGGATCGGGTGAACTCCCTGTCCTCCCCATGGCCTTCACATGAGCCACCATGCCAGTCAACTTCCCTGCTCGTAGGAAGCTCATGTGCAGAATTGGAGAGCCCTCAGAGATTACTCAGAGTCATCTCCCCACTTGACAGAAGACAACAGCAAGGCCAGAAGAGGGAGGTAAGTTCATCTGCATGGGCTACTGTTCTTTCTCTGCTCTCTGGTTGCTTCCAAGGTCCAAGGGACTCCCTGGTCAGAAGATGGCATTTCCATGTGTCTCCTTCTTAAATATCCCAGTCCACACACCTCACTGGCTCTTGCAGAAATGAGGACCAAGAAACTGCTTGCAATCGCCCATTCACGGAGGAGGTGAGCACTACCCCCACATTAAAATGCAAGGGATCTTGCAAAGGGCCGCTCCATATTTATGAGCATTACTGAATCAAAGTGTCTGAGCAAAGGCTCTAGGGATCCCTGAGAAAAGAGGTGGGCGGGACCATTTTTTAGCCTTCTGAAGCCATTTATTTTAAAGAAATACTGATGGGTACTAAGACATTCCTTTGGGAGCAGTTGTGTTAGCCTCCTAATTTAGGTGTCTGATTGATTTCCTTCTACGACTGTTTCATTTTAAAAGTGCATTTTCTTCTGATAAACTCATCTGTGTTACACACACACACAAAATGCATAAAGAAGAAAACAACCATCCTCCGAATTGTACCACTCAGAGCATTTTAGTTAATATGTTGGTAAATTTCTTCAGGCTGTGGATACCTAGGGACAAGGGAGAGACATAACAGAAGGATTTTCTTTCTGTTAACACTGTTGGTATTGTGTCATGCAATGCTGTGGGAACCTTATTTTGCTTACATATTTGTCTGTTTTTCTGATCATTCCTATTCATAGATTCCTGTAAGGGGGATTGCCAGGCCAAAGAGTATAAATACTTTGAATATGTATTGCCAGTTTGTCCTCCAGAAACTCATGTTATTTGCTTTCCAGGAGTGTGAAAGTACACACCATCAGTCTTTAAAAAAGAACAGGATTGGAAATGACTCAAAAGTTAATCTGGGGACGAGATATCTAGTGACCAGATGCCAGTCCATTCCCCATTTGAATCAGGGGTGCCTGAGCCATGGGGAGGTGTCGGGGGATGGAGAGCTAGTGCCTGCCAGTGGGGCTGCACGCCTGCGGGTGGTTAGGTTGGCTCTTTGTCCCGACGCCTAGAGGTGGCTTCTGGGCTAAGGTGACTGAGGCTGTGCAGAGTTTGTGTCTGCACCCATGCCTGGTCACCACCTCTGTCACAGTCCATCTAGTTTCTACGATTCCATATTAAATGTAGGGGACTTTGTAAAGAAAAAGGATAACAAAATTGTGAGTACAAAACTAGGTGTAAAAGTGAATACTTATTCAAAATGATACAAGAATTAAAATGAACTACACATTTTTTAAAAGCTGATAAATAATGTAAACATCACAAAACTCTGCAAAAACATATTATTTACTGGCTTCCAGACATACTGTGTAATATTTTCCTTCTTGTATTTTTGGCTAGGTACTTGCTGTTTCCCTCTTCATATGACAATGATTTTCTAGAGTCATAATAGAAAGGTAATTTCCGTCTTTCCTCTGGCAGTGCTGGTCAAACAACATTTTCTGAAAAAATCGGTAGTTGAGAAAAATTTATTTCAACTTCATGATGAATTGATAATGTCATATAAATTATAATAAATTGTTGAAAAAAATTAGGGAAGACTTGAACCATGTTTCTATCCCATCTGAGCTGTATGACTTTAGGGCATGCCAAATTTTCTGTATGGTGATTGACCTGAAATGCTCTCTGAATGACAAATACACTTCTAGACCCACATTTTAATGGTATTCATGTTTAGTGTCTTCTTTGTTTTTGTCAGTTTTGATTAATTCATCAATAAATTTAAAAGTTTCCCCAATGTCTTCATAGGACTCACTTATCTTGATTAGATTACTAAATATTCCAAGAGCCTGATTATTATTTGTATTAGGCATTTATTTCTACTTCTTCATGGTAAAATCTGAACATTTAAAAACATAATTTTATTAACAGTAAATTCTTTCTTTCTTTTTTCCTTTCCTTTCCTTTTTTTTTTTTTTTTTTTTTTTTGAGACAGGGTCTTGCTCTGTCACCCTGGCTGGAGTGTAGTGGTGTGATCGTAGCTCACTGTAGCCTCAACATTCTGAGCTCAAGTGATCTTCCCACCTCAGCCTCCCAAAGTGCTTAGATTAAAGGTGAGAGCCACCATGCCTGGCCCCATTAATCATTATCTAATTTTTTTCTCTGTTCCTTAATTAAAAATTTAAGGATGACAAAATCATATTTCTGTCCAAAGTGGAAGACCATAACTTCTCATTTGTTTTATTGCAACTTTTCAAAGCATCTTTCCAGATTATAGATTAAATAACATATTCTCAGCTGAACCTCTCTGGATCCCCCATATGCCTGGGGCCACTCCAGTGCCACTTGATGGGGGCAGAGTGCATTGTGTGGGACACAGGGGAGGTCCCAATAGAATGAGAGGTTATCTTCTTACTTACATTGATTGCTAGAGCCACTCCTGGGGCTTTGGAAGGGGTTCCTACAAATGAGAGGCCTGTGCTGGAAGCATCATTAGCTTCAAGGTAAATCTACTTCTTATATCAGTTCTGAATTTCACCCCTGAATCTGCCCCACCTGCAGGCTTCCTGGAGGCTCATCCCACCGCCGCTGCTTCTTGAGTGGTTCTGGGTGCAGGGTGAGCATCAATGAGTAGGAGGGCTGGCAGAGACCCCATCCTGGGACACATCATCAGACATCATTTTGCTGGAGGTGGAGCCAAAACCCTTTGCACGGTTGGGCTTTGGGGCCCAGCACTGACCCATAAACTCTGGCTGCCTTAGTTCCCTTTCCTTCCTGATTCCTGGAGGACAAGGCCCTTCAGCTCTGCTACTGTGTCCCCCTTTTGGTCCCTCAAAAGACTCGACAGTTCCCATCATCATGAGCAAAGGCTGTTTTGGGGAAAGGCTGTTTTGGGCCCTCCCTTCTCGCCCTGCCTTCCTGCTTACCTCAGCTCTTTGATTTCTGTGGCTTCTTTTATTCCTGTCCTACGGTAGCTGGATAATTGCAGAAGCAGCAGCCTGGCCAAGGGATCCAATCCCAGCTCCTCACTCTACCTGATGCACCCCTGGGCACAGGCATTCTCATCCTGGGCAACTGTGTGACCTTTGGTGACCTGCTTCAACATGGTGAGTCTGACAGGGTCCCACCACAGTCCCTAATCCGTGATCCGGAGGCTCCCAGCAGAACAGTTAACAGGGAAGAAGGAGGAGGGAGGGCGGAAAGAAACCAGGCACAGCACTTCCTCTTTGGCTGCGCTTGCTCTGTGGCCAGCCTATGTCCAGGGTCTTGTTCTGTTCCTCCAGCCCCTCTGGATCCTGGCTATCCCCCAGATCCCAACAGAATTGCCAGGTAGGGCAGTGTGCACTGGGCACTGCACCAAGGTCTCCTGCAGCTCTAGCTCTGGCTCTGTTCTCACCAACGGCTGGGCAGGAAGAGTTGGAGGGGCTCTGTCTTCCTCACGCACCCACAATTGCAGTCTTAGGCACGTGGAGTGCTGTGAGATGCACAACAGTCCCCGTGGAAAAAACCGGAAAGGAGCACAAAAACAAGTGGCCTGGCCCCAAAGCACTGCAGCCTACCTTTATCCTTTAAATTAAATGGGTGCAAGAGTCATCAACCCAGGCATATCAACTCTCAGCTGCCTCTGTCAGGGGTGAGCTCCCTGGACCAGAACAAGGGGGCTTCCTGGCTGCCTCTCCCATGACCTCCCTCACTGTCAGGGAGTAAGATTGCCTTCCCCTTCCCTGAGAATGCTCCGAATAAGTCCCTGTGCCTCACCCAGTCACTAATCTCATTTCCTGTCCCTTGCTAGAATGACCAAGAGTGGGAATTCCTTTTCTTTGAGGCACCACCACCTCCTCCCTGGAGAGAGAGGCCTGTCAGGTGGAGTCTCTAGTGAGAGGACTTTCGGCCTTTCTACCCCAAAGCATTAGTCTAGGCACTGGCTTCAAAAGAGTAGAGCCAGCCCAGGAGACGTGGGACTAGTGGCCACAGCTTAGCAGGCCAGTGTGGGCTCCTGACAAACCCACATCTAATGGCCAGGAAAGCCTAGGAAACCACAGCTGTGCACTGCTTCTAGATCTAGGAAGAAGGTGCTGTACTCATTCTCATTACAAACTCTTTAAAATAGGGTTGTTTTTGTCCTTAAGTCAAGTCAATATAATTCGAAATAGTGAGAAAACAAACCACAGACTGGGAGAAAATATTTGAAAAAAACACATCTTACAAAGGACTATCACCTAAAATATACAAGTAACTCTTAAACTCAATAAGAAAACGAACAACCTGATTTTAAAAATGGGCAAAAGACGTGAACGGACACCTCACCAAAGAAGATACAAGTTGGCAAATAAGTGTTTGAATAGATGCTCAATGTCATATGTCATTATGGAGTTGCAAATTAAAACAAGATCCAACTATATACCAGTACAATGAACACAATCCAAAGCCCGGGAAACACCAATGTTGGGAGGATGTGAAGCAACAATGCTCTCATTTGTTGGTGGGAACGAAACGTGGTACAGTTTCCTTTGGAAGACAGTTTGACATTTCTTTAAAAACTAAGCATACTCTTACCATAGGATCCAGCAGTCACACTCCTTGGCATTTTCCCCAAAGAGTTGAAAACTTATGTCCACACAACCAGCACCCCCAAAACTAATGTTTATTGCAGTTTTCTTCATAATTGCCAAAACTTGGAAGCATCAAATTGTCCTTCAGTAGGTGAATGGATAAACTGTGGCACATCCAAGCACATGGAATATGATTCAGTGCTAAAAAGCAATGAGCTGTCAAGACATGGAAAGACATGGGGGAAACTTAAATGCATATTGCTAAGTGAAAAAGGCCACTCTGAAAAGGCTACACACTGTATGATTCTAACTATATGACATTCTGGAAAAGGCAAAACTATGGAGACAATTAAAAGATCAGTGGTTGCCAGGGGTTGGGGGGACAGAGGGATGCATCGGCAGAGCACAGAGGTTTTTTAGGGCCATGAAGCTATTCCGTGTGATACTACGATGTGGATACCATTGAGAGAGTGCTGGGGATGGCAGGACTGTCAAACTCACCCAGAAAGGATGGAATGAGACTTCGGGGTGGGGAGCTGCTGCTTTTCTATGGCCCTGTTCCACCCAAACTAGGACTGTGGACCGTGCTGTCACCACCATCAGTGGGGGGTGGGGATGGGAGGCAGGCAGTGTCACTCTGGTGGAGGTCTCCCCATGTGGCCTCAGAAAGCCTGAGAAGGGGCTCATCCTCCACCATGCCTCCAATGGTAGGTGATGGCACACACTGGCCCTCTTCCCTCACTTGACACAATGGTGGATACATGACATTATTAACCCCCATAAAATGTGCAACACCAAGAGTGAACTCAAATTAATCATGGACTCTGGGTGATACTGGTGTGTCACTGTAGGCTCATCAATTGTAACAAATGCACCACTCTGGCGGGAGATGTTGATAATGGGGGAGGCGGTGCATGTGTGGGGCAGAGGGTATAAGGGAAATCTCTGTAGTTTTTGCTGTGAACCTAAAGGTGCTCTAAAATTATAGTTGACTAAAAAAACCAATATATTCAGTATTTTGCAACTTATTTTAATAGCCTCTTCCATGGAATCTATTCCATTGATGTTTACTAATCCCTGCTTCATGCTAGACCTGCCCAAGGCCCTGAGGACACAGTTGAGAAACAGGCTGCCCTGATTTCTGTATTCAAGGCACCATAATCCCTCACGGAAGAAAGTCATTACACAAGTGTAAACAACACATTACAGTTCAAAACACAGTAAGGTTTTTTCAGTCTTCCTGTATTCCAGAGAGCGAGGGGTCTCAGGTCAATCTGGAGGGTGATGGGCTTCCCTGCAGAAGTGCCATCTAATGCCATCTGAGACTGAAGGTGGCCGCAGTTGGCTGAGCAAAGTGTGGGAATGAGAGGCCGTGCAGAGGGACACACGTGTGGGAGCCTTGATGGGAAAGAGCCGGTGCTTCTGAGAACAAAAAGGAGACTTCTGTGGCTGGAGTTCTGAAGAAGGGGCAGAAGCCAGCCCTGTAGTGCCTGGGCCCCCGTCAGCCATCCAGTTTCCCTGCAAATGCACTGGGAGGATTTGAAGGGCTTTAAACGACTGTGTGACATGATCAGATTTGTGTCTAAGAACTATTATATTGGGCAGTACACAGAATGGATTTGATGGGGCCAAGGTGGGAATGGAAGACTAGTTTAGGGGCTAGCACATAACCCGGGCAAAGAAACCATGTTGGCCTTTGCAGAGAGAGATGTGAACAGGGCCAGGAGTTCTCAGTTTGACCTACCCCGACTCAGAGCCTGATTGGACACGGGTGTTGAGAGAGGGGCCAGTGTCTAAGGACAGTACCAAGTTCTGGAGGACCCTGGAGGAGCAGATCTGGAGAAGCAGATGTCAAGTGGATGTAGACCTGGGAGCTTCGGCGGCTGTCAGATGGCTGAGGGAGGTGTGCACAGGATGGATGTGTGCACCTGGAGCCCTGCACACAGCCTGGGCGGGAGACATAAATCTGAGCAGAGAGCCGGTAATTGGAGCCTTGTGGCCGATGAAGTAATCTAAGGGGAACGTGTGGGCTGAGGAGAGCAGGGAACAGGGCCATGATCGCTGCCACATCTGTGGACTTCGGGAGCTGGAGGCAAGACACCATTGGATTATCAGCAATGCGAGGCACAGCAAAATCTAGAGCCCAAGGCTTGCTTGATGCTCTGCAGCTGACAAAAGCTTCCCACCAAATGAGGTCCCCAGGGCTTCTCACCCAAGCCCTGAGAGACAAGTGTACTCCTACCGATGGGGACTTTGCAGTGTGGAGGAAAGAGCGCAGGGGTGGGAATGGCAGAGACTGAGGCTCACATGTACAGGGTGATAATTCCCGCCTGGAGAGTTATGGCACAAAATGACACGAGGGATTGACAAAGCTCCAGGCACCGCGTCTGACACATGGTAGGGTTGTTGAGGTTTTAAGGGACTCATAAATAACACCCCATTATTCCTCTCCTCCACTTACATCCAGCTGAGAAGTGAAATGCAGGAGATGGAGAACTGGAGAAGGAGCAGCAGCTTCCTCACGGCACTGCCGATGGAGCAGCAGGTCCACACTCACCTCCCCAACCCTGTGCCCACTCCCTGTCACTTTTCCGACAGCCCCGAGAGAATGCTGGAGCAGGCAAGACTGTCAAAGTGACCCAGAGAGGAGGGAATGAGACTCCGGAGTAGGGGGTTGCCTTTCTATGGTTCTGTCCTACCCAAACTAGGACTCTGGACTGTCCCATCGCCACCAGCAGTGGGGGGTGGGGATGGGAGGCAGGCAGTGTCACTCTGGTAGAGATCTCCCACATGGTTTCAGAAAGCCTGGGGAGAAAGGGCTCACCTTCCACCACGCCTCCACCCATAGGTGATTGCACACACTGGCCCTGTTTCCTCGGTTGACACGTAAAACCAAGACCAACAAGTAGAGGAGCGAGTATGTGCTCACAGGGCTTCTCACTCCAGTCTGGCCAGTGCCTGATGGCGGGGCTTGGTGCCTGCAGCTTGTCCTTGAGGACCCCTCCTCCCTGGCCTTAGCTGAGTTTTGGGTGGGTCCCAAAGGTAGTCCTGAGCTGGGGTGGTGGGAATGGTGGCTGTGTCTCGGGGCTTCGCTTCTTAACCCTGGGAGCTCTTCCTTCTGACCTCTGCTGTGGGGCCATGCCTTGCCGCCTCCCCATTCTCTCCTTTAGGTACTGGCTTCAGACTCATGAGGGGATGACTCTTTCTTCCCCATTGGTTATGTCTGTCACATGTGAGCTCTGCAGTCTGAGACCAGCTCCCTTCAATGTGGCGTTTGGAGCACTGGGACACGGCCACAGTGTGGGTGGGGTATACTAACTTGGGTATTGCCTGGTGGCTGAGCTCAGAGAGACAAGAAAAATGAAACCCAGCCCCAGCTCAGAGATCACCCACTTCTGCCCAGGGCTCAGTGCGGCTCAATCAGCCTGCTGGATATGGTAACACCGGAGGTTGTGGGATGTGCCTGTCTCTAAAGTCTCCTCTCTTCCTTGTCCACCCTCCTCTCTGTCCAAGGACTCCCTTCCTCTGTCTTGCTAATTCTCCCTAGAGCTGTCAGGGTCAGTTGTGACAGCTGACTCTGGAACCAGCTGTCTGGAACAGAGAGAGGAAAAACCCTAAAGGTGACTGCTTGTGTCTGGATGTGGGAAGGTGGAGTGAGTGTGATTCCAGTCGAATTCCTCATCCCAGGCCAAGCAAAGCCTGGTGGAGGAAATTTCTCACCTGCCTTGGATGCCAGGCCAGATGGGGCATCACCTGAAGCAAAGGAGTTCATAATTCAAAACAACAAGAATAACTTAAGCGGCAGGCATATGCCTTGCTTCCCAAATACTCTTTGAATTTCTGGCACTTCTGCCTGGCTGGAAATAATTCAGTCTCAGTTATATTGAAGGTTCCTTTTGAATCCTGGGCTTATGAAGATCCCACAAGAGCAGCAAGCAAGTCCTCCAACCCACCCGTTAGGGCTATAATGTGGAGAACACAGCCTACCTGGTCTCCTCAAGGCCAGGGGCACCGTGCATCTGGACCCCAAGATCACAGCAACCTGCACAGGAGTGGAAATTCCATGCCTCCCTCTAGCAGTTGCTTTCAGAAGTTGCTTTCCTCAGCACCGACAGCTAGCCAGGCAGGGTCTCTCCTCCAGGAGCCATGGACTTTGCCTCCCTCGATGGCTGCACAATCTTTCCTCTTTCCCTCCCGGCTTCTGCAGCTAACTTCTTTCTTTTTCCCATCACACTTCCTGACTTTTGAAGAACAAGAGCTAGGAACAGGGGTACTCTCTGAGAACCTTCTGTTTTCTGCCCTGCTGCCCCCCCAGGAGGTAGAGAGCACAGAGGCTTCCAGCCTCCAACAGGGCAGGACGTGGAGAGACCCCCACAAAAGTCGTATCCCAGGGAATTTTCCTGCCAACATCACATCATCTGTCCCATGTGTGATGTCACTGTTTTCCACTTGTCATCTCCATGCTTCCTAGACTGGGGCCCGAGGGTCTTTGGGAGAACTTGGGGGATCCTGAGCCTCAGGATAGACTTTGCATATCAGTGGCCAATAAAGGAAACTGATGAAATCACAGCATATTTTTGAAAGCTCTGTTGTGCAAGAAGACCCTGAACGATGTTTGCTTTGAGTATAACAACTGTACTGATTCCAGAATTCACAAGAGGAGTTGGAGAATTGGGATGGGATTCTCCACTTTCTTCCTTGAAGCCCACCTTCCCAGATTCCTTCTCTGCTGTGGGGCTTTAGGTCTAACTCTTTGGGAGCACCCCCACGGTCTTTCTGATGCTAAGACTGAGATGTCTTTTCCTTCTTGGACTCCATCTCCTTCCCCTCCTCCAGGGCTTTGTCTGCCGCCTGATCCCAAGAGGGTCCCACCCTGGCCTTGTGCTGGGGGTCCAGTCTTCAAGATCCCTGAGTTCCCTGCTCAGAGACACCAGGCTTAGACAGTGGGGTGAGCAGATGCTATAAGGGGCCTTGGTAGTACTAGTCCGTAGTGACTGAAAAATTATCAGATATTTCACCCTTCCCAGTTAATCCTACGGGCACCCTCTATACCTTATTCTACTGAAAGAATGTCTTTCTCTGTCATCCCAGCCTGATGTGTGTCTCAGGAAAGAGAAAGAAGGCAAAAGGAGAGGAAAAGAAAACCTTCTGCCAGGTATGCCACATACTATAAAAACAAACAGGGATGTATTATGAAAGAGAGTAAAAACTTCTGCCTGAATTTTAAAGATAATAAGTAAGACTTTGAAGAAATTTCTGGATGCCACCCCTTTAGGTCTATGCCCCAAATGACTGACTTATGTATTTACTCACTTGGAGGTAAGTCGCTGAAACAGTCTGAAATGTGCTGCCTTCACCCTTCTTAATCTTTTCCTTGTTGTTTTGTAAGTAGTTTTAAAAATGTATGTTTATCAGAGTCATATATGTATGTAGTTTTAAAACTTAAATGGTTCTTCAAGGTTTGTAATGAGAAACAGCGTTCCTCTTCCCACTCCAGATTCCCGTTCCCCAGAGGCAATCACTTTGAATTCCTGCCGTTTCTTCTGGTGCTTTCCTCCTGACTTTAAAATAACAAGTTTAGAAGGCCGTTTCTTGATTTTCCAGTTTAAATGTCATGGGATGAACTTCCACCATGGAAGAGGAGGATGTCGCTCTTTAAAAACACCATCCTCCTGTGCATACGTGCTGTCTCTCTGTTTGTCTCAGCCCCATCATGGTAGTGACAGCCTAATTTTTGGCCAAATCAATATTTGGTATTTACATAGTTATGACTATGTTCGTATTATTCACAGCTAAACCATGCAGTGCACATTTCCTATTTTGTACAACTTTTTGTTTTACTTGGAATAAACAGTTGCCAAGATTTCCCTTGGTTTAGTGCTGTCTTCCCACTCATCCCTAGACTCTGGGCCAGAAGGCGGCTCTCTTTGCGGTGGTGCAGATGCATCATGGCTGGGCTTCCTCTCCTAGTGACATCCTCCCAGGCCCGTGCCCCAGCACACGCGGTGGTCCAACGGTTGTCTTGGGGTTCTGGGAGTCCCCTTTGCCTTCCCTGCGCTGGGTCTCTAGTTGCTGAAAGATGGGTCCTCTCTTGTTTTTTTCCCTCTCTATAGCTTTCTGAAGAATGTTTTGTACTGGGAAATGTTTTGAGAGCTTGTATGTGCAAAAATTAGTTATTCTACCTTCATGTTTGATTGGCAGCTTGGTCAGAGATTCTTGACCTAGAATTTGAAGCCGTGGCCACTAACTTCTGGCTCACAGAGCTGCCACCAGAAGTCAGACACCGTTCTCACCCCTCGTCTTTCATACAAGGCCAGATCCCTCTCTGAAATATTTCGGGATTTTCTCTTTTATCCGGGGAGTGCTCTGGTTGGCGTGGATCTCATTTCACTTAGGGGTTATTCAGTGGGTCTTTTCACACTACAGGCTGATGATTATTATGCAAAATCTGATACATTTTATTTTATTGTTTTCTTTAATTACTGACCCCCACTCCATATACTTTCTCTGTTCTCTTTTATAAAACGTTTTCAATCATGGATCTCCTGGGCGGATTCACTTACTGTTGTAGCTTTTCTCTCCTATTGAGGCAGGAGAACAGGGTCTGGAGGCAGGGAATCTAAGATCAATTCACACTGACTTCCTAGAACTAAATTGAGAGGAAAACCCCAACTTTCCATGCCTCAGTAACAAAAGGACTCAAGGCTGCTCCCTTTGCAAATCCTTCCCCTTTTCTCTGTGGCAAATGGAAAATTGAAGGTACCTCTGGTTGGCTGCAGAAAGCAATCAGTTAAGGTTTCTCCAGTTAAAATGAGGTCATTAGGGAGAACCCTAATTTGATATGACTGGTGTTCTTGTACAAAAGAAGAGGAGACACAAACATCATGTGATGACAAAGGCAGAGAATGGAGTGCTGCCAGGAACAACACCTGTCTCCACCAGCCAGACTGGAGAACTTCCCAATTCATGGGCATTGAATACTCAAAAGGTCTTGCCTCCTGAGTGTGGCTATCATTAGTCCTACACTAAACCCAGCTCTTGTCCTGCCTAATAAAATTTGAAAGCAAGACTTGAAGGGATCAAACGATTTTCAGTTAATTCAACTGCATATAAAAAGCTCAAGAATATGCATAGGATTACAAAAGTAGCTAGCACCAAACAAGGTAAAATTCATAATGTCTAGCAGTGAATAAAAAAATAAGCAAAAAAATGCAACCCATAATGAGAGACAGTTAATCAATTGAAACTGATGCAAAACTGACATGGATGTTACAATTAGTAAACATGGACAGTAAAACTGTTATTATAACTGCATTCCACATGTTCAAAAAGTTAAGTACAGACATGGAAGATATTTAAAAGATCCAAACAAAAGACAATATGTAAGATTTAAAATACACAGGATGGAGTTAATATCAGATTAGGCATCACAAGAGACTGGTGATCTTGAAGACGTAGCAATAGAAATCACAGAAAGAAAATTTTAAAAAGTCTTTGGACCGGGTGCAGTGGCCCAGGCCTGCAATCCCAACACTTTGGGAGGCCAAGGGGGGTGGATCACTTGAGGTCAGGAGTTCAAGATCAGCCTGGCCAACATGGTGAAATCCCCATCTCTACTAAAAATACAAAATATTAGCTGGGTGTGGTGGCAGGCACTTGTAATCCCAGCTACTTGGGAGGCTGAGGCAGGAGAATCACTTGAACCTGGGAGGCAGAGGTTGCAGTGAGCCGCGATTGCACCACGGCACTCCAGCCTGGGTGACAAGAGTGACACTCCATCTCAAAAAAAAAAAAAAAAAGTCTTTAAAAGACTCCCAGAGCATCAGTGAACTGTGGGACAATTTAAAGTGGCCTAATTTACAGGTCATTTGAGTCCTCAAAGGAGCAAAAGAGAGGGTGAGAAAGAAAAAGAACTGAGGAACTAATGGTCAAATATTTTCCAAGTCTGATGAAATCTATAAACCTATTGTAATAGTTTCCTAGGGCTGCTGTCACAAAGAATCATAAACTGCGTGGCTTAAGACAGCAGGAATGCATTCCCTCTCAGTTCTGAAGGCTGGAAGTCCAAACTCAAGGTCTCAAGGTCCATGCTCCTGCTAAGGCTTCAGGTAAAATCCTTCCTTACCCCTGAATCTAAAATATAAGCTGAAAAACAAAAACAAATAAAAAAGAAACCCATTGTTTCATGTGTTTTGTTGTCTTTGTGGTTGTTTCAGACAATAGTATCTGTCTGTTCCTTGCTCGAGCATCTCGACTGGTAGAGAGAATACTTACTGAAGGATTTTAAGGAGAATACTGATGTAATCATGCTTGTGGTTCTGGAAGATGACTTTGTCAGTCCTGTGCAGGATAGACTGAAGGTAGGGATGGGAGGGATAAAGAGGTCTCAAACCAGGACAAAGATAGCAGGCATGGAGAGGAGGGGGCTTTATGGTAATTAGATAGTGATGCTTCTCAGCCATCCAAAAGGAGGAGTGCAAGTAGGATTGCTTCGGCAGAAGCGAAGTGGTGTAGTTGCTGTGAGTGTGGAGTCAGCCAGAGCTGGATTCTTTGCTATGTTGGGAAAATTATTTGGTGATTCTAAGCTTCCAATTGCTCATTTATAAAATGGGAATCATGATAAAACCCACCTCCCAGTATTATAATGATTGAATAAAATAAAGGGACAGCACACAGCATATCTCACTTGCTCAACAAATGGCAGCCTCTCCTGTGGTTGGCCTTTTTGCTGCAGTTATCATCTCCTTCCTCATCTGTCCATCATCTATTGGTGCCTTCCATATTTCTATTCTTGTTCACCTTGATCATGCTCAAAGCCACTTACATGTTCAGAAATACAAATTGGAATCTCCAAGATCTGCCGCCTGAGGTGTGTGCCCACACATTCCACTGTCTGATGGGCCAGAAGTGTATCCCCTGGGATATGAACTCTCACCTCTGCTTCCTTCCCCACCCTGCTCCTTGCCCTGGGCCCCTGCTCCTTGCCCTGGGCCCCTGCTTGAAGTGTGGGGCAGTTGTCATCAGCTACATTAGTCATCACATTAATCTATTTTCTTCCTCTCAGCCCGCATGTCCACAGTCAACAAACTGTGCCAGTTGTCCTCCCAAGCCCATGCTCACCTGCTCCCCCTTCTCCTCCCGTGCCCATGTCTAATTCTAGCCTCCACAGGTGTCCCCTGGACTACTGCTACAGCACCCTAGGGTGCTTCTCTGATTGGCTTTTCCCTTCATCCACTCCATCCTCCACACTACTCTTTCTTCATTTTTAACTTCTCTAACCTTTATTAACATTGACCATACACATATATAAACACATTGTCATTACAAAAGATTCATATAGCAGTGAAGTTTACTCAGTAAAAAACATGAGGCGGGTGTGGTGGCTCACACCTGTGGTCCCAGCACTTTGGGAGACTGAGGCAGGTGGATCATTTGGGGTTGGGAGTTCAAGACTTGCCTGGCTAACATGGTGAAACCCTGTCTCTACTAAAAATACAAAAAAATGAGCTGGGCATGGTGGCACATGCCTGTAATCTCAGCTACTCAGGCGGCTGAGGCACGAGAATCACTTGAACCCAGGAGGCAGAGGTTGCAGTGAGCTGAAATCACACCACTGCACTCCAGCCTGGGTGACAGACTGAGACCCTGTCTCCAAAAAACACAAAAAAACAAAAAACCTCTCCTCACAGGTACCCACTACCCTCCCAAAGGTAACCACTACCTTCCCAGAGGTAACCACAGGCAACATTTTGATGAGAATTCTCTAATTATTTTTTGCATATTTATATATGTATGAATATATAAATACATACACACATGCATACATATATATTTGCTTTTTTGTTTTGTTTTGTTTGAGATGGAGTCTTGCTCTGTCACCCAGGCTGGAGTGCAGTGGCATGATCTGCGCTCACTTCAAGCTCCACCTCCCCAGTTCACGCCATTCTCTTGCCTCAGCCTCCCAAGTAGCTGGGACTACAGGGGCCCGCCACCACACTGGGCTAATTTTTGTATTTCTTAGTAGAGACGGGGTTTCACCGTGTTAGCCAGGATGGTCTTGATCTCCTGACCTCATGATCCGCCCGTCTCGGCCTCCCAAAGTGCTGGGATTACAGGTGTAAGTCACTACGGCCGGCCTATATTTGCTTTTTAATGTAAGGAGTGTCATACATTGGATACAATTCTGTGATTTGCTTTTGCCACTTCCTGTGTCTTGGAGACTTTTTTATATCAGAAGATAGAGCCATTCTTTTTACCAGCTGCATCTTATTCTGTGTGTGTATGCAGTCATTGTGTTTTGTTTGTGTGTGTGTGTGTGTTTTTAACTTTTAAGTTCAGGAGTACAAGTGCAGGATGTACAGGTTTGTTACATGGGTAAACATGTGTCATGGGGGTTTGTTGTACAGATCATTTCATTACCCTTGTGGTAAGCCTAGTATCCATTAGTTATTTTTCTTGATCCTCTCTCTCTTCCCTCCGACCCTCTGACAGGCCCAGTGTGTGTTGTTCCCTTCTATGTGTCCATGTGTTCTCATCATTTACCTCCCACTTATAAGTGAGAACATGCAGTATTTGGTTTTCTGTTCCTGCATTAGTTTGCTTAGGATAATGACCTCCAGCTCCATCTATGTCCCTGCAAAGGACATGATCTCCTTCTTGTTTATGGCTTCAGAGTATTCCATGGTATATACGTACCACATTTTCTTCATCCAGTCTACCATTTGATGGCCATTTGGATTGATTCTATGTTTTTGCTATTGTGGATAGTGCTGCAATGAACATACACGTGCATGTGCCTTTATAACAGAATTATTTATATTGCTCTGGGCATACACCCAGTAATGAGATTGCTGGGTTGAATGGTATTTCTGTGTTTAGGTCTTTGAGGAATTGTCACATTATCTTCGACATTGGTTGAACTAATTTATACTCCCACCAACAGTGTATAAGCGTTCCTTTTTCCCCACAACCTAGCCAGCGTCTGTTTTCTTTTTTGTTTTTAATAGCCATTCTTACTGGTGTGAGATGGTATCTCATTGTGGTTTTGATTTGCATTTCTGTAATGATCAGTGATGTTGAGCTTTCTTCATATGATTGTTTAGCCACCCTTATTGATGGAAACGTAGATTGTTCTAAATTTGCACTTTTCTAGTGAGGCAATGAATCTATATTCAACTTTATGCACATACAAGAGATGTTTTAGAACATATTCCTAGAAGTGGGATTTTTGTAAAGTGTAAGTTTAGTTTCAGCAAATCTGCATTTTGCCTTCTGGAGGGAGTTTTTGCACTCCCAGGCTCTTCAGTGATGCATGAGCAATTTCCTCACCATCCTGAGACCACATTGGTATGTTGCATATTTGCCCCTCTGAATCGAGAGAAACATATTTTTGTCTTAATTTGTGTTTTTTTGATTGCTGGTGAGGAGGACCTTTCTGGACAGGATCCAGGGGACTTCACCGGGGGCCAAGTGGAGGACCGCTTCTGTAGTTCTCACTGTTGCCCTTTCCAATCTGCTCTCCTGGTTTTCCTTCCCTGCTGTTCAATAAAATCTGGGGCAACTCCCACTGAATTTTCAGTGGCTCAGTCTAGTCGGTCAGTCTAGGATCGCACAGCACTGTCAGGACCGCACAGCACAGTCAGGACCAGCGTAAATCTGACTCTGGGCTCTCATCCCAGTGAAAGCTTCCCCAGCCTCCAGCAGGAGCTGCCTAGAGAAACTCAGCTGTTCTCACCCTTCTTTTCCCCTAACTCAACAGGAACTGCTTATTATCCTTCTTAAGCTGGACTCAGGAAGGAGAAAGGATTAGGAAAAAAGGCCACAGAGTGGCTGATGTCATACAGCTTGGGGTTTTTCAGACTTCTGGGTGCAATTTCTGATGCTCTCTTTGAATGATGCTTTGGGGGCTGATGAAGTCCCAATCCACTGTGGGCCCAGATTGTCCTTTTCTTGACAGAGGGAAGGCCTTTCACTGGGGCCACTCGTAGTGCCACCATCAGCCTGTAATTTGGGGCCTAGATGCCCTAGGTCCTTCCCCTCTCTTCACCATCCTTTGCTTCCCCTTGTGCCAGCTTGGGCAGAGCAGACATAGCCACGTACCCTCACCTTCAGTCTTTGGAGGGACGCATGTCACATTCTCCTGGTGACCCATCTTGGAGTTCCTCTCACAGTGTGACTGCCCTCTGGCATGGGCTGAGAAGCAGATCGCCTTCCTCCTCCGTGTGTGTCTGAGTGTGCATGTGTGTGTGTGCCCGTGTGTGTCTCCAAGGAAGCTCGGGGGCCACTGCCAACTCTTCACAAGAAGCCCTGTCTCCCTCTTCCTCTCCTTTGGGTAAGAGGTGGAGGGTTAGATCATCCTCTGAGCAGGTCTTGCATCGGGGTCCAGCATGTAGACGCTGGGGCTAGTTGGCACCTGCTGTCTTGTTCTTGACCTTCAGAGTCTCAGGCAAAACCAAGGCTGAAAGATTTCTGTTTTAGCAGTCAACATTATTGCTTTATCCTAGTGGTCTGGCCAAAGTCTTCACCAATTTTTCTATTTCATTGTTTTCTCTTTGTGATTTGTAAGAACAATTTTTGGCTACTAATCTTTCGTTTGTTAGAAAATTCCACGTTACTTGTTTTTAAACTTTCTTTATGATGTGTTTTGATCTGTGGGAGTTTTTATTTTTTTATGAGATGAATCTGTTAGTTGTTTCCTTTATGGCTTCTGGGTGTTGAATCTTCCTTCCTTGGAAAGGGAATCTCCACCCTAAACTTGTAAAAATAATATATTATTTTCCCTATCACTTTTATGGTTTTGTTTTTTCATTTAGCTCTTTCCAATATTTATTTTTATTATAAAAATGCATCCTAATGTAGCAAAAAAAGTCAACATAGAATATGTCGATAATGTCATCTTGATAACTTGATAATGTCATTTCTTTTCTCCTCCATCCCGGCTTCCATAGGTAACCAGTGTTAATAGTTTGAGCTCTGTCTATCACACCTTGTGCTCATTCAAATATATATTCAAATATATGAAGTTTCATTTCTTCTTGTTTTACCAAAATGGGAAGATGATATTTAAATACCTCTGAAAGCTACTTTTTTACTGTATTATAGATTTTGTTATAATATTTTTAAAAGGTTTTTAATTTAGATTTTTATTTGGTTAACTATAGATTCACTTCCAAGTTGTGAAAAATAATGTAGAGTTCTTGTGTATCTTTACCTAGTTTCCTCCAAGGATACCATTGTGTGAAGCTGTAGTAGAAAATTACATCTAGGATAGTGACAGTGATGCAATCCATTGATGTTATCCCTGGTTTTACTTGTACTCTTGTGTGTGTGTGTGTGTGTGCGCGCACGTGCACGCGTGTATTTCTGCACTACTTCATTACATGTGTAGGCTCCTGTAGCCACCATCACAGTCAAGATACAGAACATTTCATCACCACAGGGACCCTCTTGTTGCCTTTTCATTACTCCTCACCTTCTTCTTGTCCCCTTCCTCACACACACATTCGTCCACTTTCCTCCAATCTCTAATCCCCAACGACCATTAATCTGTTCTCTATTTCTACAGCTTCGTTATTTCAAAATGTTGTGCAGATGGAGCATACAGTATATAATCTTTTGGTACTGGCTTTTTTCATTCAGCACAATTCTTTGCTGACTCATCCAGGTTATTTATTGTGTGTATTAATATTTCGTTCCTTTTCATTGTTTAGTAGCATTCCAAGGATTCATCAGTTTGTTTAGTATTCTCCTGTTAAAGGACATCTAGCTTGGCTTTCATTTTAGGGCTATTTTGAATAAAGCTTTTATGAACCTTTGTGTACAAGTTTTTGTGATAACACAAGTTTTATTTCTCTCAGGAAAAAAAATCCAAGAATGAAGTTTCCGGGTCATATGATAATTGCATGTTTATTTGTTAACAACTTGTCAAATCATCTTCCAGAGTGTGAAACTACTTTTAAATTAATTTTTAAGATCTGTTTTGGACTAAATGTTTGTATCTCCCCAAAATTCATATGCTGAAATTCTAACTTCCAAAGTGATGGTCTCAGGAGGTGGGGCTTTGGGGAAGTAGTTAGATCATGAAGGTTGAGCCATCAGGAATAGGATTAGGACCCTTATGAGGAGAGAGATTTTTCTCTTGGCCGTGCGAGGATACAATGAGAAGGTGTCTGTCTAATCTTACCAGACACCAGATCTACCAGCACCTTGATCTTGGACTTTCCAGCTTCTAGAAATGTGAGAAACAAGTGTGTGTTGTTTAAAACACCCATCTATGGGGTATATTTGTTATAGCAGCCCAAACTGAATAAGACAAAATCCCTCCAGGTTCATAAGCATAGATCTAGCCTTTTTGTTTTTAATAGCTCCATAACATTCCATTGTGTGGATAGGATGCAATTGATTCCACCATCCAAACTGTCTCATTGTTTTTTTTATAACTATGCTGTGATAGGCATCTTCTTACAGAGAGTCTTATATATTGATAAGAACTTGAACTTGGTTTCCATAGCTAGATTCTCAGAATTGATAATTTTAATAGATATTGTGTATCACTCTCCAAAAAGTTGTAGCAATTCACACTACCACTAACAATGTATGAAATTGCCTTTTCTACACCTCCTAGCAATGTAAACTATCAGTCTTCTTAGTTTCATTCTAGTACTTTATTGCTTTGTAAGTTATATATTTAAATCCCTTTGGAACTTATTTATAGTGTAGAAAGACAGTCTAACTTATTTTTCCCCTAAGTTGTTCTGGTTAGCTATTACTGCATGACAAACTACCCCCTAATTTGGTTTACCCTCAAACCAATAATTTACAACCATTACTTCACATGATTCTGTGGATTAAGAATTGGGACAGGGCACAGCAGCAATGACTTGCTTTTGGTCCACAATGTTGGGGCACTCAGCTGGGATGGAGGAGGAAGGAGTCATGGGCTGGCCCCTCAACTTCCCCTTTCTCCCTCCCCATGGCCCCCCACCAATGGCAAGCCTGGGCTTCCTCACAGCATGGCCAACTCAGGACAATCAGACTTCCCACAGGACAGCACAGGGCTACCAGAGAAAGGAAGCAGAATCTGCTGTTGCCTTAAAGACTTGGACTGGAGCTGGCACAGTATCACTTCCAACATACTCTAAAGCAACTAAAATCCAGCCCAGATTAAAGGGAGGAGGCAGAGACCCCACCTCTCGATGGCAGGCATATCTAGACTCTGGAGCCATCCTTGATCTGACACACAGGTGGATCCCAACTATGCCTATGCCAGCTATTTCATTATTCCTTAGTCATTGAATTAAAATATTTTTTTTCTGGGCTGTGTATTCTATTTCACTGATTTGTCTTTTCCTCGGCTAATTCTGTTCTGTTTTGATTCTTGTGGTTTATCTTTTGATATCTAGTGATCTGGTGCCCCATCGTTGACTCCCCTGCTCTAGAATTTGCTGTAACCCTGGCTGGTTTACACACTCAGGTGAAATTTGGGTTAGCTTCTCATATTTTGTAGATAGTAAGTTTGGATTTTTATTGGAATGGCTCAAAAATGTATAGGTTAATTATGGGAGAATGTATATCTTCACAATATCAAGACTTTCCTTTAGAAACACAGCACATCTATTTATTTGGGTTTCCTTTTTTAATTGAAGTCGTATAATTTTATTCACACAGGTGTTACTGGAGATGTTACTGAATGTCTTATTGGTTATAGTATGTTTTAAAGACAAATCCCTTGGACTTCCTAGGTAATGGTATTATCTGCTAATGATGTCAGCGTTAGATCTTTTGCTCCAATATCATATCTCTTGTAAACATTTCTGGTGTTATTGCCTTGACGAACATTTCAATATATGTTGAGTATTTAATGGTGGTGATGGGGAGAGACATTCTTTTCCTTCCTTCTTCCTTTAGTGGTAATACAGCAACCATTCACCTTTCAGTGCATTATTTGATAGCGTCTTCAGCATATACCCATCCCTAAAGAATTTCTCTTCCATTCTTGTTCAGCTCAAAGTTATTATTATAAATGGGTTTTGATTTTTTTCAAATGCATTTCCCACATCTTTAAAAATGATCCTATGAACTTTCTTCTTTAACTTGCTAATTGAAAATATTTCCTTGACAGATTTTCAAATATTGAACAATTTTGAGCCCTGCATGGTGATCAAGCAGACTGTCTCTCCCTGGCTCTATCTCCATGGGTTACACTTTGAAGGGCATCCCTGGGGAAAGCCAATCTGGAGGTGGTACCCACTCGGGTGAGCTCTTCTTTCAGAGACCACACCAGGGGCTGTCTGCTGCCCAAACTCAGGAAACAGTTGTTTTCTGTGTTCAGCCTGGCTTTTATATGATTCCCAGTGGGGCAGTATCTCCCATACCAATTACTATGATGTCCTTTTCCTAGTTTTTCAGTTTTACTTATTTTTACAATTTTTAATGATGCAAATATGCAAAATTTTATACGTAATCATTTATCTGCTTTCTGATTATTTTATTAAAATAGATGCTTATAAATAGAGTTACTGAGTTAGTGTGTTTTTGAACTGTATTGCAAAGCTTGCTTTCTAAATCATTATACTAACTGACAGCAATCCAGGAAAGTATGTTTTATTGTACCTAAGCCAGGATTGATTACTATTAAACTTCAAGTTTTGATGAATGTGTTGAAAAAAAGTTACACCTCTTACTTTTAATTTATATTTATTTGATTATTCAGATACTGCATGTTTTTCTTACTTTAAAAATAAACGTTTAATTTTATAACAGTTCTAGATTTATAGAATTATTGAGAAGCTGGTACCGAGTTCCCATGTACTCTACACCCTGTTTTTCCTATTGTTAACAACTTACATTAGTGTGGCACATTTTCTACAACTAATGAACCAGCAGTGATTCATTACCATTAACTCAAGTCTATACTTGATTCAGATTTCCTTAATTTTCACTTAACGTCCCTTTTCTGTTCCAAGTTCCCATCCTATCCAGGATATCACATGACATTTTGTCTTCATGTCTCTTTAGGCGCCTCTTGACTGTAAAAGTTTCTTAGGTTTTCCTTATTTTTGATGACCTTGACAGTGCTGATCAGGAATTTTGTAGAATGTCCCACAGTTGGGGTATGTCCGATGTTTTTCTTATGATTGTGCTAGGGTCTGGGTTCTTGGGAGGAAGCCTACAACAGTAAAGTGCCATTATCATCACACCATATCGAGGGAACATGCTATCCACATGACTTATCACTGTTGACAGTGACCTTGACCACCTGGCCCAAGTAGTGTTTGCCAGGTTTCTCCACTGTAAAGTTACTCTTTTAAAAAAATCCTTTGCCATCCTGTATTTTTGGTAGAAAGTCACTTCCCTGTCCTCTGCAAGATGTACAAGGGGATCTTTCTCAGATCTTCACCATGGCCACCTTGTGGGGCTCCTAGACTTAAGGCCCATGAAAATGAGGACCCCTCTAAGACTGCAGCCCTCTAGAGTTTCTCACTTTTGTTGTACTCCACACTCAGTTCCCAGCAATTCCTCAAAATACCACCTAAGTGTTCCCACCAGTCTATGGTTCTAGTGGCTTCTGCTCGAGGTGAGCTGAGCCCAACTAGGACTCCAGATTGCTGAACTCTCCAGGTTTCCAGGTGGAGGTTTGCCCTGAGCCCTTGAGTCTCCGACAGGTCCTGGAACACTGGTTGATTTTCAATGTTCTAGCTTTTTCTTGTTGTAAGGATGGGAGAGATGATTTCCAGGCCTTTTATGTATTGGAGCTGAATCTAGAAGTTCTCTTTTTTTTATAATTCATGCATTTCCTTTTAGATTCCTTTTTTCATACTAAATTTTATAAAGACTATATATTAAGAATATTAATCCTTTGTGATATTTGTTTTAAAAAAATTATTTTCTTCTTATTTATTCTTTATTTCTCACTGTGAGAGATAACAGAAACACCAGAGATGAATTCATTGTGAAGTGGAAGGCGTTTGAGCATGGTGACTGAATATGACAACTGGTCAATAATTGTACCCATCAATTTAAGCTTCAAGAATTTGCTTACATCCTCCCCAAACCTCAGAGGTTTTCGATCTTTTCTGTCTTTACCGGCCTCTAGTCTCTGAGTGAGATGCCTCCTCTTCCTAGTGGGGTGAGCCCATTCACTCTTTTCTTGGTGCAGTTTCCATCTCTCCCTTTCTGAAGCACCCCACCCCGGCCGGGAATTATATTCCTTCACTTACTCCTTCCTGCAACCCCAAGCTTTCTCTTCAAATACCAATCTGATCTTGATTTTTCCCCTTTCACAGCCAAATTAATAGAAGACATAGAACAACAAGAAAAGAAAAAAGAAAAAACACGCTCCACCTTTGGCTCTTATTTCTATATCACTGCCTGCTTCTTAACCTATAGCTGCTGTGACTCTTACCCTTACTGCAGCCAGGATATAACACCACTTACAAAGCTGGCCCATGCCCCTAAGTGTCTCTCCAGTGTCCGTCTCCTCTTTATCACTTCTTACCATTTAAAACAACCACCTGAGTGTCCATGGGGTCTGGGCCTCCAGAAGCTCCTCCCCTGAGCACGGAGCTCTGTTTTGTTTGTAGGCATCCTCAACATGGAAATGGAAGAGAAGACCATGGAGAAGAGGCTTGCACACTTTTTGCATGCGAGGTCCAAGCTACAGTGGTGAAACACTGTTTCCTTCCTTCAAAGGCTGGTCATTCGAACCTGGCTTGGTTTTGATTTTCCAAATAAAAGAAAAGGGCAAAAACATTATTTCCTCTGAGAACTCCTTTCAACATCCCAGAAGCCCGGGGGGAGATTAATGGGGACATTGATGTGTGACATTTACATACAGGGTTTGGGAAGGCATTATTTGTTTTATAAATTCATTTCTGTTGTTCATGGTCTCAATAGACATGGATTGGTTACCCGCAATAGTTTAACCATAATATAACCTCAGGCGAAGCTCCTATCTGCCCCTAATGAGGGGCCTCTCAACAGGACATAGCAGAGTTTGCATGTGTAGTTTTCTTGGAAGATGGAGCAATGATGAACCACCTAACACCGTCCATTTCCAGGAAACAGGGAGTATATTATGATTTCTAAGATGGAAAGTGTGTTTCAGCTGCTGTCTATTTGGAACTACTGGGTGATGTTAAGTCACAACAGGCCAGTACTAGCTTCTAGGGGACCCACAGAGTAGACACTGCTTAACTGAAGCAGAAGGAAAGATGTAAATGCCCGCTGTGTGTTAAAGCAGGACATGGGGATGAGGAGGCCTTGTGGCATTGTGTATGCTATGCACTGAGCAGGGACGAAGGTGTTCCTGCTTTCAGTCAGGTTGGAGACTGATGACATCAATGGAGGCAGTTTGGCAGCTGTAATCTGGGGACTTGACAATTTCAAATTCAGCTTTTATGAATTGGAGAATGCACTACTTACCAAGTAACAGTAGGTCAGAGACACATGTTAACGAAGATGGCTCCATTAAACTTTTCAGAGTTGGTACACTGTGTTAAAGCAACCATGAACTATTGCACAGCAGAGTTAAAAGGCACCCAAGCCTTTACTCCAGGTGGCTGCGTGTGAGGCTGGGAGGCTGCGTGTGCCAGCAGGGCCCTGGTGCTCACACTCACTCCTGTGGATCTGGACATATCATCTGGGAAGAGCCCCGTGCTGATGAACTGTGCCCATGCTGAACCTTTAAGTATAGGAGGGAAGGGAAATGGACAGTGGAAACGATCCTGTCCTGTTATATTTACCAGACCCACTACCGCCTCTGCAGCCCCCACACAGGTCCTGTCCCGTCCTCTGCCGGCTCCCTCGCTAGACTCTCTAGTTCTCACTTCCACAGCTGCACTCCAGTCCTTTTTGATTTGAGGCACTGGCACACACAGCTCCTTCTTTACAGTGCACTTCCCCGATATTTGACGTGGTTAACGCCTCCCTTAGTGTTTTACTGTATCTACCTCAAGAGCAAGGTCAGAAAGTCCTAACATGACACAAACATGCATGTTGCTCAGTAAGTCTTCCTCCCACTCCATCTCCTCTCTCTCCAGGTCTCAGTGGAATAAATGACGTTTCCTCCGGGAGGTTTTCCGGCTTCCCACACCCCAACCACACTTCCCCATGATGCTATGTCATAGATCTTATCACAATTTTTAATGATCTGTTTTTCTGTGGCTATTGTGGGCAAATTGTTAGTAGAGAAACATCACGTCTTTTGTTCACCTCTTTTCTCAGCACCCAGTCCAGAGCCTGATGCTTGTGTGTTCCATCAATGTTGGCTGAATTAATAATTGCTGCTGTCTGCGCTCATTTTATTGCTTCAGGAATGAAGACTGCTGTATTAATTTCCTTGGGCTGCTGTAACAAATACCCACAAATTGGGTGGCTTAAAAAATGGGAATTTGTTCTTGCACAGTGTGGAAGCCAGAAGTCTGAAATCAAGATGTCAACAGCACCCGGCCCCCTCTGAAGTCTACAGGGGAGGACCCTTCCTCACCTCTCAGCTGCTGGTGTTGCCGGCAATCCTTGACGTTCCTTGGCTTGCAGACACATCGCTGTAGTCTCTGCGTCTGCTGTCACTTGGCATTCTCCCTGTGTGTCTGTTTCTGCCTCTTTTTGTTTTCTCGTGAGGACACCAGTCGTAATGGATTAAGGACCCACCATACTCCACTATACCCTCGGCTTTACTAATTATACTACAACAATCATATTTACAAATGAGGTCACATTCTGACACTCCAAGAGGAATGCGAATTTGGCGGGGGCTGTGGGGGAGATTATTTCACCCACTGCAGTTGAGAAGTCTCCCTGTCTGCCTTCAGGGATTGCCTGGGTGATGTCCCTTGCATGGCGTCTAGTGCTGCTGCTCTGATGGCTCTGTCCAGTACTCCCTGCTTGGTGCCTCATCACCTATCACAGAAGGTTGTGACGAAGCATGGACGGGGTGAGGATTCCCAAGAGGGGAAGCCCAGACTTGCATTGGTAATTAAGAGAGAAGAGTCTGGAGCCCAGCTTCCCTGGAAGTCAGCAAGCACTTATTTCTTCCACCCAATCTGCAAGCCACTGTGACATCCCCAGAGATGGGAGGGTGTGGCCCTGAATCTCCAGAGGGACCCTTCATCCTTTTCTGAGAATGAGTGACCATCTTACTGTGTCCAGAGTCGGTTCCTGCCAGAACCCTCCCTGTCTGCCTGACTTCAAGAATGGAGCCGCGGACCTTCCCCGTGAGTGTTACAGCTCTTAAACATGACACGGACCCAAAGAGTAAGTGGTAACAACTTTTATTGTGAAGAGTGAAAGAAAGAAGCTTCCACAGCGTGCAAGAGCACTAACAAGTTTGCTGCTGGTGATGGGGGCGTGGGGTGGCCAACCTTTATTCTGTTATTTGTCCCCTCCCATGTTCCGTTTCTGTCCTATCAGAGTGCCCTTTTTTCAATCCTCCCTGTGATTGGCTACTTTTAGGATCCTGCTGATTGGTGCATTTTACAAAGCGCTGATTGGTGCATTTTACAGAGCTCTGATTTGTGTGTTTTACAATCCAGCTACAGAGTGCTCGTTGGTGCGTTTTACAATTCAACTACAGAGTGCTCATTGGTGAATTTTACAATCCTCTTTTAAGACAGAAAAGTTCTTCAAGTCCCCACTCGACCCAGAAGTCCAGCTGGCTTCACCTGTCATTACTATGGGGCCTTGGCATTGTCCTCTGGGCCTTCCCTCATCATGTGGTCTGAACTGCCAGGAGTCTGCTGAACAGGACGCTGATCCTCCTCTGCTTTGCCAGCATTAGGGGCCTGAGTGTGTGACCTTAGGCATGGAAGTGTGACCTTGCACAGAGCACATGGGCCAGAGCAGTGTGAGTGGGCTCCAGACAGGCTCCTCTCACACCTTGGGGTCAGACATGTCCTGGGGCAACTGGCAAGCCCTAGCCTCTAAACAGACTCACACCCCATCACACTGGGCCTCTGCCAGTGGGGGGTGGGCTTGGCTAGATTTCCAGGAAGCAGAAAGAATCAACACAAAAGCAATCATACTGACAGAGACTTCTGGGGCTGGGGGTGGTAAGGGCATGGGGAGGTCAGAGCTTCATGTCCAGTTGTTTCCTAAGCACATAAGCCCTTTAGCAGCAGGGCTGCTGGGGAGATAATGCAACAAGCTTGTCAAGTAAAACTGCACATATCTTTTTGAAAGACAGCTTTTTAAGGTATGACTCACTATGCAATTTATCCACTTACTTACTGTGCAATTCACCCACTTAAAGTGTACAATTCAGTGGGTTTTGGTATATTCAGCATTGTGCAACCATCAACACTGTCAATTTCAGAGTATTTTCATCACCTGAACCCTGCACCCCTTAGCTATAATCCCCCAAGCCCCAGCTGTAGGAAACCACTTATCTGCTTTCTGTTTCTATAGATTTGCTGACTCCAGACATTTCATACAAATAAAACCATGCAATATATAGGCTTTTGTGTCTGGCTTCTTTCACTTAGCCTGACAATTGTAAGGTTCATCCGTGTTGTAGAATATGTCAGTACTCTGTTCCTTTTTTTAATAGCTGAATAATATTCCACTGGATGGATGGACCACAAATCATTTATCCATTCACCAGTTGATCTACATTTAGGTTGTTCCCACTTTTTTACTATTATGAATACTGTTGCTATTAACACTCATGTACAAGTTTTTGTGTGGACATTTTTTGTCACTTCTCTTGGGTATACACCTGGGACTGAAACTCCTGGTCATATGGCAACTGAATGTATAACTTTTTGAGGACCTTCCCAATTGTCTTCAAAAGCAGCTTCAGTCAGGGAATGTAGGGCCACGTCTCCCTTCAACCAGGAATTCCCATGGCACCTGAGAGAAGAAGAGGGTTTATAAGGTTTACTAGAGGGCCAGCAATATTAACAGGGGGGAGGGAGGGGCAGGGCAAAATGAAAATGCAGACCTCTTGTTCAAAAAGCAGAAAAAGGGCCATTAAAGGAACAAAAAAAGTAAAGATTTTTCTTTCACGACCTCTCTCTTTTTCCCTTTATGACGTTTTCTGTTTGTTACTGAATCTCCTTCTCCCTTAGGCATGGGGACAGTCGGAGTGAGTGCAGACCCTCCCAGCTTGTTCCCACTCCCACCAGCCACAGAACTGATGCACCATGCCCCAGCCAGGCATGGGTACATTGAGCCCCTTGTCTTCTCTCCCCGTAAGCCTGCTCCCCAACTCACAGTGGGTAGGAGACCCCAGGATGTTGCAATCTTCACAACAGGGTGCTCTAGTTCCTGGATTAGGGGGTCAGTGAGGGGCTTACACCTGCCAGGTCACCTCCTGAACGCACAATAGTGCTGCCCAGCTGGAATGTGCCACTGCCAGACCCCACCCTAAGATGCTCTGGGCCATCCACACCAGACCTCAGCCCTCCCCCATGCCCAGCCTCCTCTAGGAGCAGAGGTTGGTAGCTGTTGCTGATTGGAAGTGGGAAAGGGGTGTCTGGGAAGGATCCAAAATGCTGGGGCAGGTGACCAGATGGCCAAGAACCTCTCCTGGGAGGCAGGAAAAGGCAATGGGTAGTGGGGCTGTGTGCGAACTGAGGCTCTGTGCCTCGGTGTATGCTCTATCGTCTATCTGACTTCACTTAGGAAACACAGGTGCAAAGATCAGGAAGACCTTCCTGAGGGCACTCAGCAGTTGCAGTGCATTAAGCCCCAAATTCAGGGCCCTTCTGAGAGCAGGACCTGTGGCCTGTGCTGGTTACCCACACATAAAGCCAGTCCTGGTGTCCCACAAGATTTATTGGGAGACAGGCTGAAGTCCTAGCTCAGTGGTAGGGGACACACAACAACCTTCCCATGTGGAGGACGGTTGCCACGAGAGGCTCTTGCATTCTTTCATGCCAGTGAGCTGGTGGACAAGGGGTCTCTTAGTGGCCCCAGGACAAACCCCACAGACCACCCACATTGAGGAAGGATCCAAAGAGCAAGAAGGAGGTGAGATCAGGGACTCATCCCACTAGGGGTAGGAAGCCAGACAGGAAGTGATCCCAGTGCCCTGCCCTCGCTTGGGAGTCAGAGAGGAAGGAGAACAGAAAGAGAGAATCCCTGGGTTTTCACCAAAGATGTTGATGTGGTTTCAGTATTTGTCCCCTCCAAATTTCATGTTAAATTGTAATCCCCAGTGTTGGAGGTGGGGGTCATGGGAGCTGTTTGGATCATGGGGCAGATCCCTCATGAGTGACTTGGGCTGTCTTCTCGGTGATGAGTGAGCTCTCACTCTGAGTTCACAGGAGATCTGGTTGTTTAAAAGTGTGTGGCACCCACCCCGCCCCTTCTTTCTCTTCTGCTCTCACCATGTGATGTGCCTGCCCCATCAGTGCCTTCCACCATGATTGGAAGCTTTCCAAGGCCTCCCCAGAAGCAGATGCCGCCATACTTCCTGCACAGCCTGCAGAACTGTGAGCCAATTCAACCTCTCTTCTTATACATTACTCAGTCTCAGGTGTTTCATTTGTTTTCTTTTTTTCTTTTTTGAGAAGGAGTCTTGCTCTGTTGCCCAAGCTGGAATGCAGTGGCTTGATCTCAGCTCACTGCAACCTCCACCTCCCGGGTTCAACTGACTTTCATGCCTCAGCCTCCCAAGTAGCTGGGATTACAGGTATGTGCCACCACACCCGGCTAGTACTGGTATTTTTTGTAGACACAGGGTTTCACCATATTGGTCAGGCTGGTCTCAAACTCCTGACCTCAAGTGATCCTCTTGCCTCAGCCTTCAAATGTTTATGGCAGTGCAAGGATGGCTTACTGCAGCTGTATTAACATGAAAGAGTGGAGTCTTAAACTGCAAGTGACTAAGTTACTTTGACTTGGTACTATTACGTTTATGGATCTCAAATCCATCTGAAGATCTCTGCTCTAAGATCCATTACAGAGACTAAAACATCTCCCTTTGCTTTTATAACTAAGGTCTGTGGACTGTTGCATCTGCGACATGACACCTCCACACGGGTGCTAGTCTGGCTTATGCCAGACCAGGCAGGGCCAGAGCTTCTTCACATCAGCTAACTTTCATAACAACCACACGCAGCAAGTATGACTGCCTTGCCACTTTTTGGAAGAGGAAACTAAGGCTCAGGGAGTTGGAATCCCCTGGGTGGTTATGAGGTGGACAGTTAAAATGTAGCACAGCCAGAACCAAAGCCCCCACCCTACTTGTGAGAGGTGAAGCCAGCTGGGCTTCTGAGTCAGGTGAGGACTTGGGGAACTTTTCTATCTAGCTAAAGGATTGTAGACACACCAATCAGTGCTCTGTGTCTAGCTAAAGGTTTGTAAATGCACCAATCAGCACTCTGTTAAAACCGACCAATCAGCACTCTGTAAAATGGACCAATCAGCTCTCTGTAAAATGGACCAATCAGAGCTCTGTAAAATGGACCAATCAGCAGAATGTGGGTGGGGCCAAATAAGGGAATAAAAGTGGGCCACTGAGCTAGCAGCGGCTCTCAGGTCTGGTTCTCTTCCACCGTGTGGAAGCTTTGTTCTTTGGCTCTTTTCAATGAATTTTGCTGCTGCGTAGTCTTTGGGTCCCCACTACGTTTGTGAGTTGTAACACTCACTGTGAGGGTGTGCTGCTTCATTTTTGAAGTCAGCGAGGCCGTGAACCCACGGAGAGGTACGAGAAACAAACAACTGCGGGTGTGCCAGCTTTAAGAGCTGTAACACTAACTGTGAAGGTATGCGGCCTCACTTCTGAAGTCAGCTAGACCACGAACCCATGGGAAAGAAAATCTCTGGAGATATCTAAATATCTGAAGGAACAAACTCCAGACACGCCATCTTTTAGAGCTGTAACACTCACCGTGAGGGTCTGTGGCTTCATTCTTGAAGTCAGCAAGACCAAGAACCCACCGGAAGGAATAAATTCTGGACACGTGGGCTCCTAATCGTTTGTTTGCTCCTAATCTTGAAGTGTGTGTGTGCATGTTGCATGCATGTCTTCACGTAGTAAATACTTGGAGAATGTTCCAAAAGAAGAAGAGGGTAAGGGTGAGAGCGAGGGGGCAGCAGGAGCTAGAGGACTCTGAGAAAGGTGGTCCGAAATTCTGGCCAGCTGGTTGAAAGGATGGAGATGAGGATGGCCTGACATTCAAGAAGGGAATTACACCTTTTGTGCCTAAGATAACTGTTGTGAAATGCCGCGTGCCCTGGGTCCAGGGTCTGTAAAGACCTGGGCCCATAAATATGTCTCTGTGACAGCAGGCAGGCTTTTCAGTGGGTAGCAAGCCACACTCCTGAAGACCAAATTTGAGAAGCAGAAAGCAGGTATTGGAGGGAAAAAGCCCCCGCATCCAGGAAGGACTCTTTTCATGCCAGATTCCATTAGGTTAGCTACTGCCTCCTCCACCCTGTGCGACATTGGGCCTTGCATCCCAAAAGCTGGGGTTAGAAGCTGGCTATGGGATATGCTTTTTTTACACACCACACACTAGGTGGCTGGAGACAGTCCCTAAAGCTCCTGATGGGATGGCTTGGAGACAAGCAGCCTGAATTTTAAAACAGCACACACACTCCCAGTTTTTTGGTTTCGTTTTGTTTTGTTTTTGAGACCGAGCTCCACACTGTCATCCAGGCTGGAGTGCAGTGGTGTAATCTCGGCTCACTGCATCCTCTGCTTCCTGGGTTCAAGCGATTCTCCTGCCTCAGCCTCCCGAGTAGCTGGGATTACAGGTACGTGCCACTGCGCCCAGCTATTTTTGTATTTTTAGTGGAGATGCGGTTTAGTGGAGATGGCCAGGCTGGTCTCAAACGCTTGAGCTTGGTTATCCACCCACTCGGCCTCTCAAAGTGCTGGGATTACAGACGTGACCCACCATGCCCAACCCACCCCCAGTTTCTTAAGATGATTGAGGGGTATAGGTTTTTCACGACATCTCCAGGTCTGAGCGTAGTCTTCCCCTTTAATGCTTGAGAAAGGGAGTGCAATATGTGTCTTTCACATTAATTACATCTCCTAATAGAACTTTGTGGTAAGAGCATTTTTCGTGCATTTTAATATTCCCTTGCACATCAGAAACGAGAAGGTCTACACTCCATACACCTAATTACTGACGAGTGCTCCATGTGTGCATAACATAGACGCTCACATGCACAAACTCCCCTGTCCTTCACGCAGGCTGTAATCATTTGCTGTCTTTGGTCTTTCAACCCAGTCTTTCTTGATTTATCTCTCCTAATGAAGTGGTTGACTTACAACGTGTGGACATTGCCGCCTTCATTGATATATATTTCCTAAATATTGTATTTCATAACCATTCAGTGCTCATGGAAATTCAAATCACTAGGAAAATTACTATAGGCACACGCTAATAACTATCTCATAACAGCTTTGATTAACACTGAAATACATCTTATTAAGGTCATTGGATCAGACACCAAATGAATAAAACTATGTGGGGATATTCATTCAGCCAAAGTAAGTTGGGGCAGTGGTTGTGGATGGTGGAAGAAGGGAGTTTCTAAAGCCCAGGTGGGGCTCGGAGAAGGTCCCTCATGTAATAATGTGTGTGAAGAGCTTTGGTTTCATAAGCTGTTGTAATTCCAAATTACTTCTGATTTTCAAACACGCACTCGCAAATACACACAACCACACACACAGAGGGGTCCCCTTTCAATCATCCACTGAAAATATTTATGCTCTGGGCCTTCCCATGGGTCTACCTTCATTTTTTCTGTTTTCCTCTTCCTGTTTCAAGCAAGGCGGAGATAACAGTGGGAATCTTCAAGCGACATCATGACGTGCTATCCATCAACTTTAGACATGTTTTGTTTTTCTCCCAACATTTTTATAAACATCTCAAACACACACAAAGTTAAAAGAATAGTACAATAAACACTTGAAGGCTCTCGACCCAGATTCAACAATTATTTACCTTCAGCCACAGTGACGTGTGCATCTGTCTGCCTGTCTGTATATTTCTTTATTTTTATTGAACCATTGCAATGTTTTGCACATCATGTCTTCACCCTTGGATACCTCAGCTCTCATTTTCTAAAAATAAGGATATCTTCCCATTATAACCACAACATCATTATCGCACCTAAGAAAATAATAACACCACAATGTGATCTCAGATCTAGCTTATTCACAAATTTCCCTGCGTTAGCCCCTAGACCTCCTGGGCCCGGGCCACCATAGCAAGTAAAGCAGCAAGGCTACTGTCCTTGTATGTGAACACACCCTCCCTTCCTGCGAAGTTCCTTCAGGTTGGCTCCTGCCCCCTTCACCCTGTGAGAGGGGGTCTTGCATTCTGAAGGTGGGGGCCCAGATGGAAGGGAAAATGAGATGCACGGAGGATGTCCTGTGTGTCCTGCCCTCCAGCCAGATGTTTAGAGCTGGGCCATGGCGCGGTTTGAGGTGGGTTACAGGACTGGTCTCTCTTCTTACACGCCACACACTGGATGGCTGGAGGCAGCCCCTGCAGCTCCTGACAGGACAGGTTGGAGACAAGCAGCCTCTGGGGCTGCACATCTTGGTCTGCCTGGCCGGCTGGGGTCTTGGACCACCCCATATGCCATTTCCATCTGAGCATGTGAGCACCTCATGGCTTGGGCCTTGGGTCTTCCTGGAGCCACCACAGGTAGAGAGAAGAGGCTACCTCCGCATTCACCAGCACCTTTCAGAGGGAGCGGAGGAAGGAGTGGGGAGGTGGGCTGCCAAGTGCTTCATGCTCCCCTCTTGTGACAAAGCACCTCAAACTTAGTAGCATAAATCAACAGCCACTTCATTATGCTCTCGAATTGCGTGGGTCAGGAATTGGACAGGGAACAACAGGGCTGTTTTGTCTCTGCTCCATGATATCTGACTTCGGCTGAGAGACACAAAAAGCTGGACATGACTTGAAGGGCTGAGGGCCAGACTTTGCTGGAGGCTCTTCACTCCTAGGTCCAGCACCTGGTCTGGAATGACCACAAGCCTGGACTTAGAGTGGGATTGTCAACTGGGTAACTCAGGTAACTTTCCATGGGTCTGGACTACTCCCAGCATGGTGGCTGGTGTTCTAGAGGGAGCCTCCTGAGACAACACCCAGGAAGCCAACATCCCAAGAGAACAAGCGGGAGCCGCCTGGCCTCACTGAGCTACCTTGGGAGTCACTCACCATCACTGCTGCCACATACTGTGGGTTATAAGTGAGCCACAGAGACCAGCTCAGATTTGAGAGGAGGAGCCATAGACCCTGTCTCCCATGAGGCAGTGGGAGGTCACATTGCAGAAAAGTGTGTGGATGGGCAACACTGTTGTCATCTTTGGAGAATATCATCTGCACTGTGCCGCGGACATTTCCAAGCCTTTCTAGACAGTGGCTGTTGACAACAGTGACTGGAAGGAGGCAGCTTTGGGTCTGCACACACCAGGAGATCAGGAATCCCCGGGGAGAGAGGCAGCCTGGCCAGAGGGGAGGAGCCCCAGCTCTAACCCTGATGGCCCACAGTCTTGTCCCTATGCTTACAGGCACTAGCTGGTTTAATTAGGCAGCAGGCCCTTAATTGTATGAGATTGAAGCTACTAGCTCTGGGCTATGCAGGCAGGAAGCCCCGGCTAGACCCTGAAACCAATCTGTCTTCCCTCACCTCACCGCCTCCTCACTGAAGGCCAGAGCTGGCCTTCAACTGTCCAAGGGCTGCTCTGCTCTGGACTCTCTCACTGGTAAAATGTGTTACCATGGGTGCACCACTTCACCCAAATGAGCCACAATCTCTCACTAGGAAGAAGGAGGCCATGAGTCCTGCCTGTTGGGGCTCCCGGGGTGGTCGAGTAGCACCGGGCATGCTTGGGGCATATGCATAAGGAGGGCCAACGCTATGCGTTATCGAGTGTTACATGTTCATGTGTTTATCCATAACTCACAAAACATTGTCCTGCATTTTAAATGCTCTAAGCACTCAGCTACTCGAGAGGCTGAGGCTGAGGAGGATTGCTTGAGCCCAAGAGTTGGAGCCTGCAGTGAGCTATGATCATGCTACTGCCTTCCAGCCTGGGCCACAGAGAGAGACCCTGTCTCCAAACAAAACAAAACACGCTGGGCGCATTGGCTCATGCCTGTAATCCCAGCACTTTGGGAGGCTGAGATGGGCGGATTGCCTGAGGTCAGGAGTTCAAGACCAGCCAGACCAACATGGTGAAACCTCGTCTCTACAAAAAATACAAAAATTAGCCTGGCGTGGTGGCGGGTGCCTGTAATCCCAGCTACTCAGGAGGCTGAGGCAGGAGAATCACTTGAAGCCAGGAAGCAGAGGTTGCAGTGAGCCGACACTGGGCCATTGCACTCCAGCCTGGGCAACAAGAGTGAAACTCTGTCTCAAACAAGCAAACGAATGAATGAACAAAAAACAACACCCTAGTTTGCTTTTGATTAAAACTTTTTATAAAAGAAAAGTAAATACTCTCAGCTGGGTGGCTGGTCTGCTGAAGGCCGGAGATGGTGGGCTCTCTCTTCTGTTCCAGGGGCCGGGCAGCTCAGCAGCTCAGCGATTTCCTCAAGGCAGCCATTGTTCTTCATCTATTTAGGCTCATAGGCCTTTAAGAATGTGATAAAAGCAATTAACACTCTCTCAGTCTCTCCAATTTTAAAAAAACCTGTTGTTATAATTTTGCACATCATTTCCAGAGGTTCACACTCACCTATCTAAATCTTCTCAGATTGTGAAAGGAAGGGGGAGGAGCTCCTCATTCTCACCCTGCACCTGCTAATGCAGGAATGAAGAGCCCCACAAGCAGGAAGTGCTTTTCACTTGAGAAGTGAGTTTCAGTGCTAAGATAAAGACCAGTGGGTGGAGGGGGAATGTTGCTGATGGAAGGGGGGTGCTTTACAGGGCCAAGAGCCTGCACAGGAAACCTGGGGCCTGTGACTCTGCTGCACTATGGGGCTGGCCTCACTTGGTGGCCTCAGACACTGAATTTCCTCAAGACATCAGCACATACAGGGCAAGAATTGAATATAGTGACCAGGGTAACCCTAAGGATTTTTCTCTTCTAAATAGGTTTGTTTTAAAGTGATAAGAGACCTGAGTCCCTCCCTATGGATCAACATGTGGCAGGCCACTTTGATCTAAGTCCTTGCCCTGTGTGGCTGGAACCAGCCTGTCATGGACAGGGTTCCTTGGGAAGCAGGCTCTGGGTCTAAGCTATGCATGCAAGAAATTTCCTGGGAAGAAATGCAGAGAAGGCATGGGCAGAGAGAGGAGGTGGGCACGGGGCACTTGCAACAGGTACCTCGGCCAGTCACAAGGGGAGCAGGCATGGCCCGGTGGAGTAGTCCCAAATGGAGGCAGGGAGTCAGGGGAACGAGCCTTTTGCCCCTGCACTGAACCCCTGTTGAACATGGGCTGGTCAGGGATGTGGCTGTACACAGCTGGGAGAGTAGGGACTTGGCCCTGTGGGCGTCGGGGGCTATAAAACCCCTCAAATGTGGCATTCTGATCTTGGAAAGGCAACCATCTAATTCAGCCTGTTTTCAGTCCTTTTTATGACCAGATAGATGGAACTGACTTGTGACACTCTTCTAGCACTTTCTAGAACTCCTGTTGTAATGCCACTTGACCCAGGTAAGGGCACGTCCAGAAAAGAGAAAAGGCAGTGCGAGCGTCATGCCAGCCAGGGATGTCTCCTTACTCTGGACTCACTGAAAATACAGCTCAGGCCATCTGGAGTTGGGCACAGCAGGCGGAAGCAGGGTTGGACTCTCTTTGGACGACCGTTGCTCACTGGCTAGGGGAAGCTCAGCCAGGGAGCTGGGGCTTACACAGGGTTCTGGCCAGCGTGGGGCCAGTGGAAGGCTGAAGGGAGAACCAAGAGAGGATCATGCCAGACCAGGCTGTTTTTGGCAGCTAAGTCCAAGAACTTGGCTTTCCAGGGTACCTGGAACTGGCTGAGTACAAGGGATTGACTCAAAATGAACAAGCTCTTAAGATACTGATAATGATAACAGTAATAAAGATGACAACGAGAATAGTGACAATAGCTACCATTTGCGCAGCTCCCTTTTGCCAGGGCCTGGGCTAAGCACTCTGCATGAATTATCCCCATTAGTCCTCCTGACAGCCCTAGGAAGCCAATACTATTTTTAATCCTCATTGTACAGACAAACGTACCAAGAGAGGCTGGTTAAGTTGCCCATGTTACAAAGTTAGTAGGTAATGAGCCATTATTTAAACCAGACAGTTTTTATTAGACCCTGAGGCCCTCCCCCAGCCTTCTGTTTCTCACTAATTGGTGCCATTGGTTACCTAGTGGTTCAGGACAAATTCCCTGGCAGTCATCCTCCATTTCTCTTCTTCTCAAACACTGTACAGCGAACTTATCAGCAAGTCCTGTCATCTTTACCTTGAAAATGTAGCCTCCCAGCTTGCCACTGTGGCAGTCATAGTGAGCTGGGAGATGCCTCAGTGGCAGACACGTCTAACTCTGAGGGGCTAAAATGACAAATCTGATTCCTGGTTCTTGCTCTGTGTGCACTGCAGGTCCATGGAATTGCCAGGGAGGCTCTGCTCCATGTGTTCCTTACTCAAGGACCCACACTGACAAGAGTTTCTAGAATTTATTTTATTTTTTATATTTTAACTTAATTTATTTTTAAGTTCCAGATTGCATATGCAGGATGAGTGCCTAGAAGTTATAAACCAGCATGGTAGGGGAAAGGCAGACTGAATCATGCACTAGTTCTTAAGGTCTTCTATTCCTTGCATTTTATTGGCTGAGCTGATCACATGGCCACATGAAAACTCACAGGAGTGAGAGGAAGGGTTCCATCATGGATCAAGGGGGAGATCTAAAGATGCGGGTGAGCACTTGAATTCCTGCCACAGACACTTTAGATACAGTCTCCAGCCTCTTTTGCCCAAAGAACTTTAAAAGCCTTGAACTGGTCTCCCTGCTTCTGCTCTTGCCTTACAATCTTTTCTCCATGTAACAGCTAAAATGATCTTCTAAAACACAAATCACATCACTTTACTCTTAGGCTTAAAACCCCCACATGGCTTCTATTCCTTTAACAATAAAAGTAAAATTCTCATCCTGGCCTACAAGGCTCCAACACAAAGGTCGGCAAACCATGGGCCTCTAGTCAAATCCAGCCCTCTAGTCAAATTCAGCCCTCTGCTTATCTTTGTCAATAAAGTTTTATTGGAACGCAGTCCCACCTATTTATTTATATATTGCCTGGAGCTGTTTTCATGCTACAACAGCAGAGATGAGTAGATATAACAGAGACTGTATGGCCACCAAACTGAAATATTCCCTACCTAGCTCTTTACAGAGACAGTTTGTAAACTCCTGCCTTACACTACCTTGACTCTGCCTTCCCCTCAACTTCATTACCTTCCTCAGCCCCATCTTCCATTTTCTCTCTTCCTTCTCTTTTCAGCACCATGCATTTGCTCCTGTCCTTCAGCTTTCTTCTCTGATAGGACCTCCTCAAAGTGTCCTCGCTGACCCCTACAATATCAACCCCCAACCTTGTCACGCTTTAATCCCTTCTTTGTAGCACTCCTTTCCACTAGAAATTATATTCCAGACTTCATTCCTTTATGGGTCTCTGGTCTTCTCCCATGTTAGGGGCTATGAAGTCTTGGAATTGGGGTTGAGAGACCTAGAGTGGCCTCCGTACCTTGATAATCTTCTCTTACTGTCTGTGCCTTTTGTGTCTCTCATTCCAAGCTAACCAGTTTCCTTTTGGGGAGGAAATTTTTAATTTTTTTTGGCCTCAGCTCTAAAGAGAATATATTTCCATGAGATTTTCAAAATTGCTTTATGAATGAGGATTTTAATTTTTGCATCTGAGGGTCAAGGACAATAGTCGTGTTATTATGCCTTGTGGTTTTTTTTTTAACACTTCAAGCAAATTCCGGTCATCCCTGGGAGGCATACTTTGAACATCTCTGCAGTCCCCAAGGAGAACAATCTTCTGTAACTTTGAAGCCAAATAGGATTTCTGAAAAGGAAGTTACAGTCAATTGAGAAATCTCAGTGGAGCGTGAAGAGCCGAGGGATCCTGTGGTGGGGCTGCAGCTGGGACTGTCCAGGGTAGAAGTTCCCTTCCTGGCAGAGGGAGACCCCACAGGCAGCATGGCGGGCTTGCCGGAGGCTGGCTGGGCCTTGGACATGACTGCATCCAGAAACTACAGCCCAGAAAACGCAAGCGTGCCTTCCTCCTCATTGCTGTGGGCTTGACCATTCTCTAATGAGTTTAGGTGATTGAAGCAGGGCAGACAAGCAAAGCAAAAACAAAATGAGACTCCACTCACCTATTCCTTAACCGACATGCTCTGGAATATGGCAGAAACAGAGTCAAGGGCAATGAAAGTTTGGGGGCTGGCGTCTGTAGAGAAGGGTGGTCTCCAGAGCTCCGGCCCAGTCTTCCCAGAAGTAACTCTTTGGCTCCTTCCTACCCTGCCTGGCTGCAAGGAATGAAATGCAGGGGTGTCAAGAGGTCGACTGCCTCCTGGGCTTGGCCTGCTGCCTGCCTGCTTATGTGACCTCCTGCCACTTACCCTTGGCTGCCTGCTCAGGTGCTGGTCTCCTGTGTTCTGCTGTGCCTTACCCCTTGTGACCTCCTGCTACCCCCAGTTGATTACATCCCAGCTTAGCTTAGCATTCTAGGTCATTTGCAGTCTGTGCCCAAGAGCATCTTCCCTTTCTCTCATACATGAGTCTACCCTGGGTTTAACTAGTTGGGCATCCAGCTGTTTCTCAGAGTCCAGCACTTTCCTACTCCCTGCATTGGGTCTTATGCTTGCCATATTCCTGGTGTCTGCTACTTCTGCCTACAGAAGCTATCCATCCTCCCAGGCCTAATCCCATGTCACCTCCCTGGTGATGTTCCTTTGGTTTTCCTGAGCCCCATGCACGCATTGGTGTCTCTACCATGACTTGCACCTGGAGCTGCAGCCGCTCATGTCTTCTCTCTTTCTAGAGCCTCTGTGGAACCAGGGACATGGCTTGTTCATCTTTATTCAACTCTGTCTGCTGCTGCCCCAGCACGGAACCTGATGTAGAAGATGGATTAGTAAGTGCTTATCAAATGAATAAATGTTCTAAGAACAGGAGCTGGTAATCTAATTCACACCGAAATGTAAATGACTAATAAGGTTTCATGTGTGGTCTTCCCACCAGGCTTGGCATCCCTGAGGTGGGGGTGAAGGTGGCATAAAATTGGATGAGGTGGTGGGTTGAGAATCTAAACCAGGGAAGGCACTCGGTTCGGCTGTGGTTCCTGGGCAGGCCTGACTGATTGGGGCCATTCAATGGGGTCACTGAATTAGTTATTGACTGGGTTCATTGATGGGGGTCATTGATTGAGGTTATCACCCCAGAGCATTGCACTGGGGGACTGAGAGGCTCTGCCAGGCCTGCTCCAAGCAGAGCACTCATGCGCATTCACATCCCTGGCAAAGGCATGAGCCTCTGGGAGGAAGGGGCAGACCCAGTTTCGGGGATCAGAAGAACAAGGACTTCGAAGAAGGCAGGCACACCTGCCTACACCCCTGACAGCCTCCCTCAGTGGCCCTCTGATGCCCTTAAGTGTACCTGCCAGGTAAGCTGGGTGACTCTGGCCTCTTGCCAGGGCCACCTGTGCTGCATATGGGAGGCCCCTGGCCATGCCATGAAGCCTGCAACCCTCAGCCTCTGTGCAATCCCAAAGCTCCTCACTCCTTGCCCTGTCGAGATGGGCAGGAATCAGTCACGGCTCATTTCTGTGTCCTGCTGCCTGGGCCCTGGACCATGCCAGCTGTGTCCCAACCACAGAGATGCCTAGACCCAGACACACTTGGGGGTCCTCCCTCACTCCAGCCTCCTCTCTCAAGGGGGCTGAACAGAGAAGCCTCCAGGGCCACAACTTGTTTCTTGGAAAGCTTACTTGGACATGGTTCTGACACTGGGCCGGGCGGTTGGCAGGGTGCCTGGCTCCTGTTCCCAGCTCAGGCTGTGGCTTTGCCAAGCACCTTGCCCACAAGAGTTTGTGAAGAAAGGCCCAGCAGGTCCCTGGATGCTCTCAAAGGCTGCCGCTCCTCTCGAGTGGCTGAATACAACAGTTCCCTCCTTGAAGTTCTATTGAACTTCAGGAGCCGGCTGTGCAGAGGAAAGAAAAGAACTGTCACTGAAATCACAGAGGGGGCAGGACAGCAGGGAGGTGAAGGAATCCGAGGAATAGGAGGGCCACGGCAGCCAGGTGTGGAGTGGCTGGTGAGACCAGCCTGGCAACAAAGTGAGAACCTATCTCTACAAATTTTTTTTTTAAATGTGTTGGGCATTATGGCTCATGCCATAGTGGTGGCCATAGTGGTGCCTGTGGTTCCAGCAATCTCGGGGGGCTGAGGTGGGAAGGTCACTTGAGCCCAGGAGGTTGAAACAGAAGTGAGCTGTGATCATGACACTGTGCTCCAGCCTGGGCAACACAGCAAGGCTCTGTCTCAAAAAGTAAAAATAAAAATAAATGTTTTAAATAAAATACATTTTCAAGTTCTCCCTATAACATGCATTTTCTATTCACTCAGTAGTTTTTAAATCTGTTGGGTTAATAAATGGTAGAGTGTAGCTGTGTGGATGTCTTCACCTTGCTGAGCCCTGAGGTGTTTTTCCTGTTGGATAAGGGTAACAACACCAGCTCTACAAGATCTGAGTGGATTGAAAACACACAAGAGTTGTCCCATATCCATCCACATCCATAACCACATCAGTCTACGCTACACACTGCTCGCAGCTGAGACCCTGGTCTGTCTCTGTAGTACATATTTATGTATTTATTCCTGCCTAGCATGCACTTCTCCTCCCAATAACACCTCAATGTCTTTATGGAGAATTCTTTGCCTGGTGGGGATTTGAGGAGGTCAACACCAGTTGCCTGCCTTCACCTGGGGCAACAGCACTGCTTTCTGAACGCTTCTAGCTGGTTTGTTGAGGGAGCTGAGGATTTTCCTAAAATTGTCACCCTTATAAGAGTCTCAGTTGGACATTTTTTCCCCCATATGTGAGAAAGTTGTGGCATTTCCATTAGCACTGTGGAAATGGCTGAGACCCAGGAGCGTCCATGGGTGTGTCACATGTCACCTTGACCTGCCAGGGAGGCCCTGGAAGAAAGCAATGCCTCTGGGTTGTCATGGGTCTCGGGGAGGCAGGTTAAAGGTCTAGAAGGCTTTGCAGAAAGGAACTACCTCCATCCCGAGTGGCTGGGCTCTGATGCTGTTCGGGCAGGAAGTTCACTTCTGCGACCTATCTATATGAATTTCCCTAAGGGACATAAATAATGGTTCCTGCCAGGACAAAAGGCCAGCCTGTTAAAAACCACAAGCAGAAAGCCCACCGGTGCAGTGTTGAGGCCGTGGAGAGGGAGGAGTGCAGCTCTTCATGAGAGAAAGAGAGAGATCGAGGTCTTGTTGGTTTCCCCCACCCTTGCGCCACGTGCATCTGTCGGGTTCTTGTACCACTAGGTATTTCTCTGAGCCTCTCTCCTCATCTAGAAGGCAGGGCATGATATTTCCCTCTTATAATTGTCATAGAGATTAAAATAATGTGAAACCATGTATCAGAACTGCCTGAGACACGGTGGGCACTTGATAAATGTGGTCCCCTTGGCCGTGGGGTGGATTTCAGCAGAGGAAGAAAGAAAGGACCCAGCATGGAGAGGTTTGTGGCCTCTGCTATGAGCGGGGGACAGAAATAGCAGGCAGGAGAGAGAGAATTTGTGGAAAGGACTGTAGTGAGGGCAGGAAACCCAGCTGTAGAAGCACAGGATTTGAACCACAGTGTGAGGACTACCCAAGACCATGGCTGGGCACCTGTACAGCACCCCATCTTTCCAGGGGGCTCCCGTCGCCAGGGTTGATGCCCGTTTGTTCGAGGAGCATGTGGGATGCACACTGTGGACATGCATGAGTGGATGTGAGAGGTGGTGGTCAAAATAACTCACACTTGAAAATCTGTCCCCTCATGAGTTGTTTCTCTCAAACTCAACCGCCCAGCAAATTTAATTTCCAAGTCTATCCGTGTTATGATTATGTTATTTTCAAGTCATCTCTTTTCCCGAAAGTCCCCATGAAAGAAGGCTAAATGGATGCAGTTTGTTGTAGAAAGAACACTCAAAGCCAGGCGAAGCCTTCTGTTCCCAGGTGAGGGGCCAAGGCGAGGATGGCCGTCCGTAATGGGGTCTGCCATGCCACGCTTGCCTGGGGAGAGGAAGGGTGCTCACAGGGTCCTCAACCCGTCAGCTCCGGACCAGGCAAGATCCCGAGGATGTAGGAGTCAGGCGGGCTCCTCCTCCTGCTTGCCCTCTGCCCTCCGCCCTACTCTCAGGAGGCAGCCACCTGCCCTCCATCAACCTCGGGTCTCACTCCCAGTGTCTCCATTTCCCTTTCTGGGACACAGGCCTGGCCAGGCTCCCAGGAGAGAAAAGATGAGTTTCTAATGCAAAACAGGATTTTGTGGAGCCAAGCTTTGAATTTGGAAGCAAGCTGAAATGGAAGCAGCTTCTGTCTTCCATCAGGCAGAGGCGGGGCTTCCATTTCAGGCTACCGGAGGTGGTACTGGGCTGTTGGATGTGGAGAGGTCTCCTCAGGTCAGCCGGGAAGGCTTGGGAAGGATAACCGGGGGCTGGTGACCTTTAACTCCCTTGTCCTGGCCCTCTCTCCTCTCTTCCCTTTCATGCTGTTGAAAGGTGAGGCCAGCTGCACTTCCTTGGTCTACTGGGGACTTGGATAACTTTTCTATCTAGCTAGAGGATTGTAAATGCACCAACGAGTGCTCTGTGTCTAGCTAAAGGATTGTCAATGCACCAATCAGCACTCTGTGTCTAGCTAGAGAATTGTAAGTGGACTGAGCAGCACTCTGTAAAATGGACCAATCAGCACTCTGTAAAATGGACCAATCAGCACTCTGTAAAGTGCACCAATCATCAATCTGTAAAGTGGACCAATCAGCAATCTGTAAAATGGACCAATCAGTAGGACGTGGGTGAGGACAAATAAGGGAATAAAAGCTGTGCCCCCCTCCCCCCCCCCCCCACTCCCACACCAGCCAGCAGCGGTAACCGGCTGGGGTTGTCTCCTACACTGTGGGAGCTTTGTTGTTTAGTTCCTCACAATATATTTTGCTGCTGCTTACCGTTTGGGTCCATGCCATTTTTAAGAGCTGTAACACTTGCCTTAGAAGCTGTAACACTCACTACGAAGGTCCCCGGTTTTTTTTTTTTTCTTTTGAGACAAGATCTTGCTCTGCCACCCAGGCTGGAGTGCACTGGTGCAATATTGGCTCACTGTGACTTCTGCCTCCCCCGTTCAAGCTATTCGCTGACGTCAGCCTCCTGCGTAGCTGGGATTATAAGTGTGGTGTGCACCACGATGCTGGGCTAATTTTTGTATTTTTAGTAGAGACGAGGTTTCACTGTGTTGGCCAGGCTGGTCTCAAAACTCTGGACCTCAAGTGATCTTACCACCTTGGCCTCCCAAAGTGCTGGTGCTGGGATTACAGGCATGAACTACCGTGCCTGGCTAAAACATCAATGCACTGAACAAAAGTATGATTAAAAGCTCAAATGTCTTATAAATGTGGTTTAGAAGGCAAGTGATCTCTCTGCTATAAAGAAAAATGAAAAGGTAATCAGATTCTCCAGACAAAACAAAAACTCTAAAAGTTATGGTACAAATACGCAACAAGCTAAGCTTGGTATAATCTTGTGTAATCAATAGCATTTAAGAAGGGAATAGATTTGACTTTAAACTTCGGAATACTATCTATAGAACAGCAAACATTCACTGACCTAGGAAAATACTCTTATTTTTAAGCACGTTTCTCTAATAAAAATGACTAATTATACCATAGGAAATTGCCATAATTTTCATATGATTCAACTTAACACATCATCACACTAACAAAAATGCTAGTCATTTGTGTTTGATTTTCAGAATCAACATACAAATAAATCACGAAAGATGTATTTGCAGAGCAAGTTATAAGTGATAAAAGTTTTCAAAATCTGAAAGGCATGCTGTGTTTAGGAGAGGCACAAAAGTTCAGGGGCACCGAATTACATAGTTAGTGAGGAATCACAAGATACTGATTATATTTATTTTATGGAGCAAGAAACATTGTGGATATTATAAGAGAAAACAAATGGGTAAATACACTAATATTGAGAACTAAGACTTTCATTATAATGAAAAGAAGGTACAAGTAAAAACTAAAAGGAAAAATCCTATTTTATTAAATTTGAATTAGAAATATCACTATAAATTCATGATTTTAGGTATATCCCTTTCACTCATCCATCCATGCTTCCAAGTTCTGCCTACCAAAAAGACAAATACCAGCAGCAATGAGTCTATCTAGTAACCCAAATGTTGGTTTCTAAATACCATTTTTCACTGAAATGAATCAGATATTCTTGGAGAAATGGATAATTATAGGCCTGGAGAAAGAAAATGATAAGTCTGGAGCACCTTGTTATGTCAGAAAGTAAGAAAGTGCTTGAAGAATACTGGAAATACGTCAAAAGAATACAGAAGCCAGCCTTAAGGCAGTCCCATTGACCATATTTCAGATACTTTATGTATCAAGAAGTGTAGCAATGAAAAAATATATCTGTGAATCTGTAGTAATAAAAGATTTTGCTTATATCTACAAAAATAGACATGGATAGTAGTTCCATGCAATTGTTCCAAACTGGAAATAATCCCAATGTCATCAACAATAGAATGGATAAATAATTGAGACACACTCATATAATGGGTGCCAAATAGCCTTGCTGTCACCTTTTGCATTAGCCCATAGTTCCCTCCCAGGGGTAGCTTCTTGCAAAACCAGGGAGAAGTTACCCCCACGTTAGCTAGCAACCATCCCCACCTCTCCTGCTGAGTGCTCCTGGATGCTCTGGCGAATGCATCTCTGCCCTCCACCAGCATCGATGGACCAGACAAAAGAATAATAGATTATACATATCAGCTACGTCTGTGGTTCTTAACTCTTGCCCTGTATTAGAATCACACTAACATCCAAGCCTTACCTCCAAGACTCTGATTCAACATTTAAAAATTACCCCCAAAGGAGTCTAACGTTCAGCCAGAATGAACTATGAAAAAATGTGACAAAGTCTGAGATAACAGAGTTCAATTTGTGCAATCTCGATAGACTGGCTATTGAGTGTGGCTATAGACTGTGGCTACATGTGGCACTGTTTAACCCTGGACATGGCGGAGAGGAAATACTAACCAGGACAATGTGGAGTCCAAAATACCTTTCACCAATTCCAGTTAAACTTTCCACAATAACTAACATTGATTAATGTTGTGTGTTCAATGACAATATCAATAATAGAGTCTATCAATCACTCTATTGATTAATATAATTCTATTGATAATAGAATCAATAATTATTCATTGATTGCTTGCAATGTGTCGGCCACTCTTTAAATATTTGACTTGTATTTTCTCCTTGTGTCAAATCCAGTTTCAAATGAAGCCCCCTCAGCGATAGGTTAACATTTGTACTAGGCTGAATTATTGGAACTTATTGCCATTTGACCATTTTTGTCCTACTGAATGGTACTTTCACATGGTTCGATCTGATCCCACATTGCATGGCAGTACCAGCCTTAGCAGTGCCCAGAAGCTCACAGGAGCTGAGAAAGAGGCCGCGTGGTCAGAGGCAGGGAGAGGGGGCTCAGACCCAACCTGCAACACTAGAGCACCGTCTGCTGAACAGGAACATGGGGACTTTGGATCCTCATCCCCTAAAGTCGTTTTCAGGCCCCCGAACTGCACCAACAGGAGGTGTGCAGGTTCCTAAAAGGAGAAGGGGACTCCCCATTTCAGAAGAGCCCATGTAGAGGTGCCAGGGATCACAAAGACCGTGGATGAGGGGGACCCCACCTTGCCATTTAACCTGGAATTAACTCCAGTGCCGGAGAAGGGATTCGAATTTCCGACAAGCAGGATTTGATCATCCCTATGGACAGCAGTGGTTCAGAAGTTTTCCTGAGAGTTTTTGTTGGGGTTGTCCTGTCCCTTCCCTGTCCTTTATATGGAGGGTGCTGGGTGAGATGACTTGTCCTTAGGTGTATGGCTCACAAGGCCACCAGGTGAGCTGGAGAAGATGGTCACGTGATACCTGAGGGAGGGAGCCGCCCATCATGCAGATCAGGGCTTTGGGTTGGCTGTGGCAGCTGATGACACTTGGGGATGGTGTCCCTGGAGGATGTGAGGCGTGTGTCCGGTGGGTAGGAACAGCCTGTGTGAACGTCGGGCAACTGAAAAAGTGGAGGTGGCAGAGGCTGCTCTGTCAGTGCCTGCCTCTTGCTTCCTAACAGCACCCCTATTTTTATCTGGGACAGTGATGTGCCCAGCTGAGAGACTACATTTTCTCACCTTCACCGCAGCCAGGAGTAGTAAAGAAGACAGACGCATGAACCACTGCGAGGGGCTCTGGGGATGCTTTTTGCTGTGGAAAGTAGACCGTTGTGTCCTCCCCTTTCCTCCTTCCTGGCACCAGTGAGGTGATCCAAGGCCCTGTTGTCAGGCCACCATGGCTCTGAAAGTCTTTCGCAAGTGTATGTGTGGACCCTCTTCTCATGAGCACGTTCTCTCTCAGGAGATGCCCATTGTCCTGAAGTGCCTAGGATCTCCTGCAGGCCCACCCCTGGGCTTCCCTCCACACATCGTCTTCGTCTTATCTAAATCCTGGCTGGGTGCTGCATGAGGCTCAAGCTTCGGAGCCCTTCAGATGGGCCCAAAATGACAAAGGAGCACATTTGGTAACAGCAAGGTAGCAGGCTAGAGTCCAGCATCCTTGCCCCAGCACAGAAGTCCTTTCCCTCCCTGCCCACAGCATTTGGGACCATCACCCCCGAGACTCTAGGTTGTAAGAGAGAACATTTTACCACTAAAGACCAAGACCCAGACCCTGGCTGGGTCAGACCTTCCATCTGAGAGAAGAGCAGAGCCAGTTGCTGAACATGTAAGATGTTTCTACAGCCGTGATGCTGGGAGCTGAGAGAAACACTTTCCTAGGCAATGTGGTAACAAAGAGAGCCAGAAACCTCCATTTCCCTCCAAGCTGCCCCACCCATTCATTCCTTTACTCCAGTAGCTTTACCAGAACATTTTGTGCTGGGCACCATTCTAGGTCCTGGGCACAAGGAGAAGTCAAATACTGCCCCATCCCAGTTCTTTGAAAAACAGCAGCAAAGGGAGCATAACTGGTAAGTCTAAGCAAGGAAGTCAACAGGCACAGGGAAGAATTGTACAAACACAGACAATTAGGAATGAGATTATTTTTAGAAGTAAAAGAGAAAACTATAACTCTATGTAAACAAATTTGTATATCATAATAAAAGGAAGAATTCACAGGAAAAAATAAACTTCCAAAATATATGTATATTTTTGATATATATGTATTTGTTGTGATCTGAATTTTTATGTCCCTCCAAAATGCAGATGTTGAAATCTAATCCCCAGTGTGTTGGTATTAGTTGGAGCCTTTGGGCTCCAACTGATTCGGTTGTGATTTGGTTATGAGGGTGGAGTCCTCGTGAATGAGGTTAGTGCCCTTATGAAATAGGCTTGAGGGAGTTGGCCTCCCTTTCCGCCATGTGAGGACACATAGAAGGCGCTGTCTATAAGAAACAGGCCCTCACCAGACACCAAATATGCCAGTGCCTGGATCTTGGACTTCCCAGCCTCTGGAACTGTGAAAAAATCTATGTTGTTTAAAAATCAACTAATACTATATAAGGAATTTGGTTATAGCAGCTAGAACAGACTTAGACAGTTCTGGATGCCTAATGCACAATTGTCAACTTTAGGGGTGTTATAGATTTATAGTGTTATAGATTTAGACGTCCTGAGTTCAAATTTCAAGTCCATCAGTTTGACTTCCAGCCAATGAGATCACTTCCCTGAGTCTGGGCTTTTTTGCTACAAAGGCGGGGCAGTAAGAATGTTCCCCAACTTCTCCCAGTCTGTAGGCCCTGGCTCTATCCCCCAGAGGACTTCACTCCTCCTCTTTGCGGTTTTGGAAAAAGCCGACTAAATCCTTTCTATCAACTTAAATAAAAGGTGTATTAATTTTAGGTGAAAAGATGAAATGCTTTATAAAGCACGACACTCTGCACAGTATGTGGATGGGCTGAAGATACATTTCCATGGTCACAGGGCAGGCTCTCAGGGGTTCCCTGCAGCCCATACAGTGAAGAGCAGGGATTCAGAGGCCAGGCTGGTCAGGCAGCTGCCTTGGGTCCCAGTCATTTTGTGAGGGTAAGTTTTGACATTCTGTAGAACCTGAAAGCTGCCTCTCAAAACAGTGCCTCGCTCCAGCGTGTTGGTGGGCCACATCTCCTCTCAATGGTCAGAAGCCTGGGGGGGGATTCTGCTGGAGGCTGAACTCAGGCCCAGGGAATGGGAAGTGGGAGCAACTGGCAGTTGCTGCCAATGGGGAACTTCTCCATCTTCTGCTGAGACAACTCCCCACCATCCACTTGAACTAAGGATATTGTTTCTTCCATTGCAAAGAACAACTCTCTGGGCAAAGGAAAGGAAGGCTATGCCATATCCCTTTCATACTCTCACAGCAGCAGGTTGCAGGAAAGGGAGGCCCATGACCATCTTGCTAGCTACCAAAAGGTTTTTGCTAAAATTCAGTTTCAGCTCCTGCTACAAGAACATGGGATGGGAAGTAACTTTCTCATGTAATTAGCAATATTTATCTAGAAACATCAGCCCAAATCACCTCACAGTCAAATATTAGAACACTCTCCAAATTGGGTATCAGGATGGCTGCAGGCTGGGCTCCCTGGAAGGAAAATCTGAGACCAAGATTCAAGACAGGAGATCTCCTGGGGATGCTCTCAGATCAGCAACTGTGAAAGGAACAGAAGCAGAGGGAGAAATGTGGCTTCATGCAGTTGCAACAGCGGACTTGCTGATTCCCCAGAGAGCTCTAAAGCTGGATAGCCTTGGCAGGCGAGGTGAGGAGACAGGACTTCATACCCTGCATTGGCCAATCACTGGACATGAGTTTCCCGGAAGAGGTTGAGTGAGGGCCAAGGTGACTCTCAGGGTAGTCTTTTAGCTGAAACCATTCTGTGATGGCCAGCACAGGGGGCTGACTGCCAGTAGCTCCCTCAGTAGCTTGGAGCTTTTGGTGCTGATGGTGATAAAGGTGGTGGTGGTGGGAGCATCACAGTAGCCCCTCCAGTGCTGTGCATCACATCCCTCTCATGGGTGTATATGATGTAAGGAAGCTTGCTTAATATTGTTTAATCCAACCTTTCACAAATATATTTTAATCACACCACACCCCTTTCTTTTCAGCAGACTGTCACAGCTCAGGCGTGTAAAGCTGTGAGGAAGAGCGTTTGGGGGTGCTCTTTAGAGGCCACCCTGGTTCCTTGGGTGCTGTCTCTGAAGGTTCTGCTCCTCCTGTACCCAGCCCCACTTCTGAACCCTTTCCGGTTGGCAGGAGGGTCTAGAAAGACTTCCACCTCTCGGCCATCGAACCTGAAACAAAGACTCTTAAGAACAGACAAAGACTCTAAAGAACAGGCGAAGTCACTGTGCAGAGATGCCTGAGACTCTCTCTGCCCTGGGGAAGACTTAATGGCAGCGTGCAGCTCACACTCACGTCACTGTGGACACCTGTGGCCTCCTCATCCCTATAGAGATCAGCCCTGAGTTGCTGCCTGGCTTCCATCCACTGGCCCTGCATTGCTAATGTCTACCTAAAATCTCCCTGCTGAAATTCCTGCCTCTCCAGACCAAACACCTTTGGGATGGTCAGCTTCTTGTCTTTGGGGTACATTTTGGCTCCTCCAGAATCAAAGGGGCCTTGCAGTAAGAAGACATCCTTTAGCTCTAATGTTCCTCTCTATTCTTGCCATCAAAATAAGGAGGAAGGAGGAGAGAGCATGTCACAGCCTTTCATCACTCCCACCAGAAGGCTGCATTCAGGCCAACTGAGGAAGGCTCCTTCTGGAGCCAAAGAGGGGAAGGAGAGGAGAGGTGTTTGTAGGAGAGTCACTGTGGAAGACAAGGATGGTGCAACCCCTCTGCGTCTCCATTTCCCAGGATGGTATTTCAGTGGACTCCAAAATTCCCTTCCTGGGGCACCTGGAAGAAAAGGGCCCCCATATCTCCATCCATTCTGTTCCTTCCCTCTTTCTCTTTATTTGAAAAGAGTTGGTGTGCTATGGATGAAAGAGTGAGTTTTAGAACCAGGCACAGAGACCTTGGTCCAATCCCATCTTTGCCACGGAGATGTCCTAGAACTTTCTGAGACTCGGTTTTTCAATCTGCAAAATCACAATAGCAAAAACATCTCCCTTGGATGATAGTCTTGATGATGAAACAAAATGACATTTTCAATTTAATTTAGGGCAAAATCACAATGACATATGTCTTTTTTTTTTTTGATTAAGAGACAGCCAAGCTCCTGGCATATGAATTTCTCCTTTTAGCAAAAACTATTTATTTACATTTTCATCATTTATTTGTGTTTTCCTTTCTCTAAGAAATTAGTACAAATCTTCACCAGATTAAAATTATTCAAACATATTTATAGAAAGGAATCCTGATTTCTTCATGGCTGTAAAATAACTTTAGCTCTGTTTCACATAATAATTTTTATTCATGTTTAATAGCTTTTTTGAGTTATAGTAGACATACAATAAACTGCTCATTTAAAATGCACAATTTTTAACATTGTGACACATATGAAATCACCACTACATCAAGATAACAAAGACATCCATCATTTCCTAGTTTCCTTGCACCCGTATATAATCCTTTTCTCCCACCCTTATGCCCCCATCCTCAGGCAAACATTGATCTGTTTTGTTACTATTCACTAGTTTGCATTTTCTGGAGTTTTCTATGGATGGATGAGTGTACACTCTTTTTATTAAGATTCATTCATGTTGCTGTATATATCAATAGTTCATTCCTTTTTTATTACTCTTACATCACACTTTGATGCATAAGATAAATACTATGAGAAATATAGCAATTACATTTTTTTCTGGAAAGTCAGAATGTTATAGGAAACATTCTGGACACAACTTCAAAAATTTTTAGTTGAAATGTTCCAGCTGTAACCATGAACACATCATTAACCCTCCCTAGGCCTCAGTTTCCTCTCCTGGGGGATGGGAGAGAATCATGATAGCACCTCCTCAGCTGTGTTCACCAGAGCTTTCGTCACTGACTTGAGAAGTCCAGTTTCCCAGGCCTGTGTCTGTCTGCATGTCTGAATGGCTTATGGACTGGTACTTCTATCAGCTCTGGCTCCATGGGGAGTGGTGATGGCTGAGGTCTGACAGGGGCCAGGCAGTGCTAGATGAAGGGAGAGGGGCCCTTCATTTGGGTGAGCTGCCGGAGTGGGAGGCACTGTGTCTTGCTTCTGATGGAGTGTCTGAGAAGCAGGTCCAAGAGGCGCTGCTTCAGGACCTGCCTCAGATTAGCACAGGTCCCCACACTGGGAGCAGAGGGCATGATTTCTGGAGTGATCTCAGAGGTGCTGCAGCTGGAAAACTGATTACCAAGTGAGAAGGATGTTTAATGGAGATGGTGGTGAAGTGACACTAACAGGAAGCTGCACTCCTGATTCTCAGCAGAAATAAGATTTGGGGGAAAGCAGGAAAGTTATTCACATCCCTCTGAGAAGGGGAGGAAGGCATTAGGTATTTGGCCAAACAGGCCTTCCTCCTAGCAAAGTTAAGTTAGGGAAACTTGAGGAACTTGCAGACAGGGGTGGCACTCTTCCCAGCTGAGGACAGAACTTGTGGCAGATTGTATTTTTCAAAGATGGCCCTAACAGTATCTTCTGTCCCACGTGCCTTTCCACAATCTTACCACTTCCCTCATCTAGAAGTGGCACCCATGACCTCTCCCCTGGAACCAGGCCTGGGTGACTGCTTTGAGTAATAGAATATGGAGGAAGTGACACCATGTGACATCCAAGGCTAGGCTGGGTCATAATATTGTCATGCATTTCTTCTAGGTTCTCTGGGGACAGTTACTTTTGGAGCCCTACCACCACACTGTGAGAAAGCCCCAGCAGTCTGTGGAGGGGCCCACGTGTGGAAGAACTGATCCCAAGTGCCCAGCCCCAGCTGAACTCCTGGTCCACAGCCAGTGGCCACTTGCCAGCCAAGTGAATGAGCCAGCCTGGAAGTAGACCCTCCAACCCAACGTATGCCACATAAGGCACAGATGAGCCACATTATCTGACTTTCAGATTCATAAGCAAAATAAGTATTGTTTTAAGCCACTAATGCCTTGGAGTAATTTTCTTATGCAGCAATAGAAAACTCATACAAAGCTCATCTAGGAGAAAGGTTAAAGTTGAGGACAGCATTTAATAGCAGACACAAGTCCATATGGGGACGTGCCAGCCTCAGCCTGTACTGTCACATGGTAGCCTCCAACACTGAGCAAGGGTGTCCCACCATCCTGGCCAGTCTAAGGCATTAAAGGATAACATTAAGAACTGCCCGTCCCCTCTTGGACATCCAAGTTAAAAAAAAATTATAATAACACCTCTGATAGCAGCACATTTTTGGAATGACTGAAAGAGTTTTTGTCATAATATTATTTATGAATTGTGGGATTCACTGAGAGTTCCAGATAACTCCTCTGCAATGCCCACGGCCTGCTCTGTCATCCAGGTTTATAAACCTCTTTCTCTGCAGTTTGCAGGATGAACCAGGCTGCAGAGAGTGTTTAATGAGATCCAACCGAAGGTTTCAAAAACCTGTGTATTATATTGCTGCATTTTATAGATGAAGAGACTGAATGTTCTAAAGATGAAGTCCATTGAGCCAGTAACTGTAAGAGCAAGACAGGAAGCTAGTTCTCTCTGTCTCAGAGTCTGACACTCTTTACAAAGCCAAGGAGTAATTTTTACCTTAAATTGAGGATTTATACTATTTCACTTGATTGAGTGATCAGAATAAGAGCATGCATCTTTTACTCCCCCTTCTCTCTCTTTTTTCACTTTAATATATCATAGGCAGTCATTTCTTTTTCCCAGTTTTTAAATTATAAAATATACATAACATAAAATTGACTTTCTCAACCATTTTAAGTGAACAATTCAGTGGCATTAAGTACATTCTTGTTGCTGTGCAACCTTCACTACTGTCCATCTCCAGAACTCTTCATCTTGCAAAACTGAAGCTCTGAACCCATTAAACAGTCAGTTCGCATTCCTGCCTCTCCCCAGGCCCTGGCAACCACCATTCGCCTTCCTGTCTCTATAATTTTAACTCCCCTAGGACCCTCATATTAGTGGAATTATGCAGAATTGACCTTTTCTGACTAGCTTATTTCACTAAGCATGATGTCCTCAAGGTTCATCCATGTGGTGGCCTGTGTCAGATTTCCTTCCTCAAAAAACAGCCATTTCTTTCTGTCCAAATACAACATCTTGTTCTTTAAATTCTCCAACAAATGAATGTATCCCCATTCTCGGCTTGATGTATGAGACTGGGTTTCTCTTAGCAAGAAATAGGGGTGGAGGAAGGACATGGCCCCCAGGAGTTCCCCGCTTCTGTCCCCAGGGGTTAAACACACCCTTCAGCTCCGGAAGACCACAGCTCAGCATAGCCCCCTCTGGGGAGCTCTCTCCCAACTGGGTTGGGCTAGGAGCTTCTTTATGCCCTGGGAGACCAGAGCTTCTTTAATCCTACACCACATCACTCTCTATCATTGATTGGATCATGAGAGTAAAGGGAGTTTCTTCATTGATTCTGAGTTCCAGGAACTCACACACCGTAGAGTCCTCTGTAAGCATCTGCACCTGAATGAGTAGCTTCATGAACACATGCAGGCACCAGAAGGCACATGAGTTCGTGTAAAACTTGGTCAGTTCATAACAGTTACCACAAGGGATTGGCAATGGGGGAAATATAAATGGATGAAATGTTTATAATGAACTCCTATTGAGTTCATAGCAGAGATTATAAAATTATTTTAAAGACTTTCAAGTCAGTAAGCTGTGACTTTAACCAAGCTGCATGTGTCAGCAAAGCGCATGTTCCAGTCAGAAGGGCAGCGAGCATCCACACTGTGCTGGCTACATCACGCCCTGTCCTGATTCATTCCTCCCAAGAATCCGAATGCATAGGCTCTGCTGCTGTTCTCATTTACAGGTTAGGAAATGTGTCCTGTGCAGTTGAGTAACTTCTCTGCAGTCTCACTGGCCTTCCTAGACTTGAATCCATGTAGCCAGCTGCAATGGAGAAGCCCAACCAGGGAGGCCCAGACAGGAAGTATCTCAGGGGACAAAGCTGGCATTCTACTTCTTTGTGCCACCTGGGCAGTGCTTCTCACCCTTCACAGTGCTCACAAATCCCCTGGGGGTTTTATTCAGCAGCTCTGCACAGGCCTGGGGGTCTGCAGTCTAACAAGCTTCAGCCGCTGCTCAGGCTGCTGGCCCATGGGCCACACCTGGAGCCGAGAATGCTGGGAAACAGATGGTGCTGGCCATGCGTCACCACCTGGGAGGTTCCTGGGGCAGATGTAAATTCAGACCCAGGATGCAGAAGCATTGGCTGTTTTGGCAACTTTCTGACTTTACATTGGTTTCCTGTGTATTATCAAATTATCAGATGGGGACGGGTTGCTGCATCCCTCTACTAAAGCTGGGGCATAATGACTCTGCCCCTGAAGCCAGAGCCACTCAGCATGGCTGGGACTAACCCACCAGCCATCTCAGGAGACAGACCTGGCCTTCTGTGGTCCCCATGTCACCACATCTGTCCCATTTGGAACATCGGCAGAAGGAGAGCAGAGCCACCTTCAGAGGTGGGCACAGCTGAGTTAACAGGCCTGCTCTCCATCCTTGACTAGCTGTGAACCTCAAGGAAGTCCCTCCTCCTGTGGACATGATTTCCCTATTTGAGAAATGGGGCGGTGATAACACCTCACAGGTCCTTGAGATGATGTAAGTACAGCCAAGTTGCTTAACAGAATGGATGCAGACTACACCTGTCTAAGGCAGGAACAAGAGACACTACTTGGGAATCTATGGATTTCATTTAAACAAGCTTTAGAAATGAGAGTGCAAGGCCCTGTTGGCTGGAGATGCAGCTGGCTGGGCGATCCTACAGAAATGACTTATGAGCCAAGATATGTGGACTGAACATGCAGTTTTCTCCACCTAGCACAAAACACTGTTCTATTTCACACTTGTATGCACAGCGGAGTCAGAAACCAGAGCCCCCCGCATGTTTTATAGACTCCCCTTACTCTTGAAATTGGCATCATAAAAAGAATTTTCTGGGTCCCAAATGTGTCTTTCTCCTGTAGCCACAATTCTCCAGCTCCTCAGCAGGACATCTGTAAAGCCCGGTGTCATATGTCATGTTCCCTGATGCTTCCTGTGACCGGCGTCCAGCAGGATCTGTGGGCTCCCCTGTGAGTGTCCCAGGCCAAGCCTCTCTGCTCCCCATCTCTGTGCTGACCTCTCTTCCAAGCTCCTGCCCTCTAATGGGCTCTTTGTCCCAACCTGAGTTCCCTGGGTTCTGCCTGCTTGGAATAATGGGAGATTTGATCAATCTATGGCCGCTGATGTCCACCTCTGTCCCCATCCCCACTCTGCGAGTGGGGTTGAGTCACGGATTTTGCTTTTTATGAAGTGTAGTTATTCTCAGTGAACTTTTTAACCATGCCTCTGTCATTTGAAAGCACTTTTGTTCAGGATATGTGGACTGGTTTATGGAGGTTTTCTTGTGGTTAAACTGTGTGATTTTTGTATATACTTAATTCGAGGGCTAATGTCACAAGGAAGCCAGAAGCTAGGCAGAGATTTTCTTTTTCTTGCTGCCTTCAACATGAAATCAAAGTGATTTAGTTGTTGTTTAAGACCAGGTGGGAAAGCCTGAGCACGGAGCTTCCCTTGGAGGGACCAAGGTCACAGGGCCCCGAGTGGGTTGATGGCACTCACAGCAGCAGACCACCACTCTGTGCTGGGCACTGTCTGGGCAAACCTGCTTTGTCTCTTATGTCTCCTTTATCATCACACAAACTCTGCATATGCTATCTTCCTTTTTCAACTGATGAGGAAACCGCTCAAAGATGTTAATAAAGTGCCTGAGCCTTTATTGTTGGTGGGGTTGGGAATCAAGCCCAGTCCTTCTGATTCTTCTCCTGGCACCCCCAGGACCAGCCTCAGCTCCCACACAAAGTCCTCCAAGTGATGCTCTTGGGGTAGGTGCTTCCCTCTGGACACAAGCAAATTTAAGTCCAGCTCCAGGACTAACAGACTCTGATAGTGGAGAGTTCCTTCCCTCCCCAGGCCTTGGTTTTCTTGTTTTCTCATTCAAACCATAGAGTTCATGGGTTGGAAATTTAATCCCCAATACAAGAGTGTTGCAAGTGGAACCCTGAAGAAGTGATTAGGTCATGGGGGCTCTGCCCTCATGAATGGATTTGTGTCCTTATTGTGGGAGTGGGTTGTTAAAAAAGCGAGTTTGGCTCCTCTTGCCCTTCTGCCTTTCACCATGGAATGATACAGCAAGAAGTCCTTTTCCAAATGTGGGCCCCTTGATCTTGGACTTCCCAGTCTGCAGACCTGTAAGAAATAACTCTGCTCTTTATAAATTACCCACTCTGTGTATTCTGTTATAGCAGCACAAAACAGACTAAGCCAGGTTCTTGCAGGCCTCAAGGAGATGGGACATAGTCTGCTCCAGGGGGCTTTCTGGCTCTGTCCTCATGTCCAGCCTAAGAGAAGTCAGAGTTGGCTGACTGTGGCTTCTCTTCATGCCAGTGCCCAGAGCAGCCCATCACCCTCCAGGAACCTTGCTGACCCTGGACTCCCAAGAGTTGTCGTTTGAAGCCAAATGCCTTCACAGTCTTTCTATAAACCAGTTAGCCATTGCAAGCGTGAGCCATAAAATGCTGCTTCCTTTTCCTTTCCTGTAGATTCTAGGGGATTTTTGTCTAAATGGAAAACATGGCAAATAGTATAAATAGTATAACCTACAAGCTTGATCTGCTTAAAATAAAATTCAGGAGATTGAGCTCAGCTGGCTCTGGGCCCATAGCTCTTTTTAGACTGTTTTGAAAAATGCATTAGATTCAGCAAAAACCCTTCCCTACAGGCTTCCTCTTAATTTTTAAGCCCCTTTGTGTGTCAAGGAAAATGCAAGCCTTTTGTTTCCAATCCATTTACTCCTTAAGTCACTGCAGTTGTTCTATAAAAGTGATTGAATGTTCTGATGGTTCCTTTCTCAGGACAGGAGGCTGTACTGAAGTTAGAATGAGCAATCTCTGATGTCCCAAGGTCTGACAAAGGGTTAGAACCCCAAATGGAAGGCTTGGCTGAGGAGTGCCTTCTTTGGCTAATACTATATTTTGGTTCTTTTAGATTCCATGTTCCTTTAAAGAAATTATTGGGTGTCACTGATTTATTCTTTCAAAAAGCCATCTTAAAGTCAAATTACCAACACAGTTCAACTGAGGCACACAGGCACTTTTGCAGTGAAATCAGAAACCTGGAAAATCCCCCTAGCTTTGTGTTTCTAGGTGGGTTCAGAATTGGATCAGAAGACAGGGCAGGACTGGGCAGTACCTTTGACTTTGTCTGCAGCTTCTGGAGGTGCAGATGTCTTGTGTATTGCTGAGATGATTCTCAGCCCAGTTGGAAGCAATCAGATGAATGGGAGAAGCTTTTCTAGGAAAGGACCTGGTGTCCTAGGGGCGGAGGTGAATACCATAAACACAGTAGGGACTCAGTGAGTTGATTCAGAGTTGTTGGTTTGTGCCTTGGGCTCTCTGAATGATTGGCTTCAGGCTTGGCTTTGGTTTTATTCTCACATATGAATCGCCTCTTCTTTCCAGTCTTCCTTTGTGGATGAAACCAACTGATCTATGACTCCAAAAGGCTCTTCGGGACCTTGTTCATATTGTTCCCTGTTGAATCCACCATAGAACCTGGAATATGGTTGGTGGTCAGTTACATGGTTGTCAAAAGAAAGAATGAAGGAATGCCCAATGCCCTTTTACTTTCATTTTCTTATTAAAAAAAAAAAAAAACTCATGTAAGTAAGCCCACTCCTTCTTTGCCTCTTCCTTCCTAGTGTGGCCACAGAATTTCCTAGTTTAGCCTTTAGACTGCTGTAAACCATTTCTTCATTTGTAAATCAGCTATGGCAATTGCTGTTTGAGCTATCGTGTTTGGAATTCTCAAGGATTTGTCTAATGGCTACTTCCAGGCTCCCCTTGAAACAGGTAGAGAAAATTCCTTTATTGGTTGGACATGGAGGAATGGGCTAAGGTAGAAATGTCCTAGATCTGTAATTCAACCTGCCAAACATTGATGGGAAGACAAGGAGGGAATTGGCGTCGGGGAAGGAATCTGGGCTAACAGGCGAAATAAACAACGTATCCAGGTGGCATGAGTCCTTTGGCATGGGTAGCACAAGACAGACCATAGGGGGCAGTCCTGCACCCAAACCATGAGAGGGTCTTGCTGGGGCATGGTGGTTATACACAGGATGGCAGGTATGGAGATATTCAGACTTTCAGAAAACTTGCCAGTGCCAGGCTGGCCGCAGATTCCAAGGCAATTTTAGGGTTAGGCCTCCAGTCTTGGGGTATGAGTGGGGATTACTCTCTTGAGCATAAACAGCTCTAGCTCCAGGGGAGCAGAGCTGGGTTGAGAATCAACCCTTAGGAACAAGGCAGAAATCCAGTTACTAGAAATGAACCAGCAGCAGATGTAACCTAAACTCAGCCCATGTGAGGGGTCAGGGCTGTTTAAATGCCCCAGTCTGAAATCTAGACTGCTGTGTGAATGAGGAGAAGAAAAGGCAGGCTGAGGGAGGCTAGGCATTCCCTCATCCAGGGTTTCTTCTTGCTTGAGTGTGGCTGTTACTTAAAGGCTTGACTACTTGGAAAGGATATCAGAGCCAACAGGAGAAGGACCACACTTCTTACTTGTATGTGAAATCCTTGCAGGAAAGGCATACATGGGGGAAGCTGCATGGATTTCGGACTCTGTGCTACCTGCTGCGGCATGGTTAAGTCTGATGAGGGGCTTCACTGCTTTAACCACCACCTCACTTCCTCCCACCACCGTTGTCACCCGTGGTTGTGGGTGCTTCACAGTCTGCTCGCTCTTTAGGCTTCTCCAGTTTAGTGCCTTAAAGGCAGCCCCTCACTCCTTGCTCACAGATGGAAAAACAGGATCCAGGAAGTCTGATGATTTGCATAGGGTAACACACAGAATAAAGTGGGGCCCCACCTTTTTTCTACTATGCCACCGAAGCACCCCTAAACTTAGAAATTGGAAATCAAAAAATAGAAAGGATATTTCATTTTTGGAGGAGTGAGTGAAACCACAGAAGGTCCTGAGACCTATGTGGTCTACTTCTCAGTGGAATGAAGGCAGTGTTTTAGCAGGGACCAGAAAGGTGCACAGTAGACCTTCTACAGATATTAGTGGAATAAATAGATACATAAATACAATTTATCTCATTAAATAAATAAGAAAATATGCGATTGGCTAAAGGCCAAATTCTCTGTGTCCTTGTTCATCTCCACTAATTCAAAGCATGCCCATCTGCTTGATGTGAAGCTCATGTAAGCTGGGTCCCCATCAGCTTTTGACATTTGACTCACCTAGAATCTACATACTTGTTGCCTATATCACAGTTGACCCAGGTGCTTCTTCCCCACAGACCTCAGAGGGATCCAGGTTGCCATGTCTGCGGCCACTACATATGGCCTCATCCTCCCCAGTGGTGGATTCCCTGGCTGTTTTTTATGATGGCCTCCCTGTGTCCAGCCCTGGCTCCCCAACTGCTACCAGCCCTTCATGCCTGGGTTTGTTCTACCCGCTTCATCAGGGACCTCAATGCAATTGGGAGAAACCCACAGGGAATAGGATCTTCACCAACCACCATGGTTAAGGCCATCAATGTCTGAGCAAGACTCTGCAAGGAATTAAGTGTGCTCAGTGGAACCTTCTGGGCAGCCAAGGAGTTCTCAGAGCATGCAAAAAAAAAAAAAAAAAAAAAAAGGAAAGAAAGAAAAGAATAGAAACATCAAAAAGTCCCTTCGTTATATGCACTACATTCTGTGCCTCAGACAATAAATTAGAAATAAGCAGAAGAAGCAAGATATAAAAGTGCCTAACCATGGCTGGGTGCGGTGGCTCAGGCCTGTAATCCCAGCACTTTGGGAGGCAGAGGTGGGTGGATCACCTGAGATCAGGAGTTCGAGACCAGCCTGACCAACATGGAGAAACCCCATCCCTACTAAAAATACAAAATTAGCCAGGGGTGGTGGCACACACCTGTAATCCCAGCTGCTCGGGAGGCTGAGGCAGGAGAATAGCTTGAACCCAGGAGGTGGAGGTTGCGGTGTGCTGAGATTGCACTATTGCGCTCCAGCCTGGGTGACAGAGTGAGACTCCGTCTCAAAAAAAAAAAAAAAAAAAAGGTACCTAACCACACAAAATCTAAAAGTAGTCTCCTAAGTACCAACCAGGCAGGGAGGAAATTTGAAGAAAGTTACGAACATTTAAGAAAACAATTAAAACACAGATACTCTGTGGACTCAGGCCAAACCGTTCTCAGAGGGAAAGTAATTTCTTTAAATGGCAATTTTATTAAAAATGCTAAGTGAGCTTTAATGATCTAAAAAGTTAACAAAGAAAGATGCTGGCTCAGAGAACATGAGCGGAGGAAAGAAATACAAACAGCATAGAGAAATAAACTGAAAAGAGAAACAATAGGCTACATGATGTGGGTTAATTCCTTAAAAAATAAATTCACCAAATCGATAAGCTATGGGAAATATTTTTAACAGAAAAAAAAAGAGAGAATATAGAAGCCGACAAGCTTAGAAATGAAAAAGGCTGATGAAACATAGAGAACAATTTAAGGGTTTGAGGCCATGGCACCACGCTTTGAGAAAGTGAATGGAACAGTGTTTGGCTTGGGAGCCGACTGCTGCATTTGAATGTCACAGCTTCACTTCCTTCAGCAAGTTACCTAACTTATTCTTGTGCCCATTCCCTTCTGTGAAATGGAGAGCATCATAATAGCCTAACCCTTAAGGCTTTTTGCAGAGATTGAGTAAGTTAATACATGTCACTTATGGGGATGTGGCAGGGGCAGAGCTGGGGAGAGAAGCCGACCTTAGCCTCCCAGCCTCACACAATACCAATCACAGAGCTGCTGCAGCCCAGGAGGCCTGGCCTATTCTTAGCCCCATTGTACAGAGAAAGCTATCAGGGCAAAGAAAGGTGAAGGAAATTTTCCAAGGTCATTCAACTTTCTCAGAAAGATTTTCCAACCTGGTGGAGAACCACAGAGCTGTCACATGGTTGAAGGAGCTGGGGATGCTCCCCTCAGAGAAGAGAAGACTCTGGAGGCCATGCGCCCTGAGTCCCAGCCAGGAGGTAACACCCCTGGCAGGGAGCTACAGAGAGGGGCATTCAGTTTGATATGAGGGTAGTGGAGTAAATGTTTGCATTTTACACCATTACTGTCTACTTTCTCTAGCATTTCCCCTTTCCTTCTCAGCTTCCATTTTGGAGAGTGATGGGGAAATGGCCTTCCCTGATTTTTGTGTTTCCAAAAACATGAGTTTGTTATGAAACAATATCCTGTACCTCTGAGAGAAGGATCATCACCATTAGGAAGGGAGGAACTTCTTCCAGAGGCTGGAAAAAACTTGGGGTGGTGAGGTGGGTGTTGGAGGGGTCAAGTGTGGAAGAGAGATGAGATTACATGAGGAAAGAGGAGATGCCCCACTTCTCGAGCAGGCTATGGTGGAGCCTCCAGGAGGCAGGGAGGCCCTGGGGAGTCACTGACTGTTTGACGGCCTCCCCATTGAGAGTCTCACCAGGCTTCCAGTGCCCTAGCACACCCCTCAAAGACACAGGCAGGCTCCTGTGACCACCCCACCACCCGCCTAGGAATGGCATAGGTGGGCTGGTGCCAGCTCGGGATCTGCAGGAACCACAGCTGCGGGGACGAGGAGGCTCAAGTAGAGACCCTGGGACCCAAGGTCAAGGACCAGATGACACTGTGCTCATCTTGGTAGACAACTGAGTGGACAGAGGACTCAAGAGCCAGGTGCTTTCTCTACCTAAGTCCCCTCTAGAACATACTCACATCCCTGGGGATGAAAGGGGGGATCACAATGAACTGAATTCAATTTTTCCCTACCTTCAGTAACATGAGATTTTCTAATAGAAATTAAGTAGAATTGGGTTGTAGATTGAGTGTGCCTCTATTTTGGGGAAATTCTTTCCCTTACTAGGTAGAGGCACTAAATGTAGATGGTCCCGTCACTGGAATGTTCCAGCAGGGACTGGATAAACCTTTGGTGAGGATGCCTAGAATAAATGGCCAAGCTGTCTAGAGACTGGCTCGTCGAGAGACCGACTGCAGAAACTCCAGCAGGTAGGAAGATGACAGCCGGCAAGAGCAGTTCTGCCAAAACGTTCCTCCTGCAACCTAAACCTCGTGTTCAGTGATTCATTTCTGAGGGGAAAGAGTTGTAGGATACATGAGGCTAGTGGAGGGAGACAGGGGATTTGGGAGTAGGAAAAAGATAATGTCTTTTTTGTTTTTGCTCTCTTTACTAACTAGGTTATAAGAGATTTCATTTTGTAAATCATCACTTCTTGACTCTGTTCAGTCTCCTGTTTATCTCTTCTATCATTTGTTTTTATTTTCAAATGAGTATAGTTTTCACTTCCAGATTTCTGGTTTTTTGTATGCTCCTGTTGTAGTTCATAATCTCTAATATTTGATTCACAACTTCCTATTTTTATTTTATGAATATATTACTTCCTTTGTCTCTTTAGGAATTTTAAGGTGACCTATTTTAAAGTCCTTTTCAGATTACTTTATTATTATCATTTTTTCTGGAAATGAATTCTTCCATTTACTGGATTTGTTAATATTCATAGTATTATACTTTTTTGTTTGTTTTAACTTTTGGCTTTTGAGCCCATCTTGCTTTGGGTTTTATTTTTGTGGTTGTTACTTTAAATATTTTCTTTGAAAATTGTCTTGTTATTGTATGGTGGCTTTCCAGATTCGGCCAGGCTTCCTGTGGTCTACATCTCAGAACAAAGTCTTGTAGAAGGATTCAGGGATCTTTCCCCTTGGGAACTGCCAGTCTTGGTCCCTGAACCTGTGAGTGGCAGTAAGAAGCACCAAGTTGTATGACTCCAGGGGCACCATTTACATGAAGTATGATGTTAAGATAGCACCTTAAAAGTGTGCAATAAGGTGGCCCTGATGCTGGCCCATTTCCAATCTTGATATTTATTTTCTATTGCCTTTCACTCCTTGCAGGTACCACTATCTAAGGCTCAGAGAATGTAAATCACTTGCTTAAGGAAATTCAGTGAAGAATGGCCCAAAGCTCATACATTTTCCTGCTACACTGCTGTACCCCAGCTGGGCCCTTGAAGATTGGCATTCTCGAATCAAATGAAAATGGATTCCTCACATTCTTCCATGTGTGTGTGGATGTTTATGGGAAGAGGTGTTGGTGAGAAGAGACTGGTTGGGGCCAGACTGCCTCCAGATTGCCCCATGTCTGCTATAATGGCTGGACTGGCTGAGTCCTCAGCGGATGCCAGAGACTGGGCTGTGCGTGTGCACAGGCAGACCTATCTGTGATTCTTGCAGTTCATTCTACACTACAGAGATTGATAGAGGTCGCTCTCCTTCACTTAGAACTCTCTGGTTTTTAAACAGTTCCGAGGTTGTGTTACATTGTTATTGGGTGTGATTTTCCAAAACCACGCTTCACTTCGAGTTTGCATCATGGTTGGGCAGCCTCCCCCACTACTTCAGAGGAAGAAGATGGAGACCAGATGAAGAGTTAGTAAATATACACATATAGCCTTTGCACATTTCCTCTCTGATTTTTGGCCTCATGGGTTCGGTAATCCTGGAAATATTTGATCTTGGCACTGCAAATTCCAAGGGTCATTGGTTACTGGAGGCCAGTGCTTGAAGCCTCTCCTGCTAAAACTCCATCACCAAAGAAAATATCTCAAGGCTACCATGGGAACTCACTGCATGTTCAGCCAATCAGATCTTTGGGAGGAGGGTTCAAACCCTCTCCTTTGGCTAAGCCTGTCCGATGCAGTGGGAGAGCTGCCAGCCGGCTTCCCCTGTGCCTAGCATGGAGCTCAGCACATGAGTAGCTGTCAGCAACTGAAAGGAAAATAATTTGGCCATCAAAAGAGAACTAGCCACTGTCACTGTCCAAATGGTAAAGGGATAAACAGCAAAATGGTTCACCTCCAATGGATCCACTTCCAAAAGATGACAATCTGCATGCACTTTGGGTTATGAAAGTAGGTAAAACTGCTTTTCTAAATGTTTCAGATCTGGAAAACTTCAGAGGTACTTGGTCAAGCAAGATTTTTCTTAATTTTAAAATCCTGGTATGTTTTAAGAGAAATGTGAGCCGCCTGTTTCTGATTCAGTTATACTTTATTTGTCAAAATACTCTTTTCTATGAGGTGTTTGTTGTCCAAAAATCCATGTGAGCCCTCTTAGAAGTACTGCATTTTGAGACAGGGAATTGATTATGGTCAATTGTCCTCAGCCCCAACCCTGATCTTAGCTCCATTTCTCATCTTTCTGGAGGGATCTAAGTCTTAAAGAAGGCTGCCTGTCTCTTCCCTTTTTGGGAACTAGACAGAGACTTTAAAAGAAGAAACTGTGGTTGGTTGTCCTCAGATCCCCAACCAAGTCTTAGAGGTTTGGCTAAAAATCCTGAACACCCTTCCCAGAGGAGAGTAAATAGAGCCTTGTAAAAATACAACATTTGTGTTCCTTTGACTTTATTAAGTTTATATACTTGCAATGTAGCATGATAAATGAGTGTGTTTTTCTGTGGTTACCTCTGTTTGGTCTGCTGTAGAAGGGTCTGCATTCATTCTCATGATATCTAAAATGACAAATTATCCTTTTAAAAATATTTTAAAATTACATGCAGTGAAATATACAGATCTTAAGTGTATAAACTGAGGAGTCTTGACAAACATATATACCTGCATAACCAACAATCTAAATCCAGTTGGAGAGCATTTTCATCATCCCAGAAGGTTTACTTGTTCCCCTTCCAGTCAATTCCCTGCTGTTCTGGTTTCTGTCACCATGGTGGCCAGCTGCTAAGATGGCCTTAGTGATCCTTGTCTTGGCATTCATACCCTGGTGCAATACCCTCCACCAGAGTGTGTGCAGTGCCAAGTAACTTGCTATCCCTTCTGAGGTTAGGTTATAAAGACACTGTGACTTCTGTCTTTCTCATCATTTCTTTCACTCTCTTCTGGAGCTCCAGCTCTAGTGGAAGCCAACTGCCATGGGAGAGACCCATAAGAAGAGCTCCACATGGCAAAGAAGTGATGTCTCCAGTCAACAGCCACGTGAGTGAGCTTGGGAGCACACAGTCCCCCAAGCAAGCCTTGAGATGACCACAGCCCCAGCCAACGCCTTGAAGTAGGCTGGCTAGAGATCTGAATCTGAAGCATCCAACTAAACTGTGCCTCGACTCCTGACTCAGAAACCTTGAGATAATACGTTTGCTATTTTAAGCCAAATAGTTTTGGCATAATTTGTTATGCGAAAATAACTAACATAATTACCATAGATTAGTTTTGTCCTTGAATTTCAGAAAAATGAAATAATACAGTATATATTCTGCCATACCGGGTTTTATTTGTTTAACAGTATGTTTATAAGATTCATTCATGTTGACGTATGGGTCAGTAGTTCATTGTATGAATATAGGACAATTCTTCCATTTTCCTGTTGGTAAACATATGGGTTATTTCTAGTATTATGCTTTTTTGAATAAAGTTGAAAAAAGGTGCTATGAACATTCTTTTACAAGTCTTTCTATGAAACTATTTTTTCATTTTTTTTAGGTAAATACCCATGAGTCCAATTGCTCAGCCACTGTTAGTTAATCTTAGAAGAAACTTCAAAATGGATTCCAAAGTGGCTATAACCATTTTCAACTTCTTTTTCAAAGTGTTCATTTAAGATTTCCTTTTATTTACCTTTTCTCCTTTTTTGAGCTTCTTTAGGTGAAAACTTAGATCACTGATTTTTAATTCTTCCTTCTTTCTAGTATTAGCATTTAAAGTTATAAATTGCTCACTAAGCATTGCTTAATTGCATTCCACAAATTTTGATATGTTGTGTTTTAAAGTGTCATTTGGTTAAAAATATTTTCTAAATTCTAACTTTTCATTCTTCCCCAGAGGTAGATTATTTTGAAGTATACCTCTTGATTTTCATATATTTGAGATTTTTATATTTATTGTTATTGATTTCTAATGTCACTGTAGTCAGAAAATATACTTTGTTATATTTTAATCATTTTAAATTTATTAAAGCATTTTATAGGCATTTATAGACAGATATGATCTGTCTTGTGAATATTCCAAATGCACTTTAAAACAATGTATGTGCTGCAGTTTTTTGGTATAGTATTCTATGTACATGTAGTCTTATAAATTATTTTAAAAGGGGTGTTAAAATCTCCAACTAAAATTGCACAGTTTTTTATTTCTCTATTTGTCAATTTTTGATTTATATATTTTGAACAATTTAAGATGCATATTGTTTTGGAATTGTTATGCCTTATTAATGAGCTGATCCTTTTATTATTATAAAATTAGACCTCTGCAATCTCTGAAAATACTTTCTGCTTGAAGTCTCCTTTTTCTGATTTTAATATGCACATAACTGCTTTCTTATATTTCCTGTTTTCATAATGCATCTTTCTTCTTATTATTATTTTCAAATTCTCTGGTGCCTTTATATTTCAAGTCCGTCTCTTGCAATCAACATATAGTTAGGTATGTTTTCTTTTCCATTCTGGTAAGGTTTGCATATATACTGAAGAATATATTATTCTCTTATATTTACCCACATATGTACCATTTTTGCTACTCTCCACTCCCAAATACAAGTTCTGGTGTCATTTCCCTTCAGCCTGAAGAATATTTTTTTTTTAGCAATTCTTATAAGACAACTCTGCTGATTACACATTCTATCAGTTTTCATTTATATGTAAATATCCTTCATTTAAAAAATAGCTCTATTGGGTGTAAAATTGTGGATTGACACTTCTTTTTTTTCACCAGAAGTTAAAAGGTGTTCCATTGCCTTCTGGTTTCCATAATTTACAAGACTAAATTTAGCCATAATTTGAAACATTTTTCTCTAGATGTAACATGCCTTTTTTCTTTAATTGCTTTTAAGATTTTGACATTATCTTTAGTTTTTTGCATTTTGACAATGATATGACTACATGTGGATTTCTTTGTATTTATCTTGCCTGTGGTTTGCTTAGCTTCTTAAAGCTGTATGTTTGCTTTTCACTAAATTTGAAAAAATAGAGGTATTATTTCTTCAAATATATTTTTCTGCTACATTCTCTGTTCTGTTTTTCTGGGATTCTAATTATACCTGTGTTAGACTGGTTGGTATGATTCCACAGGTGACAGAGGAGCTGCTCTTATTTTTCAGGTTTTTTTCTCTTTGGATTTGAAAATGTCAATTGATCTGCATCACAGTCGCTAACTTATTCTTCAGCAGCCTTTTGTGAGCTGTTATTCCTATCAAATGAATTTCTCAATATCGACATTTTTCTTTTCATTTTTAGAACTCACATTTGTTTTGGTATGACCACATTTTTAACGGCTTTAACATATTTATCACAGCTACTTTAACAACTTTGCCTGTTATTCAACATCTGAACCACCTTGAATTCAGTTTCTAGTGACTCCTTATTTGTCTCTATCATGGGTCACATTTTTCTGCTTCTTTGATAAAGGGTCATATTTTCTAGCTTCTTCACATGTCTAATTTTTTTTTTTTTACTGAATGTTAAACACTTTAGATGACATGTTATAGGGTATCCAAATTATGTCATTTTCCTCATAGGGCATTGAGTTTTGTTTGGCAGGCAATTCACTTGCCACTAGATCATTTTCTGTCTATCAGGCTTGGCTTCTGACTCTCTTAGGAAGGGTGTAAATGTAGTTTGTTTATTTGTTTGTTGCTTGTTTGTTTAGATTTTTAACCTGGCTTCTTAACTTAGCCCTACGGCAAGTCCTTTACTCTAGGGCTGTCCTTGCTCCTAGGCATGGCTTTTCTGGGGTGCCAGTGAATCTCTGATGCAGTCAGCTATTCCTGCCCTCCCACTCAGCAGGAACTCAGGCGTCTCCCAGCATTACACACCTTTGGTATTTCTATCAAGCTTTCAGCTCCATAGCACACGATCGCATCCAGGCCTTAGGACGTCTCACCTTGGCCATTTGTAGTCCATCCCTCACAAAAGACCTACAGAAAACCTGTGGAGACTTCTGGGGATCTCTTGGAAACTCCTTTTCTCTAGTACTCTATCTCACAGATTCCGGCTGCTTCAGCAGCTTATGTCTCCCATACTTGGGATTTTTGCCTCCTCACTCAGTTCGTCATCCTCTGCTTGAGCTCTGCTTCCACTTCCCTGTATGGCAGCTCGAAGCTGCCTCCAGGCAGAAAACATCAGTGAAACTGAAGCTCACTTCACGTGATTCTTTTCTCTTCAAAATCACAAGCCTGTGTTTTCTGTATTCAATACTTGAAAAGTCATCCAGTTTTATAGTTATTTTCCACAGAAGGACAAGTCTGGAGCCAGTTCCTCTGTGATGGCCAGAAGCATAAAGCTGGACCAAACTTTAGTTTAAGGTCTCAATAACTTATTTTTTGTACAGCCATTTCTACCTGCCTTTCAGTTTTGGCTCCTTGACATTTGTTTTTGGGAGAAGTCACTTTCCAGCTCAAGCATAAGCTACTGAAGAGGTAGCTGATGCTGTGGAAAGAGCATTTAATTTGAACCTTAATTCAAATCCTAGCTCAGTCACTTATAATCTCAGGACTTTGGACCAATTAATCACTCTAAGTTCCAGTTTTCTCATCCAAAAATTGAGGCAATAACAATAAAAATAATAATAATGCTGATGCTGAGAGATAACCATAGCATGCTCACCCCGTACCAGGAATTTTTCTAAGTGCTTTAAACTTGCACATGCTTTGTGAGCATAGAATAATGCTCTGTTTAAGGGTCAAGCGGCACTGGGGATTGGGAAGAAGAAATTTAAGATTCTGGGACTCAGGTGGGGCCTGACAGCCCACCCCAGTGACAAATCTCTGTCTGAGTGCTATCACTTGGTGTCCACTCCCTATCCTGGAGGTTTCATTTTGTTCCTACCAACAACTGGGGGATCATTAGCCTCCTCAAGCATGGGTGGCCAACTGACTCTTGGATGTTACTTGCCAGTTTCCTACTTGAATATATTAGACCTATTAGACCTACAGTATTAGACCTATTACAAGTTCTCAAACATTTAAAGGGATTAAATGTTTCAATTATTACAAATTTGAAGTAAAGAAATTATTGAAGATAGGGCTTAATTAACTACTAATTTTCTGAGATGCTGAATTTTTTTCCTGGTACTCAGCAGATAACAGTTTTCTTTACCAAGACTGTTGAATAAACTTTATATCAGTCAGTGTGGTCTAGGTTACATTTCAGTAACAAATAATCCCATATCTCAGAGATTTAACACAACTGCTATGGACTGAATATTTGTGCCTCCCTTAAATTCATATATTGAAAGTCTAACAAGGTAATAGTATTAGGAGGTTGGGCTTTTGGGAAGTGACCAAGTCAAGATGGCAGGACCCTCATGAATGGCATCTGTGCCCTTATAAAAGAGGCCCCGCAGAACTCACCCCCTTTCCACCATGTGAGGTTATAGCAAGAAGATAGCTGTCTATGAAAAAGGAGGCAGGCCCTCTCCAGACACGGAATATGCTGGCACCTTGATCTGGCCTTCTTAGCCTCCAGAAATGCAAGAAATAAGTGTTTGTTGTTTATAAGTCCAGTTTATGGTATTTTGTTATAGCAGCTCAAATAGACTAAAACAGAAAATTGTTACTGAAAGAGGGGGTGCTGCTGTAACAAATACTTAAAAATGTGGAAGGGACTTTGGAACTGGGTAATGGGTAGAGGCTGGAAGAGTTTTGAAGTGAATGCTAGAAAAAGCCTTCAGCCTGATATCATGATTCATGATATCTAAAATGACAAATTATCCTATTAAAAATATCTTAAAATTGTATGTAGTGAAATATACAGATCTTAAGCATATAAATGAGGAGTATTGACAAACCTGCATAACCAACAACCTAAATCCAGATACAGAGCATTTTCACCATCCCAGAAAGTTTCGTTCATTGTTGTGAATGAACCTTTAAAGGTGATCCTGGTGAGGGCTCAGAAAGAAAGGATAACTATAAATAAAGTTTCAGTCTTCTTAGACAATACCTAAATAATCCTGATCAGAATGTTTGTAGAAATATGGATGATAAAAGCCATCTGAAGAGGTCTCAGACAGAGAAGAGGAACATATCATAAAGTGGCAAAGGATTTTGCTGAATTGTGTTCATATCTTAGTGTTCTGTGGAGAGTAAACTTGTGAACAACAGAACTGGATATTTGGCTGAGGAAATTTCTAAGCAAAGTGTTTGAGGATCAGCCTGGTTTCTCTTGATTGGTTATAGTAAAATGCAAGAAGAGGAAAATGATTTAAAGACAAAATTGTTCATCAAAAGGGAAGCAAAATTCAAAGATGTGGAAAATTCTCAGCCAATCCGTATTGTAAAAATGAGAAAGCATGGTCAGAAGAGAACACTAAGGATGGGGTCAAATGACTGCTAAGGAAGGAGATTAATCAGCTGTCTCAACAGAAGACAGGAGCTATTGTTAAAGACAATGAAAATATGCAAATGAAGGGCCACTGGCAACCGCAGGACTTCAGTGTCCTACCCAGCACTGCCTCACATAGCAGGCTCCACTGCGCATGTGTTCTAACACTCTGGAACTGCACTTCTTGGCTACCCCAGGTGTAGCTTTGGTGAGCCCTGGTTTGGTGTGGGCTGTGCCCCGTGGAGCCAGGGGGCATGGATATCTCCACCTAGACTTCAAAGAAGAGGGTCTTCTGGCAGAGCCAAGAGCTTGGAACCCCAACACTGGAGAGCTGTAGGGCCTAGGCAGAGGACTCCCATAGGAGCAGGGCCCAGGCACAGAACTGCCACTGAGGTGGAGCTGCCTAGAAAACTGAGGGCTTGACTCCTGTTTGGAAGAGCCGTAGAGGCAAGAACCCATCTTGGCGGATCTTGAATGCAGAGCCCCACCCAGCAGGTCTAGAAGGTAGGACCTCTGCCCCAGCAGGCCTGGAGGGCAGAGCATCAAGCCAAAGATGATGATTCTGAAGACTTAAGCTTGAAAGGCATTTGTCTAATTGGGTTTTGGACTGTCACTCTTTTCTTCTTTCTTATCTCCCCTTTTGGAAATGCAATGTCTATCCTATGCCTCTCTCACCATGACATTTTGAAAGCACATAGCATGTTTGATTTTTGCAGGTTCACAGCTGGAGAGCAATTTGCCTCAGAATGAATTGTATCTTGAGGATCACCCATAACTGACTTAGATGGTATTTAGATGAGACCTTGGACTTTAGACTTTCAAGTTGATGCTGCAACAAGTTAAGGCTTTTGGGGCTGTTGGGATAAAATGAATGTATTTTTTATGCAAGAAGGACATGAACTTTGGGGGGCTAGGGGACAGAATGCTATGGTCTGTATGTTTGTGTTCCTCCAAAATTCTTATGTTGAAATCCTAAACCCCAAGGTGATGGTATTAGTATATGAGGCCTTTGGGAGGTGATTGTGTCATAAGAGCAGAGACTTTATAAGAGAGACACCAGAAAGCTCCCTCTTCTTTTCTGTCATGTGAGGCTGTAGCAAGAAGATGGACATTAATGAACCAGAAAGTGGGCCCTCACCAGATACTGAATCTGCCAGCATTTTGATCTTGGATTTCCCAGCCTCCAGAACTGTGAGAGATAAGTTTATGTTCTTTATAAGCTACCAGGTTGATGGTATTCTATTGTAGCAGCCCAAACAGACGAAGACAACAATGCAAGTTTGCTTCTCTCTCATGCTACATGTCAAATTTAGGGAAGGGAGTTATTTATTTATTTATTTTATTTAGAGACAAGGTCTCCCTATGTCACCCAGGCTGGTCTTGAACTCCTGGGCTCAAGGGATCCTCCTGCCTCAGCCTCCCAAAGTGGTGGGATTACAGGCATGAGCCACCATGCCCAGCAAAGAAAGGGAGTTTTGCTCATTGCAATTTCTCAGGGATGCCAGGTTACCAGGAGGTATCTCTATATGTACTTTTATATGTCTGTATATGTACTTTTATTATCAGTGAGATGGGGGAAAGGAACAGTGCACTCTTTGCTGGATCTTAAGGGGTTTTGCACATTTCACTGGCCAAGCTGGATTTAGCTGCACATAACTTTAAAGGAGCAGGGAAGCAAATTTTAGAATACACTTGGGGGAGGGGTGTGTGTAAAGTTGGAAGATTTGTGAATGACCCTAATGGCTATACTGTCTCTTTGCAATTTTCACCAAACCAGCTTGGGCCATTTCAGCCACACTTTCATTTGGCAACACCTAACAGTCACATGTGCTTTTGCCAAGAACCATCATGCCTTTAAAATGGCCATTTGTCTCTTAGACATGTGGTCCTTGTTGTCTTCTTAAACTCTCATAACTAATAAGAATGGCAGCTCAGTCGGCCTATGTTCAACTCCATCTTTTCTAGCAAAGATTTTAGTTTTAGGGCCATGAAGTTACATTTTAGCCAATGTACAAAGATGCGTTAAATGTAAAAAGTTTAAATTTTTCTAGAAAATCAAGACTATGTGCTTTCTTTGGCTTCTTATTACTCTTGGAACTTTCTTAAATTAATTAATGATTATAATTCCATACAAATTTTAATTCATTTGTGTATTAGTTCAAGAAGCTCTTTCTACCATCCGTAATTGTCTTTAAATTTTACATTGCATATATGACAGAAGGATCACTGAAAGGCCAAACCTATTAATATGTGAGATGTGAGGTTCATATGTAAGTGAGCAAATTTTTCCACCAAAAAGAGCCAGAGTAAACTGCAAACCACACAGTGAGAAATGAAAAGATTTGAGGGTGTTTGGAAAACGAATTTTAAATGTTAGCTTTGGCTTAATTATTTTAGTAGTACCTGTCCACAAAGTCCCCACTTCCTGGTTATAAGAACATGAATTTCATGGACATGTCCCTGACTGGCACTCCTGAGAATATCTGTTATTTGGGGTAGATAAGCCTTGTTTTGCCAGTCTCATACCATCTAGTTACAAACACTATTAATACAAGGATATAGAAAGAGGTTCATTTATAGAGAAAAGTATGCAACAGCTATGACATTTGTAGATTATATGTCAAGGCTAAAAGCTGACTCAAATTTTCATAAGCTCTCAGATAGCAGAATAGGAAGGAAAATTTGAGGGTAGTTTTAGGATTCCAAAGGCAATAATTCTTTGCCTCTAGTTGGCCATACCTATTAGTTAGCATCATTTCAGACACCACAAAAATCACTGTCTTTTCTCCTCATAGTAATTTCTTAAGTAAAAATGCTCTTACATTCTCATAAGTGCTCCCATCTTTCATATCACCATGATAACCATCTTCTATCTGCCTTCCTTCTGCCACTGCTACAATAGTCAGGAGGTCACACATCTCTATGTTGTCACTGGTGTTTCCTTTTTTCTATCAATAAGGAAGTCTACTTATGGACTTGATGCCATCATACTGAATCTATAAAATCTTTGCTTTATGAGAGTTCTCTTATTATGAGAAAATTAAGCTAGAAATCTATAACAGAAAGAAAACTAGATACTCTGGCCTGGACAAGATGAAATATACCTGTTTCTCCCTATTCCTCCCCACCGAGTACAACAGTAAACCCTAAAAATAATGAAAAGAACTCTGAAAGGTGGGAAGAGGAAGGTAAACTGATTAGAAACCTAAGGGTTGGAGGGACAACATAGAGTCAGGGTGTCTTGCAATTTCCCATCACCCAAAAGAAGAAGAAGGAGATTCAGGCATAGTGTTTCTGAAACCCCAGCTCAGCAACAGAAGGCAGCCCAGGTAGGAAGGTCCCCAGATTGAATGGGAGTCCTTCTGATGGCCACAGCAGGCGAGCCCAGTGGCACTTCATATGAGATCAATCAGGACCCCCACCGACAATAGGTAGTCAGGGAAAGCACTCTCCTTCCCTGCTGCCTGTGAGACCCTTCTCTCCCAAGAGACCACAGAAGGCAATGCTGGGGTAGAGGCCCTACAACTCCATGCTCCCAGCTCAGGAAGCCTCTTTTTCTCCTTAGGCCCAAGACTCCTCTCCCACATGACAAACACCCAGTAGCAAAGCAGCATGGGCAAGGAGATCGTTTTGCAAGTGGCCAACCAGAAAGCCCTCTCTATCCTGTCAAAAGCAAGGGAGATTCTGCCAAAAGGCAGTCCGGAAACTTCCTTTCCCCACAGGGTGGTGTCAGGTAGCTCAACGTCTTCTGTCCCCTCGGGCAGCACCAGCAGGAAGCAGTGGGAAAATGAGATAAACCAAGCAAACCAAAATAACACCACACAGGTCTCGGAAATTATATTGTCATTGGAACCACAGCTGACAAAAGTAGGACAGACCTGTGGGCTAATCCTAAACAGAGCCCCTGGCTGTTAAAATAATATATTTAAATAGAATCTAGAGTGTTAGAATAGTCAAATTTTCCAGGATATAACTGAAATTATCCATCATACTAAGAATCTGAAAAATTACAACTTGAATGAGAAAAGGCAATCAACTGACCCTGCACATTGAAACGAATCAGATGTTGGAATTATCTGAAAAGCACCTACTCTAAAAATGCTTCAACAATCAATTATGGATTTTCTTGAAACAAACGGACTAATAAAACATTTCAGCAAAACAATAGAAAGTATTTAAAATAATCAACTAAAAATTGTGGAACTGAGAAATACAATAACAACAATTTTAAAAATGTGCTGAATGAGCTCAGTGGAGATGACAGTGGAATCAATGAACCTGAAGACAGCTTGAAAGAATTTACTCAATCTGAAGGACAGAAATAAAATAGACTAAAAAAAAAAGAGGAATGAACAGAGACTCAGAGACCTGTGGGACAAAAATAAAAGTTATAAAATTTACATCATTGAAATCCCAGAAAGAAGAAATATAGAATGAAAGAGTATTTGAAGAAATAATTGCTGAAAAGCTTCCAGATTTAGCAGATTCAAGGTGATCCAACTCAGTATTTGATAAACCCAAAGAAATTCATGCCAAGACACATCATAATTAAACATTGGAAAACCAAAGGAAAAAAAAATTAAAAGTAGCCAGGACGAAACAATACATGACCTAAAGGGGACCACCAATTTGAGTAACAGTGGGATTCTCATCTGGAATAATGGAGGCAGAAAGAAGTGGCGTGACATTTTTCAAGTATAGAAATTAAAGAACTGTCAGCTAGTAATTCTAGATCCAGAGAAACTATCCTTCAGAAAGAAAGGGAAGTAAAGATATTCTCAGAAAAAGAAAAATTTAGAAGAATTTGTCATCAACAGACTTACCTGTAAAGAATGGCTGAAGTTCTTTAAATAGAAAGTAAATAATAAAGAAAGGAGGCAGGGGCGGTGGCTCACGCCTGTAATCCCAACACTTTGGGAGGCCGAAACGGGCAGATCACGAGGTCAGGAGATCCAGACCATCCTGGCTAACATGGTGAAACCCCGTCACTCCTAAAAAATACAAAAAATCAGTGGGGCATGGTGGCGAGCGCCTGTAGTCCCAGCTACGCGGGAGGTTGAGGCAGGAGAATGGCATGAACCCGGGAGGCGGAGCTTGCAGTAAGCCGAGATCGCGCCACCGCACTCCAGCCAGGGCGACAGAGCCAGACTCCGTCTCAAAAAAAATAAAAAATAAAAAATAAAGAAAGGAATATTGGAGCATCAGAAAGGTAGAACAAAAGAAAGTGCAGAAATATGAGTACATACAACAGACTGTCCTGATGAGTTTTATCAATTATATTTGATGATTGAAATAGAAGCTATAACACTATCTAGTATGCAAAATAATATTTAAACGTGGGGGAAAGTAAAGCGACTTAATAAAAGTTAGGTTTTAATCCTTCATTTAAAGTGATAAAATATTGATACCAGTAGACTACAGTAAGACATATTAGTATATTGCAATATCCTGAACTAAGAAAACTATAAAAAGAGATGCACGTAAAAGCACTATAAATACATCAGGATGGAATCATAAAAAATGTTCAAGTAACCTATCAGAAGACAAGAAAAGAGAAACAGAAAAAAACAAATAATAAAATGGTAGACTTGAGCTCTAACATATAATGACCTTAAATGTAAATTGTCTTAATACACAAATTAGAAAGCAGAGATTTGTAGAGTGGAATAAAAAGCATGACCTAACTATCTGCTGTTTATAAGAAATTCACTTCAAATTCAATGGCTTATGTAGGTTGAAAGTAAAAGAATGGGAAAATATATACCCTGCAAACATTAACTAGAAAAAAGGCAGGACTGGCTATGTCTATATCAGATAAAGTAAACTCTACAGCAAAGAGAATTACTAAAAACAATGAAGGACATTATAATAAAATAATGATAAAAGAATTAATCCAGGAAAATATAACATCCTATATCTACATGTACCAAACAACAGAGCCTCAAAATACGTGAAACAAATATTGATAGAAATGAAAGAAGAGACAAATTCACAATTATAATTAAAAACTGCAACACCCTCCTTTTAGCAACTGAATACTAGACAGAAAAGCAGCAAGTATACTGACGATCTGAACACAATCAGCCGGTAATATCTAGTTGGCATACACAGAACTCTTTACCCAATAGCAGCAGAATATACTTTTCTTTTAAACATAAGTATTCATGGAAAATTCACTAAGATAGTTTATTCTCTGGCCCATAAAATGCCCTCAACAAATTTAAAAGAAGTCATCCAGAGGGTATTCTCTGATCACAATACGATCAACTAGAAATCAGTAACAGAAAGAAAAAAAGGAAACTCTAAACATTTAGAAATTAAGTAATCCATGAATCAAAGAAAAGTCTCAAAGGAAACTAAAAAAAAAAACATAGAACTGAATGGAAAATTTTTAAAGTATATTAAAATATATGAGACACAGCTAAAGCAGTGCTGAAAGGAAAATTTACAGCACTAAATCCTTACATCAGGAAAATAAAGGTCTCAAGTTAATAATCTAAATTCCTACCTCAAGGAATGAGAAAAGGATCCAAATAAACCCACAGCACGCTGAAGAAAGGAAATAAAGGTAAGAGCAGAAATCAGTAATATTGAAAATTAAAAAAAAAACAACAAAGGAAAATCAATGAAACAAAAAGCTAATTCTTTGGGAAAATTCAATAAAATTGATAAACCTCTAACAGGAAAAAAGACATAAATCACCAATATTAGAAATAAAATAGGAATATCACTGCAGATCTTGCAGCCACTAAAAGAATAATAAGGAAATATTATGAACAACTTTACTCTCATAAATTCCACAACTTAAAAGAATAAACCACTTTCTCAAAAACCACAAACTGTCAAAATGCAACAAATAAGAACTATATAATTGTACCAGTCCTATAATTATTCAAGACCGATAAAATCTTTACAAAGAAAGGAGTCTGAGCAACTTGAGACAGGGCAGGGGCTAGGATCTGCTACCCAGGGAAAGAGTAAGAATAAGAACTTAAAAACTAAAATGATAATAGAACTTAAAAACTAAAATGATAATAGAGATAAGAAAGCATGCACTGAAATCCTTGGGTTAGCCTTTTTCTAACTGGGTCCTTTTGCACAAGACCATTCATCAATTTGTAACCACTGTAATATTTTGTAAGATTTTTTTTTTTATTTTAAGATTTCCAGGCTGGGCGTAGTGACTCACGCCTGTAATCCCAGCACTTTGGGAGGCCAAGGCGGGCAGATCACGAGGTCAAGAGATCGATCGAGACCATCCTGGCTAACACGGTGAAATCCCCGTCTCTATTAAAAATACAAAAATTAGCCAGGCATAGTGGTACAGGCCTGTAGTCCCAGCTACTTGGGAGGCTGAGGCAGAAGAATCGCTTGAACCCGGAAGGCAGAGGTTGCAGTGAGCCGAGATTGTGCCAGTGCACTCCAGCCTGGGCGACAGAGCGAGACTCTGTCTCAAAAACAAAACAAACAAACAAAAGAAAAAACAAAGTTTTCCTTCAAAAAATCTGTCATATTGAACTTTTGATTTTAATTTGATGATACAAAATATTTATAATTGCCATATTTGAATGCCTAGGTAAATTTAAGTTGTTAAATGATGTATTTGTAGTGTGAACTGAATACTTGGAGGGATGCTTATTTAATGTTCAAAGAAATGCTATTTGATATCTTTATACAATGAATAAACTGGACATTATCAAAGTACAAATTGTAAGACTATTATTTTCCCATGCATTAAAGCTTCTCAAATATGAAAGGATTTATCAATAAGGAGAAACTGAGTGTTCATAATTCTAATCACTATCATTTCAATACCATTTCTTGAGCACTTCTTTTGTGCACTTAGTAACAAGGCAGTTAATTCCCTCATAGGGCAGGGGTGGTCAGTACAAGGATGTCCTAGCATAGGTCGCTCCAGCACAGAGGTCCTCAACCCTGTCTTCATGTTGGCATCACCTTGGGGCTTTAACAAAATGTCAGTCTCAGTGAGCTTGTCTAGGGTGAGACATGGACATCAGTATTTATAAAATACTCCTAAGGAGTTTCTAATGGGAATGGGGCTGTTAAAAGGTAAACTGCAGCATGGTATAATTTTAAAGAGTTCAATGGAGCAAGCAGCAATTCATGAATTTGGAAGTACTAATCCAAAGGTGGTTTCAGGCTGCACTGAGGAGATGCAAGGGAAAGGCTTTTTTAAATGGTGAATGAAGAAGTAAAGCAAAGGAAATGTTTGATTTGTTACACTTATATACATACAAGTTATATACATACAAGTTGATATGTTACAGTTATAGAGTAGCCTTATTTGATTTATCCTGTTGGAAAGTTCCTCATTATATAATTGTCAGTGAGTTAACAGTTCTGATTGATTATCCTTAAGTTTCATTTTTCTTTCTTTTCTTTCTTCTTCTTCTTTCTCTCTTTTTTTTTTTTTTTTTTTTTGTAGGAATGGGGTCTTGCTTTGTTGTCCATGCTGGTCTTGAACTCCTGGCCTCAAGTGATCCTCCCACCTTGGCTTTCCAAGACACTGGGATTTCAGGCATAAGCCACCATGCCTGGCCTCAGTTTTCTTTAAAATAGGCATTTACAAGAAATATCTCAAGTTAAGCTTTGCTTATGTTTGTAAGTCAAGCAAGGTTATGGTCACTTGTAAGGCCTCACTTATAAGTGACCTCATAATTTACTTCAGCACAGCTGAGAACCATGGCCTCACAATGTGAGGAGGCAGGTGGAAAAGGAATCAAGGAAGCTGACTAGGAATCTGACTGTTACAGGAGAAGGAGGTTTGAGTAAGGCCTTGAAGGAAAGTTTGATTTTACAGGCCAAGAAGCAGGAGTGCAAGAGGAGACTCCTGGACCGCACCCACAAGAACTGCCTTCACAGCAGGTGCATGTCCCGATCTTTGGAGGCAGCATACTCCCTGGCATGTTCTCTCATAGGCACAAATCTCTCTCCAGATTCAGAAAAGTCCTGCTCAGCTCACGGGGCAGGGACATCTACCTAGGTCTGATCACCATGAGAAGGCTTTGAGGGCAAGCCACAGTCCTTATGTTAAAACCAAACGGTGGGGGCTCTCCAAGAATCTGTGTCCGGTGTCTGGTTTAGAAGGAGGCCAGCAGAGAACGCTGGGGACTTGGCCTTGTCTCTTGCTCAAGTGCGATGGGCCAGCTGATGGTCTGCAGTCTGCCACAGCTTGGAGGAGGCCTGGATGTGGGAAAGCGATGCATCAGCATTTGGGCGGAAGCTCTTCCGTTTTGTTAATACTCGTTGAAAACCTTTTAGTATCAGTCATTCTGATAGGTACAGGAAAGACAATAGTGAATAGAACAAAGTCCCTGCACTCAAGAAAAAAGCCAGATAAGCAAATGGTCACAATCCAATGGGATATGTGCACGGAGGAGGTAAATATGAGATACAAAGAGCAACTAGCTAAGAGTGGCAGAATTGTGGAGCTGGCAAGAACACACATTCTGGAGCAAGACTGCCTGGAAGTGTGAGCTTGGCTAAGCTGCTATACTTCTTTGGGTCTTGTCAGCAGCAGTAAAATGGGAATTAATATTAAATAAAATGATAGGATATAGTATATTTATCTGAGGGTTTCTGTGAAGTATAGATGAGTTAATACATGTAAATTACTTATAATAGTGACTAAAACATAATCGATACTGAATAAATGTCATATATTTATTATTATTATTTACAACCATCCCCAGGAAATCCAGGAAGCTTCCCGAAGGAGATGTGGGAGTTGAATTGCGAAGGGAAACAGTGGTGTTTTGGGTGCTGTTTCCGAATGGCGAGGGCATTCCAGGCAGGGGAACAGCATGTGCATAGGCCCAGAGATAGGAGGCAATGCACAGTCTTCAGGGAAGCCCCTGCGATTTGGTAGAACTGGAGCAAGGCATGGCATAGACGAGGCCAAGGGCAAGAGTGGAGGCCATGTGAGCCCCAAATATCTGAGACAGGTCTCAGTGCATTTAGAAAGTTTATGTTGCCAAGGTTAAGGACGCGCCCACGACACAGGCTTAGGCGGTCTTGATGACATGTGCCCAAGGTGGTAGGGTGCAGCTTGCTTTTATACATTTTAGGGAGAAATAATACATTAATCAATACATGTAAGATTTACATTGGTTCCATCTGGAAAGGCAGGACAACTCGAAGCAGGGGTTTCCAGGTCATATGTAGATTTCAACATATTCTGATTGGCAATTTGTTGAAAGAGTCATCATCAATAGAAAGGAAATGTCTGGGTTACGCCAAGAGGTTGTGGAGACGTGGGTTTTATGCAGATGAAGCCTCCAAGTAGCAGGCTTTAGAGAGAAGACAGTAACTGTTTCTTATTAGGTTTAAGGCCTGTGTTGATGTTAATGCTGGGGGAGGTTTAAAATGAGGCATATACAATCCCCACTTCCAGTCATGGCCTGAACCAGTCTTTAAAGTTACATTTTAGAGTGCCTCGGCGGAGGAGGAAGTACATTCAGATAGTTGCAGGAGTGGGAGGGTCTTTGAATTTTATTTTCGGTTTACAGCCCCAAGTGGAGGCTGGGGAGTATGGCCGTGGCCCCACTGGCCAGAGTCTGCTGATCCCCATTGAGTTCACAAATGTTCCCTTTTCAGGATATGCATATTCTGTGGACATTTAGCAACTCTGTGGTCTTATGTTCACAGTTTTTAAAAAGGATCTTTTGTAATAATAGCTTGCATTTGAAGGACATTTTATTTAAATAAGATTTTAGTTTCATAAGTCGAGGCCCCAACTAGGGTGCCTCCAACTTGGGTCCTTGGTCACCCAGGAATCTTGACTCAAAATTCTTCCAGAGACTAAATATATCCCCACCCATACTGGCATGTCTAAGGTATAGCATGAGCTGCAGGATATATACCTCCATTCTCATGATAAATACATACACAAGCTTTTGAAACACGGTAGAGGCACCAGAGAGTGTGTTGGCAGGGCCTGCCTCACACATGGCATTCCTTGTGCAGCCCTACTGTGCTCTATGCTTAGAAGAGCCCTGTGCTTGGTGTAACATGCTGTTATTGTGGTTTTGAAATTCTTAACTTTTGAGCAGAGGGCCCACATTTTGATTTTGCACTAGGCTGTGCATAGCATATTATGTAGTCAGTACTGTACGGGGCACTGACCATTAGCCTTTTTTCCTGATTGGCAGATGGAGAAACTGAGGTTTAGAGAGCTGCCATCTTCCTGCAATGGGGAAGCAGCAGAAGTGGGGAAGTAGCAGAACCAGGTGAGGGCCAGTTTGGCTGACCATCTTTTTATTGTGCATAGAGGTGGCCAAGTGCCATATTTGAATTTTTGGGAAATGTGTAAGTAATTTCCACAGTTTCCTTGATGTCCTCACTAGTAGAGCCCCTTTCTGGGGTTCCTGCTGTGGGTTTTTTGAGGCCTTTTTTCCAACAGCTATGGACTTCTCAGTACTTCCCACCTAGGAGTGAGGCTCCGGGACTGGCCAGCACCCAACCTGCTGAGTTATGGTCAGCTGGTCCTGGGGAGGGGAGAGGATGGAGCCAGCTGACCTACCCACTGGGGTGGTGAGTTGAGCCTGGAATCTAAGGCCTGCACTCAGGCTGCCATCCTGGGTGCTGCTGCTATACCCACACATCGGGGCTAGGACCTGGGCTGCATGATCCACTCTACCAGACTAATGCTTATGGTGAGGGCTGGCAGAGACCCTCTGCTCTCCCTGACTGTCCATTCCTAGAGCCTCCTCTCAGTCCCACACCCAGAGACCTCTTCAGGGCAGCATTTATGAGGGCAATTTCATTTCACAGTGGGCCACCCCAAAGGAGTGACATTTACGGTGAGTTCCAGGCAAGATGAAGGAAAGGCCCCCTCCCACCATGGCTGCATAGTCAAAGCACAGCATCCCCACTGGGTAGCTGTGCAGCTGCTGCTTGCGTGGAGCTACTGAGGGGACAGCCTTCCCCCAGAACAGCCCATCCCACTCAGGGCAGCTCTGAATGTGAGACAGGCCTTCCTTGCTGTGCTGGTCTTCTGATATCAGGTTGGCTGGCCAGGACTACGTTTCCTGGTACTCACCATCAGCTGTTTATGGTTAGAGTCAGCCACACAGAAAAGTCTTGGGAGATTGGAAAGTCGATGGGGAAATAGCAGCACACACCTATTGTTGCTGGTCTGGCGATTCACCCCAATGGCATGAAGCCACAGCCAGGCCACCTTCTCCGCCTCCTGGCCCAGGTGCATGTGTTTAACCCTGTGAGGGAGAGTCCCTGCTTCTGCAGGACACCCTTGTCACCATGGTCAGAGGCAACAAGCATGGGCATGGTCTCCGCCGTCCCTCCTGCTTGCAGGTTGCAACTTGCTCACGCTCTTCCCTTCCTGATGGCCTACCTCATAGACTTCAATCTCCAGCATCAGCTGTGGGGACCATAACCTTGCAGAGACCGCTTAACAAAACCACCCCCAGGACGACATTAGCTCAATGCCCGACAACAAATCATCTATCTCTTACTGGGTCTGCTTCTCCTGGTAAATCCCAATTGATGCACTCAGATTACACTGAACTTGAGTTCCTTTTGAATGGTCCCTGTGGGCCCCAACTTGAGCTCTGGGTGTCATAAGGAAGAAGCCTGTCCTCCCTCCACATCAGCGCCTCAGATATCACCAGGCAGCAGCACCTCCCACTGTGTTTGCTCGTCTCCAGGTCAGAAACCCCTGATACCTTCAGGTGGCCTGGAGAGTAGAGCCCTTGCCATAGTGGATGCTCTGGTGTCCAGTCCTGGCTTCACAGCAGAACACCTGAAGTGAGCTTCAGGGTCCAGGTGAGGTCTTTACTTTCTGAGGTCCTCATCACTGACCCTTCTGCAGGGCTCAGTCACAAGTGTCAGGGCCTCCTAGTTCCTGCCTCTTTTCTTTCCTTTCTCTTTCTTTATCTCTCTCTTTCTTTCATTGTTCTCCTTCCTTCCTTCCCTTCCTTCTTTTTCTCTTTCTTTCCTTGTCTATTTCTCTCTTTCTCTCTTTTTCTTTCTTTCCTTTCTCCTGACTGCAGGAGAGAGAGTACAACCACAGGAGAAAGCTAACCCACCCTGGATTTGTTTGGTTTTCTTCCCAGAGACTCAACACCAAGCCAGGCTGGAGCTCCCCTTTCTTGTTATTGCCCATCAGGCATCTCAGGCTTGGCAGGCTGTCTGCTGGCCTCAGCACTGCAGCTTCCATGGACTTCAGCTGCAATGAGATTGCCAAGGCCTGGAAGTGACACTGCTTCACTTAGCAGCCCCGTTCCCCAAGCCCCTTGCACTCAAGGCGGACACAGAGTGGAGCTACATTAGGTGGCTGAGGTTTTTCGCATGATTCTCTGTGGTTAACTGGCTTCTGGAGTCACTGAACATTCCAGGACCCTCACCCCCTGGTCCCATGGTTCAGGGCTCTGGCAGGGGTAAAGAGAGGACTAGAAGTTGACCCTCTTTTTGTCTGTTTCTTCACTGCTCCCGTCCGAAACCTGAGGTTCTGTCCAGTGGCCTCGCTTATCTTCCCAGGGAAGTGATTCAGCCCCCAATTCAGGCCCTTTCATTACAATAAAAAGTCAGTGAGACTAATTCCTTAGATTCTATATTCCCACAAAAGCTAACTAACCTCCAAAACTCTGGGCAACATGAGCAGAATGCCAGCAGACCCCACCTCACCCTTGGTCCAGCCTGACTCCTTAGCTGTAGGGTTCCTGGCCACATATGCACACTATTTACACTTGATAAGCATCCTCCCACTCCTTAGTCCTATTATTTTATTGATTCTCATAGCTTGGAACAAAGACCTCTTTCAAGACAGACAGTCCCAAGGAATCTCAGACATTTTGGGGGGCCCAGAAGAGAATGATTCAGAGGAGACTGAAGGCTTAAGGGTTGACTCATGGATGTTTAGTATTGCTACAGACACTGATCTTAGGTCAGGCACTGCTGGGAGCTTCATTCGGGCTGATAGCGGCATTTATGAGAGCAAATGTCTGTCCCTGCGCAATTTCTGTGGGGATAGTTGCAGTCAGGTCTACAGGATTTGCTTAAAAATTTCCAAGACCTGGGTGAGTCTGACAGCCTGGACCTCAACCTCAAAAAGGAACTAGCTCCTCTCTGATTTCCCTGGGACACCTTGGAGCAAGCACAGGAGCCCATGGAGCCACGGAGAGTGTCACTTCAAGCGCCTCCTGGGAGCTCTTGCAGACGCAAAGTGCTCTGCCCTTCCCCATTACCTGTGATTTCAAGTGGGCTTAGAGATTCTCCAAGATGTGAGATGAAAGGCCAAGAAACTAATTCCTCTGACTTCTTCAGAGAAGCCGCACAGTCTCTTGAGGTAAGATCTTCATGGAAGGCTGGGGATCTGGGATCTGGGAAGCCGTGAAGTCAGCATCCACTAATATGGGGCTTCTCCTGGAATCTGCCCCATGACCAGGGAATCAGGTGCGAGAACAGGCAGGTGACCACTTCTCCTCTTGGCCCCGCCAGGCCACCCGGGTTCCAGGGGACAGCAGGGTAGTAGCCCTGATTCTCCTTCCTTCCCCATCACCTCTCCTGTGTCTCTCCCCAAAATCCCCAGCCTTGGCCTTTCTGGAAGAGGAGCTAAGGATGTCCGAAGCTGACACCTCCCCCAGCCCCATGACCACACTTGGTTTGTTCCCTCACGTATCCAGAAAAAAAATGTTTTACTTAACTTCTTCGCTCCACCACCCCCACCTGCCCCCACCAACCAGTGGCTCTCTCTTTATGAGGGCATAGTTGTTTTTTGTTTTTTTTTTTGGAAAAATCTAGGTTTGAATTCAAGTTCTTCAATCTGCTAAGTAGGTGCCTTTCACAAGTAAATGATACCTTTGTGCTTTAATTAGATGAAGAAAATCAGAGCCGTGAGGATGATGATAAAGGTACTTAGAAGAGACCAGGCACAATGGAGGCATGTTGTACATATATGACTCCCTTCCTTCCATGTTTGTCCAGCTAGTTCAAGCACAATTGCTCAGTAACTGTCTCCTCATGCCCCTGATCAGGGACACTTCTCTCCTGGAGACAGAGGGGGGCTGGGACTCAGTGAGCCCAAGCTGCCTGCTCACAGCCTCTTGCGTCCAGGACCCAAGCCCCACTGAAGTGCCCTTCCAAGGAGGCCATCAAAACAAACAACACAGCTCCTAAAGCAACTCTCTCATGAGCTGCTTGAGTTCCAAAAACAGCCTACCATGTTTCATAGGAAGGTTTATTCTGTAATGCAAGTTTGAGTAACACAACAGCCTCTCCCACCCCACACTGCTGTAGCTTATAATAAAAACTCAGGGATTTAAAAAAAAAAATTGGGTTGACATATTGCTATTCCTGACCCAACAAATAAATAACTAAATAAATAAAAAGAGAGAGAGAAAGAAAGAGAAAATACAAATGCAATTATTACCCAAGCTCAGGAGAAAGTCTGCAACTGTGTTTCTGAGTTAGCAGAATTTCTGGGTCATGATGTTTGTGGTCAGAGGGCACCCAGGGCCTCTGCAGGGCAGGTCAAGCACTTTTCTGTGCCCTTGACTTCAATGAAAGAGAAAAAGGCAATAAGGACCAGGAAGAGGTATGGTCAGATGCAGACGCCAGACACTGGAATGGCGTTTACAGCTGAACAGGCCCAGCAGGAGGAAATGAGGCCTGGGATCCAGCGTGTGTAGCTGCGGGCAAGTGACAGCCCGCCTCAGGTCCTCGGTAAAAGGAGTCTCTGTGACCCAGGTGTGTCCGGAGTTGGTTCCTGCCAGTGGGTTCGTGATCTCACTGACTTCAAGAATGAAGCCGCGGGCTAGGCGTGGTGGCTCACACCTATAATCACAGCACTTTGGGAGGCCGAGGCAGGCAGATCATGAGGCCAGGAGTTCGAGACCAGCCTGGCCAACATGGCCAAACCCCGTCTCTACTAAAAATACAAAAATTAGCCAGGCGTGATGGCAGGTGCCTGTAACCCCAGCTACTCAGAAGGCTGAGGCAGGAGAATCGCTTGAACCCGGGAAGCAGAAGTTGCAGTGAGCCGAGATCACACCACTGCACCACTCCTGCCTGGGTGACAAGAGCAAGACTCCATCTAAAAAAAAAAAAAAAAAAAAAAATGAAGCCGCAGACCTGCAGACCTTGCCCGTGTCACAGCTCTTAAATATGGCATGGACCCAAAGAGTGAGCAGTAGCAAGGTTTATTGTGAAGATCTAAAACAAGGTTCCCACAGCCTGGAAGGGGACCCCAACAGTTGCCACTGCTGGCTGGGGGGTGGCCAGCTTTTATTCCATTATTGTCCCCTCCCATGTTTCATTTATGTCCTATCAGAGTGCCCTTTTTTCAATCCTCCTCATGATTGGCTACTTTTAGAATCCTGCTGATTGGTGCATTTTACAGAGCACTCATTGGTGCGTTTTACAATCCTCTTGTAAGACAGGAAAGTTCCTGATTGGTGCGTTTTACAATCCTCTTGTAAGACAGGAAAGTTCCCCAAGTCCCCCCTGGACCCAGGAAGTCCAGCTGGCCTCACCTCTCACTGGCAAAAACTGAGAGCAAGGATCTGCAGCCTTTCTTTCCTGTGTCCTACCCAGAAACATTTCCCACTGGGGAGAGCAGGGCCAGATATTACCCTGGCGTCTGCCTGTTTTTCCTGCCTCCTATCCCCTAGTGGGACTTGTGAGTCTCCAGCCAGGATAAGAACGGAAAGTAAATTACACAGGGCTTGACACGTAGCAAGTACTTGAGAAATGTCTGTGACAATAGCAACTCATGTGTGGATTTGATTTGAGCACAGGCCAGGCTCTGCTCCTGGTGCCCTACATACATTAACTTGGTTCACCTCACTGTGTTCCTGTGAGGCCGGCAGTGTGGTTATCTCCATTTTACAGGTGAGGCAACTGAGGCACAGAGCCATGAGTGGGCTCGAACCCAAATGTTGGCTTCTAGCATCTATGCATTGGCCATCGAGTGGCTTGTCCTCTCAGGCTCTGCAATCCCTTCCTCTCCTGGAACCTGGCGTCAGAGCAGAGGGAGCCCCAGCCTAGAAGACTTGGGAAAAGGCCTTTCAGGGCAGGATGCCATGAGCTGTGGGAGGGTTTGAAGGTGCAAGGATGTGGCACATTTTAAACCTGACATATTTCATGTTTGAAATTCTCCCGACACTCTCCAGATGCAGGAAGCCGTTGAAGTACACATGATTCAAAGCCATCTCAGGTGAATAACGTGATAATAAAACAGAAGGGAGTGAGGGTTAAGTGCTATGGGACATTTTACCTGCAGTGTGAGAGCCAAGCTGCACATCAGCTTCCATCACCAGGAATTTGGGAGGCCCTGCTGAGGTTAGCTGCTGGCCATCTGCACTTGCTAGACAGTTTTATCTTTGCGATGTCAAGACACGAAAGACAGGGCAGGCAAAAAAGGCAGACTTCGCATAGAACAGGAGAGCTGTGAAACTGTATGACTCTGACAGTGCCTTGGAAGAGGGCATAGTTGCTAAACAATACCCCACAAATAATAATTCCCTTTTCAATTCTCAACCAATGAGAATCCCAGATTGCCCTGGTGGTCTGGGCACTTGATCCCCAGCTACTCAGCCTGACTCACTAAGCATGTCTGAGGGCCAAAGGGCCACTCTTAGCTGCCAGAATTGGGCCAATAAGTGACCAAGCCACTGCTCAGCAGGCTCGGGGGTCTGCACCTGTATCTTCAGTGTCAGGAGCAAGAAGGACTTGTTTTCATGGGGGTCCTCCATGCGTCGTCGGGCACATGCCATGGGGCGGGAGCTGCCGAGTTGTTGCTGCCCAGACTCAACTGAGGCCACAAACCTCGCTAAACCTCAGTTTCCTCATTTGCCAAGTGAGACAGTGATGATTCCCCAAAGGGCTGCTCTGGGAGAATGGACTGGCAGGAGGTGGGAGGCCAGGTGGTTGGTGCCCTGGAGATGGAGGAAGTAGACAAGGAGGGAAGGGAGAGATGGCAGAGATTCTCTGTCATCAGGGTTTAGGAGTCTTTAGTGCTGATGGGAGATGGGCCCAGGCTGAAAAGCAGCTCATCTGAGGTCCACAGAGGCACCAACATCCATGAGCAGGTGCAGAGGTCGGGGACCAGGGGCTTCCCTGGCATCTTGCTGTACCGTGTCTTGTGCCCAACCCATTCCAGACTCACAATTTCACCACCCGCTACGTCCTCCAAACCCACTCACCTCACTTTGTGTTCACCACCTCCATCTTGCCCAAATCCATCCCTTGTCTTGGGCCCACATCTCCTTCCCATTCGGCAGCCACACTTGCATCTGAGGGGGCTGTCCATTGCTCAACTGCGTCTGGGTTTATTCTTGCTTGTGGGATGGAGAAAATCCCTCCCCCTGGCCAGAGTCCACATATGGACTGCCCTGTTCTCCTACCCTGCCTCCTCCCCACCCAGTCCCTCTGTCTCCCAAGCCTCCTCCCCATGTCCTCACCCCATGCTCCCACCCACCCCAGGGCCTTCCTGCATGCACTGTGTGCCTCAGTTCCTCTCCCCTCTCCTCTTCCCAGGGCTTCCTCTCTCCTTCAGGTACTTGGTCTTTCTGGTGAGAAAATAGCTCTGATATGATTTGGATCTGTGTCCTCCAACCAAATCTCATGTCTAATTGTAATCCCCAATGTTGGAGGTGGGGCCTGGTGGGAGGCGTTTGGATTGTGGAGGTGGATCCTTCACAAATGGTTTAGCACCATCCCCTTGGTGCTGTTCTCCTAATAGAGTTCTCACCAGATCTGGTTGTTTCAAAGTGTGTGGCATCTCCCACCTGTTTCTCACTCCTGCTTCTGCCATGTGAGATACCTGCTTCTTCTCTGCCTTCCGCCATGATTGTAAGTTTCCTGAGGACTCCCCAGAAGCAGAAGCCACTATGCTTCCTGTATGGCCTGCAGAACCAGGAGCAAATTAAACTTCTTTTCTTTATAAATTACCCAGTCTCAGGTATTTCTGTATAGCAGTTCCATAATGGACTAATACAAGCTCTAGCATGTGTCGATGTGTGTGCACACCACAGGCCACTCTTTCAGGGCCTTTGCCAAAGCAGCACTTTTTTATTTTGAGAGAAGGTCTTTCCCTGAACTCATATCTGCCTCCTTTCCCTACTAGAAGAGGCAAGAGCCTCTGTAGCCCAGGAAGGGGCTGAGTCTGGAATATCGAGTCCATGGTGGCTTACTTAGCACTGAGATTCTGTGGCTCTCTGTCACGCTAGAAGAGCAACTTTTGTGTATTACACCTATCATGTGAAGTGGCGAGGACAGAGAGTCCACGCCTCTCTGTTCTTCATTCTGGTTACATTCTGGATTCACGGCATCCAGAGAAGGCCTGAGGCTCCCTGATTCGTGTCATGAACAGAAAGCGGGGCAGAAGGCTGCTTAGTGAGGCCTTCTGGGTCGGGGTTCTGGTGAGCAGTGGACGCCCTCGGGCTACGGCTGGGCTGGGATTGCACACACTCTTGGAAATGCAGACAGAGCACACACAGCTGTGACACTGGGAGTTACAACCACTGAGTTATGCCCCATCTCCTCCTTGAAGTGGGGTCTGAATCACAATCTAGTGCTCAGGTCTCAAAACCAAAGTGCCTGGATGGGCCAGACCTACTTTCAACTCCTTTAGCTCCATTTGTCCAAGCCAGCAGGGAAGACCTACACTCCCACGGCCTGCTCTGTCGGGAGAGCAGAGGCAGCTCAGGCAGGTCCCTGAAGAGGGTGTTCAAGGATCAAGCTCTGTCTTAAAGCATGAAGGGCTCTCCAGGTGGGCATAGAGGAGTACGGGGGGCAGAGGTGAAGGTGAAAGTGTGGAAGCCTGGGGACAGGTGTGGCATGTTCAGGATCCAGTAGTTGGTGGTCTTCATGGGAAGTGTTGGGAGAAAGAGCTCAGGCTACAGGGCAGGGCAGAGTGTGAGCTGCTAAGGGACTTCCACCAGATTGCCTGCTGCAGGAAGGTTAGGGAGATCTTCCAGAGGAGAGCCAGAGGTCAGGGGGGCCTGGGGCTGGGGGAGGGAAGGAGGCTGTAGTCACACACCAGCCAAGGGAGGCCAGCCTGAATGAAGGTGGTCTATGGGTGGGGGGGTGCAGCAGGGACAGACAGATGAGATGGAGCACAGCCTCCTGCCTGCCATCTGCTACCCAGGAACCTGAATCCACCACCCGCTCAGGGTGGAGCTCACACAACAGCAGGGCCTGCATTGGTCACAGATAGCCATGGGTCCCCCCACCTCTTGTTCCATCCATTGGCCTCAGGCTCTGGAGGACGGAAACAAGCAGGGGGATCATCCTCATGGTGAAGAGGAAAGGCTGTCAGTGTCCGGGATTGGTTCCTATCCCTTTTGGAAAACTCCAGGGACCCACAGACTGGTTGGGTCCTGAGTGCTTCAGTAACTCCCCAGGGGCCTTCAGCTGGGTTCTTCTTCCCTCTGTGTTGCCACCATCCAGGCATGGGGGTCTCCCTGACCAGGCCCCTCATTCACTGTTATATGTACTTGTCAGGCACACACTGGTACTGGGCACTGGGCACTCTCTCAGGGAGAATGAGATTCAGTCCTTGTCCTAAGGAACCCACATGGGGCTAGGCTGAAGAATAAACACACACAGAAAAATGTAATGACACACTGTGGTCAGAGGGGGAAAGAACGGAAGCAAGTGCCTTTAGAGAAAAAGGAGTGAGGACTTACTGAGAGCGAATCAGAGAAGACATCCCCCAGCGGCTGCTTTGAAATTGAATCCTGAGAACCCATGGGAGTTGTTCAGGTAAAGAGTGAGGAGAGGTATTCCAGGTGCGTGGACAATTGCAGGACAAGCCTCTGAACAGGTAGGGCATGTGTGCCCTGGGGAGGCAGAGAACAGTCAGGGGGCTGCAGCACGGTACTCAGGGATGGCAGGGGGGAAGCCGGAGAGAAGCCAGGCCCTGGCGAGGCCCAGCTGAGGCCCTGGTGAGGTCCTGGTGAAGCTCTGGTGAGACCTGGTGAAGACCTGGTGAGGGCCTGATGAGGCCCTGATGAGGCTGTGATGAGCCCTGGTGAGGCTCTAGTGAGACCTGGTATAGCCACGGTGAGGCCTTAGTGAGGTCCTGATGCAGCCCTGGTAAGGCCCTGGGGAGGCCTAGTGAGGCCCTCATGAGGTTCTAGTGAGGTTTTCACGAAGCCGTGGTGATGCTCTGGTATGTCTGGGTGCCTGTGTCAGGGGTCATGTTCAGGGCCTCAGTGTCCCCAGGCCCAGCCCAGGTTCCATCACAGAGCAGACATGTGGGGATGACCATCCCCTAATAGAAGTGGTGATCTTTTAGTCCCAGGGCTGTGGGCTCTCACATCCCCTCCTCTGGGGCTGGAGTGGTAGTTGGGAGGTCCAGGCCTTGCCTGGGCTCCTGCTGGCCATGCCCCGCTTGCTGGCTTGGGCCTGCCTGCCTAATGGAGGAGGACCCCTGGCAGGCAACACAGGCACTTTTTCTTTGTTAATTACTACCTGACATTTTAATGTTCACATTTAATTACATTCTTCACCACTTGGTGCAAAAAAACCAAAAACACTTGAAGCCTTGGAGACCTATAAACCAAGTAAGAGAGCTTTGTAAAGCCCTTTGAAGTCCCTGCTGAAGCCCAAAATGTGTTTTCTCTTTGAATGTGCTGATTGTGTGATGGGGCTTTTGAAATGAGGAAAGGCTATGGGACCTGTGTGCACATTCACACTAAGCCCCCGCCACCAGCATACACACACGTGGGTTGGAGACACCCAGAAACCCACTGCCGCCCCACAGGCCCCCGAGCCTACACAGCTGTTTTTTTTTTTTTTTTTTTTTTTTCTGGGAAACAGCGGGAGTTAACCAGAAGAGTGACGGTTGTGCATGGACGGCCCTGGTTCACAGTCCAGCTCTGCCATCCCTAGCATGATACCTGGGTGAGTGAAAAAGTTTCCATTTCCTCCCCCACAAGGCAGTGGTGATGTCCCTGAATGAGCAATGCCCACAGAGCCTGCTGTGTAATACTGTCTTATCCACACTGAGTAAGTGTCTGCTTTAATCAGGTGACTTGCTACATGTTTGCCAAATTGCAAGTTAACTTTATATGCCTTAAAATGTTTTCCATGAAATGAATTCACTTTCCAGAGAAGAGTCCTCCCTGGGACACTATTTTATTCCTTTTTATGCTGTAAAACAGAATTCCCAAGACTGGGTAATATATAATAAACATTTATTGGATCATGGTTCTGGAGACTGGGAAGTCTAAGATTGATGGCCTGGCATCTTGTGAGGACCCTCTTGCTCTGTCATAGCATGGCAGAAGGGAAAAGAGAGGGTGAGAGACAACAAAAGATCAAATTCGCAGCATCAAGCCTTTTTTATAATCAGCATTAATCCTTTTATGAGGGCACAGCTCTCATGGCCTAAATACCTTGCAGTAAGCCCCACCTCCCAACACTGATGCATTGGGGATTAAGTTCCCAACACATGCTTTTGGGCGACACATTCAAACCTTAGCAGACACCGTGTGCTCATTGCTCCAGCACTACAGAACAGATTTGGAGCAGTCAGGTGGGGAAGCTCACTTTGGGTGCCTTCACATAACTGCATTTCTGACCTGCCCCATGACAGTTTTGCTGTTAAGATGCTTGTACATCTGACAGCAAGGTCCTTTTGAGGTTGGTCTACAGTTCATGCTAGCCAGATTCCTTGGCTCCCTCTTTATTTTCTGCTCCAGTCTGGGAGCAGAAAGGAATGGGCCATTGTGGCTGAGTGCATTTTCCAAAGATTGCACCAGCAGCATCTCCTTCCCACATGTTCTGCAATGAGACTTTGCCACTCTCCCTACAGGATGGGGAGGCCAGGCCCCTCCACTGTGAATCTTGGCAGGCTGTAGCCACTCGCTTGTAACGAATAGAATGCAGTGGAAGTGAGGCTGCGTGATTCTGGTTGGGTCAGAAGAGACTTTGTTTGTTCTCTTGTGGGATACTTCCTCTTGCAACTCAGCTGCCATGCCATGAGTCCACACCCAAGAGAGTGGCAGTCAACAGACATCTAGCTAAGTCCAGACTTGCAGTATTCTCAGCTCAGGCCGACAGATGACTGAAGTCATCTGAAGATTCTAGCCTCCAGCTGAGTCCCAGATGCCAGAGAGCGGAGACAAACCATCCCCTCCATGTCATTCAAATTATTGACCCACAACATCCATGACTATAATAAATTGACTTTTGTTTTGCACCACTAAATTTGAGGTGGTTTATAAACAGTGAGACAGGCATGGGGATGTCCAGACAATATACTGCTAGAGGTCAAACTGGGAGGTGGGTGATGAGTAGTGACCAGTGTGACCATGTAATTTATCCTTCAACCTGGGGCAGTTTGAGAGTGAAGTGAAGGTGGAAGAGAGACAGAGAAAGACAGAAAAACAGAGACAGAGAGAGGAACAGAGAGAGAGAGAAAAAAAAGGAGATCCAGATATCTATGTTTCTCTATCTGTATCTCAATGCCAATAGGTATATCAAAATAATGGCACAAACTGGAATTATCTTGGATCCCTGGTCACCCTAGGGATGGGCTGATTCATCACTGACTCTTTCCTTTTCTTCCAGCACTATAGAGGAAAAGCCTGGCCTTGGCTTTGGAAGATCTGGATTTATGTCCCTGTTGAGTCATTTTACTAGCTGAATGACATTGGATACATTACCTAGATAATCTTCCCAAACCTCAGTTTTCTAGTCTGTAAAATAGAAGTAATAACTCCTTTTATTTTGTTCAGCCTTTAAGTCATAGCAATCAATCTTTTGCCCTTACAATGACTGCTTCATGTCAAATCCCAAAGGCTCTGTTCAGTTCTCACCTCTCTGGCCTCTCTGGTATCCAGCCCTGCCAACTGCCCTTTTCTTGCAATATCTTCCTTTTAGTTTCTGCAGCATCTCTCTACTGGTTCTCTTCCTGCTTTTCTGGCTGCTATTTCCCAGTTTCCTCTATGGCTTTTCTTATTCTGCCCACAGTTTAATGGTTGGGCCTCCTGAGGACTCTGCCTAGGCCCAATTTGAACAACAGAGAGAAAATAGACTAAGCAAAAATAGCAAAGCCTGAAGCACCTGTGGGACTATAACAAAAGATCTAACTTTTGTGTTGTTGGAGTTGTAGAAGAAGAGGAGGAAAAGAATAGGGCTGGAAAAGTACTCAAAGATAGAATGTCCCAAAACTTCTCAAATTTGGTAAAAAACACAAATCTACAGATTTTTAAAGCTAAGTGACCTCAGCAGGATGAGCCATAGAAATCCATATCAAAGCACATCATAGTCAGCCTTTTGAAAACCAAAGACAAAGAAAATTGAAAGCAGTCAAGGAGAGATAACACCTGAGATACAGGGGAAAAACAATTGGAATGACCATGGATTTCTCATCAGAAACCATTGAGACCAGAAGGAAGTGACATTACATTTTTCAAGTGTTGAAGGAAAAAAATTTTCAACCTGGAATTCCACATATAAGTGATAATATACTTCAGAAGTGAAAATATCCTTCAGAAATGAAGGAGAAATAAAGATATTCTCAGACAAAAACAAATAGAGAATTTATTGACAGCAGATATATCCTAAAAGACTAGTTGAAGAAAGTTCTCTGAACAGAAATAAAATAACAAAAGAAAGGATCTTGGAACATAAGAAAGGAAGAAGGAACATGATAAGCAAAAATATTAGCAAATACAATTGACTTTCCTTTTCCTCTTGAGTTTTCTAAATTATTTTGGCCGATTAAAACAAAAATTATATCACTGTCTGATGTGGCTCTAAATGTATGCAGAGAAAATATATAAGACATCAATATTAAGAAAAGAGAGATAAATTAAAAGAAGGTGTTTTTTCTATACTTTATGCAAACTGGTAGGATGACATTAAGTACATTGTGATAAGTTATGTGTGTATATGTATACATATCTATATACATCTAGTAATACTTAGAGCAACCACTAAGAAAAGCTACACAAAATGATACACAAAAAACTAAATGTAATCAAATTATAACTCTAAAACTGCTTAAGTAGCCCATAGGTAGGCAGGAACAAAACAAAACTAAGAAATGCAAAACAGAAAACAAAAAAATTAAAAAGGCAGATGTAAAGCCTAAAATATCAACCACTTCATGAAATACAAATGGGTCTAAATATATCAATTAAAAGACAGGTACTGGCATAGTGGATTACAAAGCACTACTCAACTATATGCTATTTACAGAAAACTTGCCTTCAACATAACACTGTAGATGGGCTGAAAATAAAAGGATGGAAACCATATAGCAGGCAAACATTAAACAAAGCAGGAGAAGCTATATTAAGATCAGATAGATTTCAAAGCTAAGAAAATTACTAGAGGCAGGAGGGATATTATATAGTAAATCAACCAAGAAGACATAGCAATCCTAAATGTTTAATGGTCAAACAATAGAGCACCATAACACATGAAGCAAAAAATGATAGACCTGAAAGGAAAAATAAACAAATGTGTGATTGGTACTTCTCAAGTCTGAGAAACCATCACAGCCAAGAGGAGCCTAAAGAGATGTGACAACTAAAGGTCATGAATCCTGAATGCCATACTGAAACAGAAAAAGGACACTGGGCAAAAACTAAGGAAATCTGAACAAGGTATAGACTTGAGTTAAAGATAATGCATCAATATTTGTTCATTAGATGGAACAGACAAAACTGGGTGTGGGATAGATGGGAATGCCCTGTACTATATTTGAAACTTTTCTGTAAATCTAAGAGTTTTTTTTTTTTAAATGGCAAAATAAAACAAAACAAAAAAACCCAATACCCTTCTTTCGGATGTCCAATCCAGAAATAAAGTGGACAGAGTAGTTAACTGGGCTACTTCTTCTCATTCACTTCATTTTTTGACTCAATTTCAGATGAAGCCCTGTGGATTCTACTTCTGGATCATCTCATCCAAAATGCCACCCGTCAATTTCCACTGGTCCTCCTTGGTTCAGGGCATCTTCATCTTCCCCCTCCACTGAAGCAACAACTCCTCACGGATCTTCCTGCTTCCAATCTTGCCTTTCTCTTTTCTCTCTTACCCAAACACATAGGCATGTCCTCTTCAGATCATGAATAATATTCCTAAAACACAAACAGGATCAGATTCCCCCCTTGTAAAATTCCTTCAGTGGATGTCTTCTAACTTCAAGGGAAAGGCTAGGACCCTTGGATCTTCCAAATCCAGACAAGGCTGACTGCTCTAGCCTTCTTCCATCATCCACGACACCCATTTTGCACCCAATGCTCTAGGCACTGGGAGCTACTGACAGTTCCCCTGACCTGACAAACTGTTCAGACATCCACACATTTCCTAGTGCTGTCTGCACCTGCATAAATTGCCCTCTGCTTTCCTCATGTCCCCTCTACTGTTAAAACTCTTATTACTCATCTCTTATTACTCAGCTCCACTGTTCTCTTCTCGCTCTACAGAAAAGGTTCCAGGCTCCAGTTATGACTCTCCTCTATGTCCCAATCAGAACACATTCGGTTCCCATTAGAGTCTCTAGAACAGTCTAATCTTGCATTACCTTTTCCTCTATAGGACCACAGCTTGTTGAAGAAAATGAACAGTCTCCCTGGTACCATTTGTTTTTGTATCCCCAGCGTCTATGGCATTGAGTACATAGAATCCTTGGGATGACCAGCAATTGAGCTGTGGGCAGAACAAGAACAATCAGCAAAGGAGACTGAGAAGCACCAGCCAGAGAAGCAGGAGGAGAACCGGTAGAGAGACAGCTACTGCAGCCACCAAAGGGAAGAATGTAGGCATCTGGTTGGGTTGGGCTAGATTTGTTAGGTCTGCATGAGGCCTCAGGATGACCCTGTGAGAGCACCCCAAGTCACCCAGGAGAGCCAGCAGAGCATCTGTGTATGACATATGACCCCCCTACCACCACCCTTGACTGTTCAAACTGGAGAAGGGCTGAAAACACGTGGGCAGCCAAGCACCTTTTATGGGCTTCTGGAAGGTCATCTCAGCCACAGCATCAAGTACACCACGTGATGCTCACTCACAGTATGAGCCCCCATGAGGAAAGCAATGACCCCAACACCGAGAGCATGGTAGGGTCCCATCTGCTCCCACATGGCAGACAGGCCCTGAGGAATGAGCATGACTGGGTCTGCCAACCAGATGCAGATGCAGGGTGGTATGGTTGAATCAGGCAGATGGCTGTAGGATCAATTCTCCATCTCACCATTTTTTTGTTGGGTAATTCTGACTAAGTTAGTGAACTTCCTTAGCTTGCTTTGTACCATGGAGACAAAGCATCCACCTCACACAATTGCTAGAGCATGCAGGCGAGGAAGGACTTGACATCTATTGTAGCTGATGATAAAGACACACTAGTGCTCTCTTCTTGTGCATGTTCTTAGTCTTACAGATGTATGCTGATTTTGAATATAAAACCTATATAGTTGATGTTTACTTTTTGGATATCATAATGACCCTAGAGCCCACAGGATATATGATATGAACATTCATTCCTTCAGCTAATATTTATTGAGCATCTGTGCTAAGTACTGGGAAGGCAATAGTGATTATCCAAAAGTTACATTTTCCTGTGTGTTGAAGGTGCTTCATTGAGGAAGACAAATGTGTGAGCTTCTAGGCAGGAGAAATGACATTCACAAAGACACATACTGTGTATAATTGGAGGGTTAGAAGATGGCAGAGATGAGAGATAGCAGGGAAGTTGCACAAGGGCCGGGGAATGGACCACAGAGAGTGTTGAATGCCACCCTCAAGATAGCAGCCCCTGTGGGCCATGGGCAGGACAGTGACAACTGACTGCTTCCCTTCCCTCTCTCTTTTTTTTTTTTTTGGTCTACTTTTAGTGTTTAAAATTTCATTTAATTAATGAATCAAAGTTGGCAACAAAAGATTTTGCTACATTTGCCTGTCCCCATTCTTGACAATTCTCTCTGAGGAGGAGCACTGGGATACTCGTACTGTCTGGCATCTATTAGGTATTGTTTAATATCTGTTCAAATGAACAAAATGTACTTGTATTGAGTTGAACCAAAGTGAAGCCCTTTGGGACAACTTTGGAGCAATAGTGGATTATATTATTCTGGATGACTTATGAAAAATATTTACCCTTAATCAGTCTTAGATGAACTGAAAATTATTCATATTCAGTTCAGTTAATGGTGGTTATTTAGCTAAGTCTTGATTACGTATAACGGACAGGAGCTAGTCAACAGATAACGACGTGGCCCTGGGTTTCCCTCTGCCCTGGCCTGAACATCCTTTTTATGAAAGGACACTTTCCTGTTTGCACAGCAGCCAAAGACTCACATGTGAATTCTTTATACACACTGCAAGCAATCCAAGCATCTGACTTCCATTCTTCACTCACAGCTGGGAGCAAGTGCGAGAAATCAGTGGAAAGCTGGAGGTTTGTTAACAGGGGGTTTATTTTGGCACTCAGTTGCAATTAAATCCGGTGGGTTAAAAGCTTCTGAATGTATTACCCTCTTTTAAACAAGCCACTTTTAGAGTGTTTCCACAATGAACAATATTCATCACCAATGTTATATATGGCTGACTTTCACTCTCAAATAATACCTTCTTTCCTTGGAAGGAAAAATAACTTTCCCATCCTTATAATTGAATCCAAACATCTGTCACCCACAAAAGCATGGTTTTAGAGGTTGATTAATGGATATCTGGCTCACAGAGTACACAGAACCACACTCATTTGCAACAAATTTACACCCACATCCACACACGCTTAGGCACATACACCAATACGCATGCCCCAAATGCGTTCCTCCAAAAAACACGTTTCCATTATTATTTCTTTTAATAAAATTAAGACAACAATAAAGAAAGAGATGTAGGCAGAATAGTAAAAAAGCAATGACTTGGAGTCCAGAGACCTCAGGTCTGATCATGACCTTTGATGAGTAACATAATCTCTCCAGCTCTCAATTTCCACACATGAAAAATATGAATGATGAAACCACCTCCATCATTTAACGCTTATAACCCACCCACGACCTGACATGTTCATGCATTTGTGCCTTCGTGTGAGAGTTCCTCTGCCAACTGTGTTCCACAAGACCCTCATCATCTTTCAGAACTCAACAGATATACCACCTCCCCAAAGATTCCCTCCCTGGTTCCCCCAAGCAGAATCAGCAGCTCATTCTCAATCATTCCAGAAACCTTGCATGCAATCAGTTTTGTTGCAGCTTTCATTGCCTAGTACAGCAACCACCTCACCTAAACTATTAACCCACAGAGAACAGAGCAGGTCTGATTGTTTTCGTTTCCCTGGTGGAGAGAAAAGGAATAGCACATGAAGTTCTAATAAAAAGTTGAGGGAAAAAACAATTGAATGAGTCATTACTTGAATGACACAATATCCTCATATGGCATAAGAAAAGCTCCCATCTGGCCTGCAGTCTCTTCCCCTCTGCAACACTGAGACCTTGGTCTTGCTGAAATCTGGTACTAGTCCCATCATGTTCTTGGCCCATCACCTTCAGGGTACAGTCCAGATTCCTCATCAAGGCAACCTGTTTCTCTCTCTTCACGACTGAGTTGCCACCTCTTCTGCTGCTCTCCTCCCATCCCCCCCCACCTGCTATGTTCTAGGATACTCAGCCAAGGTTCCTGACACACCATGCTCTGTCTTACCTCTGGGTCATCCCTCTCTCCTACAATGCCATCCACCTTCCTCACTTAGCCAATCCCTACCTGTCTCCCAGACTTACCTAAGATGATTTTTCCTCCAGGAAGCCTTCCAGGGTCCCAGAATCCTCTTATTCTCTGTCTGCCAGAATGCCATGGTTGTCTCTAATAGGACCATTTGTTTCAGGGTCTGTGGGCTCCTTGAAGACAGAAACTGGGACCTGCTCACCTCTATCCCCTGCCCCATGCCTGATGCTCACTGGCCACTCAGTAAGCATGTCTTGCTGTGAGTGGGTGGGAAGATGAATGAAGAGTCCAAGGTGATCAGAAGAGGGTCAGATTCTATAGGGCAACTCTAAAGCATGTGCATGCCACACCACCAGCTGAGGGTTTCCTTCTTGCCCTTTGAGGAAGGTTATTTTCTTCTAGACCTTAACCAGCTTCTGAGAAAAGCATTCTTAAAATCTCCCATTGTAGCTATTAGTTTTTCAAATTCTCCTTGTAATTCATTTTATGTGTCTGTGCACATATGCCTATATTTATATAGTTATGTGTGTACAGACACATACACATAGTCACATATATATGTATGTACTTATAAGTACATATTCAGTAAATACACATCGAAGCTGTGTTGCTAGGTGTCTGCAAGTTTTTGATTATCTTAACTCTGCAGTAGAGCCAGACTTTGCTTAGATTATTACTTTTTATCCCCTCCCCTCCCTCAGCACACACACTTTTATTTTCAAACTTTGTGTTTAGTTTTATTTGGTTAACTCTTTTGTAGGCAGCTTATGCTAAAATTTTAAAAATTGAATTTGATTGTGTTTTCTAGTGAGGTAACGTAATTCATTTAGGTTTACTATTATTTCTGCTTTTTAATGTGTTCCATTTCTTGTGCTTTTTTCTTTTTTTGCTGCCTTTTTCTACCTTCTTTTCTTCCTTCTGCTGGATTAATAATGCTAGATGTCTTCCTTTTTCCTATTATTTGCTTTGGAAGTTGGAGATTCTATTACAATTGGGTGGAATGGATTGTCCCCTAGGATTTTCACTTTACAAAATCACATTTGTATTTTCAAGCAGTATCCAAAATTATTCAGTATATCTGTCTTCATTCCAAATATGACACTGCTGTTAGCATGCTTCAAATGCCCTTCACACACCCCTGCTCCATTATCTGTGTTATTGCTCTATAACTTTAGTTCCATATTTATTTTTTCTATCAAGAATTAATTGCATCTACCAACATAGTTTACCAATTTCTTTAATCATCATTTCTTCTTTTATTCTACTCCTCTGAATTTAGTTTCCTTCTTGCTAAAATTTATCTTTTAATAGTTCTTTCAGTGGAAGTATAAACTCTCTTATTCTTGTATGTCTGAAAATGCCCTTAATTCAGATACTCTGGAATGACAGTTAACTGGGTGCAGAATTTAGACTCACAGCTCCTTTGAAGATGACTTTCCATTTTCTCCTCACCCCTATTGTGGCTGATTGGAAGTCTGCTGTCATTCTGGGTATAATTCTTTTCTAGAAGTCTTAGTCTGTTTAGGCTACTATAACAAAATCTTACAGGCTGGGTGGCTTATAAACAACAGAAATTTTTTTCTCACAGCTATGGAGGCTGTGAAGTCCAAGATCAAGGCTATGGCAGATTCAGTGTCTAGTAAAAGCCTATTTCCAGGTTCATAGATGGCACCTTCTCACTGTGTTCTCATGTAGTGTGTCAAGGAATCTTTTTGGGGTTTACTTTATAAAAGCATTATGGGCTGGGCATGGTGACTCATACCTATAATCTCAGCATTTTGGGAGGCTGAGGCAGGCAGATTACGTGTGGTCAGGAGTTTGAGACCAGCCTGGGTGACACGGTGAAACCCCATCTCTACTACAAACATAAAAATTAGCCAGGCATGGTGGCACTCACCTGTAATCCCAGCTACTCAGGAGGCTGAGGCATGAGAATAACTTGAGCCTGGAAGGCAAAGGTTGCAGTGAGCCAAGATCGTATCACCAGTTGCCATGAAGTGAAGTGTGTGATTAACCTTGTATACAAGGTCCCTCACTTGTTTTATCTATGTGTTTATTTTATTTTACCATGATTTATTTATCTCCCCTCTCCCACAGAAGAACCACTCCTGTGTGTTTAATGTGTATTATTTTGTTCATATGTGATATTAAAACATGTATTGTTTTCTGAACATGTATTTTTAATTTATGGAAACAATCATATGTTATATATGTCACACTGTATTTTGTAAAAGCCACACATATTGTTGTGTGCACATCAAGTTCATTACTTCCAATTGCTGCATATTAATGCTTGGTGTACTCCAACCAAGTGTTACCAATTCATTTCCCAGTGATAGCAGCCAATCTTCTCTATCTCCTTGACACTACAGATAAATCCCACTTGTATTTGTCCTCTTACTGGATGGTGAACATTTCTTTGAGATATCCCTATTCCTACTTCTATACAGATATCTATCTATCCATCTCTCTCTCTCTCTGTCTCTGTCTCTGTCTCTCTCTCTGTATCCATCTATGTCATCTACCTATCTCCAGGAACATAACTAAATTAACTAGTGCAAGATTGCCTTTCAGAATACTAATAGCTTTTACTTCCACTAGCTATGTTTGAGGTTCCTATATCCTTATATCCTAATGAACATTTGATCCTAATCAACATTTGGCTTTATCCAATTTTTTTAATAGTCTTTGCTTGCTATATATCTCTGTGTGGAATTATGCATAAATTTTCCAATGTTATTTTCCATTTTATTAATTGTGTCTTTTACTGTGTCCAGTTTATTTTCATCTCATCTACTGAACTTTCAGTCTTTCATTTTAAAGATTATATTTTTCATTTCATGGGCTTTTTATTTTTTCTGTATTCCCTGGTTTTTTATTCATATTCACCAATTTTTGTTTTATAATCAACTGGCATTTTGATTGATAGTATTTCTTTCATTATTTCTTGGAGAACTGCTTAACATCTTCATTTTTAAATCCAACTTAAATTGTAAGCCATTCTTCCCCAGCCCCATATTCTGAATTGACTTGACTTTGCTTCATTTTTTTCTATAGCACTTACTAATTCCTAGTGTACTATATAAGTCAGTTTGGCTATCTCCTTCCCCTGATCCAGGCAGGGACTTCTGTCTGCTTGTCCATGCATCTCTGGTACCTACAACAGTACCGGGCACTGTAAATGTGTAGCTTCCCAACACACTTGTTGAATTGATCAGTGAATGGATTGGTCTATGTTATCTTCATTTCCTCTGAGTGAATCCTTTGGTTGTTTTGTTTGTTGGATGATTGTTATAGTGGCAGCTTTCCTCACATGCTACAAATTTCCTACTGTGCCCATGGAGTGGTATTGGTTTTTGTTTTAGTCGCCTTTTCCTGTCCCTGCATTCACTTCTCCTGCCTGGTAGTTTTGCTGTTGCCTTTACCCAACCCCTGGGTTTTCTGCACTATCAATGCTCTCATATTTGTGGCCCACGGTTTGCACCCATAGATATATCACTGATCCTGTGCCCAGGCCAAAGCACAGCTTGTCGTGGCTCCCAGAGGATGAATGGATACCACCTTTCCCTCCCGCTACCCCAGGGAAATGTTCATCACCATCTGCAGCCACAGGAAAACCATCCCAGGCTTGATTTCGTGTCTGTGTGCCCAGAAGCCCAATGAACTTGTGGGTTTCACACAGGGAAGCTGGCTGTGGACCACTCCCCAACAGTAGGGTGAGCTTGGGCCTTGTTTCCAGTGGCAGTTGGCTTTGTGGGACCAGCATCCATTTCTGCAGCTTCAGCCCTGGGCCATGTGAGTTCACATTCTGTCTCTTGTCAGTGTCAATGCTTATTTTGTTTGTGAGTGTAGCTCTAGCTTTTCAACATCTTAAATATATCCCTAAAATAACTTTTTAAAACCACCTTATCGTCATTTCAATGAGTTTCACAAGACTATTTTGAAATTTGATGATCAAGTGTTGATCTTTTCTTTCTCTTTGCATTTTAGCTCCATCACCATCCTCTGAGCCCATAAAAGCTGGCAGAAAACACTCCAAACATCAGACAGCATTATCCTGCCTCAAATACCCTTGCATCTGTTTTCTTTACCTCCTACTTTTTCACCGGGCATCTCAGACATCATCTTCTTTGAGCAAGATGTCTAGGTTTTATGCCTGTATCAGTCTGCTTAAGCTGCCATAACAAAAGAGCACAAACTGAGTGACTTAAAGAACAGAAATTAATTTTCTCACAGTTCTGGAGGTTGGAAGCCTGAGATGAATGCAGTAGCAGGTTTGGTTTCTCCCACACTCTCTCTCTCTGTGGCTTGCTGGTGGCTGCCTCCCTGCTGTCCTCACATGGCATTTTGCCTGTATGCACACCCTCAGTGTCTCACCCTTGTCTTATAAAGCTACTAGTCAAATTGGATTAGGGCCTACCCTTTTGACTTCATTTAACTTTATTTCTTCCAAAGATTTTACCTCCAAATACAGCAACATTGAAAGTTAGGGCTTCAGCATATGAATTTTAGGAGGACGCAATTCAAACCATAAAACTCCTACTAAAACCCTATGTTATAATTGAACAGAAATAATGAGGCAAATAGATATTCATGCATTTGGTCTTTCTCTTCTTGTAGTCAATGGTCTTCACAACAAGAATGAAGCAATGTCTTTCGTGATTTGAAGTTCATAAGCACCATCCCCTTGCAGATATGCTGTAATGTTCAATGATCTCTGTGATTGTGTGTTATGAGCGTATGGAAGTGGTGTCCATTGAGGCTTAACTTCAAATTATTTTAGTAAGATTAAATGCCGGTTATCAGTGAAAACATCACATTACCTTGGAGTAGATGTTCATTGATAACTAGATTTTAACCAGGACCCTTTGCGTAACCAGATGTCAGCAAGCAAGTGCCTGTAGCATTTACAGCATATGTTTACTGTTCTGCATTGAGAAAGCCACGTTTTCCAATATTCCTCATGATTTCTGGGAAGAAGTCAAAATCTCAAGCCCTCCCCCTTTGAGGCTCAATGTTAGGGAGTGGATTAAGGAGGATCCTATTGGGGAAAGATGACAAGAGCGAACAGGGGAGTGAGTCCCTGATGGCAGATGCGCCGCGAAAGCAGAGAGAGAGGGACTGGCCAACCTGGCCCAACTAAGGACCTGGGTGGCCAAGAGAAGATGTGGGTGAAGCTGACAAACCTGCTGTCTAGTCTCCATGGGCATGTCTCGGGAACATGTGTGAGTGTAAGGGTGTCTCCATGTGCATGTGTGGGTAGGTAAGTCAAAGTAGCCATCTACCTGAATAATTTAACACTGGGAGTCCAGGCACATTCCCCAGGGGATCCACCAGTGCTGAGCATCACTAAGCAGGTCAGGGAGCCCCTCCCTGTCTCCGGTCCTGAATCACTGTTGCCATGCACCCAGAACTTTCTACATCTGACCAGGGCTTCCCAAACAGTGTCTAACAGCAGGAGAGGTGCTCAGAAGAGAGTGGCACCATGGTAGATGCTGGTGAAAGTAACTGTCCTGCCCTGGGGCCTGGGCCAGCCTTTGAAGAGTCTTTGGATGATCCAACCCCAGGTGTGTGGAGTATGCTACCTGGGGAGGAAAAAAGGAGTATGAACACATGCTATTTTTAAATTTAAATATTAGAAGCAATGAGACTTTTTTTGTACACCAAGCTCAGGAATTGCCACTACTATTTTGAAGTCAAGGTAATCAAGGCAAAAATATTTATTTATAAAATCAAGGCAAAACACATTTATAGATCAAATGTGTTTAGTTAGCACCTATTTTATGCCAGAACCTGAATTAGGCAGTGGGTACACAGAATCAACATGGCCTCCCCACAGGGAATGCCCAGATGGGCAAAGAAACACCTTAATCATCTGTGCTGATGCCATGTGACACATGCAGTGTGATGATGCCTGCAGGGCTGGGAGGGACGGCTTTTTGCAGGAGTGGCCCAAGGGTGGTGACAGGGTTTTGAGAAGTAAATAAGAGCTTATCAGGTAAAGAGAACAGCAGAAGAGGCTCCCTTTGGTCAGGTATCAGCCAGGTGTCTTTATTTTAGTTCTCTGAAAGGAAGTCTTTCATTAAGTGGGTGGGACTCAGCCCATCTGTGACCACCGATGGTTCCAGGGGGACCTGGCAGTCACCACCCCAACAAATGTAAAATCTGCAGCTGGGGCATCTGTATGTTCAGTGAACTTCCGCATTGGAACTCTCTATCCTGTGCTCAGCATGTTCCTCCACACATGGGAACACTTCCCATGAATCTGGCCAATCTGGAGGTGGTGCTGGAGATTCAGAGACCTCCCCACACCAGCCTGGCGGGCCCCTCTGCCCAGAGTGGAATGAACCCCAGGTGGAGCCCGATCACTGGCTCCTGCCTCATCTGCTTTTAATCACCCCCTCTCCGCAGTACATCCCATTATGTTAACAAAACATTTTTGCAATTGCCCAGTGCTTGCTCCTGGGTCAGAGAGCTCACCTCTATGAGCGAGGTTGGAAGGGTGATGCATCCTTGCCTGGGCACATTAGTAAATCAAGATTTTTCTAGGTCTGGGCGTGCTGCCCCGGTGCTGGCAAGCCCTGCAAGGGACCTGTGACTTCCAGAGCAATCTGGTCTGTATCAGTTGAGCACTCCCTGGGCCTCAGCTGGCCAGCAGGATGCTCTGGCAGAGGTCTGTGTTCTAATGAGGCTCTGTTTGTCTAAAGATCACATTTTGGTATCCTTGGGGGAGGCTGCTAACAGAATCAGGGAGCATCCTGGATCCTTCATCCCACAGTTTCTTAAGTTGCTGTCAACAGGACTTTGGCAAAACCTGCTCTTCAATTCTCCAAATAAGTTACAGAAAGAGAAGCTTTCTGTGCCACAGCCACGTCAGCAACCAGGCAACCGCCCCAGGAAGCCCCTATGTCCCTGGCTGAGGAGCGCTACTTGTAAGCCGGTGTTGTTTGAAGCCAGGATCTTAGCATTAGGATGTGTTGGAAAGGGAGGCATTCCAACACCACCTTCTTATTGTGGTGCTAGAGTGCCCTGGGAGTTTTCCAAGAAGCAGGGGCATTGGTAAGAAAATGTGCAGGTGGCAGATGACTGTCCTCTCCCCTGGGGGAGGTGAGGACAGGATGCTGAGGGACCAGAGAGCACAAGGGGAAATATGTCCCTCAATGGGCTCAGCTGACTGTCCTGGGAGTTTCTTGTGCTGATCCCTCACATCCAGGCCCCCGCTGTGAACTGTGTTTTCCAAGGATTGAATATACTTCCCTGGCAGAGGGACGAGGCAGGAAGTGGGCTCCGTTGGACAGGGTGCAGGCCATGTTCCTTAACATGGGCCATGGCCCCTGGGGACCCATGGAAGGCTCCTACTTCCCTCCAGTCAGACAAGCTGTATAGATGCACCTATATTTATTAAGCTCGTTTTCTATGACAGATCACCAATGGCTACTGAGCTTACAGCTCCTCCCATGGAGTGCTGGAATCTCTCTCAACCCCCTAGGATCTGGGCTGGCCTGTGACTTGCTTTGGCTAATGGGATAGTAGCAAATGTGGCACAAGCACCGACTCTCTTCCTCACTCGCTTTCCCCATTGCTGCTCTTAGAGCCCTCCTGCCATGCAATTAAGTCTAGGGAAACTTCTGGACAATGAAAGACAGGAAGCCCGGCCCCCTCCTCTTCCTCTTTCTCAGCCCTTCAAATGTACTTTCAACATCCCTATCAATCCACCAGTATGACTCAGGGGTTATGTTTTTGGTTTTGGTAGAATGGAAATGACTTCCCCATGTAACAACTTAGGGTGTGTCTGTTATCCCCACCAGACTACATACTAGATCCTCAAAGTATGGAATATGTTCATTTGTCTCTGTAGCTCATGCTTACAGCAAAGGAGCTGACACGCAGTAGGTCTTCAATATACATTTGTGGAAGGAAGACAGGATGGAGGGAGGAAGGGAAGGTGTGAGGAGGGAAGGTCCCCACCGGGACCCACACACAACATTTTTAATGTAATAACTACATAAACAGTATTGTCAGGACTTCTTTAATTTAACACAACTTCATAAAATCTCAGATTGGGAAGAGACCTTGATATTCATAGCTGCTTTTTCACAATGACTTTTCTTCGCCTGACTCTCGACAGTATTGTGAAGCAGTCATACAAGGTCATTTTCATTCTTATCTCACAGTGAGGAGAATAGGGCAAAGGACTTAAATGACTTGCCCAGCATCGTGACACTGTTGTGTGTGGACGGCAGAACTCAAGCCAGGATTTCTAACTTCAAACATCCCCTACCATCCTACCTGGGGGTCCTCAGGGTCAGTGCTTCCTATGTGCCAGTTATTGGAGTGACACCTTCAAAAGTTTTGCCATTTCCACATACCACTTGCCACTGTCATTTTACTTACTTTATTTTCTTTACACAGACACATTTTAACTTTGGTGTATTTATTAGATTTTAGTTAAGCTTTTTTATTTTGAGATAGCTGCAGTTTCACATGCAGTTGTAAGAAATAATACCTAGAGATCCTTGTACCCCAGTTCCCCAATGGTAACAACTTACCAAACTATAGTACTATTAGCACCAGGATATTGACATTGATACAGCCAAGATACATAACATTCCATCACCACAAAGTTTTTCCTATTGTCCTCTTGTGGCCACACCCACTTCCCTACCACTCCCAGACCCCCCTTATCCTTGGCAACACTAATTTGCTCTCCATTTCTATAAGTTTGTCATTTAAAGAATGTCACATAAGTAAAATCTTTTGGTATGTCTAATAACCTTTTGAGATTGGCTTTCTTCATTCATCATCACTCTCTGGAGATTCATCCAGATTGTCGCATGTTAGACATAAAAGTTAAATAAACTTCCTTTTCATTACTAAGTGGTATTTGGTGATGGTATTCCATTGTCTACCTATTCACCATTGAAAGACATCTGGGTTGTGCTTTCAGTTTTTGGCTATTAAGAATAAAGCTATTATACACATTTTTGTCCAAGATTTTGTATCGATTTGCTTCCTTTTATCTGAGAAAAATGTCCAGGACTGCAATTGGTTGCACGGTAGTTGGATGTTTAGTTTTTGTAAAAAAAATTGACAAACACTTGTCAAGAGTGGTGGTAGTGTTTTATACTTCCATCAGCAATGTGTGAGTGACCCCGTTTCACCAGATGCTTGCCAGCATTTGTATGGTCACTATTTTTTTTTTTTGGCCATTTTGGATAGGTGTGTAATGATATACCATGGTGGTTTTCATTTGCATTTCCCTAATGGCTAATAAACTTGAACATCTCTTGATGTGCTTATTTGATAAATGTATATCTTCCTCAGTAAAATATCTCATGACTTTTTCCCATTTTCTGATTTGATTGAATTTTTTACTATTGAATTTTAAGACTTTCTTACATATTCTAGATACTATGATGTTGTCACACGTGATGTTTGCAAACATTTTCTTTCAGTCTGTGGCTTTTAAAAAAGTTATCAATAGGCTTTTTGTAGAGCAAAAGTTTTTATATTTAAGAAGTCCAATTTATCAATTTTTCAATTTATGGGTTGTGCTTTTGGTATCAAGTCTAAGAATCCTTTATCTCATCCCATATCCTGATGATTTCCTTCTATTTTCTTTTAAGTCTTATAGTTTCATGTTTTATATTTAAGTCCATTATTTATTTATTTATTTTTATTTTTTTAGAGGGAGTCTCGCTCTGTCGCCCAGGCTGGAGTGCAGAGCCGTGATTTAGGTTCACTTCAACCTCCACCCCCCGGGTTCAAGTGATGCTCGCCTCAGCCTCTTGAGTAGCTGGGATTACAGGCACGTGCCACCATGCCCACCTAATTTTTGTATTTTAGTAGAGACGGGGTTTCACCATGTTGGCCAGGCTGGTCTCGAACTCCTGACCTTAGGTGATCCACCCGCCTCAGCCTCCCAAAGTGCTGGGATTACAGGTGTGAGCCACTGTGCCTGGCCCATGATGTATTTTGAGTTAATTTTTGCAAAGGGTGTAAGACTTAGGTTGAGGGTTTTTGGCTTTTTTTTTTTTTTTTGCCTATGAATATCTAATTACTTTAGCACCATTTATTTAAAAGGCTCTTTTCTGCAATGAATTACTTCCACATTTCTGTCAAAGATTAGATAAGCATATTTTTCTGGATCTGTTTCTTGGTTATTTATCCTATTGTATTGATCTATCTATGTGTCTAGCCTTCCACCAATACCACACAACCTCAGTTACTATAGGTATACAATAAGTTTTGAAATCAGATAGACTGATTATTCTCACTTGATTGTTCTTTAAATTTTTTGATTTAGTTATTCAAGTTTTTGTGCCTTTTCATGTAAATTTTAGAATAATTTTCCCCTGCCAAAAAAAATATAAATCTTGCTAAGGTTTTGATAGAATTGCATCAAACCTGTGTGTCAATTTGGGGAGAACTGACATCTTCAGTTCACTGCATCTTCCAGCCTATGGTATGTCTTTCCATTTGCTTAGATCTTCTTTGATTTCTTTAATCAGTATTTGTAATTTTCAGCATGCAAGTCCTATGCATATTTTGTTAGATTCACATCTAAGTATCTTATTTTTGAGCAATTATAAATGGTATTGTATTTGATATATTTGTTTAAAATAAAACTTTGTTGTTCCATAAATGAAAAACAGTTATCACTTCTCATAAAATAGGGAATAACTACAAAATCTATATAATTTAACTGAAAGAAAACACACTTTTTTAAAAAAATGGTCTGTGTGCTTTATAAAATCAGCGCATGGACCACCAATCGTGTATGTGCCACACTTTGGAACGCAATCAAGCCTCCAGTGGTTCATGACTCACCACACCAATAAGACATTCCTAGAATATAGCTGTGGGTGCCTTACATAAAAACCCTCAGGGCTGGGAAACTCAACACCTCGGCAGCTCATTCTATAGTCAGACAGTTCTGATTGTTGAGAACTCCTTTCTTTGGTTGAGCTGAAACCTATAGTCCTGTGATTCCCGCTGGTTCCAAGTTCTGGGGTAGAGGGCCAGATGGTGCTGGTACCTTCAATGTGCCTCCAACTATGACTTGGACAGTGTGCTCTCCTTGCCTGCAGGATGCCACTTTCAGGAACTGGGCAGTATTCGTAAGCCCTGGAGTCTTACTAACTGGCTTCAGATGTCTTGTCTACCGTCAGTGCCCCAGCAGCCCTTCAACTGGCTGGGAGGTGACCACGACATCAGCCTTCAGTTGTCCCTCTGTCCCACCATGCTGCCCAGATCTGGTAGACCTCAGGCATGTTTATTTTTGCAGCCCAGGTATCCTCTCAGGACATGATGGAGGAAATAAATCAGTTTGTTATTCATTCAACCCACCCTCAAGTGAGCAGGGGACTCTTCCAGAATCTGGGGACAGCTTGAGGCATAAAGTGCAGCCCCCACCCTGCAGGACTCAGAAACACGTGTTGGTGACAATCATGCACTCATGAATCACCAAGGCTAACATGAACTCTATGCAAAGAGCTGCAGGCAACCAGAAGAGGCAGCAGCCACGTTTCCCTGCAGTGCAGGGGACATCCAAGAGTGCTTGATCTTTACAAGGTCCTAAAAGGTAGAGACATTTATTCCCATTCTATAGTTAGAAAACTGAGACTTATACATAGTTTTCCAAGATCTCAAAGTCAGTAAATGACAGAAATAGTTTTGGCTTTCAAAGTCCTAGCCCCTTTTTCTTATTAAGCAAATGGAAGGCTCTCAGTACTTGTTGAATGAATGAAAAGAGGTAGAAATGAATTCTACACTGTCTGCCTAGAAGTTTCCTCAGAGGCAAGAAAGAGCAATTGTGCTCATGCATCCTTCCGTGGGGCTCTGCAGTACTCCTTCCCGGCTTGCCCTGGGAACCCCAGAAGAACACCTGTACCCACAGCCTTGGAGGAGCCCCTCCCTCTGTGGGAGGCCTGGAGCCTCTTGGCATTACCGGGCTGGGCTGTTGATTTTGTTCAGTCACACTCACCCAGGGAATGACTTTGATAGACAGTTTTGTCTGAACCTGGCCCTCAGAGGCTGGGGGTTAGTAGGAAGTATGTAAGAAAGCCTGGGGCAGGGGGAAGAGCAGCCCCAGAGTTCACAGCACGACATCTGCTGCCCAGAGAAGTGAAGTACTTTGTGCAAGATACACGTCTATCATACAAGGAGCCAAGATTTGGACCTGAGGTTTTCTTGGGCCCTTCCCACATGCCCCCGGCCTCTGCAGAGATTCAGAGGAAAGAATGGGAAGGAGCAGCCAACCCGACTGCAGCGTGATCACGAGAAGGAGGGCTCTGCTGTGCCCTGTGAGGCCACCCTAGGGCCCCTGGGGCAGAGAGCTCGCGTGTGTCTCTGACTTGCCTGATGGTCACTGCCAGGCTGCCTTGCCTGCCTTCAGAGCTCTAGACAGAGGCCCCTTTAAACTTCCTCCTCGGCCGGGCCAAGACGCTGCAACAGCTCAGCGCAGCTCCCAGCGAACCCCGAGTGAACCCTCGGGGCTTTATTTTCATTTCTTCTTGGCAGGACGTAACTTCCTGCTTCTAAGAAAAACATCTTTAAACAGAGCCACGAACGGTTCCAGGGTGTCCCGCACATCCCCCGCTCGACGGAACAACAGCGCAATGAGCTGCGTGGAGTGGATTGGAAGCACATGGAGCCTGTTTCCTTTTAAAATCCCCCAGGGGCTCAGCCTGGAGGAGCCAGGGTGTTTGATAAATCATGCTGGAACTTTTATCAGGTCCAGTGTGTGTGAGCAAAAGCCAGAAGGGGAGGGAGGGGGTCCCCTAGGGCCCCCAGAATCCAGGCCAACTGGAGGCCTAGACAAGAGGAGGGATCTGAGTCTTGAGCACCTAACTGCATGTGCCTGCGGTGCTGACTCATCCAGGGCCAGCGGGAGAAGTGCCCCAGGACCTGCCCTGAGCCCTGTGGAGGCAGAGACACAGCTGTCATAGACCAGGCGCCACTGGGGAATGTGGTAACCAGGAGGAAGGTCTCACTGGCTAAGGGGGCTTCACTGTTACCCTTGCACTCTCCTAGTACGTGCCTCTTCAGACCAAGCAGAGGGGAATTTCTGCAAGCCCAGGAAGAGCCTTCTGGATTCTTTTCCTTTCTTTTCCTGCAGTACGGGTATATCAGGGCCTGGCCTCAGCCCAAAGCATCAGGGAGCTCAGAGCGAAGTCTGGCCTTGGGTCCTGGGGAAAACATAGAGGCATGCAGTGGGGCGGGAAGGGGCAGTGAGGAGCCGAGGAAGGAGGCTCTGGGAGTCTTAGGGGTCTTGGCAGCATGGAAGTGAGAGGTGAAGCCAGCTGGTCTTCTGGGTCGGGTGGGGACTTGGAGAACTTTTCTGTCTTGCTAAAGGATTGTAAACACACCAATCAGTGCTCTGTGTCTAGCTAAAGTTTTGTAAATGCACCAATTGGCACTCTGTAAAAATGGACAAATCAGCACTCTGTAAAATGGACCAATCAGCACTCTGTAAAAATGGACCAATCAGCAGGATATGGGCGGGGCCAAATAAGGGAATAAAAGCTGGCCACCGGCCCAACTGCAGCAAGCCTGTAGGGTCTGTTTCGAGTTTGTGGAAGCTTTGTTCTTTTGGTCTTCACAATAAATCTTGATTCTGCTTAGTGTTGCAAACTGTGCTATGTTTGTGAGCTGTAACACTCACTGCCAAGGTGTGCAGCTTCACTCATGAAGCCACCGAGACCACCAACCCACCGGGAGGAATGAATAACTCCAGACACGCTACCTTTAAGAGCTGTAACACTGGCCGGGTGTGGTGGCTCACGCCTGTAATTCCTGCATTTTGAGGGGGGCTGAGGTGGGCGGATCACAAGTTCAGGAGATCCAGACCATCCTGGCTAACATGGTGAAATCGTGTCTCTGCTAAAAATACGAAAAATTAGTTAGGCGTGGTGGCAGGCACCTGTAGTCCCAGCTACGCGGAGGCTAAGGCAGGAGAATGGCAGGAACCCGGGAGGTGGAGCTTGCAGTGAGCTGGGATTGCGCCACTGCACTCCAGCCTGGGTGACAGAAAAAGCTGTAACACTCACGGCAACGGTCTGTGCCTTCACTCCTGAAGTAAGCAAGACCACGAACCCACCAGAAGGAAGAAACTCTGGACACATCTGAACATCTTAAGGAACAAATTCTGGACACCATCTTTAAGAACTATAACACTCACTATGAGGGTCTGCCTGTTCATTCTTGAAGTTAGTGAGACTAAAATCAACTGGAAGGAACCAATTCTGGACACAGAAGCATTACTTTCTCTGAAGGAAGCCCGTGCTTCTGCCCCTGGACATCTGAGCCAGCTCTAAGCATGTTTGGCTTGGAGGAAACCTCACCAGGAAGGACAGCGCAGCTCCATTAAGCTGTGGTGGGGATGAACAACTGGCGTGTGAACTGTCATGCCTGGATATTGGTCACATATAGTTAGTTACCAGTTTTGTAACTTAGCTTTAGTCTTATAAACAAACATTGTTTACAATATATAACATTCGTTGCATTATTAATTTCCTTGCAGTCTCTAGAAAGCAATATTGCTCCTAAGAATTTTACAGAGGCTCTTCTGTAACAGGAAAGGGTGCTGAGAGCAATGGACTTTGGGATCAGAGAGCAATGGTTTCAGTGGCACCTTCTTGACTTATTTTCAGTCTCAGTTTTCTTACCTGTGAAATAAACACAAGGACACCTACCTTAAGGATTTGGTGTGAGGGTTATTTATGGGTCCTTATTACAATAAGGTGAAGGTGACTTATAGATACATAAAATAGAATAAAGTGGCAGAAGAATTAAAAAAAAGGAAGGTAAGTATAAGAGAAAACAGAAAATGTATTCAGTAATAACTAAAAACCACGTACCATAATTTTCATTTTCTGAGGGTAAAGAACTTTTTTTTTTTTTTTGAGAAGAAGTGTTGCTCTGCTGCCCAGGCTAGAGTGCCGGTGGCACCATCTCGGCTCACTGCAACCTCTGCCTCCCAGGTTCAAGCAATTCTCTGCCTCAGTCTCCCGAATACCTGGGATTACAGGCACCCGACACCACACTTGGCTAATATTTTTGTATTTTTAGTAGAGGCAGGGTTTCAGCATCTTGGCCAGGCTGGTCTTGAACTGCTGACTTCATGCTCCACCTGCTTTGGCCTCCCAAAGTGCTGGGATTACAGGCGTAAGCCACCGCACCCAGCCAGAACATTTTTATCTCTAAGGATTCTTACCCGCGTGAGAATGGGACTCTGCATGCTCTGCGGTTCATGGAGGGCATAGGATGAAGCAGACCAGGTCCCCACAAGAATCTCAACTGTTCTTGGTACCAGGATGAGGTGGAAAATAAGCCTTGTAGTCTTATTTTTTAAATTTTATTCATTTAATTATAAATTGACAAATTGCATTTGTATATACTTATGGAGTACAAAGTGATGTTATGATTTATAAATACTGTTGACTGTTGAACAACGTGGGTTTGAACTGCATGGGTCCACTTATATGCAAATTTCCTTCTGTCTCTGCCACTTTGAGAAAGTATAGCCAACCCTTCCCCTTCCTTCTCCTCAACCTACTCAACATGAAGATGACAAGGATGAAGACCTTTCTGATGACCCACTTCCATTTAATGAATAGTAAATATATTTTCTCTTCCATATGATTTTCTTTATAACATTTTCTTTTCTCTAATTTAGTCTAAGGATGCAGTACATGATACATAAAACACACAAAGTGTGTGTTAATCAATTGTTTATGATATCAGTAAAGCTTCAGGTCAAGAGTAGGCTATTAGTAGTTAAATTTTGGTGGGGGGGGGTCAAAAATTATACACAGATTTTCCACTGCCTGGGGGGTTTGTATCCCTAATCCCCATATTGTTCAAGTCTCAACTGTACAATGTAAAATAATTAAATCAAGCTAATTACTGTATCCATCACCTCAACCATCATTTTTGTGGTGTGCATAGTAAACATAATAAATAATAATGTATTACACATTTCAAATTCACCAAGAGTAAATTTCAAATGTTTTCACCTGGTGGTCTTTGTACAGAGATTGTGATGTAAGATTGTGAATGAAGTCCCAGGGCAATTCTATCAATTTCTTCCATAAGGTAATCTCTCAGCTTGGAAAAACAGCATCAAGCAACTAGTGAAAGTGATTCTCTGTGCACTCCAGGTCCCCGACTGCTTGCTGAGCTGACTTGATATAGATGTTGGTTTCACAATACTGGGAAGCGTGAAATAGCTGATGAACTTTAAAGAAATCATCACTATCACATGTCAACAAATTGAAGGCTGTCCTCTCCAACAGCTACAGGATGGGCCACTGTTCTCTGTTGCTGATTAAATGCAGATCCATAAGCTTTGGCAAGAAGTTGAGTGGAGGAAGTGTTGGTTGCCTCCTGAGGAAACGAAGATGCCTAACAATGACTTAGGCCTGAGTCCTTGCTCAGGGCTGTGTGTGTTTATGTGTTCCACAATCCTCTGTAGAAAATTATTGGGGGAAATTCTCCCCCATTATTTCACGTAGGTTCTTTTCTGTTTTCCCTAAGTGTCAGCCAGTATGAGAAATAAAGGGACAGAGTACAAAAGAGAGAAATTTTAAAGCTGGGTGTCCGGGGGAGACATCACATGTCAGCAGGTTCTGTGATGCCCCCTGAGCCATAAAACCAGCAAGTTTTTATTAGTGATTTTCCAAAGGGGAGGGAGTGTACCAATAGGGTGTGGGTCACAGAGATCACGTGCTTCACAAGGTAATAGAATATCACAAGGCAAATGGAGGCAGGGCGAGATCATAGGACCACAGGACCAGGGCGAAATTAAAATTGCCAATGAAGTTTTGGGCATGCATTGTCATTGATAACACCTTATCAGGAGACAGGGTTTGAGAGCAGACAACCAGTCTGACCAAAATTTATTAGGTGGGAATTTCCTCATCCTAATAAGGCTGGGAGCACTACGTGAGACCCAGGCTTATTTCATCCCCTATCTACAACCGTAAAAGACAGCTGTCCCCAGAGCGGCCATTTGAGAGGCCTCCCCTTAGGGATGCATTCTCTTTCTCAGGGATGTTCCTTGCTGAGAAAAAGAATTCAATGATATTTCTCCTATTTGCTTTTGAAAGAAGAGAAATATGGCTCTGTTCCGCCTGGCTCACAGGCAGCCAAAGTTTAAGGTTATCTCCCTTGTTCCCTGAACGTTGCTGTTATCCTGTTCTTTTTTCAAGGTGCCCAGATTTCATATTGTTCAAACACACATGCTCTACAAACAATTTGTGCAGTTAACGCAATCTTCACAGGGTCCTGAGGTGACATACATCCTCCTCAGGGATTAAGATATTAAAGTAAAGACAGGCACAAGAAATCACAAGGGTATTGATTGGGATAGTGATAAGTGTCCATGAAATCTTCACAATTTATATTCAGAGATTGCAGTAAAGACTGGCATAAGAAATTATAAAAGTATTAATTTGAGGAACTAATGAATGTCCATGGAATCTTCACAATTTATGTTCTTCTGCTGTGGCTTCATCCAGTCCCTCCGTTCAGGCTCCCTAACTTCCCGCAACAGAAAATGATTTTGGATCCACCAGAAAACACAAACTATGATGGATGATCAGAGCTCTAACATTTGCACTCCTTACTAAAAGAACACAATCGTTTTAGTCTTGGGAATGTTCAGAGTAAGTGAAATCAGTTAAGTATCCCAATCAAAAAGAATCTCCAGAAAGCACCTCACATTTGAACTTGAGAAAGCAAATTTTTAGTGAAATGATTTATTTAAACAAATCTTTGTTTATACACCTCTTGGGATGAGGATTGTCTACAAAACCATAACTTGAATTTGAGACTAGTTGGTCTTACTTTGAAGCAACACAGAACTACAATGCTTAGCTGTTTGATGCACAACTAGATAGAGATGGTGCACTTCATCATCCACCTAAAAGAAGATGCATGTATTCATATTACCTACATTCTCCATACCAGGCAATTATGTAGCCACCTTAGCTGTGAATAGTATAAGATAATTAACAAATAAGTGTTAGAGAAGTGGTAATTGTAAGTTCTAGAAAATATTACTTGAGTGCATTTTTTTGTTTTTCTTAATTTGTGGGAATTGCTCCATTCCGAATGAATGAATTAATTTTTTAACAGTAATACCCTTAGTAGTAAAAATCCAAACAATGCTGTAACTATAGAATAAAACCCTCCCTTTCCCTCCCACCCTTCTTGCCAAGGGTAATAACTTTCCAAAGTTTCTGCTTTTACTTTTTCTGGCCATGGTTTTCATAGCTCTAAATAATATGTTCAGGGCCGTAGTTCTTGATCTGCCAACTTTCAACAGTGTCTCTTGGCTCCTCTCTGTTAAAAAAAAATTAAATTACATACATCAAATTTTACTCAGCCTAAACTTTATTTATATATGTGTGATTATTTTAGTTCTCTTTTAGTTCTTTTGTTTTATTTTTATTACTTCAAAATATGTCAAAGCTAATTCTTGATCTCTATTTACAGGGCACCCTTTGACTCTCCATGTACGTTGAAGGAATTAAAACTTTTGTTTTCCTGCTCTTCCTCTTCCCTCTCCATCTCATCGACTGTCAGTTCTGTTCTTATCTCAAACTGTAAGCTTTATAATATTTTCATTCTCCTTTGTCAGTATATTGTATTTTATCAAATCTAACATGTCACATAATTGTTTTATGTTTCATTAAACTAAGAAAATGCTGTCAATGGTACTTTATTGGTTACACAGTATGTCCCATTTTCAAGGAGGCTAAAATGTGGGGGGGGGAAGTTCCATTAGATTTTATAAAAGATAATAATTAGTCTCCTGTACTTTGTAGGTAAATTCTAAAAATAAAAATTAACTACTTTTATAATATTGTTGTGTAATATTTCAGTAGAATGGATTAGGATCATAGAAGAGGGATAGAAGTTTTTGTCACTAAACCAGTGCTACCCAAATGGAATGGTTACATGTCAAAAAGATTCTCTTTTTTTACAGCCTAAATTTGTCCTAAATCATGCACCATTTTAATGTTCTTCATGTTGAGCTTTGATTTTATGTTTCTTTCCTAGACTGTCTATTGTATATATTTTAGCATTAAAAATAATATTTTGTATTCACCTTATCACAAAGATTGTCTGGATCCTAAATCAAAATATGTGTTGTGAAAATTCCACATTTGTCTTCAAACGTTCTTCTAGGGACTTTCTGGTTGAACCAGTTGGTTTCTAGACGTGCCACATAGCTGCTGTCCTTAGATTCTCCTAGTGCTGAGCACCGTTTGCATCTTCATTTTGTGGAAAGCACACATTTTCTCTTTAGGAATAAATCCTTTCTTTGTTGTTTTGTAGTACATCCTCAAGTCATTTTTCTTAGAAGAGTGAGAAGAAAGTGTATTTTTACAGATCTAGAGATAACTGAACATGTTCATTTTCTCTGCTCCCTCACCAAGCGCCACTGAAATGGCAGTAAAGTGATTTTTAAAAGCACAAACTTTTTTTAAAAAAAGGAGACAGGAGAGTAGTTAATATCAACAAAATGTTGTAAGCTAAAAAGGAGAAGGATAAATGGTAAGTGGCTGAGCAGAATCCCAAACCTCAAATGGCAAATGTCTGAGCAATCCAACCCACCCCTGAACACCCACAGTTGCAAACTGGAGCCCCTTAGTCCACCTTGGTGCGGGGGGAGAGTGAGGAGGGGCTGCAGACAGGGTTTATTAACAGCGTATTTAGGTTTGTAGATGTTTCCCTCAAGAATCTGAATATCTTTGGCTGTACGGTCCTATTTATGAATAAATTATGATTAAATATGATTATGATTAAAGAGTCAGGCACAGCCCTATGCTGATATATTCTCTTCCTAGTCTCACTGCTGTTATGAAATTTTTCATTTCTGTGTTTTTTTAATCATTAGAAATTTAGGGAACATCAAAGATAGGTAGGCAGATTGATAGATGGTAGATAGATATAGACAGATAGATAGATAGATAGACAGACAGACAGACAGACAGATAGAGCCAATGATTTTGAACCAGTATCACTGCTGGAAACATTTAAGGTCCTGTTCTGTCAAGAGATAATTCCTCCTGGCTCATGGTTCACTTTTGCAAGTTTAGCCCATGATTCAAAAACAAAACTCTTTGTTGACCTTATGTAGCTTTGTTCATAAACAAGTTACATGAATACATTAAAGGTAATTGGAATGCAATGAAATTCATCAACAAACCAATACAATCATTATGTTACCCCAAGTGGTGGAAAGGTGAACATTAGTCTGTGTGTTAAGTCCTCTGGCTATATGTGGAAAACATTGGCTTGGGAAACCCTGACCCACAGTGTGTCAACCAAGAAACAGGACAACGTTTGGATCATGTATCTTTCGATTAAATTTGCAGGGAACAGAAAGTCATCTTTTTAATGACAGGATTCCCTTTCTCAAACCCCATGAGACTATGTGTATACAGTTAATGAGGGTAAGTGAGGGGTTCAAGAGAAAAGCCCACCCCCTGGTTGTGATGCCTTTTAATGGCCTGGGTGTGCTATGTACTCGGTTGGAGGGTGCTTGCATTAGTCACGGGCTGCCACAACAAAACATCACAAGCAGAGTGACTGTAGCAACAGAAATCTCCTTTCTCACAGCCTGGAGGCTGTAACGTCTAAGACGAAGGTTCTGACAGGGTTCCATGTCTGGTGAGGGTGAAATGAGGTTATAAGGTTGGAGCCTTGACCCGATAGAACTGGAGTCCTAATAAAAGGGAATGAGACACCATCCCTCCCTCTCTCTCTTTCTGCCATGTGAGGACATAGCGAGAGGGTGGCCAATTGCAAGCCTGATATTTTAAAAGTCTTCACCTAGTTAGCTGACCCTATCTATGCTCTCTATCCCTCCCCGTGCTGTGTTTTCCTTAGAAACCCTGGGTTTCCTTGGTGGCTCTTGCTCTTTAAAGCACTTCCCACATGCACATACACAGAATCACACACAGCACACAGACATACACACTCACAGGCACACACAACATGCACACACACTGAGAGTGACCATTAGCTGCTTAGAGGCAGGTCTTCACCTCTGAACCACCAGTCCAAGCCCACTGAAAATTTACTTAATGATGTGTGGGAAAGCACATTGCTAATGGTCAATTTCTGTACCAATTAAATCCTATCAAATATCCAGCTGAGAATAATACAACACAAACATGGTTCTGCCATTGAATTCCTTCCAGCAGTAGGATTTTTACTCTGATAAGAAAGCATAGTTGTGCTTGAAATTTGCTGAGGGTCGATCTTAAGTATTCTCACTCCAAGAAAGATACAGAGAGAGAGAGAGAGAGAAAGAGAGAGGGGGAGAGAGAGAGAGAGAAAAGGAAGGAAGGGAAGGAGGGAGGGAGGGAGGGAAGGAAGGAAGGGAAGGAAGGAAGGAAGGAAATGGTAACTATATAAAGTAATGAATATATTAACTTGATTGTAGAGATTATTGCACAGTGTATATGTACATCAACGCCAAGTCATACATGATAAATATATACAATTTTCATTTGTCCATTATATCTCAGTAAAAATTTCTCCAAAATGATGGGACAGTGTGTCAGGCTGGGCTGGAGTGACAGCAAAGGGCCTGCTCTGCCTGGCGTTTGAGCTGACTTCTGTCCCACTTGCTACTCCCACCCTGTCTCCAAAGTGCCCAGTGAGGAGCCATTCATCATGTCCCTGGGTAGTTCCACTGCTGGGAGGGTCGGCGAGTGCCTCGCAGGCATCTCCATTGTTGGGGACGAGGTAGAAGTGTGACTGGGAGACGTGTCCAAGAGCCCAGAAGCTGAAACACCAGTGATGGTATCTGTTTGATTTTCCTATGGTCAATTAGCCTTTATTTCTAAATACTTTGGGGTCACAGTACTTCCATCAAGCAGCCCTTCCAAGCACTGCCCGGCTCTTGAGGACAATGACGGACTTAATGAAGATTGATGGCCCAGGGAACCCTCACTGGGCCCCCTTCCCCACTGTGGGAAGAGGGACTATGCAGAGCCTTAGGGGGCAGATGCCAGCTGGCGGCTGCATCTGCAATTCCTTCTTGCTCAGACCCTTAGCAAAATTGGCTGTCTTACTGATAGCCTTCATAAGCAGGTGAAAAATAGACCCTAATTGGCTTTGTCTCTTGATCCTAGCCCTGCCTGTCTCCAAACACCTTCCACATGCACTGAAGAAATTTTCAAATGCAAATGCAGCCCCTTGGGTCAGGCCCTGGCTTAATTACCTTTTATTACTCCCTTCGGGATACAAATTGAAGCTGGCACATATGACTTCTACGATGAGGCCCTGATCTCTTCTTCCTCACTTCCTGCCCTGCCTCCCTTGGCATTTCAGCAACCCTGAGCTAATCCTAGTTCCCAGCCCGTGCCGCCCTGTCTCCTGTATGGAGACTACGCTTCTGGTGTCCAGGTGCCTGCCAGGAAGCATTTTCCTCCTGGCTGCCTGAGAAGCTATGATCATCCTCTTTTCTTTCCTAAGCCTCTCCTGACCTCAGCAGAGGCAAATCCCTCACTCCGCTGTCATATCTTACGTCTGTCCCTTCCTGTGTCTCATTGTTTTGTGTACTACATTGTCCTTGTTTAGACCTTTAGTCCCTTTGTTCTAATTTCCAAAGGGCTACGTGTTTATTATAAAGCAGAAAGTACAGGAATGCATGCGTTTCAGAAGGGAACTGCCCCGCAACTCTGCTAATGCCAATGTGCATTTCAGTTTTTCTGTAATTACTTCTCTGTCTCTCCATGCAAGGGATACCCCTGTGGGCAGGGGGAGACACCTCCCACCTGCTGAAGCGGTGCCCAGGAGCAGTGGGTGGTGCGGAGCTAGGCAGAACAGATGCCAGGAACCTACTTATTCTGGAGATTCATGTCTAACGCCCACGAGCCCCTGTTCCAAAGTCCCCAATGCCTGTGCATCTGTCCCTGACAGCCCCACCCTCCTACTGATACGGTCCTGGAAAAGGGTAACGTGAGATAAATTTCATGACACTTTCAGTGCACAGAGCAGCTTTCATGCTGCAGATGTTTGGCTGGGATAGACAAAGTGAGAACTCTGATTTTTAAACCCACAGGCTCAACCAACGTGTGTAAACCTAGACCTCTGATGGGGCCGCATGTGGCAAAGAGCAGGGTAGGAAAACAAGGAGTGGTGGACTCTCCCGGAGCTGGAAGCCTGACTGAGCTGAGATTAAATGCTAGGCCAGTCTGATGCCTAAACACATGCCCTGCCCATTGCTCTGCATTGATCCCCACCCAACAACAAACAAGAATGAGATTATTCTGATGGGACTCAGTGCCCGGTGCTGGGGACTGACATGTAGACAGGTTATTGCACAGCAGGGTGGCTCACGTGGTGGTGGCCTCGGTGAGGGGCTGTCAGCTCTTGGGTGGGTCTGTAAGTGCTTTGGAAAGTCAGAGATTGTCTGCAATGTGCTTTCCACACATCGTGTGATCCTTCTGGCCTTTTCTAGGCCAGATGGTCATTAACCTTGAACATATGGGTTATAGTCTTGGCTGAATGTCAACAGTTGACTTGGTCTCAAAGTATCATTCATTTGAAGTATTCAAAATAGAATGCACTTAGTCAACAGGGCTTTGTTTTAAAAGTAAACAGGTGGAAAATAACAGATCATGCCTTCAAACACCAGCAGAGTAATAGCACATGACAGTATGACCTATGTGTCACCAGGCTTCATGGAAATGGTCTGCATGATTCTAATCACTCTACGTGCTCTGGCCACTCCGGGATGTGAATACTTTCTAAATGATGTGCATACTCATTTGCAAGGTCCATGGCCAGCCCAGAAAAATCTCTGCCTGAATCACTGAGGGAGAAGCCAAGAGAACCTGGTTACAGATACAGATTTTAAGAACCGGCTTCATCCCACACTTCCCAAATTGTCCACATGCTTTACAATCCCCAAGTTCACAGCCCATCTTCCTGAAGGCCTTCTCAATACCCTCTCGCTTCCTCTTCTATTTCTCATTTCCTTTCCCCCTTTAACAGGTTCTGCTGGGAGGAAAATGAGAGCCTGTGGAAGTGAGCCAAAGAATCTTCTGCCTGGGGAACATTCACTGATGCTTCAAGTGCTTAGAGATCTGTAATTCCCAAATGGACCATGCCAAGCTCTTTCCCTTTAATTTCAGAGGCGCACAGTGCAATTTACAGAAAATCCCTTCCATGTGTTTCTGATCCATCTCCTAGCAGCTCATCCAAATGTTGGGTTTTAAGGGTTTGTAGATATGCACAATGCATTTGGAGTCAATTTTACAAGCCTTCCATGCTTTCATTTGTATTGAGAGAGGAAGCCCGGTTTTGCCAAGAGTAAATGAATTGGAGTCTCCGAAGGTTCATGTTGGGTCTGCACCCTTGAAGCCAGAAGGCTTGAGTGAAAGCTCAGCCTCAGAGAAGGTGCTCTCATCCCTGACCAGATGCAGTTTCAGAAGACAGGCTTTCACCGGGCCACTTGAAGCCTTCCCATCCTTGGCCTCCACATATTTCATGCTCATTCGTTACAGCTTTCCTTGGAGCACAGCAGTGTCAGGACAGAATCTCATAGCCCTGAGGGAGCACATCAGTCATGGTCTTTGGGCGTGGTTGAAATGAAGTTTTGAGCCCAGAACTGATGGCTTTGGCTTCTGGTTTTGAGGTGTTGCATAGGGTCTGGAGCAAGAAGAGAGGCATGTGATGGCCCCCAAAGTTAACAGGTTGAATCAGCCTCCAAACTGTCAATACATATTATCCACAGCTGCTGAGGTTCAGGGCAGAGGGACATGAGTGAGGATCGGAATTCAGCCCTTCCCAACTTAGTGTTACCAGCCTGGAGGAAGAAGGGAAGGAAACATGGTTTTTCTGGAGAGCCATGCACTAGGAAGATAAGAGGGAGGGGAAGCTAGACCACCCCCAGGACAAAGCAGGCTGCACATCCCTTCCAAGGGGGTCATTTCAGCAAGAGTATGGAATGTGCTGCTTAGGGTCTGTTCAGATCTTTTCCTTGGCTTTGTAACAGATACAAAGTGTCTGTGTAAAGAGGGAAACATGTACATCAACAAGGCAAATGCAAGGTGCTAGGAACCACTCTCATTTGTACCCTAGCCACGGGCCCAAAGGGCAGCTGCCAAATATGGCACAAAGCTGGTGGACTTGGGAGCCAGGTAAGTCTGGGTTTGCATCCTGAATCTACCACTTAGTGGTAATGTGACCTTAGGCAAGTCCATGCACCTCAGTTTCTTCCTCTGTAAAATGAGTATAGCAAAATCAACCTCTGGTAATTGGAAAGGTACAAGAAAACACACAAAGTGTTTCATAGAGGATATTATTATAGGGCTGTTAGCAGATGAGTACAGTTCTGCAGCCCTGTGAGCTGGCTAGCTGAGTCAATTGTAGGTGACTCTTTTTCCAATTTGGCCATTAGACCTTAGTCCTGATAAAGGGAGTTGAGGTGGGGCTTTAAGAGCTCACACAGTGGGTATGTGCAGATCAGGGAAAGATCGTTGACTTGGGTGTCTGAAACCCTGAGACCTAGGTTTGAGTCTCAGCTTTGTGACTTTAGGCAAGTTGCTGAGCCTCTCTGGGCCTCAGCTGCTTTATCTGAATAAATGGGACTTATGACAAGGATTTCATGAGAAAACCCATGTGTGAGTGGATAGAGCACTAGGCAGGGGTCACAAGGCCAATGCTCACATGAGCCAAGCAGGTGCAGGAGCGAGAGCCCACCTATGGGAAGAAATAAGGAGTGGAGTTATGGGGAAAGAGGGTTGGGAGAGGGCACCAATGCCATCACGCTACCAGAAGGAACCACATTGACCGTGCATGCTAACCAGAGCAGACAGCCCTGAGGAGCCAGGATGCAACCTCTGGGCAACAGTGCCCATCACTTTACATTCTGTGCAATTATGAAAAGGTTGTGGTCAAGGATGGAAATCTCCGCTGGCTGCCCAGAAGTCAGACAGCTGAGAGAACATCAGAAGAGGCCATTTATCAGAGGGCGCATGCCTCTCTGTCACACTGTGGTCTTCGGCAAGCCCTTTCCCTTGTTCAGCCTTAGCTTCCTATCTATAAAACAGAGTGGTGGTGAAGATTAAGAAAGAAGGCAAACACCAGATACCTGGAACATGCTGGGCCCTCAGCAGTTGTTTTGGTTTCTTTCTTCCCCTGCAAAATAAGTCAAACTATTCCGACTTTGTTTCTGACGGCTAGTGCAGGACTTTCTTCATTTCTCTGGCTGGCCAGTGTGGTGGCTCATGCCTATAATCCCAGCACTTTGGGAGGCAGAGGCAGGAGGATGTCTTGAGGCCAAGAGTTCTAGATCAGCCTGGGCAAGATAGTGAGACCCCACCCCCATCTCTACAAAATTAAAAAAAAATAGCTGGGCATGGTGGCATGCACCTGTAATCCCAGATACTTGGGAGGCCGAGGTGGGAGAATCATTTGAGCCCAGGAGGTTGAGGATGCAGTGAACTACGATTGTGCCACTGAACTCCAGCCCGGGTGACCAAGTGAGTCACCTTCTCAAAAAAAAAAAAAGTCTCTGTATATATTTATACATATATTTATATATATTTATATATATGAATATATTTATATATATTTATATATATGAATATATTCATATATATTTATATATGAATATATTTATATATATTTATATATATGAATATATTTATATATTTTTTATATATTTATATATATTTATATATTTATATATATTTTTATATATATTTATATATTTATATGTATATTTATATATATTTATATATGTATATATATTTTTTTATCTTTTTTTTTTTATATATTCTTTTTTATATATTCATATATATATTCATATATATTCATATATATGAATATATATATTTATATATATATTCATATATATTCATATATATGAATATATATATTTATATATATATTCATATATATTCATATATATGAATATATATATTTATATATATATTCATATATATTCATATATATATTTATATATATTCATATATATATTCATATATATACATATATATTCATATATATATTTATATATTCATATATATATTCATATATATACATATATATTCATATATATATTTATATATTCATATATATATTCATATATATTCATATATATTCATATATATATTCATATATATATTCATATATATTCATATATATATTCATATATATTCATATATATATTCATATATATATTCATATATATATTCATATATATATTCATATATATATTCATATATATTCATATATATTCATATATATATTCATATATATATATTCATATATATTCATATATATATTCATATATATATTCATATATATTCATATATATATTCATATATATATTTATATATATTCATATATATAAATATATACTCATATATATATTTATATATATTCATATGTATTTATATATATTCATATATATTTATATATTCATATAAATATATTTATATATATTCACATATATATTTATATATATTTATATATTCATATATATTTATATATTCATATATATATTTATATATTTATATATATTTATATATTCATATATATTTATATATTCATATATATATTTATATATTTATATATATTCATATATATATTCATATATATTTATATATATTCATATATATTTATATATATTCATATATATATTTTTATATATTCATATAATTCATATATATTTATATATTCATATATATTTATATATTTATATATTTACATATTTATTATATATGTTTACATATTTATATATTTATATATTTATATACATTTATATATATTTTTATATATATTTATATATTTTTATATATTTATCTTTATACATATATTTATATATATTTGTATATATTTGTATATATATTTATATATATTTATACATATTTTTATATATTTATATATTTATATATATTTATATATTTATATATATTTATATATTTATATATATTTATATACATATTCATATATATTTATATATATTTATATATATTTATATATTTATATATTTTTATATATTTATATATATTTATATATTTATATATATTTATATATTTACATATTTATATATATTTATATATATTTATATATTTATATATATTTTTATATATTTATATATTTATATATATTTTTATATTTATATATATTTATATATTTGTATATTTTTATATATATTTATATTTTTATATGTATTTATATATTTATATATTCATATGTATTCATATGTATTTATATATTTATATGTATTTATATGTATTTATATATTTATATATTTATATGTATTTATATATTTATGTATATTTATATATTTACGTATATATTTATATATCTTTTTATACATTTTTATATTTATATATATTTATATAGATTTTTATATGTTTATATATTTTAATATGTATTTATATATTTTTTACATATATTTTTATATATTTATATATATTTATATTTATATATTTATATGTTTATTTATATTTATATTTTTATATTTATATATTTATATATTTATTTATATTTATATATTTTTATATTTATTTATATTTATATATTTATATATTTATTTATATTTATATATTTATTTATGTTTATATATTTATATATAGATATATAATTATATATTTATATATAGATATATAATTATATAATTATATATTTATTTATATTCATAAATATTTATTTATATATATTTAGATAAATTTATTTATTTATGTATATTTATTTATTTGTATATGTTTATATATATTTATGTATATTTACTTATTCATTTATATATTTTATGTTTATATATAGTTATATATTTAGATATAGCTATATATATTTATACATTTATATATAGCTATATATATTTATATATTGATAGATATATATATTTATACATTCTTATATATTTATATGTATATATTTATATGTATATATTTATAAGTTTATATTTATATATTTATATATAGTTATATATTTATATATTTACATATATTTATATATTTATATATTGACATATATTTATATATTTTTATATATTTATATATTTATGTATATATTTATATATATTTTATATATTTTTATATTTATATGTATATATTTATATATTTATTTATATTTATATATATTTTTATATTTATATATTTTTTACATATATTTATATATTTATATGTTTATATGTATATATGTATATATTCATATATGTTATATATATTTGTATATTTAGATTTTATATATTTTTATATATTTTATATATATTTATATATGTTATATATATTTATATATTTATATATTATATATTCATATATTATATATATTCATATATTACATATATTTATATATTTTTATATATGTATATATTTTATATATGTATATAGTATATATATATATCTATAAAAGAAAATGTGTGGGTGCAGATGAGGTCAGACTGAAGGCAGCCTCGAAACACCCCAAGGAGAAAACTTAAATCTGGCCCTGGTGCACTTTAATTGCTCTGTTCATTCAAAATAAAAATGCACATCAATGTTAGCGCTCTCCTGTCTCCCAGGCTGCCGGCCGAGGGCTGGAGGAGGAAGCCCCACTTCCTCGCAGGCCCTGCTAGAGATTGACTCCAGGAAGGCCGCTCTTCCATCCCCCTGGCATGTTTTGCTTCTGGAGGTCCCGCCAGTGGCTAACAGAGCCCCTATTCACACCACCTCTAAGGAGTTACAGAGCATTTCACTATTACATGCACAGGCTCCCAGAAATCAGGTTTACAAAGAGTTATTTTCTTAAAGACAGATTTCTTTAAATTCCATTTCCTTCTCTTTCGGCCATGCCCAACCCCCATATCCTTGTGATTGAACCAAAGGCTCTGTGGCCAAGCTTTTCTTGGATCGTGTGAATCAAGATCAATAAATATCCATGCTGCAGCATGACTGGCCCGGCGCCTCACTGTGCTCTGGGATAAGGGCCCGGGTTGTGTGCGGCCGTGTGGCCCTGGCATGGGCCTGCCCTGCTGCTATACACTTCTGTGTTGAGTGCGGGCCCCCGGGTCCCCAGCTCCCAGAGAGGAAAGACCCTTCCTGGGGGAAAACTAACCTAGAAGTCACCCTCCTGGGGGTGTTACCTGTCTCAGGGGTTGGGTATCCAGGGTGGATTTTCAGGCCATGTGATCCACAGTTTGATTTCGAGTGGCTCATGAGCTGCTGCAGGCTCAGCAGCACAGATGAGTTCTTCAACACCAGCACTGTTATTGAAAAAGTCCAGAGAAGACTGTGCTCCCTGTCTCCCCTTCCTCGCTCCCTGTCCTCTCTTTAACCCGCTCCAATGAGGTGTTCACTCTTACTGTCCCACCAAAAGTGCTGCCATCTTGTCAAACCCAAGGGTCCTCATCCGACTCAATGCCTCAGCAACGTTTTTTAGTCAATCGCTCCATCCTTCCCAAGCACTCTCGTGTTTCCATAGAACCACGGAAGACCACAGGGGTCTGCCTGTCTTCATCTCCCTGGCTGGCTCCTTCTCTCCTTCCTGACTCGTTAATGTGGGGGACCAAGGGCTCAGCCCTCAGATCCCACTCTTCATGCACGCGTGCCCCCTAGGCATTTGGGCCTGTGGCTTCGAACACCATCTATGCTACTGGTATCCCTAAATTTATCATTTCAGCCCCAGCCTTTCCACATAGACCCAGTTCAAGTCACCATTCAAATATCCATTTGGAGTCTCAAACTCAGTATGAAGGTCACTCTAGGTGCAGTCCCCACATTGCAACACACACCTACTCAAAATATACTCCTCTCCATGCACATACTTTGCTTTCTTTTCTTCCCACAAACTGAAGTTGATTTTTTTAAGTTTATTTACTTGTTCTTTGTCAGTCTTCTCTGCTAGATCATAAGCGCTACAAGGAAACAGGATTATATTTAATTTTGCCTTTGTAGTCCTAAGAACTATCCACTCCACTCAACCACTTGCTGGGTATTTAGTAACTGAATGAATAAAATAACACTGACTTTTGTAATGTGAATGTGATTCTCTTTCTAGTTCTCTTTAGATTCCCAAAGGCATGTCTGTAACACTGCTCTAACACATGATAATTTCACTGTTTAACAAAGAGAGAACAGTTTCAATCTGAGAAACTTGGCAAAACAGTGTCCTGCTAGAATTTAATAAACTTGCTTTATTTTCATTGTATTTTAAAATATACTTCCCTTCTACTTAGGGCAAGTATTAGTAGTTTCCTATTTATACTTGTGGTGTAAAGTTTCCTTTTAAATTCTATTTATGTAGGCAGTATGAGCGGATCAATTTAAAGAAAATATTAAGTAAATCATAAACGGCTGGACATTGGCACTGGATGGCTGAGGGTAGGGAAACACTGCAAGTGTCTTCAAGTGTCTGGGAGTGAAGGACCAGATATCTTGAGCCAGACTGGTTTTGGACTCAATTAGTCAGAGCCTAATTCATTTAGCAAGGACCAGCTCATCTGCACTATTTCAAGTTAGAAAGCATATGGAGGTTGACCAGCTGCCTCCCTTGCCAAACAGCTGTCCAGGCCTAGGTAGACATGTAAATATTTGAAGAGACTTGGATGGGGGTTTGCCCCACTCAGAGGACATAGTTCACACAAGAAAGAGTTTCTCTTCACCCTCCCATCTCACCAGGTGCCCTGTGGGCACACATCTGGCCTCCCGGTGTCCCCCATGTGGGCAGACCCTGGACCTAGAGGGCTTGGTGGCTGGACTTGTCCCATGACATCCCCGCCCCATTTCTCACATAGGGAGTCTGGCCAGGAGACTCTGACATAATCAAAGTCTAGCAGCAGAGAAGTTATCCTCGGAACCTGGCACCGCTGGGCCTCCCCAACCCACCACCTGGGCAGAGGGAGCTGACAAAGGCTGTAGTTCCCTGTCCTCACTCCTTACACATTCTTTCCAGATGCCCAGAGATCTGGAACACACTGCCGTGATGAAACCCAGTTGCAAGAGTCAGCACCGGTCCCTCCGTCCATTTGCCTGCAGCTCTGAAGGTACAGCTGTATGTGGCAAACAGAGAAGCCACGACCACAAACTGCCAGGACTTCACAATTGGCTTTGTAGTTTTGCTGAGGGACTGTCCAGGTTTGGAGAAGTCCTAGCCTATCACAGGTTATATTTACCAGGCTTGTTTCATTACACAGGGCTCTGCAGCCAAAGAAGACCTCACATTTCTGAGTCATGAAATCCTGCCAGGACGGGTACATGACGTTCCAGCAAGGCTGAAGGAATCAACTCAACATGCAAAGCACAGCCTCTCCCTGGAGCCAAGGAGCCAGGGGCAAACTGGGGCAGCACCTCTGTGGTTGGAGGGCAGAGGGCCTCACACAGAGGAGTCAGGGTGAGGGACAAAATTGGAGGCAGAGCGGTCCCCAAGGAGTGCACAATGAGGTGGATGCCACATGAGCGGGCCAGAACAATTTTGGTGCCAAGGAACAGGCACCTCTTAAACAGGCCCCACCCTAGAGCAGAGCCCAGCAATGAAATACAATGAAAATAAAGCCTCTGGAGGTGCAGGTGCAGGACAACCCACAAGAAGAGGAAGGAACACAGAAAGTGCTCCCAGCACCTGAGGTGCCATGTCTTCTAAACTCACTGGCAGTGCAGCAGCCCACCACCCTCAGAGAGAGTCACCTGCCCTTCCCAGGGATGGGCACCAGGCAGCTGGATCATCCCTAGGTATGTTTTATCTACAGTCAGTGGGTAAGTCTGCCTATAGGCCTTGGCCTTGTTTTATGCCTCTTTGGGCTCACCACTTGTGCCTAATGCCAGATGCATATTGAGTCTTGGGTGATGAACTGGGAGGACTTAACTAGGGAAACCCCCTTGGGCCACTCCCTAAGCTACTGCAGGCCACAGAACTAGATATTCAAAGGGAGCAAATTGCTCTGCCCACACCCCTTCTGGGGCTGGGTTGGACCGTTTGGTGACAGGTGACGTAACCATCCTGCAGAGGCCTACCCTGCTCTCCAGCAAATGTGGACTTTCCAGGTCCTCACTTCAGAGGGAAAGGATTACTTCTTTGACCTCATGGCTCTGCAGCATCCTCAAGTGGTGCAGCTGGAAAACCAGGGCCAGAGGCTGCAGAGGGGTGGCAGATGTCACCACTTCGCTATGCTGGAGTCAGATGGCTGCAGAGGCCAACACCTCTCTGACCACCAGCCAACCCCCTGTGTCTGGGTTACTTTGCCTAGAGGGGGCCACATCAAGGTGCCCCAGGAACACCACCTGGGGCCCAGAATACATCTTGCTGCCTGAGATAGGGTTGCACAGGGCCACCTTGGGCACCAGAGAAGCTATGGACTGTAACACACAGGGCAGAGCATGGGCTACAGCCCTGGACTGTGTCCTGGGTGAAGTAACAGCTGCGGGCCCTTGCCCTCTTGCATGCCATTCTCACCCCATAGTGGGGAGGACGACCCGGTCTCCTGAGTGGACGGCACCTCATCTGGTGCCCAGTAGTGCCTGGCCCAGGTCCCCAGATCTGAGTGCTTGTGTGCAGGTCTCACCGGGGGCCATGAGCCCAACTGTGCTGCAGCTTCCGCCCCTGAGATCTGCTACTCTTGCTGTGTTGGCAATCTTGGGTCTTTCCTGAACCCCAGCCAGGGCCCCGACCCCTGTCCTTCCCCTACCTGCCCCTCTCTCCAGGGATTCTGTTTCCATCACCACCTGGTTACTGCTTCTTCTAGGCAGGCCACACCCACTCCAGAGGTGCAGGGCTCTGAGCCCTGCTGCACCTTAACTCCTTTCCCGCCTGGGCCCCTCCCCACCTTCCTCTCTGCGCTTTGGCACACTTTCTCCTGCTACAACTTGCAGCTCTCTTGCCGCTCACCTTCAGCTTGGTAACTTGCAGCAACAGTCAGGAATCACTGTTTTCACAGAGGTTTATGCATTTACATAACCTACAAGGGTGAAGCTTGGGCTCACTCACTCTCAAAGAGCATCTGCTGAGCTAGGTAGTTTCTGTAACTCAGATTTATTAAGGTATAATTTTACATACAATAACATTTGTCCTTTTAGATGTACTCTTCTATGAATTATGGAAAATATATATAGCCATGTAATCACCACCATAATCAAGATACAGAGTATTTCCACCTATTATATTTGGAATAATATTTCATCATCTATGTCCATATAGAATATTTCCTGAACATGCCCCACTGTAGTCAAACCTCTCCCCTAACCTGAATCTCCCTGTTTCTATAGCATTGCCTTCCTCAGAATGTCATATAAATAGAATCAGACAGTGTGTTGTTTTTGTGACTGGCTTCTTTCACTTAGCATAATGCATGTGAGATCTGGCCGTGCTACTGTGTGGAATCAGTAGTCCTTTCCTTTTTATTGATAAATAGAATTTCATTGTATGATGTACCATGATTTGTTTATTCATTCATGGAATCTGCGTGGATTCCAGCTTTTGGTAATTATAAATGAAGCTGCTATAAACATTTGTGAGCATTTGTATGGAGTCATGTTTTGCATTCTCTTGGGTGACACCTAGGAGTGGGGTTGCTGGGTTGTATGGCTAGTGCGTGGCTCACTCTACAATGACCTTCCCACCACTGCCAGAGTGCTCACCATGATGGCTGTGCTGTTTCCCCTTCCACCCACAGTGTGGGAGAGCGCCAACTGCTCCACATCCTCACCAGCCCTTGGTATGGTCAGGATTCCTGTTTAGTCTTTCTGACACGTCTATTGTGTGTGCTGGGTATTTTAGTCTTTTAATGTATTCATTCTATAATTGGGTCTCAATTCTGTTAATTTTATGAGAAAATGGAAACCTCCCAATATATACACCCCAAGAAACAAAGTGACAATTATCAGTGTATTCCAAAGTGGCCGTTTGACAGGATGAGTGCTTTCGCAATTGCGTTTTGTGTCAGTGGAAGCTCGTGGCTAAGGAACAGAGGCTTGGTCATTAGATGGACCCAGATGGAACTCCATGCAAAGACCTGCTCACAAATGTTTATGGCAGCTTTGTTCATAATTTCCAAACACTGGAACCCACATGGATGTCCATGAGTAAATAAGCAAATCATGGCACATCAAACAATAAAATGCTACTCATCAATAAAAAGAAAATAACTACTGATCCATGCAGCAGTATGGCTGAATCTCAAATGCATTATGCTGAGTGAAAGAATCCAGTCACAAAGACAGTCTGCCATATCTTCTTTGTCTCTTCTCATGGGCTGTGTGGGACCTTGGAGCAGTTATGCAGCCTTTGCATGGCACCTTCCCTGTCCATCCAATGTGGAGAACTATCTTGACCTCAAAAGTAGACATGCAATTGGGAGTTGACCCTGATGGGTGCCACCCTGACTGTCTTTGCAGTGGTAATAGCGGTGTCACCTTGAGGCTGCCGTGTGGACTAACATGACCGTGGGCAGAAAGGTGACCCTAAGGTGCAAAGTTCTGAACAAACATACATGATGGCTGGGGCTGGGAAGCAGGCAGGACACAGTCATGAGAGCAGGAGGAGATGGGACCCGAGAGAAGGGAGGCGTTTAGAGCAACCATGTGCTAGGAACTGCCTGGGAGTGAATGAACCACAGAGAAGCGGCAGTGTCCGCAAGCGTGCACCATGCAACATGTCTAAAGGCAGAGGCAAGGATGGCTGCAGAGGTGAAGCAGAAAGGTCCTTTTCACTCAGCAGCCTTGCAGAGCTTCACTGAGCAGAGCTCAAGGGGATGTGTCCCCCTCATCTGGCCACTTTTTTGCTGGCCCTTTGCTTTGTCACCATGTGGCACTCTCTCTTTCTGTCTCACACCTGCCCCCTTCTTTCTCTCTTTCTCATCTGAACTCTAAAGTGCATATACACCCCACTCACCTGAGCAGGGTGCCCAAGTGAAGGGGGTGGTTTGCTAGAACCCTTGCCCACATTAGATGCTGCATCCATTCCTCCACGTTTGTATGTATTGCAGGGATACCTGGTTTGAACTGCTGACCTCATATCTTTACCGTGACCTCGGTGGGCCAGAGATGCAGGCAGCTGGCCATGAAGACGCACTTCCCTGAGGAAGAGGAGACAGGCTCACCCGCTGCAGGGCAGTCCCACAGCCTGCCTGCAATGGCGCCTTCAAGAATACAAACACTTCTAGAACAAGTTATCAGGAACATGGCATGGTTGGGCCTTCTCTGAACGGGCCCCAGGTGAAGTGGGCCTGGTCAGACACCATCTGGCCAGACATCACCTCTTCTGAGAGCCTTGGCCTCTGAGAGAGGCCTTGAGCTGAGGCAGGAGGGCCAGTGTGTGGGGCCACAGCAAGGGGACCCCCTGTGTGGCCACTATAGAGGGAAACCACGATGGATCACTGGCTTCTCCTTCATCTTCTAAATACATGTCTTCTGAACACCTACTGTGTGTCAGGTGCTCTGACAGAAAGATGATCTCTATCCTCAGGGTAAGCCATCTGATAAGGGAGAAACATCTGCCAACACCCTCAGCCACAGTGTCACTGGGCTCAAGGGCCACAAAGGAGGCAAAAGCCTGCAGGGAAGTGAGGCAGGGGTGGCGTCTCCTCCTCAGAGGACCAGGCAAGGGTTTCACAGTGGCAAGGCAGAAGTTGGGGGGTGGGGAAGAGGAGGTAGGGTGGAGGTGGGGAGAGAAGAGGGACTAGCCCCTGAGGTGAGGTTCTCACTGGGAGACTGGATGACGGCTCGGCCACTGCCATCCTGAGCTTCTGCTGGTACCTGAGGCCTCACCTTCCTACCAGGATGTGGTGAGGGCAAGTTTGCCCAGGCCTGCAGTGGAATTACCTCAAGACCTTCTGGGACAATCAAGTAAGAAGGGAAAGGGAAGAGAAAGAAGAGAGGGAGAGGAGAAGGAGAAGGAAGTGGGAAAGGTGCAAATAATTTATTTCCTATCACACCCTGAAAATTATTGCAATCTACTTGAAATGTTTGATGCCACATGCACACAAAGAAACCATTGTCTAGATGCTTGACCTTCCGGTCTGTGACCCAGTTTTTGACAACTCAGTCTTGAGACCAGGCATCGTCTTGCCAGACACAAAACTTCTGCTTCAGGTCAATTTCTCTCTGAGACTGGGAGCTGCATAAGGGCAGAGCCTCGGTCCACCTCACACCCCATCGTGGTGTCCTCAGAATCTCACAGGTGCTCAGCCACTCAAAAATATTTGCTGAATGAATAAAATAAAACTAAAAGTTAAGGGAGAAAAAAACCCTGAAGATACTGAGTTTCCACCAATAATTTAAGACAAGATGATGTAGCAGGAACACAATCAATGAATGCTAAATGAATGGATACTTGGCCTAAAGGGAAATGCTGTGGGGTGAAGGTAAGGCTGGGATGCTAGGTAGGGGGGCATGGTATTCTCTGTTCTCTAGGGAAGATGCTCAGAACATTCCTTTATCAGGGCATCCCAGCTCTCCAACACAGCACAGAAATTCCACAGCACAGATGTCCTGCATGATATTCCAGTTTCCAGGGGCCATCTCCTGACCCACCCACTGTTGTGTGTGTGATGTGTTGGTTTTACACCAAGGATCATGTTCTTTATTGGAGAGATAAGGCTGTAGTCTAGGGGATGGTGACAGCCATTGACCAGGGCTAACTTTACCCAACATACTAACTTCTCCCATCTTGTTGTCCTGGACGGAAGAAATATCCTCTGTCATAAAGAATTATTCTGACACTTGTTAAAAATTGCAAGACTTTATTTGGGATTATTGCAGCAGGGGAGAGAGATTGAACTCAACTTGGAATATACCAGGGGCAAGCAGGAATTTACAGAAAGCAGGGAGAAGGGATGGAGGGAAAATTACTGGGAGGAGTTTGCGTAGGAATCAGGGGTGGAGGAAGAGGAGTTTGATCAGCTATCAAGGATAGGAAGATTTTCATCAACTGAGTTAGTAGGATTCTTTGCTAAAACTGGGCTTAGCCTGCTAAGGACAGACCAAGGCCAAGATCTAGGTGGAAAGAGGGCTCAGAGGAGCCTGGTTAAAATTTTATCAAGGAGAGAGTCTTTGCCACCCTTGACGAGAGAAAAGCTTGCCTGAGGCACAGGTTTGCGTGGGCACGGAAGGGAAAGAATGATTTGAGTGAAGCACTGTGGAGTGCCTCAGAGGGTTCTCAGGCTCCCAGGGAGATAAGCCAGGACTGTGGGTTAGGGGAAAGATCTAGAAGACGTGGCAGGAAAAAGCTGGGCCCCAGGGATCCTGGTGTGTAGCCCAACACAGGCATTTTCCCGGTGAATAGAGGATATACCTACAGCACTCCAGCTGTGAGACCCCAGTGAGCTGCAGGCACTGCCACTCAGAGGGAGGAGCAACAGCAGACAGGGGCCGTAGCCTGGGGCAGGGCAGCAGCTCTGAGCCTGCAGAGGTGGCATCAGCAGCCAGAGGCAGATGTGCTTGGGAACCTCAAGGTGGAGAAGGAGGGCTGCCACCGACCACCAGCAGACACCCTGGGGGGCCGATGAGTCAGTGGAGGTGTCTGGGGGGACAGTGGTGGCCCTTCGGGAGTTCTGTGAGCTGGGCTAGAGCCAGAGAGTATGGAGCTGAAGCTGTTGGGTCCCATTCTTGGGTCACACCCCGCAGGTGGGCTTGGGCTTCTGGAGCTTGGCCTGCATCCCTGAAGTCCTGGAGAGTAATAACAGACAGTCAGGTCGGAGGCCGAGGCCTGGCTCAGTGTTCATGATTAAGGACAGAGTGCATTACTTTCCCCGGACTTACCATCCTATGGCATCAGCGTGGATGAATGCTTTACTTTAAAAACCTGTTTGAAAAAGGCAAGGCTTCATGCCATTTCTGCCCAGGTATTCCATTTCTGGGAACTTTGCCAAAGTAAATAATATTAAACAGAAAACAAGCTTTATGCACGAAGATGTTTATTGCAGTGGTACTTATATGAGCACAGAACTGCAAACAATCCAAATGTCCCACCACAGGGAACGATGATTAAGTTCTTTCATAACCCACTCGAAGTATTTACTCAACCATTAAAAGTGATTCTTACACATTCTATAGCAACAAGGAGAAATGTTTAAAATGAGCAAAAAAGTGGGAAACATAACTGCATATATACTATGTCTGTGTACAAGTAAATAAAAATTCAAGTATTTCTGCATACAAGAAAATAAAATTGAAGAACTTCAGAGTTCCAATAGATTTAAACGTTCCTCTGTTAACCAGGAAACCTATCTGTCCCGCACCTCCTAACTCCAGATCATACTCTACAAGGCAGCACCCCTGCATGGCTCAGGTCAGTACACATGTCATTGAGGCATCTGGCCAGTAAGGATACTTGCTTGCACCAAGTGGCCCTGACAGGCTCCACTGGTCAATATGAGTTAGGTTAGTGCAGTAACAACTAACCAAGAAATGTCAGTGGCTCCAAACAGCACAGGTCTATTCCTCACTCAGGTTACATGTCCAGAGTGGCTCAACTGGGCACTCTGCTCCTCACTGTCTTCACTCAGAATGCAAGCTGCTGCGCCTGGAGGTTTGTGGGTCCCCCTTGCAGATTGTAGAGGGGCAAGAGATGTAAAGTGGCTCCCATCCATAATTAAATGCTCCATCCTGGAGGCAGCTCACATCACTCCCACTCACACCCCACTGGTCAAAACCAGTCATATGGCCTTCCCCACTGAGGAGACTAGCCTGTTCTGTGCTGGGAAGGAGAGGGGGACTGGCTACCTCAGGGCACAAGGGCCCCGAGGGCTACATTGGCCACAAGGGCCTGCTGTGAGCTGAGTGCTGCCAGGAGATCCCTTGGGAAAGTTTCCTGGTGCCTATGGCTCGGTGTCACCCTTCAATGCCCTGACCATGGCCTAAGAAAGGCAACACTATACATGAGGTCCCAGACGCACCTTGAAACCACAGCAAATGACTCAACTGCCATCCTTATTTTCCGTTTTCCAGGTTCAAAATGGAGATATTTACCTTCTACAAAATTATTGCTTCTGGGGCACTTTACAGAGTGGGAAACATGTTCACACCCAGGCAGCCCAAGGGCCATGCCTGCTGCTGAGCTACACGGTGCCACGCCCAGAGAGCCTCTCCATCTAGGCTTGCTCTCCCCCCAGAGCTAGCTCCCTTGTCTGCAGGGACCAGCCATTCCCCAGAAAGAAAAATAAAGTTCTAATCAGAAGTAGTGAGGATTAATTTACTAAGCTTTATTTCATTCTTGGCACTATTAGGATGACAAAGTTTACAAATAAATGAATGAGTAAAACAGAAGCAAGATGAAAGCATTTGTAACAAAAGCACTGTGTCTGTGACAGCTGAGGAGTCTGTCTCTGAGTCTCTCTCTCTTTCTCTCTCTCTTTCTCTGTCTCTCTTTCTGTGTGTGTCTTTTTCTTTCTTTGTTTCTCTCTGTGTCCATCTGTCTCTCTCTCTCCCTCTCCCTCTCTCATTGGTCCCACCTCTGTCCCACAACCATGATAGTAACGGATTTATTTTTGCTTGAATGTTATGTTGTCAGCATGATGATTAACTTTTCCTATCAAACATGCTTGAACTGAGATATATCCCTGCCCACTGTCATGCCAGGCTGAGCTCTGAGAGATCTATCAGGAGGAGGAACCTGGGGGTGGAGAGGGCCATGTTAGTTTTGGATGGCTACGAAGCTTAGTGGATTAAAACAATGCAAACCTGTCATCTCAGTTTCCAGGGTCCAAGATTCCAGGTGCAGCGGGGTGAGGTCCTCTGGCCAGGGTTACCCTGGACTGAAATCATGGTGGGAGCTGGCTGGCTCATTCGAATGGTTGGCAGAATCCAGCACCTTGTGGTGGTAGCACTGAGGTACCTGCTTCCTTGATGACTGTCAACCAGAGGCCACACTCAGCTGCTAGAGACCCGGAAGGCAGTCCCTGGCCCTGTGGTGCCCTCCAGGGGTGTGGCTGCTTGCTTTCTCCCAGATCAACAGGAAAGCTTTGGAGGTGTTCCCCTTAAGGCCTCACCTAATAAAGTCAGGCCCACTTAGGATAATCTCCCTTTTTATTAAATCAAAGCCAAATGATCAAGGACTTCAATTCTAGCTGCCCAGGCCCCTTTGTCAAATACAGTAACCTGATGACAAGGGTGATTCCGCAGCGTATTCACGGGTCCTGCCCATAGCCCAGCGAAAGAAATTAAATGGGTGTCGACACACAGGGGCAGGAATCTTGGGGCCATTTTAGAATCTGCCCACCACAGGTGTCCCCTCTTCCAAGGTCAATGGATTCACAGTTAGAGGAAGCCTCCAGACCACACACACTAAGCTGTCCTGGGCAGCTGCAAAGAACCATGTTTTCAAGGAGAGTTCTTTCTTGCCCAGGAGAGGGGCCTTCTGCAATTCCCAAGGCAGAGGGCTGGAGCAGAGAGGAGATGGATTTCTCATTTGCAGGCACTGTAACTCCTTCCCTGTGCATCTTCCTAAGGAAGTGCAGGGGTGCGGGAGCAGAGCAGCCTGTGGGAGGGCAGGGCTGGGAGATTAGGGCAATGCCACACACAGAGGGGCAGCAGACCTCAGACCCCTGGGGCAGCCACACTAATATTTTCTTCTCCCCAGTCAGGGGAAGCAGAGGGCAGGAGGCCCTGGAAGTGATAGCAGATGTGTGTGGGGCTTTGGCACACAGCGTGAGGGGTGTCAGAGAACTCTCCCCACTTTGGAAACAGATGCCCTGGCCTTGGTCCAGGGGCCGTCACTTGGAGGTATGCCCCACTCAACTCCCTGGTAGCAGGGCTTCCGAACAGGGACCACGGCCCAGTGGTCAGAATTCAGGTCTCTGACTGTGAGGCTGAAACCCATGTGGGACCTGAAAGTCAATACTGAGTCTCAGTGACTGTCCTGGGGTTGGAGCTGGGAACTTGGGTTTTCTCTCACTGTTGGCCTCAGGCAGGTCACTGAGCCTGGCTGAGCCTCAGTTTCCACCTCAGAATATGGGGGTAGGTGCAGGATGGAGAGAGACCTTTATGAGAGCAAGTTTTCTGATGGCCACATATAGTTGATGTGTTCCACATGCCTTTTGCTCCTGGAGACCACACTGCAGATCTGTGTGGCAGTGACCTGCTCCGCTCCGCTGGGGAGAAGTCGAGTCTGCCTGAACTGGTTTGAAAGATCAATCTCTCCTCTGCCTGCCTGTGTCTGCCATATCTCGCATACAGTTAGGACAGCCTTTACCAAACAGCGTCAAGGAAACCAAAAGTGACTCTCCTTCCACCCCACCATGAGTGGAAGCTCCCTAAGGTCCTTATCAGAAGGAGATGCTGGTGCCACACTTCCTGTACAGCCTGCAGAACCGTGATCCAAATAAACCTCTGTTCTTTGTAAATTATCCAGCCTCAACTATTCCTTTATAGCAATGCAAATGGACTAAGACAGTGACCTTGGATAAACCAGGGCTGTACTCTGAGCCTCAGTTTCCCCATTTCAAAATGAGGAATTTGGGCTGGTCCTACAATATCCACTATGTAGCCTAAGGTCTAGGGATAAGCCCCCTTGATTCTGGGACAGCCTGCTGTGATTTTTTTTTTTTTTTTGACAAAGTCTCTCTCTGTTGCCCAGGCTGGAGGGCAGTGACATGATCTTGGCTCACTGCAAACTCCGCCTCCCTGGTTCAAGTGATTCTCCTGCCTGAGCCTCCCAAGAAGCTGGGATTAAGGTGCCCACCATGATGCCCAGATACTTTTGGTATTTTTAATAGAGATGGGGTTTCACCATGTTGGCCAGGCTGGTCTTGAACTCCTGACCTCAGGTAATCTGCCTGCCTCGGCCTCCCAAAGTGCTGGGATTACAGGCGTGAGCCACCATGCCCCGCCCCTTTTTAAACTAAATTGTCTAGCACCAGCACTTAGTGGGCCCCAATATCTCCCTTACTAAAACTAGGCTGAATAATGAGAAAGTCTCTGGGGAAGCCCCTCAGGTTGGGTAAGGATGGAGGGTCAGCAAGAGCAGACAGCGTATGAGAGAGTTCATCACTGAAGACAACCTCCCGAGGCAAGCAGGGGTCTCTGCCTGAGGCTTCCCAGGGCTCCCTGCCCACTACTGGACACTTCCGCCTGTGCTGCAGCCCATCTCCCTGTCATCTGCATGGAGCTTCTGGGGGTTTCTGGGGGCCTGTGCAGGGGACCCAGTAGAATGCTCACCTTGGGGCTGTGGTGCAGACACAGCTGGGCTCTGATGTAAATTGTGTGAACCAGAAATCCCAGCCCTGGCTTCCCCGCCTGGCATTGCTGCTGTGGGAACTGGGGACCACCACCTGTCTTTCCAAAGTCAGTTTCCTCATCTGCAAAATGGAGCCAATGAAACCAGTTTCCCCTGGGTAGACTGAGAATGAACTAATCCAAAATGGACTGGGTGTTATGGGCTAAATTGTGACCTTCCCCCCAAACAAATTCATACATTGAAGTCCTTAACTCCAGTGCCTCAGAATGTGGCTGTATGTGGAGATAAGGCTTTTAAAGAGGTGACTAGGTTAAGATGAGGTCAGTAGGGTGAGTCCGAATCCAATATGACTGATGTCCTTATAAGAAGTGATTAGGACACAGATGGACACAGCGGTAAGACCGTGTGAAGGTACAGGGAGAAGGCGACATCTCCAAGCCAAGGAGAGAGGCTTCAGGACAAATCTACCCCGCCGACACCTTGATCGCAGGCTCCAGGGCTCTAGAATTGTGAGAAAATAAATGTCTATGGTTTAAGGACGGTCTGTGGTGTTTTGTACGGCGGCGCTTGCACACTAATAGATGGGAGATTGGTTTTGCATTAGGCAAAGGGGAAAACCCTGGAGGAGGGTGCTCTGCCTTGCCGCTCCTCCTGGGGCCCCCAGCCTGGTGTTCCCAGGCCTGCCCCATGGCCTGTAGTGCTCTGTATCCAGTGCAGAACAGCCAGCCATGCCACTGGCAGGGGAGTCCACGGGTCCAGGGCAAAGTTGTTTTGATTGTAGGCAACTGCCGAGAGGCTGCGAATGCCGCCAACTTGTCTAACATGATTCTGCGAGAAATGTTGACTCTAAATTATAAGGACTTAATTTTTCCAACCACAGCTAGGCAGTAAATGACTCTCTGAAATGACAGATGGAAAGTTCAGTTAATATGTTTATCTTCTGGCTCAAAGTGGCCCGCCTCCCCCAGCACTGCTCGGGCCAGCCTGCATGGAGTGGGGAGGAGCTTCCAGATGCCCCGACGTGCCCCCTGGACCTAGACCCCCACACCTGCCCTGGACGTGGGGTCACTGTGGTGTGCAGGGCAGGAAGGCTGTGAGAGCCCCAGGGTCTACCTGCCTCTTGGAAAAGTTAAAGGAGCTAACCTGCAGTGACAATGGCCTGGCTTTGTCTCCAAGGGGACAAATCACAGGACCTCATCTACCAGGTCGTACTCAGAATCGTCATCCAAAACTCTCCCTACTGGTCTCTCAGGGAGATGCCAGGAACAGGGTCATAATTTTAACACCCAGGATCTACATAATGTTTTCTACAGGACCGACACTGAACAACCTGAGGATGTGGGTGCTATCAGTGTCCTCATTTTATTATTGAGTAAATGGAAACACAGAGAGGTTAAGCAACTTGCTCAAGGTCATGGAGGCAGTCAGTGCTAGAACTGGGATTCAAACCAGGGCAGGCTGGCTCCATAATGCATGCCTTTGATCACTGTGGCATCACCCCCAGAGAGGTTTGCTGAGGGAGATGCTGTGGGGAAGGGCCCCGTACCAGCTACTTGGCAAGGCCTGTCGCCATGGAGCTCTGAGGCTCCTGCCTCTCTACAGACACCAGCATGGCAGGTTTGGGTCCAGACTGGGCTGGGCACCAGGTCACACCTCAGCCACTGATCCCAGGAGGAAAGGGTAGTACGAAACTCACCACCCTCTTCCAACCCTCTCACCTGACAGCCACATGCCCCTTGGCCCCATCCCTGCCTCTGCTGTCCCGGGAGCTTTGACACAAGCTCCCACGGGATGTCACAGTCCAGAGGGTCTGCCAGAGATGGGGAAGGTGAGCACTGAGACATCTGATCCTGGCCCACAGCCCTGGCCTCTACGTAGGAAGAGGACACCTTCCCTGTCAATGTCTTCCCCTACCTTCTCCCACTCTCCATGCAGCCCTCTGTGATGCAGGGTGAGGGTGTGTCCCACCTGTGCAACCCTATACCCTCAGGCCAGTCTCCTCCACCCCACATCCCTGGACCCAGATGTGGATGTCAGGGTGAGTTCAGGGCCACACCATCCCTCAGGACCTCCGCTCCCCGGCAAGGGCTCCAGGCTGCTGCCCACGTGGTTGCTGCTGCTCCAGCTGGTTGGATCATTGGCCAGCACCGGTATGATGAGCTGGAGTCACAGGATGACTTGGGGGCAGCTCCTAGTCTGAGAAGCCCCCATGTTAGCAGAGAGAGATGGCGAGATCACCACAGTCCTCTGCAGGGTGGGCCCGCAAATACATCAGAGCACAGAGCACGGGCTGGAAGCCTGAGGCCTGTGAGGAGAGGTGGGCTTGCCAAGCCCCCACCTAGGCCGAGCCCTCAAAATGAGAAGAAAGGGGGGATTAAGGAGAATCTCAGGAACAGCTTGAGCAAGAAGAAGAAATGGTGTGGTGTGCGTAAGGAAGCCAGGAGTGGAGCTGCGGGGTGCTAGGGAGACAGGGACAGGCAGATGAGGCTGCAGGGGTGGCTAAGGTCCCACCAGATAGCCTTCGGGGAGAGTCCCACATGCCATGTGGAGGAGCTTGGGCCTCATCCTTTAGGGGATGCAGTCACTTTTTTAAATTGTGGTAAAATACACATAACATAAAATATACCATGTTAGCCTTTTTTAAATTCAGTGGCATTAAGTGTATTCACATTGCTGTGCAACCATCACCACCATCCATCTCCATCACCCCAAACTGAAACTCTGTTCCCGTTATACAACAACCCCCAGTCCCCAGCCCCTGACAACTTTCATTCTTTTTTCCATCTCTATGGATTAAACTGCTGTGGGTAAGGGATGCAGTCGCAACCTGGGAAAGGGGACACTGTGAGTGGTTGGTCCCTCCAACCGCTATACCTGCAGAGTAGAAAGTAAGTTGGACAAAGACCTCACTGGCAGCCACTGCAAAGGTCCAAGCCAAAGACAAGGGATGCTTGCTTGAGGCGGTGGCTGCCAGTTGGTGCCCTGCCTGGAGGACAGGAGACCTGGGTTTGAATTCTAGCTCAAGTTCTCAGAGGCTTGTGGCTCTTCACAAGTTCTCAGCCTCCTGAGTACTCATTACTGCACATGAGATGAGGGTGACAATACTCTCTTTGTGGAGTTGACTTTAGGTACTGAGGATAATAATAATAATAGTAATAATAATAATAGCAAATATTGACCATGCTCTGCCCAGCACCAAGTTTTTCACCAAGTGATGAGATGATGAAGACCTGTCTCTTAGCCTTGAGGCCTTACAGAGAGAGCAACTCTAAGGCGAAGAAACTGAGACTTGTTGGGTTCAGGGCTTATTGCCTAGGATTTGCAGCAGAGAGAACCTTAACCCAAGGTCCAGCACAGACGGGATGCTCCATACCTGTGAGTTGACTTCCAACCCCTCTGTAAAGTTAAGCCAACCGTAGTGCCCAGTTCATGTATCAGCCAGTCCGGTGGATAATACTTTCAACTTGCAGAGTTTCCCAGGAGTTCAAAGTGGCCTCAAGACAGATCCATTTCAGCATAATCAGAGCCCCCACAGGAGGCTGCGGCTTCTGAGAGGACTCTGCTGGCTCTGCCACTCATTAGAACCTGTGTGGAGGCCTTTGCCAGAGGCCAGCTGACTGCCCAGAGGCTGCTCTGCTTACCCTGGGAACGTGGGGGTGCAGAGCTCCTACAGGCGCCTGAGAACAAGGATGTCACAGGGGCTTTTGTTGAGCAGCCCCAGACACCATCATCATTTATTATGCTCATGGCTGTTGGGTCTGGAATTCAGTCAGAGCACAGTAGGATGGCTTGTCTCTGCTCCATAAGGTCTGCAGCCTCTGCTGGGATTCTTAGAATAGCTGGGTGTGACTTGATGGCTGGCAGCAGGAATCATCTGATGACCTCTTCACTCAGCTCCTACGTGTGGCGTCTCCATGTCACCTTGTCTTCCTCATAAGATGGCAGCCACATGGATAATCAGTTCAGGCCTCTAGCACTACTATTCAGGTGGTTAAGGAGGAAGATATATTGCTTTATTTTTTTTTTTACAAGCTCATAAAATTCAAGAGGATGGAACATGGAGTCTGTCTATGTGAGGGTTGCAAAGTCACATTGTCAAAGAGCATGTAGGATGGAAAATATTGTTGTACTCTTTTTTGGAATATAAAACCTGCCACAAAATGAATAGCAGATAAATTGAAATACATATACCCAGTTGAAATTTTCTTCTTCTTCCCTCTGCAGAATTGACACTGATCCTCCTTCTCCAAAATCAGGTTTTCAGCACAAGGACGAAAGCAGGCACCAGCAGCAATCTGCTCAAAGAAAGCTCTTTTGCAGGCACATATTCTTGTGCATATTTAAAATATGACATCTCAGACTGTGAAAAAAAATTATTTCTTCCATCTTTCCTACAGGGTAATTTCCAAAATCAGACTGTTTCTTGATCTAAGTTGAAAACTAAAAGAAAAACATTAGGCCCTAATCTCCATCAACAAATTTGCTCCAGCCAAGAACTCCCAGGTTCTACTGGGTTCATTTCTGTAGGAATTTGGGCAAGTAAAAACAGACTGTTTTTCAACTCAGGATCTTCATCTATCTCATTGGAATAGATGTCATATTTTCTAAAGGGAGGGTGAGATGTTTCATTCAAGGCATGTAAAATGAAGTGGGGAGCAGAGAATGTAAATTCTGTTTGTTCTATTTATTCTGAACATGTTAGAATAAATAAAATGCTGGATGCTGAAATGTGTGTTTGTTTATTGAAAAATTTTAAAGAAATTTAAAATGCCATTTGTCCTATCTCTTTAATTAGAGATGAAGGCAGGGGGCTGGGGATGTTGAGGTTAACTGAGAACAGGGCCCCACTGTCCTCAGTCTAAACAGAAGGGAAAAATAAGTGTAAGCACCCAAAAAAGCATTTGATTATTTTTCTTTAAATGCAAATAATATTTTTGGCCAGTAGAGCATTGAGGACAGGCTTTTGCCTTCAGCAAATAAAAAATCCTGTTCAAGACCCAAGACCCAGACTGGACTCACCACCAATTTCATCTTTTAAAAAATTCTTATGACTTATTTGAGCACTTCCATGCCATCAAAACTCGTCTGGGATCTTTGGTTAACATCTGGAAGGAATGTATGTTGACAAATGCCAAAAACAACCTTTAAATATCAATCCTCTAGAAGAAGCAATGGAGAGGGAGGGATTCTTGAGAAAGGGTGGAAAAATCAAACTCATTTCATTGGTTTAGAGAGCAGCCTAACTTCTAATCCATCCCCTGATGCTGATGTCATGTAATCAGGTGGTGCATTTCCCCAGCTTCCCTCCCCTCTGTATCATCGCTGTCAGAAGATGAACCTGTGAAAAGAGAGGTGGGGGTCCTCTCCTGTCTTTTGTCATGGTTATGTCTAAGATGAACATAACTATGGTGACGGGTCCTTGGCTTCTCTAGGATTTCTGAAGGAACAGCATTTACATCAGCCAGTGGAGCTCAGAAGGAGGAGAACATCCCAGGGAAAACTAGACAGGAAGCAGACTGAGCATCCAGAGTGGCCTGCTCTCAGAACACTTTGTTCCAGCAGCCTTAGCGACCTGTCCTTCAGTTTGTACTTGAATGCCTGATGAGATGGGGAACCCACTGCCTCCTAAAATTTTCTGTTCCATTAGGAGTCTTTGTTGGGCAGCTCTTCTTAATACTAAGCTGAAATATAAGCCCCTTCAAATTATTTGTGGGACGAAGTGAAGTGAATAAATAAGTACTAAGTTGAATCTTTCTCATTTGTATCCACTGTGTATGTTGTACCCCACCTTCTACCCCAATCTTTACAGAAGAAATCCAAGACAGTAAAACAGAAGAACGAGTATTTGCCTGTAACTATCTGTGTCAGAGGTTCTCTGGTGAGGTGCCAGAGCACCCAGGACCAGCACACAAGACACAGTCATACACTGAGATGGAGGACAAGGTACAGCATACTGTGAGGACAGCATAAAGAGGCCTGGAGCAAGTCAATGGGTACCGCGTCTACTGTAATATGTGAGGACTATACCTCAAGACTGTGAATCCAAAGGGAAATGGAAAGATTTTATCCACACACTGCTGCATTGCTGAAGAACAATGAAGTGGACATGGGAGAAACAGGTGTAGAATGTAATTCCTTTCCATGTTTGAGGCACACTTTCAGTATTCATATCACACAAGGCTTTGGAGACCACTGTAGAGATGTTGCTCTCGCTTTGTAGGAATGGAAGCCATTGGCAAGTCTTGGGCATAAAAAGTGATGTGATCAGGTTACACTGTGAGAGGATTACTCTGGATGCTGTGAGAAGAACTGGTTTAGGGAGCAAAGCGGGATCAGGAACTAGAAGTCAGCTACAATGATCCAGGCAAGAGTTGATGCGGCTTAGACCATGCCAACTTGGGCCATCTTCAGCTGCACGAGTCAGTGAAGGCACATCTGTCTAGCTGAGCACTGAGCACATTGTCACCTGCATGCAATCAGAGTTCTTATAAGGAGCAAGGCATATTAGTCAGGGTTGTCCAGAGAAACACAAATATATATATATATATATGTATGTGTGTGTGTGTATATATATATATTATATATATGTGTATGTGTGTGTGTGTGTATATATATATAGAGAGAGAGAGAGTGTGTGTCTTATGATATGAAAGGGGCTCACACAATTATGAAGACTGAGAAGTCCCAGGATCTGCAGTTGGCAAACTGGAGTCTCAGGAGAGCTGGTGGTGTAGTTCCAGTTTGAAATCAAAGGCCTGAGAACCAAGGGACTGAATGTAGTTCCAGTCCAAAGGCCAGTAGGCTCAAGATCTAGGAAGAGCTGATGTTTCTGTTGAAGTCCAAAGGAGAGGACCTATATCTCAGCTCAGGGCAGTCAGGGAAAAGGAGTTCCCTCTTACACTTGGGAGGGTCAGTCTTTCTGTTGTATTCAGGTCTTCAAATGTTTGGATGGGGTCCACCCACAATAGGGAGGGCAATCTCCTTTATTCAGTCTACCCATTCAAATGCTAATGTCATCCAGAAATATCCAGAATAATGTTTGACCAAATATCTGGGCACCCTGTGGCCCAGTCAAGTTGACACATAAAATTAACCATCACAGAAGGTGAGAAACGATATAGGCTAGGTGGCTGCAGCATCTGCCAGAGCTCCTGTGTGCCTCTGGTTCCAGATTTGATTCTTTTTCTACCAAAAGGAATTAAGACACTTGGTCCCAAATCTCAGGACAGAAAAAATATTGAGTATGGACAATCTCAATGCCAGAAAACAAGACTGTTTTAAAAATGACAGTAAGTTGCTGTTGAAAGGACAAAGGTATCAGTTTGAAGGGTCCCATCAACCAAGCAGACATGAAAAATAAAATAATACTCAAAGTTAGCTGAAACAAGTTGATTTTGTGAAAGATCATGGATTTACAACAATATTTGAAAAAGCAAAGTTAATGTAATGTGTGCAAAAGAATGCACATGTTAGGATTTGTTTAGTTTTATTGCTTTAATAAATAGAAAAGTACTTATGTTTGTATTTACATTTTTCTATTGAGCATATATCCATTTACAAAGTATAGAGTTATCTTTCTCACTATCTCTGTGCATAAGAAAGAATAAACACAAGGAACTATAAATAAACTAAAATCCCCCAAAACATGCGTAGTATAGGGAATCAAACAATTGATTGCTCTTGTGATCCTACACAGCAACCAATTAAACAGAGAATTTCACAGTGTTCTAAGATGATTAATTAGCTAAACATTGCACGCACTCCATCTCTCATCTCTTAGTAGATGGAACCTCAAGATGACCCCACTAATTATAATGTAATATTGATAAGGCATGCATAAGTTTCCAATTAATATTTATAGACTAGGCCAATTCATCATAATGACAGGACAATAGTTTAGGTACTGCCAGCTAGCCATAAGAAACTTTTTACAATACATCATTTCTGGGAAAGACACCAAGTTTTAAAAAATTAAATCTTTGAATTTAGCTTTTGAAAGGCAGAGGCTTAAAAGTCCAAATGTAACAAATAGAACTGTATTATCAAAAGACACTCAATCAGTGGTTTGGTTTGGACCACTTTAAACAAACAGACTTATCCTGGACCAGAATCTGCAACTTCTTCTCTCCTGAAATGGTATGCACCTGGTTTGGGATCTGCTGTGATTATTAGTATCTCATAGAATTACTGAAGCCCTATGTGAGTGTAAAAAATGAAACTTTTTGAATGATATTCAAATAAAAATCATTTAAACACAGAGAATTCATAATTTTGTAACCACATTTACATATTATCAGTGTGATTTTATTTATGTTTATGTCTTAAAATAACTACTAGTCAGGATGGTGTAGGTAAAATTCCAGTGACTTGATACAATGAAGGTTTATTTCTTTCTTGTGCTTCATATCCATCTCAGTTCAGCAAAGGGCCCTCTGCTCCACCAGGTCACTCAAGAACCCAGGCTGACAGGGGCTCCACAGCCTTGCAGTTGCCTCATCCAGAAAATGCAGCCTGTTCAGTCACTCTATGTGATTGTTTTAAAATTTTGTTCACAAATTATTTTATACTTCTCCCCTCAAAAATTGGAGACTGATCTTCTTCCCCTTAAGTGGGGACTGTTCTTTGCCACTTGCCTTTGATGAATAGAATGTGTCAGAAGTAACAACCTGTGTTTTCCAAGACCAGTCATAGAAGGCATTGTGACTTGGGCCTTATTCTATCTTGGATAACTCATTCCTGGGGAAGCCAGCTACAATGTTTGAGGCTACTCAATGAGTCCTAGGAGAGGCCCATGTGGTATGGAGTGGAGGCCTCTTTCCAACAGCCAGTGAGGAACTGAGGCCTTGCACCAACAGCATGTAAGTGAGCAGTCAGACAAGCAAATCCTCCAGCTCCACTCTGGAGATAACTGCAGCCCAGGGTACATCTGGGCTGTAACCTCAGGAGAGACCATGGATCCAGAACCACCAAACGAAGCCATTTCTGAATTCCTCGTCCACAGAAACTGTGAAATAACAAATGTCTGTTGTCTTACACTCCTAAGTTTTCGGGCAATTTGTTACGTAGCTAAAAACAACCAATACCATGAGACAGAGGAAAAGACCACTGGAAGGTCTTGTTCTAGCAGTTTAGTGTTTTAGCCAGAAGAGGCACATTTCATTTCTGCTATCAGCCCTTCAGCCGGAATTGGCCAAGGAGTCATTTCAGATTGCTAGGGGCCACAGGCTCCTCCCACGCACTCAGGCAGAGAGGAGACCTAGATTGGGGCAGCTACTCAGAAGAGATTCAGATATTTAACCACTATTACAAAGCATGTAAGACATTAAAGAGAATCTCATATATTTGACCTGCATTTTTTATTAAGTGGAAAGTTTGATCAAATAGATTTCTAATGATGTATAAACATTAGGAAATGCTTAATTTATTGTATTCATAATTGTGAAAGATTATATTAGAAATATATGATTAGAGGAAATATTATCATCATGTAAAAATATTTATTATTACAATCTTAAGATTCATAAACTTCCTATCAAATCCAAGATGTACAAGTATAACCATTCTTCTTGCACAAAAGCCTTTTGAATGTTAAAAAATCTATCAGCCTAGTAAAAGGGTAGATGGACAGATGTCCTGGTGAGCATAAAGAAGAAAAGGGTGGATTCCAAAAGACAAGACAAGATACTCCTTCACAGACAGATTCTAAGTGAAGCCATTACATTGAAGATGGTGGCATACCTGGAAAAGGTGAGCCAACAGGGGTTCACCAAGAACAAGCCGTGACAAAGCAATCCCATTTCCTCTTTGGGAAGGCTTTACTATTAGTAAAATTTTAGCAGAACACATTCAAATACTATTTTTTTAATCCTGTGCTATGTGACATATTAATTTATAGCTAAAAATGATACTCAAGGAGCATCAGCCTGGTTAGAAATATTAAGATGTGTGTCCCACTTCTCCGTAACTGTTGCTCTCCTGTCTCACCAGATCCCTGCCCAGCCCATCTAGTCTCTTCTCTGATCCAACAGGAAACTCACATATCCTCTGTTCTCAAAGCACAGAGCCAGGGTAGGTTAAATTGTGTTGCAGTGACAATTTAACCTACCCCTAAGTAGGTTGCATAACACAAAACCAGACAACATCACCTGGGATGGGGAAAAATTAATCTACTGGATCATCAAATCATGATTCAAAATGATCTTGTTAGATTGGGAAGTGGTCTAGTAGACATTTAAATAAAGATGGCTCAAGCCTGTGGCTCAAGCCTGTAATCCCAGCACTTTGGGAGGTCGAGGCAGGCAGATCACAAGGTCAGGAGATAGCGACCATCCTGGCTAACACGGTGAAACCTCGTCTCTACTAAAAATACAAAAAATTAGCCAGGCGTGGTGGCGGGCGCCTGTAATCCCAGTTACTCAGGGGGCTGAGGCAGGAGAATGGTGGGAACCCGGGAGGCAGAGCTTGAAGTGAGCCGAGATCTCACCACTGCACTCCAGCCTGGGTGACAGAGCAAGACTCAGCCTCAAAAAAAAAAAAAAAAAAAAAAAAAAAGAAAGAAAGAAAGTATATTACTCAGAGCCCTTAGCTAATGGACAGGACTACTGTGTCTTTTCACCCATTTATTTCACAGCTTGCTTCAAGGCCAGTAGAGGAGCCAGAAGCCTCTTCCTCCTTCTCTGCAGTCTAAGCATAAGTGGCCAGGCCAAGGGCTCATCTTCTGTAGGCAGGCATGGCCATCTTCTAATGTGTATGTGGGTGTGCATGCATACCTGTGTGTATTCCAGTTTCTTTACCTTCAAATGAGTGAGTTAAGTCAGCCTTACATTAGTTCCCAGTTGTCTTCAATATAGGATGCAGAGAGCTGCGGTCACCCTTCAGCCTCAAAAATTCAAGATGAATTCTCTATTCCAGTTTAAATCAAAGAGGCCTGGCTTTTGTCAATCTTGGGATGCATGCCCAACCATTAATCAGCCTGTCACTTTTATTTACATCTCTTTTTGCCTATAAACCATGGGACAGAACCTGGAAGGGAAGAGGGGGTCAGTTTTAGACTTCAAATCCCAATAGCTCCAGTTAGAATACAAACCCAGAGTGTGATGTGGTTGCTGAGAAAAGTAATGCTGCTTTGGTGACACTGCTAGAATCATGCAACACCTAGAACAAGGTCAGTGATAACACTTTATCTGACAACCATCAGACCAAGAGATTCTGAATACCACACTAAAAGAAGGTGACATACAGAATGGTGATCAAGACAGGGAGAAATTGGAGGTCACGTGAGGGGTGGTGGAGGGAACTGAGGCTATGGAACCTAGCAAGGAGGAAACATGCCAATGGTCTCAGGCATTTGAAGGGGCATGGGAGAGTGGGGGTGGGTAGAGCCAGTTCTATTAAGCATAGAGAATTGGACTTGAGAACTGGCCGTGCCAGGAAGGTAGACAGGATCAGAACATGGAGGAATTTTACAAAAAGCTGTCTCAACATGGAGTTTTCTGGCTCGTAAGATAGTGAGACGCCATCGTGAAAGTGTCCAAAGAGAGGCTTGATAATCATTTGTTAGGATTAATATCAAGGATCCTGAACTGGGATAAACTGGACTAATGGCCTCCAAGTTTCTTCCTCACCAAGACTACGTAATCCTGAATCTGGCTAACACAAAGGTAATAGCTCAGAGGTTAGCCAGATGGAACTCTTTAGCAAATGAAGACAGCTTTTGTCTGTATGATCAACAGAGTTAATGTTCACCAATATTTAGTACTCTGCTACTTTCAGTTACACAGAGAATCATAAGGTATTCCTTGAATTTAGGTATGGCTAAGTAAATAGTTCTCACCAAAGAAACATGAATAGAAATAGGGCCACTCCTAGGCCCAAGCAATTAACTACAGCTGCTTGACCCTCCACCTCTTTCTTCATCCGCACCAGTTGGGGATTGCTTAGTGTTGAAATGGAAAGGCCAAAAGAAGGAAACAACCTGACTTGCTAAATATGGAGGAAAATTGCCTGGAGAATCACCCAGATCTGCAGTCTACTTTATGAGACCAAGATATCAACTTCTTGTGGTAAGCCACAAAGAGTTTTAGGTGATTTGTTACTGCAGCACAATTTAGCCTACCGTAGCTGCTATGCTGTGAGAACAAAGGGCATGTTAATTTCCTGTTGGGCCATAGAAGAGACTAGAGAAGATGAGCAGGGCTCTGAAGAGACAGATAAAAGGAGAGTCAGATCCCTGGGTCTGCCTATTTTCATGGAGGCTTGGAGCACTGTACATATTTCTCCAGTTCCCAGAGGCCATGACTAGGTCTCCTTCCCTGTTAAATGGGCAATACCTTAAGTGAAAGTTTGGGAACCAAGGTCACAGATCGTGAAATGAAGTTAAACTAGGCTGCTAGAGTTGCCACCTTGGCTCTGTGCAAAGATCAAAGGCTCTCTTTGGTGAGAAAAAGCCACCCTCATTGTGCCTGCCAACATATTACATCTGGATCTACACATTATCTGCTGATTTTATAAACTACTTCCTTCCCAGAAATCCAAACTAGCCTTATTTTATAGATGTGGAACTGCAGTCTCCTAGTTTCTGGATGAGCTTACACTGGGCCCTTTGGGCTTCTGTCTTCCCACTAGGCCCTGCTATGGAGATTGCACAATGGACCTATTGCTTCAAAGGAGAGTCACACAACACTCCCCAGCCACTGTGTTGACAGCCCTGGGCTGGAGGAAAGGCAGCAGTCTTCACAGAGCTCACTTTACGGCCGGGCTCACCCTTCACCCCAAGACAGCTTTGATCACTGGGAAGTTTCCACAAACACAGAATGAATGAGGAAGAAGGTGGTTATATTTTCGGTGTGATCCACGTGGACGAGAGGTGAGAGATGGAACGTCTGTAGCATCAAGGTTTCTTTAGCTCCTTGACTTTACATGGCTGTCAGTTTCCCCTTAATGTATAGGTTTAAAGTAGTTGTATATTTTCTTGCTTTTTGTCACTTTTCATCACGTAATGAAGATTTGAAGGTGTAAGCCACTTACGGCTTAATTTACTAGTGCAATTCGGTAGCAAACAAGTGCAGGAAGCAGCCTGCCTGCCTTCAAATTCCAGTTCCTTCCTTTCTGCTTTCTATCTGTGTGGTTTCAGGCAAGTTACTTAGCCGCTCTGTGCTTTGGTTTCCTCATCAGTTAAATGGGTGTAATAATAATAATATCTATCTCATAAGGCTATGGTGGGATAACATGTATTAATATATGTGATGCATTTGGAAGTGTACTTGGCATAGGAAAATTTCAAGAAGTAGTAGCTATGTTTTATTAAGTTCTTGACTGGCAGCCAACCAAATTCCAGGAACTGTGGACACCTGCTGTGTGCTCAAGCCTAGGCTAAGCACTGTTGGGGAGTTTTAAAATAAGGTAATTAACAGGTCACTCCGAAAAGTCCTAAAATCTATCAGGAACCAAAACAAAAACAGACTAAGCAAAACTCTGAGTCATATTAGTAAGAAAGAAGTTAAGAATGGGCAGTAGATAGGAAGCTAGCAGTGTCTGCACCAGTCACGGTGTCACTTGATCACCTCAAACCCTAGGGATGCTGGGAAATTGTTTTAAATGGCCAATGCGATGACAGCAGCATCAGCAGGCAGTTTCTGCTTCCAGCTCTAAGTGTTACTCTTTCTTCCTTATCTCTTCACTCTCCCCCTCCCAGAAAACAAGAGTGTGTTTCCATCTTGCAACCATTTAGGAAAGGCCACAAGAATTTCAGATCATGGTTCTGACAGTCCTGAGCCTCTGAACCAGATCCTAGGCACATGAGGAAAAACAACAATATCCATCCTGTAATAGTAATATGTTTAGCTACTCTTGAATGCATTGCATTATTTGAGCCAAAAGAGACTCTAACTAATATGGTAATCATGGCTTCTGTGAAAATGGACAAATGTTTCAAAAGTGAAGAAAAAGGAAATTGAGGATACTGGGAACTATAAGGCAGTCACAAACCTGGTAATACCTCTCTCCCTCCATCCATTCCAAAACTACTTCCAGAGTGTGGAACTTGTGCACAATATGGGCAACTTCATATAAACGGATAGCGCTGATATTTCAACCTATTCTCTTGGAAGCCAAAATAATTAAAGGATGTATCTACATATGATGATAATAGATGACAGATAGATAGATATAAATAAATAAATAAGCTAATTAAGAAGCAGCAATTATATCCATATATTTATTTATTTAAAGCAAGAAGAAGGGACTATGAAAAGAGAACAATCTGAGAACAATAAAGACTTCTTAGAGATAAAATTGCCAAGATAGCAAGTCATTAGACATTCTAGAAAATAAACAGAATTCTCACACAATATGAAGCAAAAGAAAAACCAAAATATACATCCAAAATTGAATGAATTGAAGTTTCAGAAAGGGACAATGGAGAAGGTGTAGGGGAGAAAATTGACAAATAAATAATAAACATAAAAAATGAAAAAAGAAACTCAAAAAGGAAAAAAAGGCAAGTGGCCAATGAACAGATCAAGTTATAAAAGAAATGTAAATTATACTGACCATGAGATATTAGTTTTATCCATCAAATTGGCAAAATTTAAAAAGAATAACATCTGATATAGTTTAAGTTGTGGGTGAACACAATTTCAAGGACTACTGGTAAGGGTGAGTACTGGTACAATATTTCTGAAGGATATTGTAAAAATCTGTAGGATAATATGTATTCATTTTAATGTGGCAATTCTACTTCTGGGCACTTCATTAGGAAATTATTGGGTGATCATACAAATGTGTACCTATCCGAAGGTTTATGAAATGATATTTTTAGTAGCAGAAACTAGAAATGCTGCATGTTCCTCAGTAAAGAGCCAGGTTTCTAGGGAGAGCTACATCCTACAATACTACCAAGTAGGTTTCAGCATGCTTCACGGTCATGATTTATTACGTGCCAAATTCAAGTGATGAAATAGTGCATATTGTATGATCCCATTTGGATAAATATATGTCATATTTGACATATTTAATTTAAATATTTGGAATGATATACAGTTTCATTGTGAAGTTGCTATCACAAACTTCTAGAGGTTTATAAGGAACATTTTCTTTTCAGTTTTCAGATTTGTTAGTTATCTTCTTTATAGTTAGCATGCATTACCCATTCAATCAGAAAAAGTAAACACAGCTATTTACATTTTGGTGAGGGAGGGAGAATAAGGAATGCCTCTCAATTGCAGCTGTGATGGCACAGATAGCTTGGAGCAGAAGTGCTCATGTTAATGCTCACCATCACTGGCCATCAGAGAAATGCAAATCAAAACCACAATGAGATACCATCTCACACCAGTTAGAATGGCGATCATTAAAAAGTCAGGAAACAACAGGTGCTGGAGAGGATGTGGAGAAATAGGAACACTTTTACACTGTTGGTGGGACTGTAAACTAGTTCGACCCTTGTGGAAGTCAGTGTGGCGATTCCTCAGGGATCTAGAACTAGAAATAACATTTGACCCAGCCATCCCATTACCGGGTATATACCCAAAGGACTATAAATCATGCTGCTATAAAGACACATGCACACGTATGTTTATTGCGGCACTATTCACAATAGCAAAGACTTGGAACCAACCCAGATGTCCAACAATGATAGACTGGATTAAGAAAATGTGGCACATATACACCATGGGATAGTATGCAGCCATAAAAAATGATGAGTTCATGTCCTTTGTAGGGACATGGATGAAATTGGAAATCATCATTCTCAATAAACTATTGCAAGGACAAAAAACCAAACATCGCATGTTCTCACTCATAGGTGGGAATTGAACAATGAGAACACATGGACACAGGAAGGGGAACATCACACTCTGGGGACTGTTGTGGGGTGGAGGGAGGAGGGAGGGATGGCATTAGGAGATATACCTAATGCTAAGTGATGAGTTAATGGGTGCAGCACACCAGCATGGCACATGTATACATATGTCACTAACCTGCACATTGTGCACATGTACCCTAAAACTTAAAGTATAATAATAATAAAATAAAATAAAATAAAATAAAAAAGTTATGAAGCCAGATAGTTCACTGGATGTCTCCTTAGTGTTAGATCAAGACCAGCCCTCTCAAACCCAAGTCACCACTTTGGAAGCTTTCCTTTCATGTTAACTACAAGCATACCTTATTTTCGTGCTCTTTACTTTATTGCACTTTGCAGGTGTTGCATGTTTTTACAAATTGAAGGTCTGTGACAACCCTGGGTCAAGCAAGTCTATCAGTGCCATTCTTCCAACAGTAAGTGCTCGCATCGTGTCTCTGTGTCACATTTTGGTAATTCTCACAATATTTTGAACATTTTCATAATTATTGCATCTGTTTTGGCGATCTGTGGTCAGTGATCTTTGATGTTACCATTGTAATTGTTTTGAGGCACCAGGAACCATGCCCACACAAGACGGCAAACTCCATTGATAAATGGTGTGTTCTGACTGCTCCACCAACTGGCCATTCCCCTGTCTATTTCTTTCTCCTCAGGCTCTTTATTCCCTGAAACAACAATATTAAAATTAGGCCAATTAATAACCCTACAATGAACTCTAAATGTTCAGGTGAAAGGAAGAGTCACACGTCTCTCACTTTCAATCAAAAGCTAGAAATGATTAAGCTTACTGAGGAAGGCATGTTGAAAACCAAAATAGGCCAAATGTTAGGTCTCTTGTGCCAAATAGTTAGCCAAGCTGTGAATGCCAAGCAAAAGTTCTTGAAGGAAATTAAAAATGCTACTCCAGTGAACACATGAATGATAAGAAAGCAAAACAGTCTGATTTCTGATATGGAGAAAGTTTTAGTGGTCTGGATAGAGAATCAAACCAGCCACAACATTCCCTTAAGTCAAAGCATAACCCAGAGAAAGGCCCAGGTTTTCTTTAATTCTACAAAGTCTGAGAGAGATGAGGAAGCTGCAAAATAAATGTTTTGAGGCTAGCAGAGGTTGGTTCTTCAGGTTTAAAAGAAGCCATCTTCATAACATAAAGTGCAAGGTAAAGTAGCAAGTGCTGATGGAGAAGCTGCAGCCAGTTATCCAGAAGATCTAGCTAAGATCATTGATGAAGGTGGCTACACTAAACAACAGATATATTTTTTTTTTGAGATGGAGTCTCGATCTGTCGCCCAGGCTGGAGTGCAGTGGCATGATCTCAGCTCACTGCAATCCCTGCCTCCCAGGTTCAAGGGATTCTCCTGCCTCAGCCTCCTGAGTAGCTGGGATTACAGGTGTCAGCCACCATGCCCAGCTAATTTTTGTACTTTTAGCAGAGACGGGGTTTCACCATGTTAGTCAGGATGGTCTCGAACTCCTGACCTCATGATCCACCCGCCTCGGCCCCCCAGAGTGCTGGGATTACAGACATGAGTCACTGCGCCCGGCCACAACAGATTTTTAATGTACACAAAACAGCCTTCTATTGGAAGAAGACATCATCTAAAACTTTCATAGGTAGAGAGAAGTCAATGCCTGGCTTCAAAGCTTCAAAGTTCAGGCTGACTCTCTTGTTAGGGACTAATGCAGCTGGTGACGTGAAATTTAAGACAATGTTCATTGATCATTCCAAAAATACTAAAGCCCTTAAGAATTATGCTAAATCTCTACCTGTGTTCTATGTATGGAATAATAACGTCTAGATGACAGCACATCTATTTACAGCATGGTTTACTGAATATTTGATGTCCACTTTTGAGACCTACTACTCAGAAAAAAGGTTTCTTTCCAAATATTACTGCTCATTGGCAATGTACCTGGTCACCCAAGAGCTCTGATGGAGGTATACAAGGAGATAAATGTTATTTTCATGCCTGCTAAAACAACATCCTTTCTGCAGCCCAAGAATTGAGAAGTAATTTCAACTTTCAAGTCTTACTACTTAAGAAATACATTTTGTCAGGCCATTGTTTCCATAGTTGATTATTACTCTGATAGGTCTGGGAAAAATACATTGAAAACCTTCTGAAAGGATTCATCATCGTAGATGCCACTAAGAGAATTCATCATGCATGGGAGGAGGTCAAAATATCAACATTAATGGGAATTTGGAAGAAGTTGATCCCAAACCTTATGGATAACTTTGAAAGATTCAAGATTTCGGTAGAGAAAGTAACTGCAGATGTGGTGGAAATAGCAAGAGACCTACAATTAGAAGCAGAACCTGAATATGTGGCTGAATTGCTGATTTTTGGTGATTAAACTCGAAAGAAGGAGCAGTTGCTTATGGATGAGCAAAGAAACCGATTTCTTGAAATGCAGTCTACTCCTAGTGAAGTAGCTGTGAACATCATTGGAATGACAACAAAGGATTTAGAATATTACATAAACTTATTTGATAAATCAGGGTTTGTGAGGATGGACTTCAAATCTGAAAGAAGTTCTGTGTGCAAGATGCTATCCAACAGCACTGCATGCTACAGAGAAATCTTTCACTGAAACAAGGCTCAATTGATGCTAAAAACTTCACTGATGTCTTATCTTAAGAAATTGACACAGCCACCTCAACCTTCAGCAACCACCAACCTGATCAGTCAGCAGCCATCAACATCGAGGAAAGACCCTCCATCAGCAAAAAGATAATGACTCATTGAAGGCTCAAATGATTGTTAACATTTTTAGCAGCAAAGTATTTTTAAATTAAGGTATGTTTTTTAGACAGTGCACACTTAGTAGGCTACAGTATACTGTAAATTATAACTTTTATATGTACTGGGACACCAAAATACCTGTGTGACTTGTGATATAGTTCAGCTGTATCTCTTCTCAAATGTCATCTTGAATTGTAGCTCCCATAATCCCCACGTTTCATGTGAGGGACCCGGTGGGAAGTAATTGAATCATGGGGTGGGGGATGGGGTTTTCCCATGCTGTTCTCATGGTAGTGAATAAGTCTCATGAGATCTGATGGTTTTATAAAGGATAGTTCCCCTGGACACACTCTCTTTCCTGTTGACATGTAAGATGTGCCTTTGTTCCTCCTTTGCCTTCCACCATGATTGTGAGGCATCCTCAGCCATGTGGAACTGTGAGTCCATTAAACTTCTTTTTCTTTATAAATTACCCAGTCTTGGGTATTCCTTCATAGCAGTATGAAAATGGATGAATACAACTTGCTTTATTGAGATATTCACTCTACTGCAGTGGTGTGGAACCAAACCTGTAGTATCTCCAAGGTGTGCCTATATGTTTGGGTAATGACCCTGTGTAGGTGCAAGTTCAACTCATTCATTTGCTAAGAGGTACTTTTTATAATGGGTTTATCTTGGAGTGTTCCTCAGGAAGTCACATAACTTACATCTGCTCAATTTTGCTAAGCCTTTTATGACTAACATGAGCATTTAGTAACATCTATTTTAAATTTTCCAGCCCAGAATTATTGCTATAACATTAAAATCTTGGGCCTTGAACACATTCTGTCTATTGATAAAATAGATTCCAATTTATGTCTTCATACATTAATTCTCCAAATTTTTTTTAGTGCTGTGCAGTTGTTGTTTTTTTTTTTTTACTGTGTTAGGAACTGGAGCTATGATGGTGTTAAGGTTGGTGTTCACCCAAAATTCATATGTTGATATCCTAACACACAGAACCTCAGAGTGTGACCTTATTTGGAGATAGAGACTTTACAGAGGTGTGATGAGGTAATTAGAATGGGCCCTAATCTAATAGGAGGAGTGGTGTCCTTATAAGAAGGGGAAATTTGGAGGCAGCCATACAGTTGAGAGAAGGCCACGTGAATATGCCAATGGCCATCCACAGCCAAGGAGAGTGGCCTAGAACCAGCCCTGATGACACTGTGATTTCAGACTTCCAGCCTCCAGAATTTCAAGCCAATGCATTTTGTTCTCTAAGCCACTCAGCTTGCGGCACTTTGTTACAGCAGCCCCTGCAGACCAATACAAACAGTGAGCAAGTCAGGAATGAGCCTGGCCCTCCAGAAGCCTCTTGTGCAGTGGAGAGAGGTCAGCCCTGGATGCTGGGCAGGGGTGGGACAGGCAGCATGACCTGCTTTCAGGCTGGTGTCCTGGTTAAGCAGCTGTCCAGCTCTCTGCAGAGCATGGAATCTGGGATTCACTCTGACTAAGCATTTTTCTGTCATCCTTCAAATGGAAAGGCAAGGAACACCAGCTTCACCGCAAGTATCAGGGAATCAAACCTTGAAAACATCATCACCCCACATTTAAAGTTGAGAAAAAATTATTCATTGAGAATTTGGCGAAGGATTAATCCAGAGCAGCATGGACCTCGTTCTCAGAGCCCCTCCCATGGAGCTCTTTTCATGAAAGTGTGCTTCCTGCTTAAAGTGCAGACACATGGAAAGCAAACTCAAAGGCAGCTGGGAAACCCACTGTTGCTAACTCTGTGAGGATACTGGTAAAGGACGCTGTCCCTGGCCCTATACAGTGACAGGGCTGTGGGTCTCAAGTATCAGCAGCATAAAGTGCAGTATGCAGTCGTTACAGTTTGTTTATATCAAGGACACTGTAATTCATGTCACAGGATCCTGTTTTCCTTTTCTGGTGGGTTGCTTGGAGTCCCAGAAACACTTTAAGATCCTTTTGTATGTGGGATCCTAGAAAGCATATTTCATGCCTCATCTTACTATTTCTACTCTCTTAGCTCCACTGACTCTTTTTTAACCCATATCAATTTTCATAAGCCCCCTCCAATAATTATTTATATGAAGAGGGGCATGAATATTTGAAATTAAATAGGTAACTTAATTAACTCTAGCAGCCACCAAAAGATACTTTATTCAGTTATTTGTTTTAAAATGAATTAACAACTTGGAAAATATTTTTATTATATTTATTTATATTTAATATTTATTTTTATTTATTTTATTTAGTGCTTATACTTAATGTCTATATTTAATGTTCAGGAAAAAAAAAGCCCAGGATGGACTTCTCTTTCCAGAAATATCCCCACTAGCTTTTGATGCAGAGCAAAAACTAGGAGTGGCTCCAGGTGCCTCCGAGAGCTGACTGTGGACCCAGGAAGCAGAACCAGGCTCTGGTCAAGGGCTTTCCTGAGCCCAAAGCACGGTCATCTGGCAAAGTGTTCTCACCCCTAGACCCAAAAGTTTCATCTCATTGTAACATCAAGCTCTTTAAAGTTCAGGATCTTGTCATCTAAGTCAGGCACAGAGACCTAAAAACTGAAAAAAGAAATTATTTGCCCCTCATTCCTAATTCAGAGTACAATCATGAGACAGAGATAGAAGAATAACTAAATAGACACTTCCACCCAGAAGGAGATGAAAGGGAGGTACGTTACAACTACTGAAATCTACCTGGGCTCCAGCAGAACCCCCTGCTCTGGGATAAGAGAATGTCCCTGATTAGAAACTGGTTCTATTCCCTAGAACTGACTCCATAATTCATTGTCCTCAAAAGCTTTTGGATCCACTATTTGATATCTTAATTTTTCTATAAGAAATGGCCATGTTTGCGGTCAAGTAACAAGTTTCATGATCTCAGTCCCTGCCACAGCAGTGAGGTCGCTTAGATCTGCTGAGACAAATGAAACAACAGATACAATACAAATTATCATTTTTTTCTTTTTTCTTTTCTTTCTCTTTCTCTTTCTCTCTTTCTTTCTTTCTTTTTTTTTTTTTTTTTTTTTGATGAGGCCTCACTCTTTTGCCAAGGCTGGACTGCAGTGGCACAATCTCAGTTCAGAGCAGCCTTCCCCTCCCGGGTTCAAATGATTCTCATGCCTCCCCCTCCTGAGTAGCTGGGATTACAGGCATCTGCCACCAAGCCTGTGTATTTTTTGTATTTTTAGTAGAGACAGGTTGGCCATTTTGGCCAGGCTGGTCTCAAACTCCTAACCTCAGGTGATCTGACCACCTCAGCCTCCCAGAGTGCTGGAATTACAGGTGTGAGCCACCGCTTCCAGCCACAAATAATATATTTTTAAATATAATGCTGAACTGGCACAGAAGTTAGAAATCCACAGAATGATTTGAAAATATCAGGGGTCAATCCAGGTTCTGTGAGACTGTAAATGTACAAAATGTGCCTTGTTAACAAAAATACCAAATTTTAAAAAGCAAAATTAGGCTCAGCAGATTAGAAAGAGCTCATGTAAATGAAGCATTCTGAAAAACTCATGTTTCACTAGCTTCACAGTACATCCACTTGTGGAAAGCAATAAACCTTGAAATGAAGTATATCAAGTGTATCAGTTGAGATGACAATAGATATTGATAAGCTTTAGGCATTCTTAAACACGCATACTGAAATAGCTAAGATAATCACTAATAGAATAGACAATTATATTTGTAAAACACGTAGAGGGATAATAGTGGAATCTGATTTTAAAGCACTCCATCCAAAATAAGGCACAAAAGGAAAGGACAAAAAAAATGCTATGAACTAGTAACAAAGCGATGTTATGAACAATGTCATAGCAACAAATGATGAGAAAGATACATATCTAAAAAAACCTTACTAAAATTATTTCAGGAAGATGTAGGAGGCCTCATTAGTTGTTAAAATTCTTTCGCAAAGGAAACCCCAGACCCAAGTGGCCTTACAGTTGATTTCTATCAAACATCAAAGATCAAATAGTTTTATCTTACACACACTCTTCCAAAGAATAGAAAAAGTGAAAGCACATCCTAACTCATTGTATGAGGCTATCATATGTCTGATACTAAGAACAGATGAGTAACTGCAAGAAAGTAAAGCTACAGATTAAGTTTCTTTATAAACAAAAGTGAAGACATCTAAACAAAACTGCCATAAAGAACATACAAAGGAAAATATATAAAGAATCATACATCGTAATCACTTTGAGATTATCCCAGGAATACAAAGTTGTTTAATTTTGAAAATTAATTAGTGTAACACATCACATCAACAGATCGAAGGCACAAAGTCCACGCTCAGGTTTACAGATGCAGAGATCTGTTTGACAAAATTCAACATCCACTCATGACTTAAAACAAAACAAAACTTGTAACAAAACAAGAATGGGAGGAACTTCCTTAACTTAATAAAGAGCACCTAACAAAACCTACAGCAAATCACATGTAAAGATGTTTAAGACATTCCCTTTAAGATCATAAAATGGCAAGAATGACTGCTTTTCTCTTTCCTGCTCAATAGTGTATTAAAGGGCTTAACCAGTGCAGTAAGAAGAAAACAGAAATAAAGAGAGATTGGAAAGCAATAAACAAAGCATCATTATTTGTAGATGTTAAGATTTTTCTATATAGAAAACCCCAAAGAACCCACAGATAATTTTTTAGAACTAATAGGCAAATTTACTAGCTGAATTTTTTTAAATTCAAAACACGAAAGTCACATTGCATTTCTGAACATCAGCAACTTGAATTTACAAAATATGATTTTTTAAGGTTTGATACTGTGTTGAAAATGACACAGAAAAGCAACAGGTGATGAAGACATTATTCAGGATGACAGTCACTTGCAGGGAGTAGGTGCAGTATAATTGAGGAAGGGGACATTATGGGTTTCTAGTACATTTGAAAAGGTCTGTTTCTTAAGCCAGGTGGTGGCTTTATGATGTCTATTGGATTTTTCTTGTTTCAGCTGTACATATACTCTTTTTGGGCTCTTTTTATATTATATTACTGTGCAATTCTTATTATTAAAAACAGTTTAAATTCTTTTTATGTATGATATTGTTTGAAATTATTTTATGCTATTTTTAAAAAGCAGAGCACCATATCTCTGGTATTATTACCATGATGTTAAAATATGTATATACAGTGGGAAGTGGCAGGGGGGTATAAATGACAAATTAAGAAGCTGGAAGGATTTAAGTTGGAGGATGATATAAAAAATCCTTAGGGCTTAAATTCCACGTTAAAGAATTTTTACTCTGTTCTAAAGCAATAACTATATACTCCATCAGGAAACAGTATGTGTTCACATAATCAAGGGATTGGGTGTATGGCACCTGTGTTTTAGGAAGGTAATTGGCATAATGCTGGGATGACTATTTTGGAATTTTAGAAATGGCTTTCTCTGCAGCTTGGCTTTCTCTGGTGATTTTCCAGTAGCTAAAGACTCCTCTCCTTGGCTTCCCCAAACTTTTCAAGTGTGAAGTGTCAGGGCCCGTCTGTTGTGAGATGTCCTGTCACATGGACTCAGCCAGAGCTCCCCTGTGTTCTATGGAAAAGGCTAACAAGATGAAGTGGACCTAAAAGGGCAACACTTGTTTTGTAGCCTACAGCACTCAGGGACCGAGCCTGTGCCAACACCATCCCCAACATAGATGAGCTCTGACCTTTGGGGTGCTTGCAGCCACGTGGCTCTAGCTCGTCCCTCTGTTCCTGCCCCTGCCCTGAGTCTGGCCTTTTTGGCAGCTCCTTCTTTTCTCTGCCCTGCACTTGTTCTTTGAATGGTCCCCTGGTTTTGTCCCCTGGCATTGTGTCTCAGACACAGTTCTCACTCCCCCTCCATCCTGATCCTGCCTGGCCATCCTTCTTTCTGGAAGAAACTCAAACCCCTGGTCCCCAGACTGGGGCCACTGTTGTAACCACCATTCCCTGACCAGGCCTGCTGAAGCCTATCCATGGTCTCAGCTCCCCCATCATTAAGATAAAGGCTTTGATTCTGATTAGTATTTGCTTAGCTCCTTAGATTAGAGTGGAAATAAGTATTCTCAGGGTTTGGCCTTGATCTGGAAAAACTGTGGGTTGTAACCATTAATGGATTGTGAAATCATTTTTGTGGGTCATAACCAGGGTTATTTTAAAGAAATAGAATAGAATAGCAAAGATCAAATGGTCTCCCACATCGTAAAGGTAATGTATTAGCCCATTTTGTTTCTGCTGACAAAGACATACCTGAGACTGGGAAGAAAAAGGGGTTTAATTGGACTTACAGTTCCACATGGCCAGGGAAGCCTCAGAATCATGGTGGGAGGTGAAAGGCAATTCTTACACGGCAGCAGCAAGAAAAAATGATGAGGAAGCAAAAGCAGAAACCCCTGATGAAGCCATCAGATCTCGTGACTTATTCACTATCACAGGAATAGCACAGGAAAGACCAGCCCCATGATTCAATTACCTCCCCCCGGGTCCCTCCCACAACACATGGGAATTCTGGGATATACAATTCAAGTTGAGATTTGGGTGGGGGCACCAGCCAAACCATATCAGGTAAGTACTGTTTTGTTCTGTTTTTTTTTTAACTCACATCTCATTATTATTATTATTGTTATCATTATTATTATTGTTTTTGAGACAGGGTCTCCCTCGGTTGCCCAGGCTTTAGTCCAGTGGCATGATCTTGACTCACTGCAACCTCTGTCTCCCAGGTTCAGGCGATTGTCCTGCCTCAGCCTCCCAAGTAGCTGGGATTACAGGCACGCACCACCACACCTGGCTAATTTTTACATGTTTAGTAGAGAGGGTTTCACCATGTTGACCAGGCTGGTCTCAAACTTCTGACCTCAGGTGATCCACCTGCCTCGATCTCCGAAAATGCTGGGATTACAGGCATGAGCCACCACACCCGGCCTTTGTTAGTTATCTTTATGTACTGAGTGTTGAGATTGTTATGGGCTGGGTTGTACTCCCCTCCAAATTCATAGTGGAAGCCCTGCCGCCCAGAACCTCAGAATGGGACCGTATTTGGAGGCAAGGTCTTTAAAGAGGTGATGAAGTTAAAATGAGGTCCTTGGAGTGGATGCTAATCAATATGACTGGTGTCCTTATAAGAAGAGGAGATTGGGACACAGACATGGACACACAGAGGAAAGACCATGTGAGGAAGTGAGAAGATGGGATCTACAAGCCAAGCAGAGAGGCTTTGGGAAAAAACCAACTCTGCTGGCACCTTGATCTTGGACTTCTCATTTCCAGAACTGGGATAATTAATTTTTTGTTGTTTTCAGCAACCAAGTCTGTGGCAGTTTGTTATGACAGCCCTAGCTGACTAATACAGACATATAATATAATTCTTATGGGTGAATTCAGTCAAAAACATTAGATATTCACTGGCTGGCCTTTCAAATTTTAGACCTCATTAATGGTTGAAAAGAGCAAAGTCCTATTCTGCAGTTTGTAAGGGAAGCTCTCTTGGGGATATTTGGAACTTAGCAACATTTCCTATGATGCAGTGCTCTCATGCAGTGGGTGCCCAAGCAAAATCAAGCTTCAAAGATCTAGAGCTACAGTTCTCATCATGAAGACAGAAAAACACAAGCATGTGGGAACCAGCTACAGGATCCACAGACCAAACAGCACATTGTAGCAAAGGGTTAAAAAAGAACTGGACATGTGAAATGTCCAGGGCCAGGCCCTGGGTCTCCCTAACACTGGATCCCTTGTGCGATGAGATAACATGAGTGAGGTAGTGGATGTTTCTGGATCCTGCTCCACCTCTTTCCATCAATCCACACTGAGCACCATCCCAACATAAATGAGGGCGAGCCCGGCTGCATTAGAGCAGGTCCTGCTCTTGGCTGGGGCAACGGCACGCTCACCACACAGTATTCCAAAGGTGAGTCCGTAAACTCTGTCCCCAGAGTGCCATTTGATGATGACCTCACCTTGGAAGGTCTATTTTGAGTATCCAAGAGTCTCCCTTGCACAGTCGTTGTATAACCTCCAGCGCTTGCTGCTAAAGAGTTTTCTGTCTCCAAAAATAATCTCCAAATGATGGTTAACACGACCCTGGCATAATTCATCCTCTACAAATAAGTGAAAGGGAGCTAATGCCCAACTCCTGGCACAGCCACAGAGCGGGCGTTGGAAGTGGAGGTGGCCATGACTTCAATCCTTGGCAGAGGGCTGCAGATTGGATGGGGAGCCAGGCGAGAGGCAAGAACACCATGCCCAAGGCGCCTGGCATGGGCATTTCCTTCTGGACGGGTCCAGGGAACAGTTTGAGGCTCCTCCACTATTCCACATAGAGCTTTGAGTGTCTGTCACCTGAACTGGCCACACTACCATCCCTGAATGTCACCACGACTTTACTTTTTAAAGAGCTTCTTAATGGGTAGCTGAGCACCAGGTTGCAGTCACCACATTGTATTCCCTGACCCTTAATTCTGAGAATAGCATCTCTCATGTCCAACTTAGTCCTATCATTGACCACAGAGAGATACCAAGTATCATTGGGCAAGGTTCTACCCTAGATACAGTTTTATTGCAGGATGATTTTTAGGAGTAGAACTGCATTACCTTGTGCAAAGAGAGGGATGTTGTGGGCCCCTGGCTTTCTTCACATGTTCCTTCTCCTACTCATTCAGGGTCTGGTTTATCCGAAACATTTGAACCTGCAAAGAGCTGGAGGATGGACGAGGTTACTGAACATCTTCAGTGTCTCATAAATCTTTGCAACAGTCCTGGAAGTGATCATTAGTATACTCACTTTGCAGATGAGGAGGCTGAGTCCTGGAGGTCAAATAACTTGCTCTACGTCACCACACTGTAAAGGGGACAAATCTTCACAGTTTACTTGTTGGCCATGGTCTATGTGACCTTGGCATTCTCCCTCATGCTGAAGCTGGAAAAGAGAATCAGTTCAGAGGGAGATAGGAATGATGGGGGCTAGCCCAATGATGACCGAAGGTGCCAAGAAAGCTTCCAGGGCAGCCCAAAGTCAGGCCCTGGAGATGGTTCAGAGCCAACCCCAGGTTCATAAACCTCTGAACTGCAGCACATTCTGACTTTAAAGGATTGATCCTTCCTTAGACTTTGGAGACGTTGGCCCATGAGGGAGGCAGAGCCATGTGCTGGAAAGCTCAGGGTCTGGGGTCGGGTCCAGCCTCATGATTTACTAGCTGGGAGACTCTGGGCATGTTGCTGGACCCCTCTGCGCATGGGAGGATCCATCTCCTCATGCAGAAAATGAACACGGTGTTCTCTATCTGTTACCGTTGTTGAGCAGACCCTGCCTTGTGCTGGGCCACTCTTCTTCCTCATGCCACCCGTGTAGACAGTGGCATACGCACACTGAGCTGCTCACTCACCACTCACTGCACTTGGAGGTGCTGAAGCCAAGTGGAAAATGTGGGCTTTCGCCACAGAGCTTTCCTTGTTTGAGTGAACTGAATCTTTATTTTCTTTTACAAGCAAAGAGCTTTTTATTAATTTGTGCCAGACCATTTAATATATTCCACAGTGTTCTTGTTTCACTTAATTTTCTGGATTTCCAAGAAAGCTTTAGGATTTGGTTTGGTGAGAGGCCTTGAAGGGACTCAAAGAAATAAGAAAAATTAGAAACAATGTATTCACAACAAGACTTCAGTTTAAGGATTTCACCAAGAAATAAGTACAATGAGATGTATGTGGGGATTTTCCTCAGAAGTCACGATCTTGGTTTTTTCTAGACGATATAAGATTGATAAGAGCTGAAGCCAGAAATTCAACCATAAAGAAAATTTTTCTGTTTGTTATATTATAAATCATCAATCAGCAGTTAAAGCCCTGGATAGCAGGGAAAGAGATGCTTTTGAAGAAACTTTCACTGTAACCCACTTAAAAGTCACCTGGGAATGCTGCAACCTGGTGGGAAGGGTGTTTGCACTGAGAGCCAAGTTCATGTTTCTGGATTAGGTGAGAGTATTGTTGCACTGGCAGCTCTGGTGATTTGTCTGAGGTTCAGAGATAGTGAGAGGATCTAGCAGACCCAGCAGATTCCAAAAACCTTCATTGCAGAGAGGGAGGGAGAAAGATCAGAAGAAACCAATGGGATCCTGCTGGGGTCGGGGGAGGGGGAGAGGGGACTTAGCTTTCCTATGGTAGGCATCTCCCAGGGCTGCCATCTCCCAGGGCTGCTTCCAAGATTACAGTGACAGAGCACAGCACAGAGAAGAGCTTTCCTGCACCAGGCTCAGTGGGGGCAGGGCAGTGGGATCTGAGACCAGACCCTGCAGATGTGTGGCCTCCAGCAAGCTTCTGTCCTCTCTGAGCATTGGTTTCCTCAGCCACAAAATGGGACTAAGAATAGACCCTGTCTTAGAGGAGCTGTGTTAAGATCTGATACTTGCTGGGTGACCCATTAGAGATAAAAATCCACACATGTGATTAGTAATATGATGCCCACTGAGAATGTTAGCATGCAACACAAATAAATATTATTGTTATCATTTGCATGAAGTAGGTGTATATGCTGGAGCAGCTGTACTTAAGTCCAGAAATAAGAAGACAATTGATCTGAGGACTCAGGAGAGAGCATGGCTGCTGCATAGATGGTGCCTTCCATCGCTTGGCATAGGGAAGCCCAGCCAAAGCCTGTGTCTTGGGCAGCCCGGGAGCTCTCAGGATGGCTTGAAATCTCCCACATGGCCTGGGCCTGTTCTCCTTCCCCTCCAGGTAGGGTTATCAGATAAATTAAAGAAATACATAATTAAATTAGAATTTCAGAGATGTAACAAATACTTTTTTAACGTAAGTATAGCTTAGGCAATATTTGGGATATACTTATACTAAACATTTATTTGTCATTTATCCAAAATTCAAATGCAATGAACATTCTATCTTTTTATTTGCTAAATGTGGAAACCCTTCCTCCAGTTGGCCACTTGCCACTTAACTGACTTGTTATGACATTTTTGTTATAATTTTTTTCTGATTATGAAAATAATGCACTTATTACAGAAAATCTTTAAAAATACTAATAAGAAAGAAATAATAACTCATATGTAATACCATTAACTGATAATTGAAAGGCTGCAGTATTTGAAAATACTTAAAAATTGTGGCCTAATTCTCGAATTTTACATGATTGAGATGCTACTTTATGTGTAGGCTTATATATTTCTTTGGTTTAGCATTATACCATGATCTCCCTGTCACTAAATTTTTTTCTCCACTGGATTCTGTCATCTGGCACAGCAGCTTTCTCTTTTTGCTGAAAAAGTTGGTGGTTTTCAATATGTGTATCTCTGTGCATAAAACTCTGTCCACACCTCTTCAGTTGATCTCTCAAGTGGCTTTTAAAATTATTCCTATATATATATAATGAATAATCTGAAAGTGATGACATTTAATATCTCATGGTGACTTTTTTCTACAGCTCTCCTGGGTGCAGTCAAAGCTTCACTCTCTACGCCCTACTGAACTATCAGCTGACTGATTCCCACTTGTCCATGCCCCAGGACCCCACAGAAGCTCCACATGCTTCCACAAGCTGATGTGCCAGTTCCAAGAGGAGGAAGAAAAGCTGGCACTCAGCCTTTATTTCTCCCCAAACACCACAGTCATTCAATTCTGAAAAAAAAAAAAAAAAAAAAAAACCATTGCTTTGAAAAACATAAAATGAGATCTATCAAAGAGCATCTTGTATTTTAAAGTGGAAAGAATGGACTTTGGAATCATCTTTGGCAGCTAATAGGCTGGGACACGCAGAGAAAGAGCTTGCCTGCCTCTGCAGACATTCCTTGGACGAGTGGTTCTAAATCCCAGCTACACACTCAAATAGCTGCAGGAGGTTTAAAAACTGTCAAATCTCCCAGCCCCTGCCCAGCCCAGTCAATATTTATCTCAGGAGGAGGAGCCCCAAAACCAGTGTCTTTTCACAGAGCTCCCTACATGACTTTGATGTGTGGCCAGGTGATATCTCCTGAGTTTGGAGACACTGATGCTATCATTCACACCTAGTCAAATGAGAGAAGTCGGGGATGACAGAAGAATTCAGGCAACTTACCTACCTGAAGCTGGGGCCTCAAGGTCACCATGCCCTTGAGTAAGCCCTGTATGGGTCTACCTTGTGTCTGATGGTTCTCAGCAGGCACAGCTTCTCTTCAGGGCTTCTGCCGACATCTTCCCTGCATGTGGAAAATGGCCTGGGGTCCCCCTAGACTCAGCTCAAGTCCTCCCCTTTGCTCAGGTTCCCTCTGAGTCCCGGTACCCACCCATGCTGCAGACCTCCTCATGACTCCTTCCTCCCTGAGGCCTGGCCATCTGCACACCCCCATCCTATCCTGTCAGCTTGTTCTTTGTCTGTCTCTTTGGTGACCAGACATGAACCCCTCAAGGCTGTTCCCTCCACATCCCCAGCGCTCAGTTTCAGGCCAGCCCAGGGCAGGATGCACCTCATGCAGACCAAGGGAAAGAGCCAGCAGCTGCTTCACATGAGCCTGTCCTCCTCTGCACCTGAAGAGAATCTTTGGAAGGCCAGCACCCCCACTTGTCCTGAAGGTGGAGGGGCTGTTCCCTCTAGCCCACACCTGTCATTCTAGGACTAACTTTCACTTTTTGGAAGCCAGAGCCACTCCCGACCATTCAGGACCTTTCAGCATTCGGAAGGGACACTGACTCCTCCTTAGATACCACATGTAGGACAGGAGGGAAGTTCAAGAGTGGTGTCAAGGGCCAGAGACAGGGAAGCTGGGGGGTCTGAAAGAAGCTTCCAGGAGATGTCTTCACTGCAAAATACCATACACCAAGGGGCTACAGGCTAAAACAAGACATGTATTTCTCACAGTTCTGGAGGTTGGGTGTTGGGGATTAAGGTGCCAGCCGGCATGGTGGGTCCCTGGTGAGGACTCTCTTCCTGGCTCACAGATAGCCGACTTCTCACTGTGTCCTCACATGTGGGAAAGAAAGCTCTGGTCTCTTCATCCCCTCGTAAGGACTAATCCCATCATGGAGGCACCACCTTCATGACCCCATCTAACCATAATTACCTTCTAAAGGCACCATCTCCCATAATATCACCCTGGGGCTTGGGGCTTCAACATACGGATTTGGGGGAACACAGACATTCAGTCCATAGCAAGGCACATGGGGAAGTTGGGGCATGAGAGCAGAGGAGACACCCACACATCTCAGGAGAGCAGTCACGTGTTCGGAGGATGTCAAGCCACGCTGAAGGCCCCTAGCCATGCTGGGGAGAGCATGCTCTAGCCATGGAGTTGAAGACGAGGTGGGAGTTGCCCTTGAGACCTTTCATCTAGGACCTCCCAAGTTCCATGAAGAGACAAGAGAAAACAGTAAGGGCACTGTATTCAAGGGAATGAGGGTGATGAGTCCCTCTTGGGTTCCTCAGTAATGTCTTCCAGGACAGTCCATTGATTACACCTCTGCACCAGTCAGCGGACTTTTAGTGAGCCCTGGTAATGTGCCAGATGCTGTGCTGTGAGTGAGATGTGCACATTTCCTTCCTCGTGGAGCTCACACTCTCATGGGGCAGACACACAATCACACAATCGTACACATGTGCAGTGTGCAGAGCCTCCCTACAGGCTGGCCAGTGCCTTCCAGCTGCGTTCACCTGATAGGAGGGCCAGCTGGAGACCAGAGGCTGGAGGCAGCCAGGGAGGAATGTGGGCACTGGTTTTCTGACTCCCTGCCCGCTGCATTCTCTGCAGCAGGCCCAGTTCCCGCCCAGCCCCCATGCTGCACAAGGTTCTGAGAATCACTCCTGCCCCCACTCCATCAGGTCCCACTTAAGGTAGCTCCACTGGCTTAGAGGACCACCCCACCCCAGGGGCTTCACCTAAACCAGTCACACTTTGTAGACAATCCCCTCATTGAACTCTGATCAAATTACCCAATTTAAATATACCATCTGTTTCCCGCAGGGACTCTGACCGACCCAGTGACCTAGTCTAGGAGGTTAGGGAGTCTTCTGAGAAAAGGATGTTTGAGCAGAACTCTGAAGGATTAAATTCTCACTGCTTTTAATAGTAGGATCCAACATGTGTGTTTAGTTAGTAGTGGGGGTCCTGGTAAACTTGAGCCTGCAGTGAGGGGTGCTGCAGGGGAGGACACAGGCGAACCCATGAAGCCCCTCACCCCACCTCTTAGCCATGCCTGGACAGGGTGGGCATCACTAGACCCAGGCTCAGCTATAAGAAAGAGCAAGAACCAACAAACATTTCTTAAGCACCACTCCGGAGCCAGGCCGTGTGCTGGGCCTGAACGCTTCTCATAGGTGACGTGGAGACTTGGGGGTGGCTGCCATCTGGTCCTCTGGGTTTTGAGGGGTGCTCTCTGAAAGACCAAGCTGAGCAACATGAGGCCCAGAAATGGGGGATCCCATTAGACATTGTGGCCAGTCTCACAGCACAGCCAGAAGGGCCAGCACAGCGGGGAGGGGAGCAGAGGAGAGGATGTGCTCCTTGGCCAGGCGAAGGCCTGGTCCCCAGGACTGAGGTCCTAGAGAATCAGGGATGCAGGAGAATGATGAAGAGAGAGGTCTCAAGGCCGAAGACAATAAGGTGAACTGTCAGAAAGTCTGGGAGAAAGATGATTTGAGGGTCACCCGAGAGGCTTGCTGTCAAATGTCCCAAGATCGGACAGTCGAGCGAGGCAGCATGATGGAAGGAATCTAGCCCTGTCCATCCACATAAGCCCGATTGCAAGTGCACTGTTGGAGTCATGAAAAATGTAATGTCTAGTTCTGGGGTGAGCAGGGCCACTCTCTTCCAAAGATACTCCCATGGGAACAGAAAAAAAGGGTAGAAGCCCAAAGAGCCATAAAAGCCAGCAAGGTCAGGAAGCCACCAGAATGTCAGTGAGATGTTTAATTTTGAAAATCAATTAATGTAACGTGTCATATCAACAGATCGAAGGGAGAAAGTCCATGCTCAGGTTTATAGATGCAAAGATCTGTTTGATAAAATTCAACATCCACTCATGACTTAATAAAGAAACAAAACCTATGGCAAATCACATGTAAAAGTGTTTAAGATATTCCCTTTAATATCAGAAAAGTGGCAAGAAAGTCTTCTTTTATCTTTTCAACGCTGAAATGCATTAAAGGGCTTAGGCAGTGCAATAAGAAGAAAAAAGAAATAAAAGAGAGATTGGAAAGCAATAATCAAAGCTGTCATTATTTGAGGCAGATAGATAATTGAAAGTACCTCTGATTGGTTGCAGCAGACAATCAGATGTTTGCATAGAGTAACTTTGTAACTTCAGCCTCTGGTTGCTTTCCAAAACAATTAGACTGATTGCCGGCCACCACTTCATTTACATGGGGTGAACACCAAGTGGCCAATGGGAAACCTCCAGGGGATATTTGGACCCCGGAAGATACTGTAACCGAGGCCCTTGAGCTGCTGCTCTGGCCCACTCCCACCCTGTGGCATGTACTTTCATTTTCAATAAATTTCTACTTTTGCTGCTTCAGTCTTTCCTTGCTTTGCTGTGTGTTTTTTTCAATTCTTTGTTCAAAACACCAAGAACCTGGACAACTTGCAGTCGAGACCCTCTACAGTTAACAAGCTGGGGAATGCTCCTTCCAGGGTCCCAAGGGGGAGACTCTGGTCCTTGCCTGGTTGAGCTTCTGGTGGCTGCCAGCATTCCTCGGCTTGTGGCTGCATCACTCCATTCTCCATCTCCATGGTCACATCACTTCTTTTCTGTCTGTTTTCAGCCTCCCTCTGCCTCTCTTATAAAGACATTTGTGATGCATTTAGGGCATACCTGGTTACTACAGGATAATCCCCCTTATCAAATTCCTTAACCTAATCACATCTGGAATACATTGTTTTTGCCTAGAAATTCATATTCACAGGTTGCAGGGGTTAGGACCTTCTCAGGCACCAAATGATAAGAAATCATCTTTCTGAGTAACCCACATGGAGTGGCCGCTGGGTTCTAGAGGCGCCGTTGGCCTGACAGCAGAACTCAGGGACTCTTAATGCCCTTGCAAAATGAATGCATTTGCATATGGGAAGGTCTCTTGGAGTCCGCCTTAGCTCCTCTCACACAAGGTAGCAGACCTGGCCACCTTCCTCACTTGGACAGAGAGCCCTGGGGAGCTCTCAAAAAGTAGCCAGGCCCTAGATCAATTCAGTCAGGACCAGTGGGGGTGGGGTCCCTGCGCCAATAGGTTGTTTAACCTTCCCAGGTGATTCTGCTGTTCAGGCAGGGCTGGAAACCATGAACCACGTGGACATTAATGTCCCTTGCAGGTGAGACATTTGACAAATAAGCAGAAATGGAGCCAGGGTCTCCACTCTGGCTCCACATCAGCATCCCCCAGGGTAGGGACATTGAAAAGACAGGTTTCTGCTCCCTCCCCAAGGCAGGTGATCTAATTGGTCTGGGTGTGACCTGGGCATCAGGACCTTCAAATTTTCCCAGTGATTTCCACATGCACCCAGGTTGAGAATGCTGCAGCCCATAAAAGGGAGCCTTACACTGTCACTGCTATTGCAAAGGACGATTATCAGACCTGGGGAGACCTTCCTGATTCTGAGTTTCCAAACCACAGAACAGCTTGTTCAGGGAGACTGTGGAAGTCATTTCTCTAGAAATCTTGACTGATTCAGGAGGTTTCTAGCTGTCAGAGGATTTAGCTATGGTTCTGCTGTCTGAAGGTGGAGGCATGGATTAGGTGATTTTCAAAATACCCTACAACTTCTTGAGTTTATGAAAAGTGATATCATGCCTCCCCTTGATAGATTCCTTCACCATTTAGACAAAGAATATAAAAAGAATTAAAATAACCCAATGAATTCAGGATTGTGGAAAATGTCATTACTGGTAATGAAAATTACAGGAAGCCTTGCTGGCGCTTGCTCCCTCCCCAAAACTAACATGAGAACATGTTTTTTCTTCTGATGCAATAATTAAGTTTGCCCAAGAAAACGTCTCTGTGTGCACCTCAGGGCAGGGGCTAAATGAAGCCTTTAACTAACCGATAAATGTGATCGTCTCCATGGACTGAACCCTGCCAGGGCAGACTGGCTTCCCAAGTGGATTAATTAACTCTTAGCAGCCCTGTGTTGGAGGCTCTACAGAAGGGATTTGAGATTCCTGAGGCCCAGAAAGATGACTTTATTAAGAAATGGAAGATATTTGGGGTGACTTCTGTAGCTGGTGGCAGCCACAGTTCTAGGATCAGAGCCTAGAAGTCAAGACCTCAAGATGGAAATAACAGTTCAAAGGCAGTCTCATCAGATAGCACTGGGAGGAAGACACAGATTGGTTCAGCACTGAGCACAGACGATGTGTCTACCCCGTGTGTCTCCCTGCTCTCAGGAGGTCGTGCTGTAGTGGAGGACAGATCTCAATGCAGGAGTCTCCCAGCTGGGTGGGGATGGGTGTGCTCAAAGCACTGACCCAGACTGGGGCTGGGATGGGTGGCATCTGGCTGGAGAGCTGAAGACTGGGAGGAAGTAAAACAGGGCTCAGAGCCGGGCAGTGTATGCACAGGCCACAGTAGAAGCAGATCATTTACTCAGTTGCAGAACACGCAATGAAGGTTTAGCCTCACTAGCCATCAGTGAAACAAAAAATTAAAACCTCTTGCAGAGTCATTTTTCTCCTCTGGAAGAATACTCAAGGGATGAGCGGGGTGTAATGAAGCGGTCCTCCCTGCCTTGAGGGTGAAAGTGTGAACCATCATGAACCTTCCAAAAAATAATTTGGCATTCTGTGTCAGGCCCAGATGTATCTTGCAACTAATTATTTTCACTCATGAGAATTTATTCCAAGAAGCAATCCACCTTCCAAAGGCTTTATGCCCTGCACTGCTATTTATAAGAGTTGTCAGCAGAAGCCAAACCCTTCTCCTGCCAGCACATAGAAATAACCTTTATGCCCCCAGCTAGGTATACATGTATTCCACATAAGGGATATTATTAGGCTATGAATATAAAATGTATGAAGACATAAAAAATTCCAATGATACAAAAATATTAAATGTGACATGCAACATAAAAACTATATTTATTTGGGAACAACTATGTAAAAATAAAAGAGGCTGCACTGAAAAAAAAAGAAAGAAATTATTCTTTGTTAAACTTATACTACTAGCAACTATTATTTTCCTCTTTATTTTCTATATTTTCTAAATTGTCTATATGAGTATTATTTTATAATAAAAAGACTTTGTTTTGTTTAAAGAAAAGGTTAATTCTGTTTTAGTTGCTAAATGGGAGCCATGACTCATTACTGTGGTCCTTATTTTTGTCGCAGCTGGTCAAGTGATTTTTAACAACCGGCCCCAGCCACCACCCCTACACACACAAGCACACATGCCTCCTATCAGGAGAACATGCCTGTGGAATGTTGTAGAGTCACTCTGATTGAGGTGGTAGGATGACAGCAGAAAACAGTATTTCATCCCCTTTCTCTCTGGCACACGCTTGCACATGCCAGGCACTTAAAAAGGGTCTGGCATTCAGTAAAATTGATTATTACCATTATTATTATTTAATCTTTTTTTTTTATTTTGGAATGGAGTCTCACTCTTGCGCAGCCTGGAGTGCAGTAGTGAGATCTCAGCTCACTGCAACCTTCGCCCCTGGGTTCAAGCAATTCTCCCTCCTCAGCCTCCCAAGTATCTGGGACCACAGATGCATGACACCACGCCTTGCTAAGTTTTTGTATTTTGGGTAGAGATGGGGTTTTACCACAAGGACTGGGGTTTGCCCAGGCTGGTCTTGAACTCCTAAGCTCAAATGATCCACCTGCCTTGGCCTCCCAAAGTGCTGGGATTACAGGCATGAGCCACCATACCCAGCCTACCATTTACTCTTAAAATGACAGCTTTACTTGCTTAAACTTAAATAATGTTTTCTTCTCTGAAGATTAAGATTACCACATTGTCTTCTAACTTTGAATGATTCTGTTGTGAAAACTGCAAGCCACTATCAGAAACTTTCTTCTTTTGCAATTCAGTTGATTGTTTTTAAACCTAGATGGCCAATGAGTTGGGACTTTTTTACATTTTAATTAAAGTATCTCCATCAGAATATCACTCATATTTTGTTGTGCTATGACCATTTTTCTGGGTCATGAAATTTCGGGTAAATTTATATCTTTCTTTACACGAGGATAGTTTCTTCTACTATATCTTTATTTTTCAATTCTGTGTTTTCTGCTATTGTCTTCAGAAAAATCAACTATTTGTACTTGAGACAGCATTTGTCTGTCTTTCAAATCTCACTTTCTTCTTTTTTATTTATTTATTTTATTTTATTATTATTATACTTTAAGTTTTAGGGTACATGTGCACAACGTGCAGATTTGTTACATATGTATACACTTTCTTCTATCTATATTAGCTCTTTATTTTTTTCCACTTCATTGTGCTTCATTTTCTCAATTCTGTCCTTTTTCTCACTGCCTATTTACTCAACAGTATCTGGTCTCTTTTTTGATTACTGTCATGTAGCTGTTCTTTCTATACGGTTTTTAATGTTATTGCTACAGATTCATTTTTTAAATCTTCTTAGTTATCTTATCATCTCTTCTTCAAGTTCTCATACCTCTTCTTTGAGCTCTCATTTCAGAGTGATGACATTTCGTCTAATTTTATTGATTTCTTGGCTTTGGGGTCTAATTTCATGTGTTGGATGTCATCATGCTCCAGGTATGTTTCTCGTCTGCCCTTTGTCTTTACTCTTTTCCTTTTCATGTTCCTCAATACCTTCCATAGATATCATGCTGGCTTCTTGTTGATCACTACTTATCTTGGAAGGGAGTCTTTAACCCTTGCTAAGTGTTAAAGAATAGCAGATAAGTAGGCAGCTTGGTTCTGCCCTGTTGTCTGTGAATGTATTTCCATCTACATTCTTCCCTGAAAATCTGATGTTGCCAAGTCATGAGACCTTCCAAGCTTAGAGTGAAGCCCCTAATACATGGATGTATGCAGAAAATTGATTTATTTCTATATCTCTATGTACATCTTTAGGAGTTCATGTTTTCTTTCCTTCTAGTTACCACAATCAGAATGGTAAGTCTGCTGGTTTGCCTTCCCTGTTTTGGCCCCCATCCTGGTATCCACATTTTTGCAAAGATGCATGTCCACATGCTTCCCCATGTTCTATCATTTTGCCCTGCTTCCCTACCCTCTACATGCTGTGCTGCATAAAGAACCCTCCCGTGTCCCCCAGTGTCATTCTAAAGGGGGAGTCTGGCCTTAGACCCCTCAGTTTGTGCAGCTTGCCTTTGGAAGGCCATGCATGCTTCCTCACCAATTGTGGCTCAACTGTACCTGTTTTCTAGTTTCCTCATATGTGATTTTTACCTTTCTACTCCTTTTCTTTTATTTTTTCACTCTGCAGCGTTTCACTGGGGCAGCATGATGGAGCCAGGCCACCAATTCCCCCCAGTTGTTAAAGACTTGCTTTGTCCCTTGCCCAGGAGCTAGCAGCCCCATGGACAGCTTTTGTCAGGTCAGCCAGACACACATTTTGGTCTCACTTCATCACTTGCAGGCTAAATATTTGGCATATTTGGCAATTTATTTACTGCCTTCTGACTTATCAGCCTCTCCAAGAGATCTAAAGCACTTGTCTACGCCAGTGGCTCTCAGTCTTCAGCATGAATCAGAATCACTTGGAGGACTTGTCAGAACATAGAATGCCAGGGTCCACCTAGAGTTTCTGATTCAGTAGGTCTGATCTAGGGGCTGAAAATCTGTGTTATTGACAAGTTCTCAGGAGATGCTGAGAGCTTTCTAAGTGCTGCTGATTTGCACAGCATGCTGCTTTATACAGACTACAGAACCAGGCACACACCTTTCTGCAGGCAACTCTGCATCCCTCCATCTGCGGAAGAATCCAGGGCAAGCACAGGGAAGGGCTTCATGCTTTCTGAAGCTAAAGTTAGTAGGAGAGACTATCCAAGTTTCTTAACTTCAGGTGGAGAAAGGTACAACTTACTGCCAGGTACAATGCAGTGGCTAACTCTACAGCTTTTGTCATCAGGGCATAGAGAGAGGCACTAGGATAGTAGAAGCTGGAAGGAATGGTAGAGGCCTAAGGGGAAGTGTGGTGGAGGGTGGGGGAATAGAAAAGAAGAAAGACATTCCTGATGGACCGAGAAGCAGTGTAGAGTATATGGCAAAAAAGATCGAGCCATGGGCAGTTCTGTGGATTGAATTGTGTCCCCCTGAAAGATATGTTGAGGTCTTGACCCCTGGTACCTGTGAATGTGACCTTTTTGGAAATAAGGCCTTTGCATATATAGTTAAGTTATAAATTAAAATGAGGTCATGCTGAAGTCAAGTGGGCCCCCAATCCAATATGTTGAATGTTCTTATAAGAGGAGAAGCATACACAGACCCACACACAGAGGAGAAAGCCACGTGAAGACACAGACACACAGAGGGAAGACAGCCTTGTGGTGATGGAGACAGAGACTGGAGTTACACAGCTGCACACCAAGGAAGGCCAAGGATCGCTGGGAACCACAAGAAATGAGGAGAGAAAGCATGGCCCTGCTGATGCCTTGATTTTGGACTTCTGTCTTCCTGAACTGTGAGAGCATCAATTTCTGTCGCTTAGCCGTCAGTCTGTGGTACTTTGTTATGTTTGCCCTAGGCAACCAATAGAGGCAGGGGCTGTTGATTTTCTTCTTTCAAAAGCAGTAGAGTAGAATAGCAATCCCACCTGTTCGCCTTTGAAATGGGTCAGCTGAGCCTGAGAGGGGCCTGAGCACTTTCCTTAAGGTCAATGCTCTCATGCTGCTGGTCCTATTCACACAATGTCCTGCCTTGGCCTGCTGGGTTCATGTGTGTGAGTGAGGTCCCACATCTGCATCATGTCAAGTTCTTGGTGGACCAGGTCCTGTTCATGGTGATGACAGCAGCGGTCAGTCGGCTCTACTAAAAGGGATGGGACTCCAGCTTTCTTGAAGGAAGCCCATGTTATAAGAATTAGAAAGGAGTCTGCTAGGCCTGATTCTGAGCCCTCACAGAGGGTTCTGTCCCATCAAGACTCTTTGGACTTTATGATGCAGAAGGGTCGGGAACTCTTCCCTTTAGGCATTTAGATCGCAACTCTGCCTTCATAATCTCAAGGCTGTTTACACTTGGACCACCTGATACTTGTATCTTTTCATTAGCATTTTTTATGCAATAAAGCCCATAATATGATACTGCTCACATCCACCAAGAGGGCTATAATTAAAAAGACAGATAATAGAAAGTGTTGGTGAGCACATGAGAAAATGGAACCCTCATACACTGTTGTGGGAATATGAAATGGTGCAGGCTTTTTGGAAAACAGTCCAGCAGTCCCTCAAAATATTAAACATAGAGTTACCCCATGACTCAGCAATGCTATTCCTAGGTATACAGTCAAGAGAAATGACAACATATGTCCACACAAAAATTTGAATATGGATAGACGTAATAGCATTATTCAGAATAGCCAAAAAGTGGAAACAAACCAAGTATGCATCAATAGATGAATGGATTAAAAATGTGGTATATCCATACAATAAAATATTCAGCTATAAAAATAATGAGGTACTGATACATATTACAACATGGATGAACCTTGAAAATAGTACACCAAGTGAAGACATCCAGGCACAAAAGGCCTCATATTGCAGAATTCCACTTATAGAAAATGTCCAGAATAAGCAATTCCATAGAGACAAAAATAGATTAGATTGTCAGTGGAGTGGGGAGGGGGCAATGGAGAGTGAATGCTAATGGGTATGGGGTTTCATTCTGAGGTGATAAAAATATTCTGGAATTATATAGGAATGATACTTGTAGAACATTGTAAACATACTAAGAACCACTGAATTGCACACTAAAAGAATGAATTTCGTGAATGTGTGAATTGTATATATATGACACCAAAAATCTCAAAGAAGCAATCTATGCACTTAAGGATCAAACAAAGAGAAATGACTTTGACTTCATATGGACCTGATGTATTTTCTTTTCCCTGAACTTCTCATCAGAGAATTTTCATGTCTACTCCAAGTTCCTCTATAGGAGAATATTAGGCTAAGATCTACATCTGATGATAATTACCTTGGCAATCATGTGCCCCAGGGGTTGGAGCAAAGAGAGGCTAGAGACAGTGAAAACAATAGAAAAGAAATGGATACAGGAAATAAAGAACCAAGAACTAGGATGGCTATAATAAAAAAAGACAAATAATACTAAGACTTCCCAGGATTGGGTAGTTGCTTTGACAATAGGATAGCAGGACACATGGAAACAAGGGACCAAGTTGTCTGAGGAGCATTTCAGGATATATTGATGGCAAGAAAACTGCTGCAGGGACCAGGGGGTCTGCCTGGACATGACCCCAGAACCCTCAGGGCACTGGGAGGCCATGCTTAACAGTCTGAAGTAGTGAGCCAGATGAGCCCCATTGGCCATTTTGGCTCCACAGTGAGTTTAACAAGGAGAGGTAAAGGTCTCCAAATCACCCCAATATTAGCCCCTCTCTTTCCACCTGTGGAAGCTGGTCTCTAAAGATGGCTCCCTAATGAACCATGTTTCCCAATATTCACATCCTCATTTAATCCACAATAAGCATGACATCAGGTAAGAAGTACAACTCTTCTGAAGCCACCATGATGTGAGGAAGCCCAAGCTACCCACACAAAGAGGTCATCTGTAGAGAAAGATTCCCAGCCAGCCAAGTTGGCCAGCCATCTCAGTCTGGGCACTTGGCATGAGAGAGAAAATGCTGTCTTGAGTGTCCAGCCTAGGCAAGATTTCAAATGACTCTAGTCCTAGGTGACCATCTGATTGCTGAGCCCCGTAAACCCTCAGGACTGTGAAAGAGCATGATCAATTATTTTGAGTGTCTAAGTTTTGGGGTAGTTTATCACACAAAAATACATGAAACATTAACTCAAGAAGCCATATGAGGCCACCCTCTCTGCAGACACCGGGACCACTTCCCTGGATTGGAGCAAGAGGAGAGTGTCACCCCTGCCCCCGGCCCCCACTGGCTTTAGTAGTTCTGCCAGATGAGGATACCAAGGATACCAGCCTCTCCCCACTTTACTCTTGCCCACGGAAGTCAGAGAGGTTCCAAACAGCTCTTCCAGGCACGGAGCCCTGGAGCCTCCTGGGGTTGCCTGCTGCTGACTGCTAGTTTCCCTGGCAGTACCCAGTGATATGGGCAATGACCAGGGCCCTGCCATTTGTTTCCTGGCTGAGTCTCCCTTTCTCCACCCCGGACCTCTGAAATGTCCTGCTGCTGCCCATCCCAGGCATGGTGAGGCTTCCCCGAGGGAACCTGGGAAAGATCTAGAAAGGGCAGGGGCTCAAGGAATCCATGCCAGCGAACCCCCAGGCCATACTGGAGCCCACTATGTGCAGTGGCTCTCCCTGGTGTTGACTTAGGGCTCTGTGTACTTTATATTTTATGACTGGTGGCCCAGGGCAGAAGCTGCGAATAGTGTCTATGCTGGCAACAGGGGGCAGCACTTCCTGGGCTGCCATCCAGGGGAGGGAAATCATGTGTCAGGGGTTTACTTCTTCTGTATGGTGTCAGTTTTCTCCTCCTCCTCCTCCTCTTATATCAGGGTCGAAACAGAGCTTGATCCTTGGGGTGAAATTCCATTCTTACCCCCATGCCCAGCCCTTTTGTAAGACACACAAGCTCACTCCGTGGATGAAGCGCTTTAACCCCATCAGGGGCACCGTGTGGCTTTTCACGGAAGTGACCAGTGTGCTCCCTGAGTTTGAGGGCCAGGGTTCCATAACAGTACCAGGATGTGACAGTGAGACAGGGGTCAGCCACGGACATTGCTGGTGTTTGGGCCCACAGTTTCCAGACTGGCTGGCACATTCAGGGAACTCCAGCCAGTGTTACCGATGGTCCTCACCTGTGTTGAGTTTAATACTAGCCAAGACCACCCCCAGATGTTTCAGAGTTGGAGGAGGTAGGGTAGGGGCTTGGGCAGGAAATGGTAAGTACAGTTTATTAATGAAACCTGTTTTAAAATATCCACTCACTCATTAAATATCCACCACCCCCCCACACACACACACACTTCTGAATGATTTGAGTACATTTAGTCAAAACAGGATTACTTTTCATGTTTCAACAGCTGAAGATTGGGGCAGTTGTGGTTCCACACATAACTGCAGCCTCCGGGCTTGCCCTGGGCTAGGGATCTGACCAGCAGCTCACCCTTGACCTGTGCTCCCCTTGGACCAGTGGCCTGAAAAGGAGCTGCCCAGAGACAGCCAGCAAGGAGGCCATGGGGCCAGCTGGAATTGGCCTTCTTGTCTGCCCCCAGGCCATTCCCAGAGCCCACTCTGCACCACCCAGAAAGGTTTTGCTTTCTCCAACTCCTTTCCTTGCTCCCCAGTCCTGGCTCCAATTCCACACTAAGGATGGAAAAACGGAGTCACATGGAAGTGAAGCCATTTAACTGGGCATTCAGCAAACAGCAAGAGAGCCAGGTCAGAACCCAGGAGGAGATCTGTTGCCCAGAGGCATGAAGAGGGCTTGGGGATGCTGGCAAAGCCTGGGACAGGAGCACATTAATACATGGAGGGTGTCACCTGTGAGGATGGGTGGGCTTGAGCTGGGGCAAATGGCAGAAAACTCGTGTCGTGTGAGCAAAGTCACTTGACTGCTTCAAGCCTGTCTCTTCACCTTTAACACAGGTAGGTAAAGAATATTCTGTTTCTCACTAACCTCTTGCTTACTCGCTGGCAAATCATGTAGACATGAAAAATGTTTTGTGAAGTGCATTTGGGAAATAGCCTCACCATTATCACTGCTGCCAACAGCAATACCAGATAGAGCCTGAAGAAAACCCTCATCCCTGCCTTCCACACTCTACCTGGCAAGTCCAGCAAGAGACAGATGCCAGGTGCTGCCCTCTTGTCCTTGCCTCTCCTGTGCATGCACAACTAACTCCTCACGTCAAGAGGTGGCATCTAATCCTCGCCCCCTTAAAAATGGGCTGACCTCATTAACTTCCTGGCTAATACAGTGCGATGGAAGTAACATTCTAGGACATCTGAGGCTGAGTTGAAAGAAGCCTTATAGCTTCCACCTGGGCCTCTTGCCAGCTCACCCTTGGGATGTTCTCTGGGCCTCTTGCTTCCATGTTGTGGGAAGCCCAAGCCACACTGAGAGACCACAGATAGGTGTTGACATGCCAGTTGAGTATCCAGCCAAAGGCCAGCATCAGCAGCCAGCTGTGTCTTGCCTAGCAGAGCCCTCACATACTGTAGCCCAGGCACCCTATGACTGCAACTGCATGAGGACTCTTAACACAAACCACCCAGCTGAGCCCAGTCAATCCAAAACATAACCAGGAGAAATAATCATAAGTTGTTTCTTCAAGCCACTAAGTTTTGGAGTGGAATGTTTAACTGAAACAGCTCTCCACAGACCTGCAGGCACCTGAACCCCCTGGTTCTCCTGCCTGAGACCCTACACTTTGAACAGCTTCATCTTCTTCCTAGTGTGGCCTTCTCTCTCATCCTGTCCCTTGGTATCATCATTCCCTACTTTCTGCTGTTAATAAGCCCAGGGTCACTCTCAATTTAAGGCTTTTCCTACAGGTTCCCTACAGGGACAAAGATGAGACAACAGAGTGACAAACACAGGAAAGTGACTTCAGGTGGGGCCCTGCACATGCCATTCTTAGCCTGAGATGGTGACTTCCTCTTTAGAGGACACCAGGAGAAGCGCCTGAAGATTTGCAAACCAAACTCTGAGCTCTTTCTGATCTTCACCCCCTAAATCCTTACCCCAGAGCCATATATTTGGGCAATGTGGGTGAGATCCTGTGAAGCTTTGTCCGGAGCTCGGGAGCTTTCTAGCCTCCCATGTCCATCTTCCAGCCAGGGGACCATAGTGCTTGTCCCCTCTGCCACATTGTCTCACCTTTGACCTTCACTGCCCTGTCCCAGGCCAATGGACAAAATGATGCCATTCAGAGGAAGGACTCTGCCAGTGAGCTTTCTGGCTCCAACATCTGTGAAAGAGCCACAGGTCCCAGGGCTTATCAGCCACTTTCAGTGTGAGCATGCCTGTCAAACATCCCAGGCACAGGAGGCGCTAGGCTGAAAGGTAAGCTGCTTGCTTAAGGGAGGTGGGTGGTCTCCAGCAGGACTTTCAGATTAACCTAAGCCCTCACTCTGAAAATACCAAGGGGGAAAGCTTAGGGCACCAATCAAGATAAGAACCAGCCAGGTGTGAGGTCCCTTTTGATTCAGGATCCTCTAGGGCAAGGAGGAGGGAAGGGGAAGGAGGGTAGAATTCTTTCTGGCTCCAGCCAGAGACCAGAGAGGCAGGATTTATTCTCACTCATAGGTGGGAATTGAACAATGAGAACACATGGACACAGGAAGGGGAACATCACACTCTGGGGACTGTTGTGGGGTGGGGGGAGGGGGGAGGGATAGCATTAGGAGACATACCGAATGCTAAATGACGAGTTAATGCGTGCAGCACACCAGTATGGCACATGTATACATATGCAACTAACCTGCACATTGTGCACATGTACCCTAAAACTTAAAGTATAATAATAACAAAAAAAAAATAAAGAAACAGAGGTCTCCTGCAGCCCCTGCATAACATTTCTCAGGAGAATGTTTTGGAAGCCCCTGCATTGTCCCATAAGTCCTCGAGTCTCCCATTTCTGGGAGCCACAGAAAGGTTTGGCCTTAATGCTGGGCCCTCAGCTGGGAAAGCTCAGAGCCTGACTTCTCACAAGATTCTAACTAGCCTCTGCACACAAGGCTCCTTTCTTCTGAGAAACAAAATTGTGGTGGTCCATGGGTCCCCCAGGAAAAGCCACAAAGTGCTTTATTTCTAGCAAAGCACTTTACGGCTTTTCCTGGGGTAAAAGGTCTTGCTAGAAGTCTCTGACACATAGGAAAACTTACATATTGGGGCTTTTGGGGTTTCAAAACATAACATTCCTTTTAGGCATCCATTAGGAGGGACAAGCAGTAGCCCTACTTATGGGTGGCAAGATGTCACCTTCATTCTGGCAAAGCTGATTGAAGAATGCAGCATTAGATGTGCAGCTATACAGACCTGCCAGGTAGACAGATCTCCTCCTCCAACCCCACATGGCCAAGAGTGTTCTCTGCAGGGCAAGTGATCCCGACATGGGACAGAAATCTGAGCACAGCCTGTAATTTGGCTCTGAGCCACATGGGGCTCAGGATTCCTCAGCCACAGTATTCCAGTGAGATCTGGGGCACACAGAGACTTCGGAGGTTAATGGGGGGATTCCTTTTCCATAGAGACATGGAGTCGGGGGAAGGAGGGCCTCCCCACCAGCAAGCAAAGAACAAGCCAAGGAAAGCCAGAAGGTTTCAGGGAACTCAGCTTGCTAGGTTTTCAATGTCTTCTCATACCCTCAGGAGTGACAAGATGCGGGAGTGGAAGGACCATGACCCTGGGGACCCCAAATGGAGCAAATGGCTTCCTAAAGCCCCAGCTTTTACATCTGTAATGAGCAGTGACAGCTCCCACCTCATGAGAATGCCGTGGGGTTAATGAAGCTGGGTGACCAGCTATTCCAGTTTGAGTGTCCCAGAAAACTCCTCCATTGTGGACAAACTGAGAAGCTGACTCTCCCACTGGAGGCACCAGGTACAAGGTAGGTGCTCAGGAATTATTTCCCTCCCTCTTGACTCACACTTCTCTTCTGAGAGTGAAAGTTGGAGTATTCTTCAAGCAAGAAGCTGAGACAGCCCTTCACTTACCCTGGGGAGGGGAAGAGAGCAGGGCTTTTGGATTTAGAGGTCCCTCTGGAGCCTGGAATAGACAGACTTGCATTTCAGAGGAAACTTCCCATGGCATCGCCCCAGGATCGGTCAAAAGGAATCAGCTTCTGGCACTAGCTGTGTCTCTGAGAAAATGTCTGGGTTCCTTTGGAAGGTGCCAGGGAGCAATGAGGGATCATGGGCGTGGGACTCTAATTAACTGCATCGCCATCTCAGCCGCTGGCCCCACATGCCCCAAGCCCACCTTTCTGCCACTTGCAGCCAAGTGCGGCACCAGAACCCACACCCACCCTCTGTGTGGCCACAGCCCCGGGTGTCCATGAAGCCAGAATGTCTTTGGAAAATGGGAACCTTTGGGAAGTACACAGTCATTGTCTAGAAGTCCAGTGGCTGTTCTGACAGGCATCTCCCCATTAGATAAATTCCCCCATTGAGCGACTGATTTTGGTGGAGTTAACCACCTGTGTTCCATGAAAGGAGAGTAAGCCTGTCCCTTTCCAGAAATGCAGAAACCTAAGGAGTTGAGATCTCGGCTTCCATGGAGGAAATGCCTCAGGGGCAGCTGAGGGAGGGCCATTACCATTTGCAGTTGAGAAGGTCTGGAAGCCCCGCCACACATGCCAAGCCCTGCCATGGAAATCTTGAGTGTCCCTGAACAACTACAACCAGTGGGGCTTCTTTGTGTCTGTGAGAATGTTATAACCTATTGAGGCTCTCTTTTGCTGCCAGAAGTTCGGGGTGAACTCCGGGGCTCAATTATAGCATCTATGTTGGTCTTTGCAGTGGATGGATATGTGTCTTATTTACCTAGCCTTGCTTCTCCACTTTTACTTTCTGTTTTCCTTGGTCAGGTTTGTTATTTTTGTGGCATCATAATGGACATGTCTTTGTTAGAAGATGGTGGGGAGTAGAAGAAAGCCATACTTTCTCATCTCTGAAATGCTCAATTATGGTGGGTGTTGCTTGTGCCAAAACAAGCTTGTTGTTCTAAGTCCTGCACTGGAGAAACCCAGTTCTACCAGCATCCAGGGTACTGGGAGCATCAAACCTCAACCCCAGGAGATAATGTGAAAGTTAGTAAATAGCAGTCCAGCCTTTGGGGCTTAAAACATCAGGATTCCAGTGAGATTTGGGGCAAATCAAAATGGTCTATCGTCTTCTCTACCTTAGCTTTCCCCACCTGTAAAATGGGTATAATATTACCTCCCACACCATCAAGGGGCTGAGATGAGCCACATACACTGTGTGGCATGGCACCAGTAATAACTCCCATGACTTCCCCAGCCCCTTACATATAGGGCTCAGATATTGCACTAAAGGGCTTACCTGTAACTGCTCTGCAGGGTGCTCATATATAGCCCCGGGAGACGCAGGGGGCCAGTAGTGCAGCTGGGAAGTCTGCATCTGAATTTGAACCCAGGCCCTGCCTCCTTTCAAGCCCATGATCTGGATTGCTGAGTCCCACTTCTCCCTGTGGGCCATGTTCTGCTAAGCCTGTGCTGCTTCTCCCACCTGAGGGTGTCCTGGGTTTCCGGTTCCACGCAAGCAAGTGGGGCCTGCCCTGCCTCTCCCTCTTCAGTCCCACGGAGCCCAACAAGGTGGCAGGTTGGGTTGATTCTCTGATCAGGGCAAAAAGTGGAAGGGAATAGGGAGAGTGGCAAACTTAGCCCAGGCCAAAGCCAGGGACTCTGTGCAGGAGTTGAAAACGTGTGTTTCCTAGACACTCTGCTCCAGCAGCTCAGAGAAAGGAGGCCCTATTGGGCCCCAGAGAAGAAATGTAAAATCAGAAGGGGCCTCCTAGCGTGTCACAGCCAGCCTTCTGCCTCCAGGAAAGCCACAGCCAAGGGCAGGCAAGACACTTAGGCCTCTGTTGACTTACGAGCCCCCGGGGAGTGGGTTGCACCATATTGTGCAAGCCAGTTGCAGCCTCTCATCACTGGTAATGAAGCAAAGTGAAAAAGTGGCCCTTCTTCCTAGCACAGCCATCCTCCTCCCTAGAGTCTCCAGGGAGCCTGGGAGCCTGCTGGCCTTGGCCAGCCAAGCCCCAGTGTGCTCCAGACAGGGCACTGCCTGGCCACCCAGGAGGCTCTCGCATGTAGTGGACACTTCTGGGATGAGGCCCAGCATCTGCTTCACGGCTGATTTATGGCATCTGATCAGGCTCAATAAAAACCCAGATGGCATCTCACCAGTGTGACACCTGAAGGAGGACCACGCCTCTCAGGACCCTCAGAAAGTTGCTCTGGCATTGGCCACAGGCAGGAACAGACAAGAGCAGAGGGGCTCACTCAGCCCAGGGCCTCACCCAGAGACCCCTGATCAGAAATTTGGAAATCTCTGCCCCACAAACTAACCCTTGCCTTCGACACTTGAATTCCAGTCCAGTTTTCTTCCTTGGCTTCTCATAGCAATAGCTTATGATTCTGCACTGCAGCTCTGTAATGCCTACAACATGCCTTCATGTCCTCCCCACCGCTCTGTGAAAAATGCGTTAGCATTCCAGATTAACAGAGGAGAAAACCGAAACAGGTCAGCAGGACTCCAGCCTGCCTTGTGCTTCAGGATAAAGGCAGGTCTGTAGGACCACCACGTGGGGAACACCAGGGGCTTCTGGTCCAGGCAGAAAGGGGGGGCTCCCTCCTGACCCCACCCCATGCATGAAGATGAGGTGGGGAAGTGTCCAGAACAATGCAGATGTGTCATGCAGGAGCCGGCTGACCTGCCTGAAGCTGGGGGGCTGGGCCTGCCCCTCCTACATGTGGGGTGCTGGCTCTTCAGGCGAGCCTCACCTGCCACTCATTTTCTCATCCAAATGAGAATGGTCTGGATTAATGTCTGGCCCAAATGACTCACCGCTTAGACTCAGACCCAGGATAGACATGTTTCTCCATCTCTTTGAATGTTGAGTCCAAACCCTGGCCACCAGACCCACTCACCTCTGGGTGGCCTTAGAACTCCCTGACTGCTGAGCCTATTTTCTCCTGGAAAGTGGAGAACACAGAGGTGCCGTGGGATTCAGTGAGACGGGGGTGTGAAAACACCCCAGGTGTTCTGGGCACAAGCTCACCTGGCAGGTGCCTGTCCCTGTGCCCTCCGGTGGGGTGGCGGGGGTGGGGGTGTGGTGGGGGGAGGCTCAGCAGCTGGAGCACAGGATGGGCCAGGCCTGCAGTGGGCCTAGGCTGCCTCTGCCCCAGAGCCCTGGCCTCCTCCACTCACAGTCGTGTCCCAGGGTGCCCACCAGCCCCATCCTCCTAGGGAAAAACACGCTGATGAAGCTTCTGAGCACAGTGCAGACCTGCTGAGGCACAGCCAGCCAGCAGCACTGCAGAGCTGGTGCTTTGGCAGGAGGGAGGCCTGGCTGCAGCCTAAACAGTGCAGATGTCATTGGAAACAAATGCCCAGACCACAGTGTCTCTTCCCATTCCCACCAGGTTCCCTGGACCTTTTCAAGAATCCCCCAGGACAATGTAAGCCTGATGGGACATGAATGATTCTTGGAGATGGCCCTGCAGCTTGAGCCTCAGCCCTAAGACCCCCACACCCACCCCACCACAGCCTGACCCATTATGCGGGGTCTTCCTCCCATTGCCAGGCTGTGTGACACCAAAGCACATTCCTTAACTGCTCTGTGTCTTAGTCCTCCTCATAAATGGAGATCACAATAGTCCACCCTCACTGAGGATGAAGCTGTGTGGATGAAGCAAAGGGATTAACGTGGAGTGTTCAGAACAGCTCCTCCCGCACCAGGCAAACCAGCACCCAACCCTGAGTCACGAGTGACAGTGCTGTCTCCCTTGACATCGGCCTGACTTTCACCCCATCTTCATTAATGAGCACATGCTCTGTGCCAGGCAGTGCCAGGCGAGGGGCTAACTGGGCTCAGTCCCTCATAGCTGTGAGAAGACCTGTAGTACAGGCCATGCTGCTGCTGTAGGTGCCTCAAGGTGCAGCCAAGGCACAAGTGAGGGCACAAGAGCTGGGAGTTGAAGGCTGAGGCAGCTTCTGCAAGGCTGAATTTGTCTTAAAGCTTCACCACCTCCTAGGATTTTGCCCCCCAAAAAACTGAAGCTGTGCGGTTGCAAAGGCAGGCCTCCCAAATGGTGGCATTTCAGGCTTTGGAAGACAGGCAGGGAGAGGCCCTGGGGTCAAGACTTCCTCCTGGCCCCACTTACACCACACCCTTCAGGGACTCGGACCTATATGGAGTTGACCCTGGGGCTGAGACCCTGGGACGGAGCCTCCTAGGTTCTTCCCAAAGTCTCACATCCTGCCTGTGTTTGGGAAGGGAGCTGGGCTGAGGCCCAGAACTCATCCACCCTGACTCCCTTCCCAAGTCCAGTCCCCAGGCCTAGGAGGCCCACAAGGGGATGTCAAAGGTCTCCCACTACCCACTGCCCGCAGCTGCCTCTCCATGCACATGCACACACCCATGCACACACTATCCCATGCTTTTCTACCTCAGATGCACTTTCAGGGATATAACATTGAGCAGGCATCCCTGGGAATCCTGCAACCATGGTGTCAGCCAGAGCATGCCTCAGGAAGACTAGGTGGTAAAGGAGGCTCTAGATCACCCAGCCTCCTCACTCCCTACCCAGAAGGCAAGAATATGGTCCCCATTGAGGATGCAGCTCTCTGTGTTCTGGCCTAGTCATCACCTTCCTACTCTGAAGACTGACCTGGCCGGTGGGCTTGGTGACAGCTGCATGCCAGGTGCTGAAGCTGCATTGGCCCCAGTGCTGCCAGGCTGCCCCAGCTGGGTTCTCTGGGCAGCAGAGGGTGAGACAGATTTAAGAGTGCAAATGGTGTCTTGGGAGTACCACACAGGAAGGAAAGGCAGGGAGTGGGACGGGGCAGGGAGTGGCCAGGCTGGGATGCAGCTGAGACAAGGTCTCTGCCAGGACCAGAGAGCTCTGCAGCAGGGATTTGCCATTAGGAGAGGCCCTGCTGGACAGGACCAGCTATGCCCTTGTACCACCACTCTGCTCAGTCAGTGCCTGGGGGCGGCCCCAGGAGGAGTGGCGTTGGCTAGGAAGCACCCAGAGGTTAGCCCTCAGCTAACCACACCCCGCATCTGGGCAGCAGCAAGTACTTTCTTACCGGGATCCTAGGCAGTGAGTCTCTGTGCCTGCCATGTGGGTCTTACAGGAAAGGCAAGATGCGGTTACAATGATAGTGCCTAGTACCCAGGGGCTGGTGCACCAGGGTCCTATGGAGATGTGGGACACACCTGTCCCGGAAGGTCAGGGATAGGGCTTAACAGTGGATGAGAGGCACCCAGCAGTGGAGGAGGGTGCCCATGGCCAGGGATCTGCACAGGAAGGGTCAGGAGATGATGGCCAGTCATGGCAACACCCTGGACTATGGCTGCAGGACTGAAGCCCAGACCCTGGCCCTTTCCAGATGCTGCCAGGAGCTTTCTTGTTCTGTCGTTTCTCTTCTGTCTGAAACCATAAGAGCCTGGTGCCATCCCAAGTTCACTTCCTCTCTATCCCCATCATCTCTATTTGGAATGTGGAACCAGAACACACTGGCCCCACAGAGGGGCTCTCGTTTCTTGAAACAGCCCAGGCCTTTTCTGCCCAGCCCAGGGGTGCTCATTATGGAGGCAGAGATGGTGACGGGCGAGTTACCAACTAAACCCAAACCACCCTGGTCATGTGCAGCAGGAGGAGTTGTTGTTTTTGGCCTCAGGAGCCAGCTCAAAACCAGGGGTGATTTTGGTCATATGCAGCTGTCGCAGGCCCATGTACTCCAGTTCTGCAGGCCCAGTTCAGTGAGCAAAGGGTTCGAGCTTCGGCCTGAGGGGCAGAGGGAGGCAGGGCTGGAAGGACAGGCCTCGCTGGGCCTATGCCGTACCCTGACGGCACTACCCTTGGCTGCTTTAGGAAGGAGGAACCTGAGGGGGTGCACACAGCCCCTCAGAGAAAATCCTCATCTCCTTCTCCCAGAGTGGTGTTGGGCCCAGGCCCGGCCCCAGACTGAGGGTGGGAACAGTTCAGCCCCGAGATCCACCCACGTCAGGCACAGCCAGGCTGCTTGGATGCTACTGCTTCTCTCCCCTCTACTCTAATTCGATTCCCCTGGGAGCCCACAAAGTTGGAACAAGAGTTATTTTCAAATAAGAATCTTTTGCTTACCAAGTATAAGCTTCCATTCCATTAGAAAAAAATACAGGGCTCCTTCCATGAAATTTCCATTGGAAACCTGGCCTCTATTTTGAAGCAAAAGCATCTTAAGAAACTGAGTTCCCTGACTCTCTCTTGGCTCTGCCCCATCTCAGCAGGCTGACACTGGTCCCCAGCAGCCCCTCGCATGCTGCTGTATGGGCACTACTCCTGGGGGCTTGTCAACACGTGCATTTGGTTCAGGAGCTTGGGGTGCCGAGACCCTGCAGATCTAACAAGCTCTCAGCCAGCAAGCCAAGACCTACCAAGCTCTCGGTTAGATCTACCAATCTCTCAGTTAGATCAACAAGCCCTCGGGCAATGCCTACGATGCTGCTTCACCGGCTGCACAGTCACAGGGACCTCCCTAGAACTGCTGTGCAAAGGGTCAACTTCCCAGACCCCCAGAGGCCAATGTCTTCATGGTGCTCCTGGTGGAGCCACCAGCTGCTCCCAGCCCGGCTGCCACACAGAGAGTACGGCAGGTAGCACATGCTGGGAAGGGCCACCCACCTCCAGGCTTCACCAGACCATGGGAGACTCCAGGTTGGCAAAGTGAGCCAGGGAGAGGAGAGAGGAAGAGCAAGGACAGGGCCAGAGAAAACCTAACATCTAAACTACCAGCAGAGAAAAGGTGCCTGCAAAGGAAACAGAGAAGAAGCATGCTGGGAAATGTAGGGAGCACCTGCAAGGGACTTGTCACTGTGGAAACCAAGGAGGAAGTGGTTCACACTCCAGTGTTGCAGAGAATCCCTGAGAGCTTAATGCTGGAGGATGCTCCTTGGATTGAGTTCAGCCATAAGGGGCTCAATCATTGGGCTACAGTGGCTCACTGGGAGAATGGGGTAGAAGCCAGTGAGCAAAGGAAGCGGCTGGACATGAGGGAATGGGGCAAATTTGGGCTCCCTCTTTCTTCAAGAAGGAAGAGCAAGGCAGGAACCAGCAACCAAAAAGGGGTAAATAAAGAGGATGACAGGAGCAAAACTGTGCCACCAAAGCCCCAGCAAGTAGTCCTTAAGGGCAAGGGCACAGGGAGCCATCTTGAGGTTGACAGATGGGTTGAAGAGAGAGTGTCTGCTGCTCCCACCATGGCTTTGGGCTGGAGGTGAGGCAATGCTGAGCATGAAGGAGGAGCATGAGTTCTGATGGTTCTGATTCCAGACACACACACGTGGTTTGATGTTCTTCAGCAGCACCAAACAGGCCAGGTATCAGTGCTGAGAAAGGGGTGGATGGATTAATTCATGGCTGGGGAGTTGCTGGGGCCTAAACCGAAGGAAAGTAAAGCAGGAGAGACCTGCAGGAGAGTGGCTGCAGTGGTGATCTATAGAGTCTAAGCAAGCGAGGAGCAGATGAAGGCAGTGGGGATCCAAGAGGTGGGGAGAAGGCAGAGAGAGCGATGGTCTGGGAGATTCAAGCTGTGTGTCCCAAGCAACTGATTGAGACGGTTAGAAAGGAGGAAGTTCTGGAGTAAGAAAGAACTTTTTGTTCTGGTTGATGGCATAAGTGGGTAGCAAAGAAGCAAGCACAATCATTAGAAGTGATCAAGCAAGAGATCACTGAAGGGACTTAAGTCCCAGAGGGCAGAGCAATCACTCCCAAGGGTGGCCACCTAGGATAATGACTATTTAAGAACTGAGCTCAGTGGAGCTCATGACCCTGTTCCTGGGATGTGAACCCATAAAAAAAAATCACATTCTCAGTTCAGCACTCTCCTGTATTGATGAATAGCCAGACATGCGGTGGTGACATCTGAGACTAGTCTTCCACTAATAGGGAGAGACCCAGGGCTGGTCCCCGCAGCCAGATGCAAGGCACTATGGCCCCTGGGAGATGCTCCAGGGTGGCCGCTTTGCCTTCCCAGGGCAGAAGCTGTCTCTGAGGGCTGGCCTTGTCTGCCCCAATGACCCAGCAATGAGGCAGATGCCACCAGCACATCCAGGGTGAATGTGGGCTGAGACGTCATGCAGGGCTTCAGAGCAAAACAGAAAATTCCACACAGATGAGTGCAGCCCCCATGAAGGGAGGGATTCCTGTACTTTTTTCTGCCAAAGATTCTAATCATTTATGTCTCCTAAATTCACCTTCGGCGGCACCATTAGGTCCTATTCAACTACATGAGTGTTACACACATTATTTTATAACTTCGCAACAATGCTGAACATGAAAAATGTGAACCAGTTTACATGTATCTCTATATGGACACCTTTGTTTATCTAACTAGTAAAAGACATCAGTTTATTGATTTATCCTTTCTCTAAACATGCCCATTCAAGTGGAACAACTCGATATCCACAAGCGAAGGTTCATTTGTACTCCTACCTCGTGGCGTATTCAAAAATCAACTCAAAATCAGTCAACACCTAAATATAAGAGCTAAAACTATTAAACTCTTAGAAGAAAATATGAGAATATATAACAATCATAGTTTTGGCAAAGGATTCTTAGATATGACACCAAATAAATAAGCAACAAAAGAAAAATTAGATAAATTGGACTTTATCAAAACTTAAAACAGCTGTGCATCAAAGACCATTATCAAGGATATGAAAAGGCAAGCTATGGAATGGGAGCAAATACCTGCAAATAATATATCTGATAGAGGCCTAACATCCATAATTTATAAAGAATTCTTATAACTTAATAATAAAAAAATTAAAAATAGGCAAATTTCTAAATAGACATTCTGCAAGGAAGCTATATAAATGGCCAATAAGCAAATGAAAAGATGATTGACATTGTTAGTCACTGGGGAAACACAACTTAAAACTATGAGACACTGCTTCATACTCACCAGGATGGCTTGAGTTGAAGAGACCAATAACAAGTGTTGGTGAAAAAGTGAAGAAGTTGAAACCCACTTATGCTGCTGGGGGAAATGTAAAATTGTGCAGCCATTTTGGAGAACAGTTCGTCAGTACCTCAAAAAGTTAAAAGTAGAGTTACCATATGATATAGCAATTCCACTCCTAGGCATATATCTAAGAGAAATGATAACATCCGTCCACACAAAATCTTGTATATAAATGTTTATAGCAGCATTATTCATGAATAACAACATAAAAATCCATCAAAGGATGAAAGCATGCACAATTTGGCTAATCCATAAGATGGAATCCTATTCAGCTATAAAAAAGGAAAAATCTTGAAAAGGTTCATGAGTGGACCAAGAAAACTAAGTGCTAAGTGCTATTATGCTAAGTGCTGTAAGATGACAGACACAAAAAGTCACATGTTGTGTTTATTTTTATATGATATATCTAGAATAAGTAGAACCACAGGGATGGGAAGCAGATTAGAGGTTACCAGGGCATGACAGGAAGTGGGATAGGGAATGATTACTTAGTTAATACAGGTGTTTTTGTAGGGTGAGGAAGAAGTTTTGAAACTAGACAGCTGGGGGTAGCACAGTGTTGAGAACACATTAAATATTATCACTGAAATATGCACTTCAAAACAGTTGATTATATGTTATGTGAATTTCATCTTAATTTTTTAAACAGAATTTTATGTTATGCTTAAAAGGGGAAGCAGGAACTTTTAATTACAGGATCACAGTTATCTCTGACACTCAGGATCCCTCAAATTGGGTGGCTACAAACTAATGCATGGTGTCTATGCCAACTGGAAAATTCCAGATCCCTCACAGGTATTTACTGAATATGATAACTAAATAAAGTGAGTGGTGGGGGGACCCACAGGGGAAAGAATGGGCAATCATAAGAGGCAAATCTCCTCTAGCTTAAGTTTAGTGATTCCTTGGAGGGCATGTAACACCGAAGAGCAAACACTCATGCCCTTTCCTATGAACTTGCGAATGGACCCAGGTGTACCTGAGCTCTCAGAGACTTTGACTGCTGGGTAGAGGGACACTGGGTACTCAGGAATTTGTTATGGCTCAGCTCAGGGAGGGGTGGTAGGTGGCAGGTGGCCAGCGGTCTTCTGTCACCCCACCTAGGAACATACATATCTGGGCACACCCCTGCCCTCTGTGGCATCTGGGACAGGGAAGATGTCACCACTTATGCTTGTTCTGCATAGCTGCTGCTCAGCAGCCTTCATCCTGCTGGCTGAGGCCCATGCCCTCTCTCTCTAAGGACCTCTTGGCCCAGGTCTGCAGAGATCACTGCACAGTGGACAGGACTCTGCCATTCGGGTTCTCTCCATGCCTTCAGCATGAATGCCTCCAAGAAGGAAAGCATGATCACACAGCGGCCCAGAGCAGCCAAGCAGAGGCCGTGGGCAGGGTGGAGAGGGGCTGCATGGGGATGAACAGCAGGAGAGAGGGGGAAAACGGCATCACAGCTTGCACCCCTACCTGGTCAATTCCCAGCTGAGGGCAGGAGACTCTGGCTGCAAGCAAAGAAGTTCAAGGCAGGCTCTGGTCATTTCTGCAGGGCAAAGAGGTGACTGAAGCCTCAAATCTGTGCCCCAGCAGGCTCTACCCAGCCCAGAGGTGACCCCATTCAGCTCTGATGGGGCAGTAGCCCCAAGGCCAGGGTTTAGAGGAGAGCGCCAAGGACAAGACAGCAAGGGGGCTCAGAGAATGGAAGGGGCTGGGACTGACATCTCATGTTCCCTTAAATTGAGTCCTTGTTGCCTCCTTGCCCGAATAAAACATTAATGTTCCTCATTAATGTTCAGTTCACTAAAGATGAAGCCTGTTAGAATATGCTATGGCTCCAGCTCAGGGAGGGGTGGCAGGTGGCACCCCAAATTCTAAAACCCTCAGCCTTTAGAACCAAAAGTCTCTGTAAGATCTCGTCTCACTCTTCATATGGGGAAAATGAGGCACAGAAGGAAGAAATGAGCTGACAACAAAAATCAGTTCAAAACTTCGTGTTTTGTCATCCAGGCCACTTCATATTTATAGACACACGTGTCATGGCCTCAAAGCCAGGAGAAACAAAGGATGCTGATTGGAAGGAGTGAGGTCTCAGGATGGTGGATGAGAGAGAAGCAATGTCAGGAGAATGCCTAAACTCCTACAAAAGGACGTGATCCCTATGTGCGTGCCCCCAGGCCCCTCCCCACCATGTGTAATGATAGGGCTTGGGGTAGGAACTGGAGCAGTGCATGAAGAGGGACTCAGCACACTGAGTGCAGGCTCTTGGTCTGTGCATTGCCATAGGCATTGGTGCGATGAGATGCTGGACTTACATAGGCCCTGAATCCAACTCCTCATCACCTGGGAAGAGGCGGGCCAGCTGTGTAGGGCCACAGGGAGGCATAAAAAGGGTGACATCAAAGGCTGTGCTGAGCCACTGTCGTCAACCAGCCTCACACTGCTGGTTATCCCATAGGCTTAGAGCAGGGTTGGAGGGATGAAGCAGGCCTGGACTGCGTCCTTAGGAAGACAGAAGCCATCGTCGATATGGCCGTTCCCTTGTCCCCTCCCTCCTGCTCCTACAGCAAGCATACCAGGGCTGACTCCTCTCCACACCACAGCATGGAGGTGTGGAACCACTCCACAGACACCCTACACCTCCCAGGTCTGGGCAGAGAGCAGCCAGCTGGCTGCCGAGGTGTTTTTCCATGTGGCTGGGGGCCCGCTGCGGCTGCTCTGGCCGGGTGGTGACTCACAGCTGGCAGGACTCTGGCCCGGCGATATTTTGAGATCCGACTCCATGATGGACTGATGTGACAGCTTTGTTCTCTAGGGCCCTTTTGATTTGTGAATCTCCCTTTGTGGTTTGCTACGGATGCTCAGACCCTGCTGTTTCTGGGCTCCAGCGACCTCTCGCTCAGCTGGGCAGGCGGGGCCGGCTACAGCGGGGGTGGCAGACAGCGAGTGGGAGCAGCAGGGCTCAGTGAGGACTGAGCCACCACCGGCCTGGGCAGCTAGAGCTGCACTTCCAGGCTGTGTTGGACTGACTGGGTGGTCGTGGAAGAATGATAAGTGCCTCTCAGAGCCAGCTATGCATGGCCAGATCGCAAACCACAGGGCTGCCCTGCTGGGCCTGGGCCTGGGCCCAGAGCTCTCTAGAGCATCTGGGGAGGCATGGGGGTGGACCCGGAGGCTTCTGGAGACTTGCAAGGCAGCCAGCCCTTGCGAAAGAGCACTTGGGGCCTGGGACAGCCGGGCTAGCCGGAAGACTCAGAGCCAGTCAGCAGGGTCCGTGGGACCTCATTTGTGGCACCTGCATTGAAGGCAGGCAGGGATACAGAGGAGAAAGGGCTTCAGAGCCAAAGACAACTAACTGGGTTCAAATCCCAGCTCTGCTCTGGCCGGGGCTGGGGCCGTGGGCAGCTTATTTGACTTCTAATCCCTCACTGGGAAAATAGAATCATAATACGCATCTCTCCAAGCTTTGAAAGGTTTCATGTGAGCATTAACACACACAGATGTGCTCAGAATTCTATCTGCCCAGAAAATATAGTCCTCTACCCCTCTCTAATACACACACACACACACACACACACACACACACACACACACACCACATTCCTCCAGCTGTCTGCCTCCTTCTGTGGTCCCTGGGGTAGGAATGACTTGTTCTCAGTTTCTTTCTGGCCAGGTGTCCCTCCATACTCAGTTCCATGGATTCTTCCCAAGATTGATGTGTTCTCAGATAAAGGTGAGCCAGTTTCCAGCCACCTGCCTGAGGGCAGCTGAATTCACACAGACACACACACACACAGACATACAGACACACACACACACACACACTGCTGACTCCCAACACTAGCTCAGCAAATATTACTTAACAGGGCCTTTTTAGGTTGCTGAAAATTTCATGGTCACAGATGTTCCTTCCAGTTAAACAGTAAGCTGCTACTGGGCAAAGCTTTGTACAAAAGAGGGAAAATGCAGACCTCAAACCGAGTTTTGCTAAATGAAAGAAGGAGGAGATGGGAACTAAGGAGCTTTGCAGATCCAGCAAGATGTGACATGACCCAGGGTTTCAGGGTTTCAGCCCCAAGGCCACCACCACCTAGAGGAGATAGCACTAGAGTCTGTCCTTATGATGCAAGATCTGGGTTGGAAGAGGCCTCATGTGTCACCCTTCCCTAGCATCATGTGATGCAGGACATCCCCAGCAGCAGCTAGAGACACTTGCCTCAGGACCCAACCAGGGACGCAAACGCACTCCCCTTTGGGCAGCTCTCAGGCTAACAAGTCCTCTGACTGGTGAAAACCTGTAGCAACTGAACCTTATTCCACTGCCTGGGCCATGTAATACAGATCTGCTTCCTGTTCCTCAAGACAAGATGAGGACCCTTTACAGATTGAATGAGTCTTCTCATTCCCAGAATAAACCACGAACCATCAGCCCACTTTTTCTGGCAGGGAAGAGTCCCAAGGGTCCCACTCTCTTCTGCAGTAAAGTACAATGCATCACTTTACAACAGGATAAGACGGCTCTGGGGAGCCTCTAGGGAGCCCGTGCTGAAAACCCTCCCCTGGGCTACCCCACCTCAGCAGCTGGGGGGCTCTCTGTGGTCCTGCCAAGGGCCGGGGACTGGCCTGGTGTCTGGGAGCCTTGTCTTCACTGCCCAATCATGGCAGCTTTGATCCCATGACTCTCAGCTTTTCCATCAGAATTCAGAGGGCAATAATAGTAACTGCTTGCTTGTAAAGTGCTTGGAGCTCAGAGGAGAAAAGGTGTCAGACAAGTGTAAAATGTTACTACTGGCACAGGCCAGAGGATGGAATGGAAAATCCCAGCAGAAAGTGGGAACTCAGAGGAAGCCATTTGTCAGCTCCTCTGAACAAATGGATACAGGAAAAGGGGACTTCCTCTGGCAGCCAGGCACAGCCCAGGTCAGCCGGAGGGGCTGGAGGAGATGCAGGTGAACATGAAGTGTCCTGCCTTCTGACATCAACTACTGATTTAGCAGCCATGCCTTCCACCTCAAGACCAGCTGTCCATTGCACACCCTAGGCAGGGCTGCCAGCGGATGAGCCCAGGTACCCAGAGTTCCAAGCAGTCAGCTCAGCCCTCAGAAGCCTCCTGGAGAAGAGGACTGCAGGAACTAACCCACTGTAGCAGCCATCTGGAAGAACCAGCCCAGTTCTCAAACAGGGGTGCACTAGGCAGAAGAGCCAGTCAGCATGTGGCCGTGAAGACTGGGAAGGGCAGATGGAAGAGGCTCCAAGCGCCTAGATGACGCAATGAACTAACGAAAACTTTTAAAGCACTCTAATTGCTGTTCTCAGAAATTCAGGAAACGTGTACATTCATTAAAGAATCTTCTGGCAATACATCTTCTTAGACATTATAAGTGTGACCCACCAATTCCTGTCTTCAAAGTGATCATCAGTAAATGAATTGAAAGATAAAGTCAAGGAAATCTGTCAGAATGTAGGGTAAGAAGACAAGGAGAAAGAACTTCAGATTAAAGCGACTCATATATCTTGTTAGGATTAATGAAAAAATAAAACCATATAACATTTTAAAACATGAAGAATAAAGAGAAAATCAGAAACATGAGACAGAAAACATCATCACCTACTAATAAGTAAGACTGGCATCTCATTAACGAAACTTACTGTGACTACATTGTTGAAATTCCAAAACCTAGAATTTGACAGTCTCACAATTGCAGTGGGAGCTTTTAGCACCTACTGTTAACTTCATCAGACCTATGTGGTTCAACTTTTATGAAACCAAGTTGTGAGTTGTTTTCAGGTTACCATGGGCCCCCAGATTGAAGGTGATGTAATCTGAGCGTGCTCAGGTGAACCAAATGGACAGCCATAGGAGGAACCTCAGGGCTGGGGCTGAGAAACTGGGACTGAACTGAGAAGCAGACACTGCCTGGCAGGAGCCAGGATCCAATCAGAGGAAGCTCTGGTATCACGCCATGGCAGGATCCAGTAAGATCATGCCTCCTGGCACCACCTCATTGCAAGATCCAATCAGATCACACCTCATTACCCTATGCTTATAAAGCCTGACCCAAACCCCTGCTCAAGGAGACAGGTTTGAGAGTTTTCTCTTGCCTTCTTGCCCATTAAGCAGCAATAAAGTTTTTCTTTTCTCAAAAGCTGGTGCCATGGCATTGGCCTCTATGTGAATTGGACACCAAGCCCATTGATCGCTTGGTAACAATACCATGTTCCTAGATGGGAGGGCTTAATATTACTAGGATACCAATTCCCCCCAAATGAACACAAATATTAGATTTTTCTCCTTGACTCTTGACAGTGAAAGCTTGAGTATTAACAATTAAAGACTCCCACTGAGGATTTTGAATCTGAAACTCATACTGCAAAGAATCAGGGGATACTTTAGAATTCACTCTAGTTATGGTGATGGTGATGGTGGAGATGCCAGAGGAGGGGATGGAGGGGAAGTGGCGGGAGGTGCTGGTATTATGGGGGTGGTGGTGGAGGAGCAAGTGGTGGAGGTGATGGTGGGATGGCAGCACCCAGCACCCAGAGTCTAGTGTAGACAATAGCAGCAGAATTAGAACAGCCTCTTGACAGCAAGCGTCCAGGGTAATGTCTCCAGTGGCACCATTTGGCTTGTTTTTGGCTCTCTGGCATCCCTCTATCCTGGCCTTTTGTCGAAGGGTTGCTTCTAAACACTACAATCTCTTACTAAGACATCCATTATCCTTCTAATAAGTCTCTTTGCTGCCTATGTTTAATAAAGTAAGTTTCTATTGCTTACAACCAAGAACTCTGGGACAATGAGTCTTCCAATCTTGAGTAAAGGAAGTATTTTTTAAGCAAGGCAGGAAACCAGAAATATTGTTTTAAAAGCAAAAGACTGACTAATTTAACCACAAAACTTGAAACAACTCAATAAGAAAAGTGAAAGGGCCAAGTTCTTAAGGGTCACAGCACAGAAGAAAGAGGAAGGCTGGTAAACATAGAATAAGATGCTCATTCTCACAAATCTTCAGATGGAAAAAATGAAATTCCATTTTTCCCTTTAGGTTAGCACAAAAATACATAAATGATACATAATATCCAAGGTGTGACTTGGTGGGAAAATGGGGTCTCTTACAAAGCACTGGACAATGCAAAGAGGTGACATTTTCAGCTGAATTGAAGGGTATCTCCCAGCATTCGAGGTGAGAGTTTTCTCTACTCAAAAATGTTATTTCTCAGTATTTATCTTAATAGAAATACTTGCACAAAAGCATGAAAATATTAATAGCTGACTTATTTATAGCAGCCCCAAAGTGTAGGCAATCTAAACAGCATCAACAGGGGATAATATTTACTTCCAAAATAACCAAAATATGGAACAAAACAAAATATGGAAAACTGAGGAGGAAGTAAAAAGTGTTTAATGGAACTATATTTACTGATCTAAAAGGCTCCTTGGTTTGGTTTATTCTTTTTTTTTTTTTTTTTTGAGTTAGGATCTCACTCTGGTGCCCAGGCTGGAGTGCAGTGCCATGATCTCGGCTCACTATAAACTCTGCCTCCTGGGCTCAAGTGATCCTCTCACCTCAGCCTCCACAGTAGCTGGGACCACAGGCATGTCCACCCAGCCAAGCTAATTTTTGTAGAGATGGGGTCTTGCTATGTTACCCAGGCTGGTCTCAAACTCCTGGGCTCAAGCGATCCTCCCACCTTGGCCTCCCAAAATTCTGGGATTACAGGTATGCACCACCTCTCCCAGCTGGTTTATTCCTTAGTGAAAAGGTGATTGCAAAGCACTCTATATGGTATGATTCAATTTCTCTTTTAAATTTGTTTGAATTGCAAGGAGGTGGGTACGTTCAAGTTAGACTTTATACACCTCTGTAACAAGCAATATTGTAAAACCAGCATGTTTTGCTTTTCCAATTTCTAAGCAAAACTAAAAGTAAAAAGGAATTGGAGTCCACAGGATACACCTTTCATGGTAAACTAGTAGCAGTGTTTCTCGTTTGTCCTGAATCCTTGTGAACCTGCTGGGGGTCCTAGCTAGTCTTGGTGTAGGCTGGACCTTGGGCTGTGCCCTATGCCTTCCTGCTAGGGGAGTTGAAGGAGGACAGGAGGAGGCATGAAACATGCCTGGTTTCATCCCATGGCTTCAGGAAAATCACTCCAGAGCCTAGATCAAGTTAATAGGAGAAACACTGCAAAGAGTAATATAGCTACCTATATTACGGACAGATGAAAAGGTATTTATTTAACCCAGTAAGTACAATCTACCATGCCTGTGGCACATCCTGAAGGAATATTACTGGGGGCCTGACTGCATGACTGCTCTTTGATTTATGGAGCCAAAGTCAATGAAAGGCAGGGTCAATACAACTGCCTTTCGGCTCCACTTTCCATTCCATTTCATAGAGAAGGTGAAAAGATATGCCTGCCTATAACAGGACTGGGTGAAACTCAGGAACCTCCAATGGAACATTTGCATGTCTGTGTCAGTGGGCATTTCTGTCGTCCAAGAGGGGACTTCCATCTGAGGTGGCTTTTGAGGCAGGAGCATAGCTCCGTCAGGAGGAGGCCTGAGCTAAATGTACATTGTCCATGCTGGGAGCTTTCTGGGCAGGGCTCAGGGGGACGGGTTGAGGGGGCTTGTCTAGGAGCTGGATTTCTGAAACGTGATACATGGCTCCTGTTTCCAGTGGATCAGCCTGCCTTTCAGAACCTACAGGAGACTGTACTTCCAAGAAACAAGTGCTTTCCTGAGGGATTAATCTGCCTGCCCCCCACTTGAGTGCTGACACCAAGGCTGAAGGCAAATCCTGGCTGGAAGACTGGGATGTAGTGGGCTTGGGTGTGAGACAGATTTGGGTTCAAACCATAACTTTGGGAAAGTCACTTCCCTGAACCTTGTTTTCTTCCTCTATAAAATGGGCACAATATTATCTTCTTCATGGAGCTGCTCTACAGATTCAGTGAAATAATGGATTTGTTTCCCAGGGTTGTTGTAAGACAGCACCACAAACTGGGTGGCTTAGACAACAGACGTTTATTGTAGCACAATTGTGGGGGCTGGAAGTTTGAGATTAAGGTGCTGGTAAGTTTTGTTCCTCCTGAGGGCTGTGAGAGAGAATATGTTCCAAGATTTTCTCTGAGTTTCTGGTGGTTGATTTCAATGTTTAGTATTCCTAGGCTTGTAGAAGCTTCACCTGGATCTCTGTCTTTATCTTCACATGTTATTTTCCTTCTATGTTTGTCTGTGTCCAAATTTCCCCTTTTTATAAGGACTCCAGTCATATTGGATTATCAGCCTACCTTAATGACCTGTAATCACCCTATTTCCAAATAAGGTCCCATTCTGAGGTAGTTAGGGTTAGGACTTCAACATATGAGTGAGGGGAGGCACAGTTTAACCCAGAGCAAGTGGCACATGTAAAGTGACTGGTGTAACATAGCTCCTGAATGAATAGTAGCTCTCTTTGTCCACCAAGTCCCCCCTTGCCAGCATCTAGACGGAAAGAGGCAATGAAGGTGGAAGAGGGAAGCCACATATGTCTCAGTGGGTTCTTTAGGTTGGGAGTCACCCACCCCACACAGCTTCTGCCCAGTCTCTCCCACTCCATGAGCCCATCCATCAGTTCCTTTGGCCAGCAGGCAGCAGCATTTCCCCGGAGCCCCAGGAGCTCCTGTCTGCTGTCGTTTGCTGATAAGCCAATGCTTGCTGACGTGTGTCCTGATTTCAGAGTGTGTCTGCCTCTCTCCTCATCCTGTGGCCATGCTATGGTAGCTGACAGCAGGGATCTGCCACTCCATCGCTGTGCACCTTTGACCCAGCTGGGGTCTCACAGAGATAGTCTCTAGTGAAGGTTTGAAGGATGTAGAAATGAAGGAACAGCAGCTTCAATAACAAGATTGTCATAAATTTGTTTAATATAATCGCTGCCTCAGCATCCATTTTTATGCCTGACATAAGCTGTTTGGAACTCAGTTGTACCCAGTCGCCTTTAGACTCAGAACTTCCTCTCCCCGTGTGGCTGTTCCTCATCCCACTGACCCAAAATCCAATACCTGACCATAATAACACCAAATGGTCATGCCAGAGTCGGGAAAATAAGTCCCCACTTCAAGAGTGTTTTCTTTAAACCAGTCAGTCCACAACCCCAAAGGAAAGCCTAAGGATAATGCCCATGAGTCTTAATAAAAGCAGAGTCCCACAAGTGTTCTCTCTTCCTCACCCACTGGGTAAGCTGCCTGCCACCTCCTGACTTCTTCACTGTGTCTAACCTGACACACACACCTGAACCTAATTTCCCCCATCAGAGCTCCACTAGAGAGTGGCTATCTGGGCTCACGGCCACTCTCAAGAGACATCACAAGACCCAGTGGAAAGAAACTAGCAATACAAATCACAACAAAAGGGAGACCTGTTCAAATGCCTGCCTCCGCACCCCGCTCCCGCCCCACCCCCACCCTGCACCCCAGCCATCTCGCTCTAGAAATCCCCCCCAATGTGCAAAGAGATCCTGTCTCTCTGGGCATCAGCATAGAGGACCGCTGGCCAAGCCACCAAGCACTTGGCTCACATAATAAACCAAAACCTGTTAAAGCTCCGTGCTACTTGAAAAGGACAAAAAGACAAATGTATGTAGAACAGGGCGCAGGCTGACCTCAGTTCCCATGGGAGATAGCAACATGCCGTCAGCAACTGTTCCCAAGCAAAGCAGCAGGCACTGGCCATAGGAGACAGCCTGGGCTCAGAAGGCTGTGGGGGAGGCCCTGGCTCCTGCTCTGTCTACCTTTGTGTCTTGGGTTCCAAATATATTCTGTAGAAATTCCAGATATCACTCAATCTCAGAACCTCCATGTCTGAGTCTTAAAAACTGGGTTAAAGACACCTCCTTTGATATAAGAATTAAGGAAAACATGACTGTAGATTTGTAAAGAGTAGGGTTTTCATGGAAATCTTTACTTTGCAGGGGCATACCTGCAACATGCTGGCCTCACAATACACACTAACGGAAGTTTCTACATTATCCTCAGAGGTTACCCCAGGACATTTTGCATCACTGAGCACTGTGAGAAATTTTCTTACCTTGTGTTTTATTCAGTGATGTTGTAAACTGAATGTTTGCGTCTCCCCCAAATTCCTATGTTGAAGCCCTAAAGCCCTAGCCTGCAGTGGTGATTGTATTTGGAGGAGACTTGGGGAGGTAATTAGGGTTAGATGAAGTCTGAGTGAAGGCCCTCACGATGGGATTAGAGCTTTAATAAAAAGAGATACCACACCTTTCTCTCTCCACCACCTGAGGACCCAGTGAGAAGGCAGCTGTCTGGAAGCCAGGAAGACAGCCTTCATCAAACCCAACCATGCTGGCACCTCATCTCACACTCCCACCCTCCAGAACTATGAGAAAATAAATTTCTGTTGCTTAAGCCACCCAGTATGTAGGATTTTTGTTATGGCAGCCTGAGCAGAATAATTTGAGTAAAAATCTATTTTTATTCTTACTCATTAATAATTCATTGACTTTCTTACAACATTCAAATGCAATGAAAAACATTAAAAAATAATTCTCTTTAAAGAATATCTAGGAGAGAAAAACAAAGCAGCTATTTTTATATTTTATAGCTGAGCTGTCTAATATGGTAGCCAACTACCACATGTGGCTACTAAGCACTTGAAATGTGGCCAGTCCTAATTGAGATGTGCTGCACATGCAAATTACACAACGGGTTCCAGACTTACAACAAAAAGAGAGTATAAAAGTCATAATTTTTATATTGATTACATGTTAAAATACTAATGTTTTGGATCCATTAAGTTAAATAGCGCATACGATTAAACTTAATGTTATCTGGTTTTCTCTTTTTCAATGTGGCTATGAGAAAATACGACATGACACATTTGCTTCATATTTGTGGCTTGCCTTCTATTTCTATTGGACAGCACTGGTCTAAAGTCTGAAGCAGTAGACAAAGCATGGGCTTTTGAATCAAGAAGCTCTGCATTCCCATCCAAACTATGTCATGACCAGCTTTGTCAACATAGGCAAATGACTTCACCTCTGTGACCCTCAGCTTTCCTGTAAATGAAATGGAGAAAAGAGCGTATTTCACAGTGTTATAGTGAAGACTACCAGTGGTGGTGGAATCAAGTATGTAGAATGCCTAGCAGGAGTTTGCTACCTAGTAAAAACTCAATCAATGTTTGCTTCCAACCCCATAGTTAGTAGGAAGAGAAAACCATGCTGTCAACGCTCTCCTAATCAGCACCAGCTGCAAGGCTAGTGGCTTTGTAAAGATGGAGCTCTGAGCATCACAGACAGTGAGAAGAAGTCAAGGAACACTGAGAAAGTTGTCAATATTCTGTTTGAAAAGTTTACTTTTGGGGGAATATCTTTTCAATGTACCTGCTTACATTTCTTTAAAGCTTCCTCTGCAACATGGTTTATGTCCTTAATCAGTAGGGAATTGTGGTGGGTCAATATTGATGCAATGCTGTGTGTTTTGTAAACAAGTCCCAGCTGCACAGAGCTTGTTCCACTCCCATCCTCCCCATCTCTCACACATACCTTGGAAGGTTCATGTGGATCTTCACACCTCCCAGTTCACAAGCGTCACTATGCCTGGCAGCAACTCCAGGAATTACATTTTATGTCGTGATCATAGAGATTTGTTGGAGATGATTGGTCTCTTCAGTGCCAGTCTTCTAAATACACTTGAGATAAAATACAATCAAGAAAACTTGAATATGGAGAGAAGACCAGTGTCTTGATGTAGTAGCCCAGATATTCATATTAAACACCTGGGGATACTCACTGAGTGTAAACTGGGTCTAAGAGCATGGTGGGCTGTGGCTGCCCACACTCCTCAAGGCTGGAGTGTGATGGAGTCTGGAGGCACAGGGTATCCAGATCATGAGTACCAGTAGCTCCCCTGGGGTGCTGGGGGTTGGACTGAAGACTTGTGTAGTTTTCCACCCACATTCTATGAGGGAAAGGGACTCGTCCTAGGAAAAGTGAGCAGGTAGGATCCAGGTCATGTGGAAACAAGTGAAGGAAGAGAAGTGTTTAATCAGGAAAGAAGACAGACACTTGGGACATCTAAACATTGGACTCATTGCATGCAAAGAAAGTTCTCACCTTGCTCTGCTGGCTCCTTTGGGTGGAAGAATGGACAGTGGGTGGACTCTTCTGGGAGACAGACGCTTTGTTCCCATAAGAAAGAGGATAATTATTTACCTAAGTCCTTCTTTATTCCTAAAAAGATTCGAAGTAAGTGAAAAGAACAAAGTGATCCACAAATGCAACAGATTGTTTTGCTAGGCTGTGGTATGTGCCTCTAATGGTGGCCAAGTAGTTGTCACCTGTGCTCCAGCATGGAAGTCTTTGTTGAGGGTGGACCTCCAACCATGGGTATGGAAGTGCAGCCACAATTCTTGCATGACAACACTGGGACCTTCCCATGAAGCTCAGCTACACAGCCAAGTCTGTGAGGTTGCAAAGTTGGCTTGGAACCTTCCTTTCTCCTGAAAAATGTGTCCTCCTCTAGTAAAGTTCACTTTCCCAGTCCTTGACCAAGCCCTGGTGACCACAGGCTCCTGGCCTCACCATCAGGCATGGGGAATCCCAGACCAGCCCTCTCTCCAGTGCTCATATACAAAGGAAAATTAAAGCCAACAGTAGAATATGCAACAACTGAAGAGGAAGGACAAAGCAAGAGGCAGGTTGGAAGAAGAGTCTGACGCCCCCGGGGGGCCTCTGGGCTGGGGAGGAGGCATCCTTCCCAAAGCAGCATGTGCCTATCCCTGGTGGGGATGCTGTTGTTTTTGCCAGCTCTGCCTGGGCCCTGGACTAAGTAATCCCCCCAGGATGGGGTCTGTTTGGGCAGGGTAGGAGGTGTTTTCAGTGTTGTTCAGTTGCAGTTGCCTTTGGGGAATGGGAAAAAGTGAGTCAGACACCGTCCTTTGAACCTGGGAGCCCCTGCTGAACTTTGAAGAGACAGGAAGGAACCCTCATTAGTCACTCTGTTTCTGTGGGGCCACACTGGGGAACAAAGGCTGCTCACGTGTGTTGGCCTGACAGGCTTTCCACAGGCCGGGACCAGCTTGCTCAGGGGCAATAGCTTCCAGTGGAATTGTTTATGCCTAAGGAAGCACCCCCAGCCCAGAATGTTCTTCAGGGCCCCCACAGACCACTGCTGCCCACAGCCCTCACCAAGAGAGGAGCATAGAGGGGAAGCAGGGAGGGGAGGAGGAGGCTAGTAATATAGCTCATAGTCAGACTCAGACCAATCTGCTGGTCTTGGACAAGGAGTTTTGTGAGCAGAGAATTCATGCTGCTCTCCTTGGGCACATGGAAATTGGAATCCTAAGGTTGGCCTCTCCCTTAGGAAACCAAGAACTTAAACGTGTATGTACTCCACTCTGGGAATGACCCTAAAGAATTGATACTGGGTTTTCAAAAAATACACAAAAATGGTGACTTCAGTATTATTCATAACAGCTGAAGCTTACAATAGACCAGTTAACCAAAAATAGAGGATTGGCCAATTAATCTACTGTATGTCCTCAGCCACGATCTGTAGGAAAAATTTATAAGCACATGGGAATATGTTTATGCATCCAGTAAAAAATATAAAATCATGATATGAAAGAGTGCAATTCCATTCACAATAGCAAAGACATGAAATCAACCTAAATGCTCATCAACAGTGGACTAAATAGAGAAAATGTGGTACACATGTACCATAAAACACTATGCAGCCGTAAAAAAGCGTAAGATCATGTCCTTTACAGCAACATGGATGCAGCTGGAGGCCATTATCCTAAGTGAATTAACACAGGAACAGAAAACAATATACCACATGTTCTCGCTTATAAGTAGAAGCTAAACATTGAATACATGTGGACACAAAGTTGGAAACAACAGACCCGGAGGCCTACTTGAGGGTGGAGGCTGGGAGAAGGGTGAGGGTCAAAAAACTACTTATCAGGTACTATGCTCACTAGCTGGGTAATGAAATTATTTGTACAGCAAACTCCAGCAACACGTAATTTAACAAACCTGCACATATACCCCCTGAACCTGAAATAAAAGTTGAAAAAGAGAAAAAAAGCATGTAATTGTATCATCACAGCTGTGTAAAAGGACAAAAACATCCACAGGAAAAGTCAAGAATGGAACAGCATCAAAATGGGCGTTAACTTTGTGTGATGGGAATGAGAATTATGTTTTCCTTTCTATTTGACATTTCCCAAACTGTCACTGATGATTGGATGTGTTTGATCACTATTTTTTTGCTTTACAAAATAACTTCAGGCTGAAACCAAGTCAACAGCCCTTCCATGAGTACGTACTTGGCTCATGGGAGGTCACAGAAGAAGCCTCTCCCTGCAAAGTATCCCATGTTGATGGGACTCAGTGGAATTTAAAGACTCATAATCCACAGAAAGTTGCCTGGGGGTGGAGGTGCTGGCTCCATGATGCAGCTGTTGGTCCAAGCTTCATCTTGCCCTGTCCACAGGAGTCCTCACAAAGCCCCAGAGAAATCTGGCCATTCTCCAGGGGACCGAGCATCCCCCATGGTGCTGCATGGGAGGTGATGTCTATCCTCGGGGTGTCTCATGACGAAGCTCATGGATGGAGGACCCAGAGAGTTGACTGGCCATGTGTGTTCTCAGCCCCAGGTAGTCAGCACTGAAGGAGCATCACTGACCAGAAAAGGAGGCAGATGGTCACCTGATCAGGTCTCCCTCTGTCCTCTCACTCTCACCTCCATCTCTTCTCACATTGACCGTCACAGAATAAATGATTTCCTCACTCTTCCCAAGGGTCTGGCCCCATGACAGAGAGGCACAAGTGCCACATGTGTCCCATTTACTGATCACGGAGACACTGGCAATCCTGTGTCAGGATGATGAGATGACTTGCACCTGGCAGGACTTGGCAAACATCTCTGTGTTTCTCCATCACCACTACTATTTTTCTGTTATCCCCACCAAAGGAGGATGTTTTTGACCATGGGTATGCTTCCAGACCCCACAGACTTGTGCCACAACAGTGTCATGGTCCCAGAAAGAATATCTGTCTGTTAAGGGATTAAAAGCCATCAGCAAAATAATTACCTGCAGAATCTTCCACTGGGTCAACCTGAAGATGGATATATAAGCTCAGTGTTCCAAACACATCTGAAGATTTGGAAAGTACACCACATATCACTGGAGCTGTGCACATGAGGAGTGCACTTGCTGTGTATTTGCCCTTCTTACAAATGAAAAAACTAAGCTCAGAGAGGGAGGAAGTGGCTGGCCCAAATTCCTGGCAGAACCAGGACAAGATCTAAGATGCATCACACCATTGGAACCCTTGTGACATAAGGCTCACGTCTCACATGCATGCAGCTAAGCAAAAAAATGACCCAGGGAACATGCATATTTGGAACCTCATGTATCACTTCTTCTGGATGGCAAGGTCTTTCTGGAACCTCTCAACTCTCAAGATTTCAAGGAACTCCTGTTCTCTGCCTAAAAGGTCTGTTATCAGTTGCCACCCAGTGGGCAACCCACCTCCACCCACCCCCCACACCATGACACACGAAGGAAAGGGCTCCTTGCTGCCTCCCTCCTGCCCCCCTGGTACTCAGACCTATGGGCTCCTGCTTGTGCATGGAAAAAAGCCCAGCTTTGCCGGAAATCTCCTGATGGCCCCCAGAGTTCAGATAGTGAGTCTGGAATCTGCTTCCACCCCTGAGCAACAGGGCAGAGGAGTGGGAGAGACTTTGCTTAGGAAAAATTCTCACTGGACTCTGCCCTGCTTCAGACACCCATTTGGATCCCATTGCCATAATTGCCACGTATAACAAATCTCTCCATGATAGTGTTGAGACTGCCGGTTTATGCATTCCCTTAGGGAAAGAAAAATAGCATAGAGCGAACACCTACTATATGCCTTGTGGAACTGGGTAGAAGCAGTATGAACACCTCCATTTTACTACTGAGGAAACTGAGGCTCACGAAGGGTGAGCAACTTGCTCAAACTCACCTAGGCAGTATGCAGTGGAGCCGGGAATCCAAACTAGGTACTCTTACCTTCTCATCTTGTCCTGTCTCCTCCACACCTGGCTGTGGTCCTGAGTTCATTTCACCATAGTGCCATTAACCCCCACATTAAGGAGGAGAAAATGGAGGCCCAGTAAAATAGCATGGTGTTGTCTTCAAGCAAACATAGCAGATTAAAGTGGCATTGTATCCACTTATTTCCCAAAATTCCAGTAAAATGGCTAAATGGAATTAAAATCCATAAATCTATGAAGGAGAAAAGAAAAATAGAGGTGGCAGCGGATAAGAGATGTCAAAATTTGGAGAAGTTAGAAAGGTGAAAGCTAAGCCTACAGCAAGGAAGACAGTAAGAAGCCTGCAATCTGGCTCAGTAACACCTTGTAAGGGCTCTGGAATTGGAGGTTCCAGGAACGATAAAGGTGAGAATGAGATGTGGAGCTAAAAACAGAGGTTTTGTGGAACTCTGAATAAGAAAAAATGCATTCTCCTATCCTCTCCATACCCAGCAGAGCCAGGTGAGTTTCTTCCCAGAGCCCTCAGATCACTCGCGGTATCCGTCCTGGGGAACCTGGAGAGAAGACGCTCTGGATTCAGGGACATGAGTTACTGCTAAGGACTTGTGTAAGTGCCTCACTCCAAAAGGGATGAAGCGAACTTCCAGATGAGCCTTCGCATCCTCCGCCCTTTCCCTCCTCCACTCCCTTAAGCCTGGCAGCTACATCTGCCCCTCCCCCAAGAGGAGATGGAAGCTCCAGAGCTGTCCAAGAGAAAATGAACTGACATTTGGGGTCCCTCAATGGATGACCAGGTCCCTCCTAATCACACTACTGGGAAGGCTCTCAATAGACCAGCCCCAGCCCTCACTCACACACATGCCTGGGACTCAGAGTGTCCAATCAGCTTTTTGTGCCTTGGTCTGAATTTTAGTTTTATATTTTGTTTTGTTTAGATTTCAAATAGACGCGTTTGAACTTCTCAGCTCAGCACACACTCTCTCACCATTGGCCCATGCAACGTTCACTATTGTTTTAGTCTGTTTCCCCTTTATCCTCAAGCCACAATCCTATCTCCCCATAAGCAGTCATTATGATGTACTTAATATAATTTCTTAAAATATATATTGTATTGTACATGTGCGAATTTCTAATTTACATATATGGTATTGAGATATTTCATTCTGTTTCTTACCTTCTTCGCTCAATGCTAGGTGCACTCTTTGTGGTGTACAGTTCTACGGACTTTGACAAAGGCATAGAGTCAAGTATCTATGACTCGAGTAGCATGCAGAACGTTCCATCCCCCTAAACACTCTCTATTGAGGCCCTCTTGTGGTCAAACCTTCTCCCCTCCCCCAGCTCCTGGCAACTATTGATCCTTCCCATTCTGTAATTTTGCTTTTTTTAGAATGTCACATCAGTGGCATCTTTTGGGTCTAACTTCTTTTACTTAGACACATGTATTTGAAATTTATCCTTATTGTTATTAAGTCAGTAGTTTATTCCTTTTTATTTCTGAGTTTTATTCCACTGCATGGCATACCACAGTTTGTTGATCCATTTACCTGTTGAAGGATATCTTCATTATTCCCAGCTTTTGTTGATTATGAGTAACACCACGACAAGCAATTGCAAGTTTTTGTGTGGAAGGAAGTTTTCAGTTCACTTGAGTAAATACCTAGGTGTGGGAATGCTGGGTCATCAGGCAAGTGGAGTTTTATAAGAAACTACCAAAGTGTTTTCCAAAGTGTCTATACCGTTTTGCATTCCTATCAATTACTAATGAGAGTTCCTATTGCTCCACATCCTCACCAACATGTGATATTGTCAGTAATTTTTTTTTTCAATTTTAGACATTCTGATAGAGGAAGACTGCTGTCTCATTGTGATTTTAATTTGCATTTCCTTAATGACTAATTCTGTTGAGCATTTTTTTAATATGCTAATTGCCATCTCTATAACTTTATTGGTAAATCATCTGATCAGATCTTTTGCCAGTTTTTAATTAGGTTGATTTTTTTTATTGTTGACTTTTAAGAGTTTTTAATATTTTCTCAACACAAATTATGAGATACACAATTTACAAATATTGTCTCCCAATCTCTTATTTTCTGTCTCCTATTTTTCCTCTAGAAATTTTTTTCTAGAAAGTTTATACTTTTGGTTTTACTTGTAAGTCAATGATGCCTTTTAAGTTTATTTTTGTTACATACATGATGAGAATGAGGTGTGAATCAAAGTTTTTTTGTGCATATGGATATACAATTGCTCCATCACCCTTTGCTCAAAATACTATCCTTTCTTCACTGAATTGTCTTAGTATTCAAAATCAGTTAGCTATGTATGTGTGAGTCCATTTCTGGGCTCTTTACTTTGTTCCATAGTCTATTTGTCTGTCTTGACACAAATACTACACTGATTTGATTAATGCAGTTCTATAAGTTTTGAAATTGGTAAATGTTAGTTTTCCAAACTTGTTCTTCTTTTTCAGGGTTTTGGTTATTCCATGTCCTTTGAATTTCCATATGAATTTTATAATTGTTTCTCAGTCTTACAAAAAAAATTCCTTTTAGATTTTTATTAGCATAGCATTGAATCTGTAAATCAATTTGAGGAAAATTGACATCTTAATATTAAGTCTTCTGATCTGTGAATACAGTGTTTCTCACCATTTGTTTAGATCTTTCATTTCTCTCAACAATGACCTAGAATTGTCAGTATCCTAGTCTTTCTTTATCAGATGTATCCCTAGATGTTTCACATTTTTTGATCCTATTATAAATGGGGCTGTTTTCCAATTTTAATTTCTGATTTTTTGATTTGGTAGATACACAATTTTTTACATTAAGCTTGTATTGTATAACTTTGTTACACTCATTTGTCAGTTCTAGTGGATTTTAAATTTATTTTTAGTTGACAAATATTATATATATTTATGATGTACAAAATGTTGCTTTGAAATATGTCTACATTGTGGAATGGCTAAATGAGCTAATTAACATCCATTACTTCACATACTTATCTTTTTGTGATGAGACACTTAAAATCTACTCTGCGCAATTTTCAAGAATCAATGCATTGTTATTTACTATAATCATCATGTTGTACAGTAATATCTCTTGACCTTATTCCTCCTATCTAACCCTACTGGCTTTTTAATAGATGCTCTTGTTTTTCAAAGTGTGTTAGTTATTCATACACTTTTATTCCTCCATATAATTTTATAACCATTTTGTTGAGTTCATTAAAAAAAAAACCTTCCAGAATTTTAATTGGAATCGCATTGGATTTATAGATTAAATTTCAGAGGACTAAAATGAATACAATGCTAATTCTTTCCATGTATGAATCAGTTCTTATCTTAGACATTTTAATGAGGCATTCGTGTTGTCACCAAGAAGGCTGTGATGGTTAACTTGATGTGTTAACTTGACTTGGCTAAGGGGTGTCCAGACAGCTGGTAAAGTATCATTGCTGAGTGTTTCTGTGAGGGTAATTCCAGAAAAGATCCACATTTGAATGGAGGAACTGAGTAAAGCAGATGGCACTTCCCAGTGTGGGTGGGCATCGTCCAATCCCTCGAGGTCCTGATTAGAATAAACAGGCAGAGGAAGGGAGAGCCATTGTCTCTGCTTGAGTTGGGACATCCATATTCTCCTGCCTTCAGACGTCGGTGGTCCTGGTTCTCAGCTTTTGGGCTCAGTCTGGGACTTACATCATGAGCACCGTGAACTTCAAGCCTGATTTACACCAGTGTCTTTCCTGGGTGTCCAGCTTGCAGATGGCAGATCATGGGACTTTTTGGCCTCTATAAATGTGTGAGCCAATTCTCATAATAAATCTATTCTATTATGTATATCTATATATAGCCTATTGGTTCAGTTCCTGTGGAGAACCCTGACTAATACAAAAGAATTTCTATTATTTGCTAGCATAATTCCTGGGTCCCTCATTGTGAGTGACATCTGATCTCCTACTATTTTTCTAGTTAGATATCATTTCTATAAGCTTTCTGGCTTTTGGGAAATATATCCAGCCACATTACTGAACTTTCTTGTGACTTCTTGTAGATTTTGTCTCGTTTGTTTTGTTTCATTCTTGGGTTCCTAGTGACTATCTCTTCAATTTGAATGAATGGCAAAGGATCCTCAGGCATTTGAGAAAAGTCTGCAGCATGAAAGACAGATGCCAAATAAAACAGAGGTGATGCAGGAAGCAAAAGAAGACCTCCAATAGACTTGCATTAAGATTCTCAGAGAGGCCAGAGGAAAAAAAATTGCATAAAAAAAGAACAAGAAGGTATAAGAATTAAACTGATAATAAAAAAGGATTATTAGAAATAAAAATACATAATAACTAAAATCTTTTAAACAACAAAGACATTTGGAAATAAAAGTTTAAAAATTTGCCAGAAACTAGAACTGCAACAAAAAAAGATCGGCATTTTTTCATATATTTGCTGACCACATGTATGTCTTCTTTTGAGAAGTGTCTGTTCATATCATTTGCCCATTTTTAAATGAGATTCTTTGTTTTTTGCTTATTGAATTGTTGAAGCTCCTTACAAATTCTGGATATTCAACCTCTGTTGGATGTGTTGTTTGTGAATATTTTCTCCCCTTCTATAGGTTGTCTGCTTACTCTGTTGATAGTTTATTTTTCTGTGCAGAAGCTGTTCAGTTTAATTAGGTCCCACTTGTCAATTTTTGTTTTTGTTGCAATTTCTATTTTTTTCCTTTTTCTTTCTTTTTTTTTTTTTTAGATGCAGTTTCGCTCTTGTCACCCAGGCTGGAGTGCAGTGGTACCATCTCAGCTCATTGCAACCTTTGCCTCCAGGGTTCAAGTGATTCTCCTGCCTCAGCTTCCCGAGTAGCTGGGATTACAGGCACCTGCCATCACACCCAGCTAATTTTTTGTATTTTTAGTAGAGATAGGGTTTTGCCATGTTGGGCAGACTGGTCTCTAACTCCTGACCTCAGGTCATCTGCCAGCCTCGGCCTCCCAAAGTGCTGGGATTACAGGTGTGAGCCACCGTGCCCGGCCTTTTTGCAATTTCTTCTGGGGACTTAGTTATAAATTATTTGCCAAGGGCAATGTCCAGAATGGTATTTCCTAGATTTTCTTCTAGGATTCCTATAGTTTGGGATCTTACATTTACATCTTTAACCCATTTTGAGCTAATTTTTGTATACAGTGAAAGGCAGGGGTTCAGTTTTATTATTCTGCACATGGCTTAGGGAGTCCTTTCCCCACTGCTTGTTATTATCGACTTCGTTGAAGATCAGATGGTTGTAGGTGTGTAGCTTTATTACTTGGCTCTCTATTCTATTCCATTGGTTTATGTGTCTGCTTTTGTAGTAATACCATGCAGTTTTGATTACTATAGCCTTGTGATATAGTTTGAAGTTGGATAGTTTGATGCCTCTGTCTTTGTTCTTTTTGCTTAGGATTGCTTTGGCTATTTGGTCTCTTTTTTTGGTTCAATATGAATTTTAGAATAGTTTTTTTTTCTAATTCTTTGAAACAATATTGGTACTTTGATAGGAATAACAATGAATCTGTAGATTGCTTCAGGCAGTGTAGCCATTTTAACAATATCAATTCTTCTGATCCATGAGCATGGGATATTTTTCCATTTGTTTGTATCATCTATGATTTCTTCCAGCAGTGTTTTGTAGTATGCCTTATAGAGATCTTTCACCTCCTTGGTTAAATGTATTCCTAGGATGTGTGTGTGTGTGTGTGTGTGTGTGTGTGTGTGTGTCTATTGTAAATAGGATTGCATTCTTCATTTGGCTCTCAACTTGAACATTATTGGTGTATAGAAATACTACTGATGTTTGTACATTGATTTTGCTTCCTGAGACTTTACCGAAGTGATTTATCAGACTAGGAGTCTTATGGCAGAGTCGTTAGGGTTTTCTAGGTATAGAATCACATCATCAGCAAAGAGAGATAATTTGATGTCTTATTTTCCTATTTGAATACCTTCTATTTCTTTCTCTTTCCTGATTGCTCTGGCTAGGACTCCCATTACTATGTTCAATAGCAGAAGTGAGAATGAGCATCCTTGTCTTGTTCTATTTTTTAAGTGCAAAGCTTCCAGCTTTTGCCCATTCAGTATGATGTTGGCTGTGGGTCTGTCATAGGTGGCTTTTAATGTTTTGAGAAAGGTAAATAAAAACCACAATGAGATACCATCTCACCCCAGTCAGAATAGCTATTACTAAAAAGTCAATAAATAACAGATATTGGATAGGTTGTAGAGAAAAGGGAATGCTTATACATTGTGTGTGGGGATTCAAATTAGTTCAGCTACTATGGAAATTAGTTTGGAGATTTCTCAAAGTACTTAAAACGGAACTACCATTTGACCCAGTAATCACATTACCAGGTGCATACCAAAAGGAAAATAAATTGTTCTACCAAAAAGCACATGCACTTGTATGTTCATCACAGCACTATTCACAATAGCAAAGACATGGAATCAATCTATACACTGTGGAATACTATGCAACCATTAAAAATAATTTCCTCTGCAGCAACATGGATGCAGCTGGTAACCAATATCTTAAGCAAATTAACACAGGAACAGGAAATCAATACCATACGTTCTCATTTATAAATGGGAGCTAAACATTGAGTACACATGGACAAAAAGATTAAAACAATAGACTCTGGGAACTACAAGAAGCTGGAGAGTAAAAGGGGAGGCAGGGTGGGAAAACTACCTATCAGGTATGATGCTCACTACCTTGATAATGGGATCATTCATACCCCAAACCTCAGCAACACACAATTTACCCATGTAACAAATCTTCACATGTACCCCTGGATGTAAAATAAATGTTGAACAACTAAATAAATATTTAAAGAGAGAGAGAGATTGGAAACGGGGGACAAGTGTAAGAAACCTAAGGGAGTAATTAGAAAATTTCTTAGATTGGAAGGACATGTGTTTCTACACAGAAAGAGTCTGCACAGTGGCCAGCACAATGTATAGCAGAAACACCCTTGAGGGTGCATCAGCATGAAGATTGAGAACACAGGGAATCAAAAGAAGATCCTAAAACTTCCAGAGGGCAAAACTGGAGAAGAAAGGTTACACAGAAATAAATAGAAATAAAGGACATTGAACTTCTCAGTAGGCATTCTGGAAGCTAGGCTAGTTCCAGAGTGTAACGGTGATCCATGCCTTGAGGGAAAAGCCCAAGAAGAAATGTATCAAACTGGGATGTTAAGGATGGTCAGAGAGGAGACAAGATTCCCAAAGCATAGCCAGGTGGGACAGCGACGGATGGAGTCCAGGCCTGCTTAAACGTTGCTAAGATGGAAATTACCTTTTGCAGGGGAAGATTTGACTTGGGAGAATAGCACTGGATAAGATAAATGTGGACAATGGATGCACCCCAGAAGACTGGAACTTACTAAACTCCACATCTTTATTTAAGTGGGATTTCCCAGGACAAAAATCTACAGAAAGATACTAGGAAAGGAAAAACAACAACAAAAGAATAGGAGGGAAGTTTTGCCAAACAGACCCAATAAACATCATTTACTTTCTTTCCTTCAGCTGTCACCGGATCTCTGCTTTAGATTTTGACAACAGTAACCTCAATGTGGCTTTCACTAAATACAAAAAGCTGAGAGCATTGCTTTGCCTGGATTAACTGCCCTAGTAGCTGAGGATTTGCCTCTGTTTTCTAAATTCAATGGGTCCCAGAATGGTGCTATAATTAAAAGTCCAGAGTTTGGTAGAGCCTTGGGATTAGGTTGTACTGTTCCCTTCTGATTCATTTTAGAGTATTCCATGGGGAGAAGCTAAATTGCTCGCCAGGGATGCTAGGTGCATGAATAAAGGGGCAGTGGTTGATCCTGGGGAGCAGGGGCCTCATGGCAGCAGCTGGACAGTCCTCTGGCTGCTGACTCTTCCTCCAGGACGGCCTTGCCTCGGTTGACCACAGGCTAAACCATAAGGGGTTCAGAGATGAAATGAACACCCAAGAGCTCTCATCCTTGCAAATGCATTGGAAAGAGCAGCTGTAGCCCCGTGTCTCCTCAGTCTCCCCAGGGAGCAGGAGGGCTCCCTGACTGGTGAATCTGGGACGGGCAGTGAGGACAGCAACCAGCCTCTTCCTCTCTCTGGATGAGCTTGCCCTTGTGCCTTGTCACCTCCTCCTGCCCCACTGCCCTTCATGTGAGCAATCAGGATACAGGACCCTCATGAACAGTAGTGGCAAGTCCCTAAGCCTCAGCAGCTTCACTGTCATTGCAGGCTCACTATGTAAGTCAGACAGCCTTCCTCAAATGGGAAGTCAGGGATCCAGTAGCTTCCACTTTGTTCTTCTGCCATCTTAGAGAGCTCACGAGGTGGGAAATGTGGAGGACCTCACCCCCTACACACTGCCTTGGACAGGAAGTGATACTTGACTGTTGCTCACATTCTCATTGGCAAGAGCTAGCCACGTGGCCTCCACCAACTGCAAGGAAGGCTGGGAAATACAGAAGAAGGGTACAGACACTTGGCAGGAGAGCGTCAACCATCCCTGACACCCTCTGACTGCACAAGATAAGCTCTGCTGTCCTCGCCTTGGGTTCTCCAGCTTTCCATGGCTTCCACCCAGAGCCCTATGCCCTACCTGGGCCCCACCCACATTTGCTCCTCCTCGCTGAGCCCGCCTCATTAGTTGTCCATATCCATCCTTCTCTACAACCCCATGATCCTGCTATAGGTCAGGTCCCTGACACTTCCTGCCTGGGACACTATGACAGCCTCCTTCCTCAACCCCTGCCTCGGCTCCTTGCTTCCCTGGTTCCCCTGCCTGAGTCCTCACCGAGTTCTCTCTAAACATAAGCCTGACTGTGTTCCTCTCAGACTTTGAACTCTCTTGTGACTCTCAACAACCCAAGGCTACAAGACTGAGTCCAAACTCCACGGAGTCTTCTCAAGCCCCACTCCTGCCTCTTTGGCATCCCTCCCCTGACAGTCCAGGAGTTATCCCTACCGAGCTTTCAGCAATTCCCAACACATTTATGCATTTCCTAATTCCAGGACTTGGAATCCTCTTCCCTGCTGCCTGCCTGGTGAACATCCTCTGCTTCCAGGAGGCAGGACTATCTCTCCCTCTGTGAGGGTGCCCATCGTCAAGCTGACCACATAATTAATCATCCAGATCAGGGCACTTCTGAGAATGACAGAGGTCACTAGGTGTGAGTGGGGATGGTCCCAGGCACTCCCTGTCCATGAGCGCCCAGGCAGAGCTGATTTCTCTAGGCTGTGTGCAGCCGACTGTGTCCCCACCTCCCCTAATGATTACCTGACTCACATGACTGTGAGCCCTGCAAGTGCCACAGTGCCAATCAAAGAGAAATGCAGATTCCTCACCAAAGACGAGAGTACCCAGGCCTGGCCCTGCCACTTCCTGCCTCTCCCTGGCTCTGGTCTGCAGCCTGCACCATGAGCACCCCAAACTCACTGCTAAGTGGTCCCCTTGCCTGCCCTTTGATGGTTGGCGACTAAGCTTCCTCATGTCTCAGTAGGCCTTTCCTCCCCAGGTGAGCCCAACCACCAGTCACTGTCACATCCTCCCAGTTGGCCCTGCATCCTGTCTTTCCTAGAGCCACCCTGCCAGAAACGATCCTGTGACTACTTTGTCTACTTATAGGTTTATTGTCACCTTGCCCACTGGAATACAAACTGCACAGAGAGAGGGATAGGGGGGTGGCCGGTCCTGCAGCTTGTCCTCTGAGTTTCCAGGACCTGGAGCTGGCCCTGGGGGGGATTGGAGGGGCACTCCCAGAGCTCTCCCAGGCCAGGAGGCCTCCCTGCCCCACTTCCTCCACCCCCTGGGCCTGGCTCAGCCTGGCCCTTTCATGAACAAATGGAAATGAGTATCTCAGGAGGGGCAAGGCTTAGCCAATATGGCCTGGACCCCTGTTCTGTGGCTGGGCTTCGGCGCCCGGTCCCCAGGGTGACCCCGCCGGTCTCTGCTCTCAGGCAGGCCCGGCCAGGAACACAGACGCCGCAGTCACATGCACGCCTTGTCAGATGCAGATCCTCCCGGCTGCACCATAAAACCCTAACTAGGCACATAAAAGCTGCCTGCCAGCCTGCCAGGTGCCTCTGTAGGCTCCAGAGAGGCGCTGACGGGCCCCCAAGGTGGCGAGGGTCCAGGACACGATGGCACCACAGCTGCACAGGGACCTGGACACCTGGCTCCTGGACATAAGAGGTGTCTCAGTGAGGCTGTGGGTGGTCCGCTTGAAAAACACCAGCCAGTTGCCCTCTCATTCTGAGAGGTAGGATACCTGGCATCATGGAGGGTGATTTAAAGAATGATGTTTAAACCTCAAGATGAACTGTCAAGGCACATGTTACACAGACACTATGCTTGTGGAGTCAAAGGTCATTCAAGGTCATGCAGCCACAGCCGGCTCCTCCTCCACCCCTTGCTGTCTGGTCAGGACAGCCACTTTCCCTGCCTGCTGCCTTCCATGGACCTCCTCCAGGTCTGGAGAGAACCTCCTTCAGGTCTGTCCAAAGCCAGGTACCTCCCCCATGAGGAAAAAGGGCTGTCGTTTCCTGAATCCAGCTCCAGCTAGGGTGGCAGCTTGAGGAGGGGGATGATGACCGGACTCCAAGCTTTGTCTCATGCACCACCTTGTTCAGTGCCCAGCCTCAGCAAGGACCGATCCCTATGCCTCTGCCCATGACAATCCCTGGGCCTCTGAGCTGCCTGCAAGACCACTCTGCTCCAGCAGCCAGCAGACACCACTGCCTCTTCCTTCTCTCCCAGGGTTCTGCTGCCATGGTCCTGCTGTCTGTGATTGTCTGAAGGCCTCCAAGTCCAGGGGTATCCTGAACTCCCACTTCACCCAGACACTTGCAGTTCCTGGGAAGCTCATGGCTGCTCCCCTCTCTTCTTCCATCTCTTTGAGCCCTGCCTGCAAAGCCTGTCCTTCTTTGCCTGTGCTGCTTCCTTCCCAGCTCAGTCACCACCTCCAGGAAGCCTTTTGGGCCTCTCCACTCAGGCCCAGCTAGGGTCCCCCAGTGAGAGCCCTGCCATCGCTACCAGTTCCCACCTGCCCCTCTGTCCTCACCTTGTGCCCTGACCTTACTCTCAGTCCCCAGAAGCTACCACCCCCCAACCAGCTTTGGACACCCCTGCTCTTATTTTCTGCATCCCCAGAACTACCTGCCCTAGTGCTGAGCTCATGGAAGTTCCTCAGGAAGCATCTTCACATGGATGTTGAAGAGAAAAAAATCTCCAGGTCCCACGGGGTGCTGTGGGAGTCCAAAATCAGGACTCCGAAAGGCCTGTGAGCCTGGCTTGGGGAGGCAGGGCCAGCACCTCCCTAGCTTCACCCAAGAGGCATTCCAGCACCTGCCCCAGCCTTCTGTAATCAGCAGTTGACACAAAGTTCATCATTCCCGCCAGGCATGACCTGACAGAGTGGCTACTCAAGATGGGGGAACAGCCTGGCTGCTCAGCAGGCCTTGTGGAGTCCTGGGGTCAGGCCAGGGTTCTGGGGTGCAGAGATGACAGCAGGGCCACCTGGAGGGAGGCTTCCTCAGCCACACCATATAGGGGCCACCCGTCCACCCATTCCGTGGAGCCTCACAGCATCTCACACTTCCTAACACCCCAAACACCCCAAACAGAAGCCCTTCCAGCCATCAGAAAGAATGCATAGAAGGTGATGGGTTCAGAGAAGGAGCATGGCTGAGGAGCCCAGGTTATTCTTAATTTTCATGCCCCAGGTGAGTCATAAGCCAGCCATTCGAGCCCATGTGCCTCACAGGGTGGGCCAAAAGAAATCCCACCCAGACCAAACAGGTAGCTGTAACAACAAACAATAATAACAATTACATGCAGTAACATAAGCGATGCAGGAAGAAACTATAACTGAATATTTAATCTAGGAAGAGAGATGTCACAAGGCTTAGAATTATCAATGACATGAAGAAGAATTAGACTTGCTTTTGTAAAAGTGTAAAACTTGATACATAAAAAATAAGCTTAGTAATATCACTATTTTGGGGATAACAGTTTTAAATATATACAAAAGCTCTGCAAATATTTGTATTCTTTGAGCAAATAATTTCACTTCTGCAAATCTGTTCTTTGGTACTATTTAGCAAATTATTTGCCAAAGCCAAAATAATTATAAATATGGAAAAAAAAGGTATTTAGGCACAAAAATGTTCTTTTTGTTATTGTTTATAATATGGAAAAACTGGAATAAACAGCAAGGGAAGATTGGTTAACTGAACCATGGCAAAGCTAACCAATGAAATACACAGTCAATTGGCTGAACGTAGTGGCTCATGCCTGTAGTCCCAGCACTTTGGGAGGCTGAGATGGGCAGATCACTTGAGGCTAGGAGTTTGAGACCAGGTTGGCCAACATGGTGAAACTTTGTCTCTACTAAAAATAAAAAATAAAAAAAAAAGTTAGCGGGAGTGGTGGTGCACACCTCTGTAGTCCCAGCAAATTGGGAGGCTGAAGCACGAGCATTCCTTGAACCCAGGAGGTGGAGGTTTACAGTGAACTGAGATTGCACCACTGCACTCCAGCCTGGGCAACAGAGCAAGACTCTGTCTCAAAAAAAAAAAAAAAAAGAGAGAGAGAGAAAGAAATATACAGTCAGTTAAAATATGGGTTTTTTGTTTGTTTGTTTTTTGGGTTTTTTTGGTTTTGTTTTTTTTTTTTAAACGGAGTCTTGCTCTGTCGCCCAGGCTGGAGTGTAGTGGCACGATCTCGGCTCACTGCAAGCTCCACCTCCCAGGTTCACACCATTCTCCTGCCTCAGCCTCCTGAGTAGCTGGGACCACAGGTGCCCGCCACTACGCCCGGCTAAGTTTTTGTACTTTTAGTGGAGATGGAGTTTCACCGTGTTAGCCAGGATGGTCTCAATCTCCTGACTTCGTGATCCACCCGCCTCAGCCTCCCAAAGTGCTGGGATTACAGCGTGAGCCACTGTGCCCTGCCTAAAATATGTTTTAATACAGATTTAGAAGGTACAAATCCAGTTTTGTTACATGGATAAATTGCATAGTCGGGGCTTTTACTATAACCATCACCCAAATAGTGTATACTATACCCTTTATGTAATTTCTCACCCCTCCCACTTTCCCACCCTTCCAAGTCTCTAATACCTATTATTCCACACTCTATGGCGTATGTTTTTGAAAGTTTGTTTGTGATATTAAACAAATGCTTATGTTCTAACACTTAGTGACAAAAAGAAAATCCACATCTGTTGACTACAAATGGATCAACTGAATGAAAAATAAGACATTCACAGAGAAAGGATGGAAGAGACTTGAACCACCTGGTAATGGTAAGTTTGGGTGGTACAAAAATAGAGAATTATTTCTATCTGTGCTTTGGAGATGTTCCATATATTGTTCAATGAGTTGTATGTACATTTATAATAAGAAAGCATTTTTTCAGCCCCCTGCGAGTTGGTATTTCTGTCTGATGGCTCTGATGTGGGGGTGCAGGTGCTAATATAGCACCATGGGTGTGGCTTTCTTGGGGTCACTGGTCACAGACGGCACCCCTAAAAGCAGGGACAGACACCAAAACTGTACTGTGCACCAAAATGGGCAGAAGGAAATAGCAAGCCCCGCAGAGGAATGCATATTGAGAAGCACTCTGTTTGATGAATTTTACCTAAAGTAGAAATATGTAATAAACACTAGAGTGCTAGACTAGCTAACAACAAATGCTCACAAGGAAGAAAATCAGGGGAAATCTAATAGAATTCCAACTACTTCGTATAGGGCTGAAACCATCTCATGCAATATGTTCATTTGGTTAATATGAACCTGAAGCAAGGGCATCACTGGGCAAAGTGGCATTAGAAGAATCTACCCCGAGTCTAGCTGGCTTTGGAGGGAATTGGCTTTAACTCTGTCAGGTTGGCCCTGACAGCAGGAACAGTGCAGAAGCTCAGGGGTTCCTGTCCTGTGGAGCCAGTGGCAGCTGCAGTCTGACACGGGCATGTGGACACAGGAGGAGAGGAGGTCTCCCCCACAAGTCCTTCACAGGAAGCAGAAGACCTAGGTGGCAGCCCCTCGCTACCTCCCTCCTGGGGATCTCCCCAGCCCATCTTCCAAGCCCCTCCCAATGCAGCCCCCTTCCTGCTGACTGCCCTCCCAACAACTCCCATGTCCATGGAAGGCGCCGACCTGAAGCCTAGCCATCTAGTTTCCTTCACAGTCTGTTTCACCCTGTGCTCACCATGTCCAGCCCACCATGCAGTTTACTCCTCCCTGAAAACAGCTAAATGTCAGAGAAGGGCATCAATGCATATTATCATGAAGAGAGGGAGTCCCAGGAGGCAGCACCTGGCATCGCAGGAGGGTGGAGGGGTGTGGACAGAGCTTGGCCAGACAGGGGGTTATCATATGCATGTGTACAGGGCCCAGTTGGCACAGCAGGAGGTGGAAGGGAGCAGAGGGGTGGCTGGAGGCTGGCGGTCCCACAACCCTGAGTGAGCAGCAGCATGAGCTTGGAGGAGTCGGGAGTCAGGTTTGGTGGGCAGCAGGGCACTGCCACAAACCTCCCCGCACCCCCACCACCCCCAGGAGGACCTGGCTTCTCCTAGGATGGCCTGAGAGGGGAGGAACCAAGGCTGAGGCACACATAGGTGGAGGCCAGAGTGTGGGATTGATCTCTCAGTTCTTCACCCAGCAGGCCGAGGAGCTGTTCACATGATGGCCTTGAATCGTCTCCACACTGGAAATGGAGGTGTGGGAGGACATCGTCCCTGTGCAGGCCACAGTGGGACTGGAAGAAACCAGCAATGCCAGCCCCAGTGGCACTTACTGTAGCTTTCCTTAGCCCAGGACTGAGGGTTTCCTGAAATGCTGGATGTTCATTGCTAAAACTGGGAGGATTCAGGGTAGATGAAGATGGTCACCCTAGCCCGGCGATGAGCCGAGAGCTGCATGTGCTTTCCGCAATCCTTTTGCTCTTCACAGCACCCCAAGGAACGTTCATCATTATCTGCATTTTTCAGCAGAGGAGAATGCCAAAGTCTTGTACCTGTAGCAAGAAGCCGGCCCCAGAGAGGCTGACCCCAGAGGTGAGCTGGGCACAGCAGCCCCAACAGCCAGGAAGGAGGCAGTCCTGAGGCAACGAGCAGGAACCCCAAGGTCTCCAAGGTGTGAGGGGCTCAGCCACCAGCCTGAATCCACAGCTCTGCTTGCTGGGTCCACCTGCACTGGGCGGGTTAGGTCCACAGGAGGGGATCAGGGCTCTACCCACAGAGGCAGAAGCACAAAGATCACAGCACTGCTTTAGCTATGATGGTATCCAGCTGGATGTGAGTCTGCCAGTGCCTCCCAGAGTCTGACCTACTGGAGGTAGGAGGCGGGGTGTGGAAAAGGGCCATGGGGACAGGGGAAATGTCAGCAAGAAACCAAGTAAGTCCCAGGAGGCCAATACTGTGAGTCCTCTGGACTGAAGAATATCTGTTGGGAGATACTCTATAGCCTGGAGCGCATTCACAGAGGTGGGAAGGAGTCAGGAAATGCACCGAACTTCTGTGTAAACAATAAATGATGGGACAGAGTAAGTGAAAACAATCTACTTTTTAAGAAATCATGCCATAGTAATTAGTAAGACTGGTTTCATAAAAGCTGAGCTCTGCTCAAGGGATATAAAATGTACTGGACATTCATCATTTTGCATGTCCCAAACTGCTCACCCTTCATCAAATAGCACATCCCTCCACCACCAAGAGCCACACACTTCCCTCCACAATTGATCCAGACTTGAGCACCTGCCTCATGCCAGGTCAATCAGTCCACCTCTGGCATCCCCAGGCTGGGCTGGCAGGGAGTCATGCCTTTCCTCCTTGGTCATAAACCATGGTGGAGAGGGCCCAGAGATGCTGGACTCATGACCTCCATACATTCACCCCCTCCACTATTCTGTCATAGGAGAGAATGATGCTGATGCCTGAGGCCAGAAGAAAATGTTTATGGCAGTAGTTGGCAAACTACAGCCCACAGGCCAAATCCAGGCCATCATCTTTTTTTTTTGGTTGGGTGGGGGGCAGGGGGGCGGACAGAGTCTTGGTCTGTCACCAAGGCTGGAGTACAGTGGTGCGATCTTGGCTCACTGCAACCTCCACCTCCCGGGTTCAAGCAACTCTCTGCCTCAGCCTACCGAGTAGCTGGGATTACAGGCGCCCGCCACCATGCCTGGCTAATTTTTTGTATTTTTAGTAGAGACGGGGTTTCACCATCTTGGCCAGGCTGGTCTTGAACTCCTGACCTCGTGATCCACCCACCTCGGCCTCCCAAAGTGGTGGGATTACAGGCGTGAGCCACCGCACCCAGCCCATCATTTTTGTATATAAAGTTTTATTGGCACACAGCCATGCCCATGCATTGACATTTTGTCTATAGTTGCATTCACAGGCAGAGTTAAAACCATATGGCCCACAGAGCCTGTAATATTGACTGTCCGGCCCCTAGAGCAAACACTCGCTGCCTGTGGGCCCACATGGCTGTCAGAATGTTGATAGGCCTACCTTACACATCACTCTCACTTTACAGTAGCCAAGCAGTAATTACATTGTCCATTAACACCAAAGCTGTTTTCATTCTGAAGAGGGAGAAAGGGGAGAAGAAAAGAAGGAAGGGAGGGAGAGAGGGAAGAGGAGGAAGGGAGGGAGGAAGAAGGAGGAGGAGGGAGGAAGAAGGAGGAGGAGGGAGGAAGGAAGGAGGAGGAGGGAAGGGGGTGGGAGGGAGAAAGGAGGAGGAGGGAAAGGGGTGGGAAGGAGGAAGGAGGAGGAGGGAAGGGTGTGGGAGGGAGGAAGGGAAGGAAGGAAGGGAAGGGAGGGAAGGGGAGGAAGGGTGTGGGAGGGAGGAAGGGAAGGAAGGAAGGGAAGGGAGGGAAGGGGAGGGAGGGCAGGGAGGGAGGCTGACAATGTGGAAGTCCCCACTTTGAGTTTTCCAGAAGGCTAGCTCATCCCTTCCTCTAGGCAGTTTCGTTATCTCAGCCAATTAATCCTTCATTCTCGCTTGTTCAGTTTAGCTTTGGCTTCTATCATCCATGATGTCTGAGTAAATCATGGAGGAGTAGCAAATCCTGCTAGAATCATAGGAAACTGACAACTGCTCAGAGCTGAGAGTTTCCTGCTGTGAACTTTTCTACCCTCCTGACTCATGATCGGGGCTCAGAAGGGAGGCCAGAGGAAAGAAGGCAGTGGAGGGGCTTCATGCCATCAAGGGCATCACCCCCATGTGTCATGGTCCCCTTCCTCCCCTCCCATGGTCCTGGAGCAAATTCCCTAACTCTCCAGACACCTTCCATGGGACAGACTCTCATCAGCCACTGTCCCCCCATGAGCCTGGGGCAGAAGACAGCCACCTGCAGGACAGCTCTGCACAGGGCTGTCTGGAGCAAGTCCCATTCCTAAGGGGAAGGAAAGGACTGTGGAGGCAGGGGGGCTTCTGAGAGGGCTCCTGAGGGAGACAAACTTGATCCTGGGACTCTTGCAGGTGGAGAAAATCAAGGGTGGGTCTGGGGGATGACATGTCAGGCTGAGAGAACGGCTGAGGAGGCCTGTCCTTGGGAGGAAGGAGTATGTAGGCAGGAAATGAGAAGACACGCAGGTGCCTGGAAGAGAGGTGTGAAGGAGCGGCAGGGACCATGTGTTGGTGTCTGACACAGGCATCATGCCACGGAAAGGAGACAGGTGGGGTCCCACAAGCAGGAGGGTGGCAGGGGCACGTCTGTCATGAGGAAGATTGCCCTGTAGTCTTGAGGAAGGAGCCTGAAGGCAGTGGGCCTGGCATAGCGACCAGCAGCAAGAGAGCATCAAGACCTGGATGAGAAAGTGTCCGTGTGCAAAGCAGGCAGAGAGGGCTCCAAGAGATGAGCTTCACAGGACTGGCAGCTGGCTGGGGATGAGGGGAAAAGAGGGAGGAGCCAGCCATGAACCTTCAGCTCCATGGCACCATCACAGTAGGGGAGCAGGTGCAGAAGGAGAAGCAGAAGATCCCTGGAAGCAAGCTTGGTATCCCAGAGCCACTGGGGAATGCCAGCCTGAGGTCTGAGTGGAGATGCCGGATTGGGAAGTGGATGGAGACGTTCTGAAAGAGAAGGCCCAGAATAAGCAGAGAATCCTGAGCTCAGAACTTAGCAAGAAATGGAGCTGTCAGCCCAAGAGTCCAGAACTGAACCCTGCCCATAGCCTCGAGGGCTTTGAAGCCGGTGCAAGATAAGGGAGATTTCAGCCTGCACCTTGACTGCAGCCTTGAGAAAGACCCTGAGCTCAACCACAGCTGAACCACTGACCTACAGAAGCTATGAGATAGAACCGGTGTATTGTTTTGAGCCATAATAAGTTTGGGGATAATTTGTAACTAAAACACCTTCCCTCTTCTCTCATCTTCATCTCTCCTCCTCCTCTTCCTTCCCCTTTTTTTTCCTGTTTCTCCTCCTCTTCCTGTTTCTCTTTCCCCTCCCTCCTCCTCCTCCTTCTCTTCTTCCTGCTTCTCCACCTCTTTATCCTCTCCTCTGCTGCCTCAGTTCCCTTCAGTTAGACACAGGTGTCTCTGTGTTACAGGGACCTTGGCAGCACCAGCCCGGTCTGGCCACCTGACATTCCACCTCAGTAAACTGAAGAGCGGGGCTGTCACCACCAAGTCTGCTTAGAAGAATCCTGTGGAACAATGACTAACCCAACTTAGGATTTCTCCTGGGATTCACTGTGGCTGGGGGAAGTGTTAGAACTGGCATACACCAACCCCCTGGCATGGCACTTAGGCAGCCTCTCAGACAGGCAGCTCCACTGAGCCTCCTGTGTGGTTTGGGGGAAGCCTTCTTCCACAGAAAGGAGAGAGCTGTTTCAAAAAGAAGGCAGGAAGCCATGCAGGCAGACAAAACAGCTAGTGAAGGGTGGAGTAGCAGGGTGGAGGGTAGGGTAGAGGAGACTGGGGCGAGGGGCCAGGCCATCAGAGTGCCCAAGGCAGAGCTCCAGGATGAAGGGCTGCCTGGGGCAGAAGGGAGAGCTGCTATGTCCCAGAGCCAGAGGGTGGGTGAGAAGAGGGAGGGTACATTCCACCTGCCACTCAGACCCCATGGGGAGGCGGCAGGGTGGGGAGATCCACTGATAGCTGAAGTCACCAAAGAGGAGATTGTGATGCCTTCCAGGTCATGGAGTGGGCACTGCGCTGGCTGGCACCAAAAGCATGGCTGAGGAGGCCAGGCTCAGAGGGGTTCCCAGACGTGCTCCACTCTAAGTGACCTTGGGCAGTCCCCGGTCTGTTCATTGTCTGCACCATGTGAGGTAAGGGGCAACTCGAGGGCTGCAGCAGCTGCCAACCCTTCCCTGCACTGGCAGCCTCATCTCCCCAGGTGGAAAGCGCCTGTAAATCTCAGGAGCCAGTGGGCGGGGTGCCCTGCAGGCTTTCACACTCGCTCGGCCAATGTCTGCAGGCTGCCGTGCCAGTTTCCTAATGCTGCATAATACACGTCCACAAGTTTAGCAGCTTAAAACAGCACACATGTGTTATCTCACAACTTCCACGAGCCCGGAGTCTGGTCACAGCTTGGCTGGGCTCTCCAGTCAGGTTCCCACATGGCTGCCATCCAGATATTCTCCAGGCTGCAGACCTTTCCGGAGCCCAAGTCCTCCCTCTCCCAAGCCCCTAGCAGCTGTAGTATGAGGGCCCCACTTTCCTCTGGGCTGTCATCAGGGATGGCTCCAGCTCCTAGAGGCCTATGACAGGACCCTCTGTCAGGACACGGCCAGCATGGGAGCCCTCTCTTCATAAAGGGCCCAGGCCACCATTCAAGGGCTGTCACCGGATTAAAGCAGGCCCACCCAGGATAATCTCCCTTTTCATTCCATCAAAATCAGCTGGTTTGGCTGGGCGCGGTGGCTCACGCCTGTAATCCCAGCACTTTGGGGGGCCGAGGCGGGCGGATCACGAGGTCAGGAGATCGAGACCATCTTGGCTAACACGGTGAAACCCCGTCTCTACTAAAAATACAAAAAATTAGCCGGGCGACGTGGCGGGCGCCTGTAGTCCCAGCTATTCGGGAGGCTGAGGCAGGAGAATGGCGTAAACCCCGGGGGGCGGAGCCTGCAGTGAGCCGAGATCGCGCCACTGCACTCCAGCCTGGGCGACAGAGCGAGACTCCGTCTCAAAAAAAAAAAAAAAAAAAAAAAAAAATCAGCTGGTTTGGGGCCTTCAATTAGATACACACAAAATCGCATGACCTCTGCCATATAACACAAGCGAATCCCAGGAGTGACATGCGTCATATTCAAAGGCCCCACCCCAACTCAGGATGGAATTGCTATGGGCAAATGCACCAGGAGCGGAATTCTGGGGACCACTTTAAAATCCTGCCCCCAAACCTCCCTGTGTCTCAGCCCACACTGGGTCCTGGAGCAACAACAGGGAGTAAGAAAGACTTAGCGCTCAAGGCCCTTGCTGGCCTGATGCAGATGAGACGTGGAGAAAGATTGTTCCACACAGTGGGACGTATCTTACAGGAAGACATGACTATCTCTGAAACGCAGGGGCCAGGACCTTTGCAAAGAATGGAGTCTTGGGGCTGGTTTTTGCAGGATGCTTATTCACCTGAGTCAGAGGGGCTCCCAGGCAGGAGAAATTGCTGGTGTAGGCATTGCCCAAGTCGCCATCCTTCAGTGAATCACCTTCACCATGCCTGCCATCGCTATCATTTACTTAGCTGTTTTTTAAAAAACCCACTCACTCCGTTTTACTTAAATTTATTTTAAACAGAATCTTTAAATCTCAAGTATAAATGGAAAACCAGCATTCCTTGTTATAAATAGAAGTTAACCATAAAAATAAATAAAAGAAACATGGGCTTATGAATTTCTTATGAACCTGCCAGCTGCTTTTCCTGTGAACAAGGGGAATCAGGAAGTGTGAGAGAGATGTTAGAGAAATACCAGAAGAAGAATGATATTTTTCAGAAAGGTGGAAAGGGAATAAGGAAGTAAGCAGTTGTCGTGTTGAGACACACGGCCACTCTAGGTGCCTGGGTCCTGCCATCTCATGTGCAGCACCCCAGAACCAGGCTCAGGGGTGGAAAAATGAGCGTGGCGGGTTTATAAGGCCAGAACCTAGGAACATCGCCACCCGGAAGGGGTGAGAGAGGCTGCTGGACAGAGGGGGAAGTTGACTGGAATGCGATTACAATGGGGGCTGTGGCTGTTCCCACAGGTAGCTCTGGAGTTGGGATGGCCCCTCAGTGTTGTCCCAAATTGAGACTAGGGAGCCCAGGCTTTTGTATAGCCGTGTGGTCCCAGCTGGGAGATGCAGCGGCCCTGGGGAAGAGCAGGCATGGCCACGGGCTGGGCAGCTCCTTTAGGCTGCAAAGGGCAATTCCTGGGGAGGGTTTCAGCCAGGAGCCATCAGCAGGCACCACCCCTGAAAGCTGGGAAATGGGGGCCTCAACCCTGAAGGGTAGAGCTGGGCAGCTCCACAGTGTCCTCTACAGGCTTCCCTCTCCACAGCTGCATCCACTTGTTTTGTATAATCCGGTCCTACCTGGGAACAGCTCCCCCAGAATGCTCCCTGGTCTCTTTTCCTGGGAAAGCTTACAAGAGGAAGAAGGTTAAAGGGGTGATCACAGTACCTGTGCTGCAGCTGGGCTCAGGACCATGGGTACTCACCACTTCCCTCCTCTGCCACCCATTCCAGGTTCTCTTCCACCTTGGCTAGTGCCTCTGCTTCTCTAGGGGCTCACCTGGTGGGTGGCGCAGACTCGCGCCCCAGAGAGTTGTCATGCCCTTCTCAAGCTGTGGCTCCTTCCCTTGTCCATTTGTCATCAGAATTGGGCAGGGAGGTACCAGGAAATGACCCAGTAGGTCACCTGGATGCTAAAGACATCCTCCCTGTCCCAGTGTGTGACAGCACAGGTTTGATGACCTGTGCAGGATGGAGACTCCCCTCCTTCCCACCAGTCTCTAGACGTCGGAGCTGGTGGTGGTTGGCAGCACCTGTCACTGAACATGAAAAGGGAATCTTGCCATGTCCCCTGGAGGAAGCATTCCTCCTCTGGGCACCAGGACCTTTAGACCCACTGTGCTGAGCATTCAGGGAGCACAGATTCCCCTGGTGGGCCACTAAGTGTGACGATGAGCAATGCCACTCCTATTTCTGTGCCTTGGTTCCTGGACTCATGATTTCTACTGACTGAGACACAGCAACACATATTGACCATTGGTTTGGGGTGAGTATTGTGTTGTGGAGGATGGCTTCCCACCCTCTCAGAGCATCCTCTCCAGATGGTGCTTCAGCCGCACTTTCCAATGCTCTACCACTGAGATGCGCCAGAACTGGTAAATCCCATTGGCCTGTGTTCACTGTAGTGCCTCCTTTGCTGCGAGGTGAGTCCTTTGGTTCCATGCTCTGTCACACAGGATCCTGAAGGAGGATATCAAATGCTTTCTAAGTTTTGTGGTGCTGACTGAGGCTCTGCAGGCAAAAACAGCAAACCAAACCCAGAATATGTGTAGACTCCAGACCAGACGAATCACTGCTCTTTCCAGGGTGGAAAGAATCCAGTTAATCATCCTTCCACCAAGTAACTCGTGCGCTCAGCCAGGGGCAGGCCATATCACAGGCTTGGCATTGGTCTCCCTTGCTGGTTGGCTGCACACTGGGAAGTGGCAGAGCTAGATTGGCCCTGGTCAGTTGGCACTCATGCTGCCATGCTATCCACAGCTCCCATTCCTGCCGCAGCAGCTCCAGGCAGGCACTCATTCTGACTGATGGCAGAGGCTGCTGATGTCAACTGACAGAGCCAGTCTATATCCTTGGCTGTTTAGTGCTTTTTCCACAGTGGGTACTCTCTGGTGGACCCTGACATGCAATATAAAGATCCTCTCACTCCCTGCCGACTCCTGTAGGCCTATTCATATGCCTTGTCCACAGGCCTCCGTAGCCCTGACATTTCAGATGTTTTCTTCCAGTCCCCAAATCAACTAATCAAGCCATTTCCCACTGCCCCAAAATCCCTCAGGTCACTTTTCTTTCCATATAAGGTGGATGACCAACTCTACCCCCAAAGCTCTGCCCATAAGAAGGATTTCCCTTCATTGCTGCTGTCTTTCAGGGTCATCCCTGAGTTAGGATACAGTGCAACAAAAGTCCATTTTTACTTTATACCCATATACCAAGTCTACTTCTCCCTGCACCAAGCTCATACATTTTCCTTCTCCATCACCTTATCATCAGGGACCCCCATGTGGTCACAGGTATGAAATGAAAGAGAAGCACAGGTGCACAGTGGTAGATGGCATGGAGGTATGAGCCACTTACTAGTGCAGCCTCACTGCACCCCCTGACACTGCTCATGTGCATCCCAGATGGACCACTTCCACCTTTGATGAGTTACTGCTGGGCCCACCCAAGCTTATGGACCATGTAGACATGGTGGATCTACGAGAACACAGCTCATGACAGGCAGTTCTGGCTGCATGATCACCTGATGGTACATGATTAAGCTCTTCATCTCAAATGAAGCCCAGTATCAGGAGGTGCTTTTCAAAGGGCATATAATTCTCTGCTGCAGATGGCTTGGACTCGCTCCTATTGAACCTTGCCACAAATCCCACATGATATCTGTCTTCCACAGATACCTGTAATACCACAGGTCTGACAGCTCCTATGATCCAAGCAGCTGGGCTGCTTGCTCACAGCCTAGACAGGTTGCAGATTTCTTTCCTGCTCTGGGTCCACTCACACCTGGCATCCTCCTGTGTCCCTCTGGGTCAGAGTAGCATTCACAACGATGGAACTTGTCATCTCCAGAGCCCAAAAAAGTGCCAGGAATTGTTTATTCTTAGAGATGGGAAGTGCAAGATACAATGTGTTTTCTGCTTTGGAGGGAATGTTCCAAGTTGCTCAGGCCAAACCTCTATGTTTGGATGTTTTGTCTCCTCCAAATCTCATGTTGAAATGTGACCTGCAATGTTGGAGGTGGGCCTAGTGGGAGGAGTTTGGGTCATGGGGGCAGATCTCTCATGAATAGCTTGGTGCTGTCCTCGCAATAATGAGTTTGTTCTCACTCTATGGGTTCACATGAGACCTCGTTGTTTAAAAGGATCTGGCACTTCCTCCCTCTCTCTTTCATGTACCCCCCTCACCATGTGATCCCTGCTCCCCCTTCGCCTTCCACCATGAGTGGAAGCTCCCTGAGGCCCTCACCAGGAGCAGATGCTAGGGCCATGCTTCTTGTACAGCCTGAAGAACCATGAGCCAAATAAACCTCTTTTCTTTATAAATTACGCAGTCTCAGGTATTCCTTATAGCAACACAAATGGACTAACACACCACTTCATAGTCTCAGTGATGAGGTTCATGGGGTTCATCTCCCACCCTCTGGAGCACAGGCATCTTACCAAGGTCTCTAAAGTATTCTTACTGATTACTGATTCCACTTCTTACTTATTCATTCTGGCTAACACAATGTCATTAATACAGAGGACCAATGTTATGCTCAGTGGAATATCCAAATGATCCATATCCATTTGATCCCTCATGACAGAGGTGGTACAGTTAACATGGCCCTAGGACAAGAAATACACATACTAGTAAATGCATACTGGGACCTGCCCCATGGGAATGAAAACTGCTTCTGTGTTCTTGAATGGGATGAAAAACAATACATCCACCAGATCAGAGGTGGCATACCAGATTCCTGAGGCCATGTCAATCTGCTCTGCCAAGATCCCACATCTGGCACAGATGCTGAGGTAAGGGCTACTCACACATCACTTGGTGAATTTGCAGTCATTCTCTAGCATACGTCTGGTTTTCTGTAGGGGACATACTGGTGAATTAAATGAGGACAGTGTGTAACCATAACAGCTGCATCCTTTAGGTTTTTAAGGATGGCACTAATCGCTACCATTTCCCTTGGGACACGACACTGATTTTGATTTATTAATCTGGCCAGGACAGGGATGAGGGAATGGTTTCAGACACTTCTCCTTGGACTTCTCTACTATGGTAACTCTTACCACACAAGTTTCAACTTGCCTTCCCCACTCCTCTAACTCTTGCCCTGTAAGCCAAGGAACCAATGCAAAGTTCTGGCAGCTACCAAGGATGTTTGTTGCAATTCTATATTTGAGGTGTAAGGAAATCGCTGTGGATGAGTCCGCAAGCCCAGCGAGCTGGGCTGCACCAGGATTCATTGATCATCTGGTTTCCACAAAATCCACTCTAGCAGGGGAGTTGTAATGAGACCTTGGGTCCTTCGTATCAATATCAACCTGGACCATGTGTCCATTTATTCCTGAAGTGTCTGGATGTTTCTCTTCCCTCAGGTTCAGTGGTTGCCTGAGTAAATGGTGATAGGTCCCTTTGGGGAAGGATTGGAAATCACCACCATCTATCCTTGCTGTGGTGTTGCAGGTGCCTTCCTCCTGAGGTCCCAGCCTCTCCCTCACTCAAAGTGTTCAGGTATAGAAACTGGCTCAAGCCCATCAAAGAAGTGTAACCTTTTTTGGAGTGGTTGCCCTCAGCCTCATTTATACATCTTTGATTTGCCTTAGTTTGTACAAATTGAATGGTGCTCTTGTGGGCTGTCCATCAGTATTACCCCCAGCGACTGCAGGTTTGATTAAATGTCTTCATAGCTCCCCATGAGTTGGGAACCCTGACTGAAATCTGACTGCACCTCTCATTTTGATAATTGCATCTACTTTGATTTGGACAGCAAAATACTCCATTATTTTGGGATCCTTTCATCCTCATTTCTGCTAGGGAGCCCAGATCAGTAACAATACCCTCTGCCCTCAGCCCCAGCCTACAGATAGAAGCCATCCCTCAGCTTTGCATGTTGCTGGTATCCCTCTTACCAGTGGATTCCTTATCACTTTGGTAAATGGAGAGTCCTCTGAGTCCTTCCATGGAACATATAGGCTGGTGGCTTTCCAGCCTGTGTACCATTTCTAATCCAGCATGTCTGCTCTCTGAGCCTTTAGTCCATTCTTCTATCACTTACCACAGCTATTTCAGTGTTGACACGTCACTTACTGCAGGCCATTGCTTTTTCCAAGTGTCCAACGGCCAACCCATAAGCATATCAGCCCCGTACCCTAGGGCCCTTGCCATGGTGGAAAACCGGCATCATGGGACCGTGCTCCTAGACTGACAAACTCTCCCTTATCCACTTCCATATCCAGTCTCCCTTGATTCAGCACCCTTGGGACCCATCCCAATCATACTCCCTCAGGTCCTGCTTATACACGTTGACTCTGCAGATCCTCCAGTCTACCATATTCTTCCCCTTGGTGGGCCCGGTGTGTCTGGAGTTGGTTCCCGCCAGTGGGTTTCTGATCTGGCTAACTTAGGAATGAAGCCGCGGACCTTCACAGTGAGTGTTACAGCTCTTAAAGATGGCATGGACCCAAAGAGTGAGTAGTAGCAAGGTTTATTGTGAAGAGCAAAAGGACAAAACTTCCACAGCATGGAAGAGGACCCGAGTGCCGCTGCCGGCTGGGGTGGCCAGCTTTTATTCCCTTATTGGTCCCCTCCCATGTTCCATTTCTGTCCTATCAGAATGCCCTTTTTTCAATTCTCCCTGCGACTGCCTACTCTTAGGATCCTGCTGATTGGTGTGTTTTACAGAGCGCTGATTAGTGCATTTTACAGAGCGCTGATTAGTGCATTTTACAAACCTCTTGTAAGACAGGAAAGTTCCTGATTGGTGCGTTTTACAATCCTTTTGTAAGACAGGAAAGTGCCCCAAGTCCCCCCTTGACCCAGGAAGTCCAGCTGGCCTCACCTCTCACCGAGACTTCCCTGGCTGGGCGAAGTGGTGACATAAGCCCAGGTTTCATCTGGCAGCCAGGGGACAGGTAAGGGTAGATTATGAGAGGGGCGCACGCTACATCTTTATCATCTTCAAGCAAGGTAGGCAGAGCCCACCTCCCCAGGTCCAAAGTGTTCAAGGAAGTGTAAGGTTTTAAGACTCTTGAGTACATCCATCAAGATGCCCCCACTCCAAGTCTCAGGGCCCCACCCCTGACTTTGGCATAACAGAAGTGCCGGGGTTAAGAATCAAACCATTTCTGGAGCTCTGCTATCTTAATATGTAAGTCCTGGGCCCAGTCCTCAGCAGGACTGGCTGTAACAACTGAGGGTTTCTTTATATGGTGCCATGATCCTCCAATTCTCACACTCTGCCTTCAATTAGTGTTTCATCCTTCTCAATCTTTTATTGTCTATTTCTAATGCATCCATGGCACTTGACAATCCCACTGTCTTCAGAATTATTCCTTCCCCTGAACCTCTCTAACCCCTAAGAAAGTGACCCCTCCAACTCACCACAGCATCAGGCTATGGGGACTCCAGTTACAGCAGCCAGAGTCCTCGTTGCCACTGAATGTCAGATGATGAGGGCCTCAGATGCCACCTTAGAGCCCACTTCCTTAGATCACTCCTGGCATGAATTATCTCAGGTTGGATATCTCAGGGTAGGGACTCTGAGATCGAAATTTGAGTGCCGAAGTATATGGGAGAGTGCTAGGGGGACCACACCAATAAGGGAGCTGAGGGACTAGGATAACCAGAGGGAGAAGCTAAATGACACAGTGGTATAGACAGCCTCGGAGCCAGGTGGCCCTACAGTGCTTTCCAGGCCCCTGCACCTAGTCACTGGCTTTGGCTGTCCCCGGAGTGTGAGATAACTTGAGTGAGGCCGCGCCTGTCGGCCTTCCTGAGGAAGGGCTCCACTGTGAGCCCTCAGCAGACAGAAGTCCTGGCAGCTGAGGCCATGAATGTCTGGGTGCTGGCAACAGGGGAATTAGCTACAGCCACCTTAAAGCCATGGGGAGGGGCCTGGGATGAGAACCCAAGGAATGAAGCTGCTCTAAATTCTGGGACAGGAGAGGACGCATAGGAACAGAGGCTGGATAAAGACTCCACCAGGACAGAGAGGCCAGATGGTTAGGGCTTAAATGCCAGGACAAGGACAGAAGGCTTTATCCATCCTGTGAAGGAGAGTAGTCAAAGGTTTTGAGCAAGATTATTTGGGGGTGATAAGGAGACTGCGAAGCCACAAAGGGGTCCTAATTTTCAAAGTGTCCCCTTGGCCGCCTCTCCCATAGACTCCTCTTAACTGGCTGGCTCCGGCCAACTCTCTCTCTGTCTCTCTCTCACACACACACACACACATACACACACACACACACCACTGCCCTCCTCCCCCAAATCGGTTCCCTTCAAATTGTCACTCCCCACAGTGCTGCATTCATGCATCAGTTCTAAATAGCCCCACTGTTCAGCTTTAACGAGAAGTAATACCAATTCCCATGTTTGCTCAGAGAGCACCATATTTCATCAAACCAGAGCCCATGCCGGCTCAGATTACTGACCGAGACAATGTTCTGTAATCCTAGTTTATTCACATGTCACGGGTATTTTAGCAAAACAGAAATGAATGGCCCCCACCACCCTAGGAAGTAACGGGAGAGTTGGGTCCCCGCCCAGGGGAAGTCATGCTTTCGCTTGCCACGGTTCTCAGAGGAGCCGACTTTGATTTTCTGAGCTTTTCCCAACTTTAAGAAAGAGAATATGGGCTGAGGAGGAGTCACAAAGTGGGTAGTTATTTCCTTATAAAATGTTAACTCCACGGATGGATTTTGCCAGAGCAAAAATAAAATCTGTCATTGATTATAAAGTCCTTTGTGCTTGTTATTTCACAGATTTATTACGCTCTGGCCCCACGGCCTGGGGAGGCCCTGGGGTTCCTGTCTCTAGCACCCCACAGCTCATGCCCCAACCGGAACAGGGACTCACTTGCATTTCTTTTGTCCTTAAGGGCCAGGAGCTTTGAAAATCTGGATGAAGAGCTGTGAATCTTCCTCCCAATCTTTGGACAAGAACCCGCAGACACAGACAATAACAGCATAACAGCTCCTTGCTAGAGGTCTATGACTTCCTCATCAAGGAAACATTCCCTCTCTTTCCTTTTTTTTTTTTTTTTTTTTAGTTGTTGGCACTGTACACTAAGAAACGAATTTTCTCTGCAGAGTAAGGAACAGCCAGGCTTGAAACTCTCACCAAATCTGCCAGTCTGGGTCTACTTTAAATGTGCTACAACTTCTTTCAAACACACAATAAACGAAAAGACCAATCTGAATGATCAGTGCAATTTAGTTAGTATCATGTCACTTTAAAATCTGGCCAAGAATCCTCATACTATCCTGCTCTTGTCCCCATCTTAGAGTTGAAAAAACTGAGGTCCAGAGAAGGCAAGTAACTTGCTTAACATCACACAGCTAAGTAGCAGTGAAAATAGGGACATGAATCTAGTCCCAATTGACTCCACAGGGTCATGGGAGCACCCTCACTTCCAAGAACGTGTTGACATGGGGCCACAGAACCAGCGGGAGAGTACAGGAGCTACAGCAGAGCCTGGAGGCCAGACTTCTCACTTAAAGAAGAGGCTCCCAGGATTCCAGAGAGGCAATGGGGCTGCCCCAGGGTTACAGAGCTAGTTAAAATCACACACTAGCTCTGCTACAAATTAACTGGACGATATCATGAAACAATGGCTTGGGAACATTTATTTGGGGAGAGGTTCTTGATGAAACCAAATGAGCTTGCTTTTCAAAACTACCCAGGGTTTGTTTTACTTCCTTACTTGGGTGCAGAGCTTCATAACTATGGAGTCTCTTCACTCCTTGCTCATGACTTTCTGAGCTGAAGAAAACCCTGTTATCCCAGAGTGCACAGCAAGGAGCCCTAGAGGACTGAGGGCCCCCAAACTACTTCTCACCTGTCTGGAGAGAACACTGTTCACTCCAATCGGCAAGTTCAAGACCTCAGCACCCCTGGTAATTGCAGTGTACGGAACTCCCAGAACCATGATAATTTTGTAGGAAGCTGTCAGAAATCACAGATCTAAGGACTTGTCTCCACAATCTGCCATCTCAACTCTTATTCTGAGCTGCGGCCTGAGCTATTAAAAACAAAACATTCTCGTGGGCAAGCTCCACAATTAGCCTCATTTCCACACTAGAAAAACTGTTCTGCATGAGCTGAAATTGCACAGAGATTGTTTCTTGTCATAGTGATGCTGTTTCAAGGGCCGTGCTGAGAGCCAGCGAGGATGTGACCCAGTGGTAATCTGAATTGCTTCACCAAACACATTTTTATCCCATCATCTCGGCTACATGAAAGGGGGCCACAGTGCTCGTGTTCAAGGCTTTACAGTCCCGCTGTTCAGCAATAAAATGAGGCAAGAAATATTAGCCATCCCTGGCTGATGCCTTAATTCTTTCCCAACAATGTCAGAGAATCTGTACCCTACAGGTTTTAGTGCTGGCTAAAGCCTGACCCTCAGGCTGGCTTGAATGGAGCGGGAATGAGTTAAGGAGAGCCAGAAGGCTTTAATGGACACGGATTCCAAATAGCCCAGCTTGTGCGGGCCTCCTGCGGACTCACCCTCCTTTTCACAGGCCTCGATTGTGTATGGCCCCAACAGACACAAAACTACCCATGAGCAGAGGTTACCCCCAGCCGGTGCAGGTCAGAGGCATTCTGGGGGGGAAGGGGAGAGGGGGACAGAGGGGAAGTGAGGGGCACATGGAGAAGGAGGGAAGTGGGGGTGGTAGTGGGGGAAGGGACCACTGAAAGATGGTCTGGATCATTTATAAGGAGAGATTCACTAAGTCCCAGGCTGAGACCCGATCATCTCACTTCCAGGCAAACCATTTTTGAAAACTGGTTCAGAACAAATGGGAGCTATCCTAATGGGAAGCTGAACACACTGTGATCTAATTTTCAAAACAAATAAAATGCTTTTCTCTGGTTTTCCAAAAGCTACAAGTCTGAGGTTCAGAAGCTCTTAATAGGATGGCCTCTAATTTGACACTGCAAGATTTAAAAAAATTACAAATGGGTCATGTTTTACACACCAACAGAAGCCTTTTCCAGCAATTTTTCAATTATTGCATTGTGAGCCCTCCAAGAAAAGTAACTATTTTGGCTTACAGAGCCCAAAGTTACCAAGTAAAGAGAACAGCCTGTTCACAAGTTTGCAAATAGTCCTTTGAAATGTAGCATAGACTGTATCTGGGAGCTTTCTGGAAGAACATGGGCTTGACGTGGTCCTTTCCTTCTCTCTCAAGGGTCCTTAAACTTTTTAGGTGGGTCTTGGGCCCCTTTCTAAGTCTAGGGAAGCCAGTGGACCCCTTCTTAAAAGAATGTTTTTAAATGCATAAAATAAAATATGCAGAGTTACAAAGGAAGACAATTACATTAGAATAGAGTTATCACAAATATTTAAAAACAATTTTGTAACATAGTAACTATGTTCCTTTTTGCTAACTAACTAGCAGTAGGCTTAACTGAAGTGGTAATGAGCAAACATGATACTTTGATGAATCTGCAACCGCTCTCATGTGATATGAAAATATCTGTGGATGGTGCCTATTGGTGACAAAGTCACTAATACCACTGTGGTTGGTTGCTTGCATTTATAACTTTAGTTAATGCTAAGTTTCAGTTAGAGGTAATGAAAATAAAGATGCATTTTTTTCCCCATCAAGTTCATAAGAGCCCTTGAATTCTATCAATGGAGAAGAAATCCTGCTAGAGGCAAGACAAAGATCAGGACCTTCTGCCCCAGGGTTAAGCTGAGGAGCAGTGGGCCAGGGACTCACTACACCCTCACTTCACTGGGAATCCTTCTTAGGAAAGCCACTGCTTTCTCTCCTCCTGCTCTGATGCTTTGGAAATGTTTTTAAAGGCAAATTGAAAGCATGTCTTACTCCTGCAATCCTGAAGGCTACATGTCCAAAGATTAATAAGGACCTTTGATGTGTTTCTTCAACAACTGGAATTACTCTCGCCAAATAAAGGGCTGGTTAATCAGCTAATTTTGAGTTTTAATCACGATCTTGTTCCAGTTCCCTTGCGTGGCATGAGCTTTGGGGTGAGGGCTTTTCTTTACGGAGTCAGCCCAGAGAGGATCTCTGTTCCCCACACTCTCACATTTTGGACATACGCTGACTCCGAGGCAACTGGGCGCACACATATCCCCTCTCTGGTCCTCACAGGGGAGCTGTCATCTTGCAATCACATAGCCATCGCATGCCATTGCAGGGGCAACCCAGCAGGCAGGCCCCCCTCCAACTGCCGCCCAGCCCCCTCGCAGCCAGGGCAGGCTGCGGCGCCGACACACAGGAGCCGGCTGCGGGGCTGGGTCTCGGGTTCTCGGCGGGGGAGCGGGGAGCGCGCTCGCCCACGCCCACGCCCCCCACACTCGCGGGCGCACACCCCGGCGCGCGCGCGCTGCCACACACGGGCGCACGCACACGGCAGACGGGCCAGGGACGACCCTGTCAGCTGCAGCCCCAGAGGTCCGGGGCGCGCAGCCGGGTCCCCTCGAGGTCGCAGCTGGCCGCCCCGCCCCGCCCCTCGAAGCAGCCGGGCCGGGCGCGCAGTGGGCTACAGACTTTCGCCGCGCGAGTCCGCCAAGGCAGCGCGCCGACTCGGGCTCGGTTCGGCTCTGCGCTGCTCCGGACGGCTGTGACCGCTGGCCGGGGGCTCGGGCCGCCGGTACCCACGGACCGCGCGCCCGGGTGCCTGCTCCGCTAAGCCCCTCGCCCCGCGCGGACCCCGATATCCAGCGCCCTGCTGCCCGGGCTCTCCCCGCGCGCCCTACTGCCGCGAGGTCAGTCCGCAGCCTCCGGTGCGCCAGCGCTCGCCTTCCTCCTCCTGGACTTCGGCCCTTTGCCGCCCTCACCACGCCATGGCTCATGTCCCCGCTCGGACCAGCCCGGGACCCGGGCCCCAGCTGCTGCTGCTGCTGCCGTTGTTTCTGCTGTTGCTCCGGGACGTGGCCGGCAGCCACAGGGCCCCCGCCTGGTCCGCACTGCCCGCGGCCGCCGACGGTCTGCAGGGGGACAGGGATCCCCAGCGGCACCCTGGGGACGCGGCCGCCACGTTGGGCCCCAGCGCCCAGGACATGGTCGCTGTCCACATGCATAGGCTCTATGAGAAGTACAGCCGGCAGGGCGCGCGGCCGGGAGGGGGCAACACGGTCCGCAGCTTCAGGGCCAGGCTGGGTAAGTAGAGGGTGCCCCAGGACCCCTTCTCCTCATTCTCCACCTTCCTCACTTTTCTGTCTCCCCACCCGTGCACCTCTACTTTTCCTCTTCTAGCCAACGGGTGAGTGGTTCATTCATTCTTTCACTAATGATTCACTGATCTCTCCATGCCAGGCCCTGAACCTCCAGTGGGGCACCAAGAGTGGCAGCGGGTGGCACAGAGGTCCTGCCCCTGGGGTGCTCCCACATTGCTGGACATACACAGGCTACCCCATACACAAGGCTGTAAGCACAGAGAGTGGAAGAGGGGACATAGGCCAGGGGAGTATCCCTGTCATAGGGTCAATTATGTGGGCATTTTACAAATGAGAAGGGCACAGCCAGTGAACATAGGCAGCCCTGACAGAAGTTCCAGGCACTGGGCCCTGTCAGGAAGCAGGAGCCCCTAGCTGGTGTCAGCTATGGTTCCTGTGTCCAGGGAAGCAGAGTGGACTGAGAAGGGCCTTGGCTGCCCGGGATTGAGGACTTCCACGGACTGGCGTGAAGCGTTCAGACCACAGGGGTTTAAGGAAAGGCCCAGGGGCTTAGGCAGTGGGAACACTCTGCCTATCTCCGGCCTCTGTCCCACCTTTCCACTTCCTCAGCCCCTTGGATGGAGCTGGGCAGAGGGCACTTGCAAAGGCCCATGCTGCCCTGTTCTGAGAGCACTTCCAGGCTCCTGCCTCAGCAGCCTGCCCACCTTTGCAGGCCCTGGGTAGAGAGGAGGTGCGGCCAGGGCCACAGGGGTGGTGAGAAGACCCTGGTTGTCATGGTGATTACTCCTGGTTGCAGAATAATGTTCCAGAAAATGTGGGTGGGGGTCTCCTGCAGCTCTGCAGAAGATGAGGCCATTCAACAGGAGAAAAATCTGCAGTCTACAGGCTCCCCTCCTGAGGGAGAGGGAAACAAGCCTAGCTGTGGAGCTAGACAGCCTGGGGTCAGATCTGTCACTGGCTGTGTGACTCAAGGTAACATCTGTGGCCTCTCATAACCATGGATTGGGGAGCACCTGCCACAAAGAGGCCCCATGCCCTCCTCCTCCACTTAGCAGACTCACCAGGTCAGTGGCCCTGGGCTCCAGGCCAATTGTATCTAACTCCATCCTCACTCATAACTTTCTTGCACCATGTGGGGTCCACTTCTTGAGGAACATTATTAAATTAAACCATTTAAGAATCATCTGGCATGAACATGACCTTGGGTAAATCACTAAAGCTAGGTGGACTTGAGTGTATTCATCGATAAAATGGGCAAGGCTTGCCAATATCTCCCCTGTGCAGTTGAAGGGAAGATGAAATGAGGTCATATGTGCAAGCTCAGAGCCCAGCACTGGCCAGATTAAGTGTTGATGTATGGGATTCCCCTGGGAGCACAAATAATTGTGCTAAGTATTGTGTATTCTTGTGGGTTTAAACTTGACCTTGCTTCCCTATTAACTCAATCCTCAAAGCCTTGTAGTTGAGGAAGTAAGGCCAGCAGGGTCACTGCTGCGACACGGGTGAGCCTGCCCACTGAGCCCATCTACTTGCTGCAGCCAGGCATGGAGATGCCTGCTTGTGTCATTCTGTTTTCACAGAAAGGGGGTAGTACAAGTAGCAGTGGAGTTCAGGATATTAATCTCAAAAAGGACCTGAAGACAGTGTCTCAAATCCAGCACTCCCACTTTAAAGATAAGGAAACTGAGACTCAGTGGTTGTTCACTGTGGCAGGGGTTGGCAACTCCCATCTGCCAGGTCATTGCTGTTCTCACTGTCACTCCCCACACCCTGTCATCTCCCTCAGAGCTATGACCAGGGTCTGGGAGGGGTAGGGTGAAACAGACAAGCCTGGGAAATCAGGATTCTGGTAGTCTGGAGTGTCTGACAAATCCCTCTTCTTTGGAAGCCTGAGGCACATTTGGGTGTGAATCCCAGCTGTACCAGCTACCAGGTGTGTGCAGTGGCACAGGTTAGTTTACCTCTCTGAGCATCAGTTTCCTTGTAGTACAGTGAAGAAGTGAGGATTAAATGGGCTAAGCAGGTTTTGTGCTTTGCATACAGTGGGGGCCCAGGCAGGTTGCTTGATCCTCTCCTCCCTTGATTCATCTAAGTGTTTCATGCCAAGCCTCTTGCCTGCCCTCAGATGTGCCTGCTTCCTGATCCAGTGACCTGTCTGAGGAGGTATGAGTTTGGGCAGGGACCCTTCTCTCGTGGATGATGCCACCCATGTGGGAGGCTTCAGCTCTGGTCCGAGAACATGCCAGTCTCAGCCTGCTCCCCAGTGGTGGGTTTCTGCTGCCTCAGTGGGGCAGCACCTCTTCCTGAACAACAAATGCCTCCATCCCCACAGCCTGCGATACGTAACTATACCTCCCCCGCCACCGGGCAGTGCAGCTCAGCTGCCAAGTGCTGGCTGTGAGCTGGCCTCGTGGGGTCCAAATCCCAATTCTGCGATCTGGGCAAGGGACTGAACTTGTCCATGACTCAGTTTTTTTCACTTCTAAAATGGAGCTAATAATGCTCCCCTCCTTATAGGATTTTTTTTAATGGAAACTGAGATATGTCAAGTGCTTACACCATTCCTGACACAGGTAAGTGTCAATGGTGTATTAGCTCTTGCTGTTGATATACCAGCCACCCCTTCCTTCCTTCCCTCATTGCTCCCTGAAGTGAATTTCGTTCCTTATTAAATCTGCATCGGTGGAGAAAGCCTATGAACCTGACCCTAAGGGTTAAGGTTAGACCACCCCTAATTCCCACTGAATGACGTGTGTTTAAATGTAAGCTTTGTCACCTACCAATGTGATACTGAGTTGGCTTTCTTCATCTCTAAATTGAGAATAATACTACATACTCACCTGTCAAAAATGCCAAAATTCAAGTTGATTTCAGTTCCCCAAGTATTCCCTAAGCACTTGGTTTGGTAGCAGATGCTGTAAGCTCAGGGAACACAAAGATGCCCAGAAAAGCTCATAAACTAGCAGGGCAGATCAAAGTAAGCAGCAGAATAGGGCAGCAGGCCGGGGGGGTGGCATATAAGAAGGAGGACAGGGGTGCTGTGGGAGCCCAAAGGCGCACTGACCTGGCAGGGGTAGAGCCTCTGGGTGGGGCCAGGAAAGCCTTCCCAGAGCAGGCCAGGCCCCAGCCACTTTGAAGGGCAGGTGGGGCTTAGCCAGGTGCGGAAGTGAAGCTGTCCACTGTGTTCAGAGACTGCCAGGAGTTTGGTTTTAATGATAACGCAAGGAGAGAAAGGCAGGAGATGGAGACGGACAAATAGGTTGCAAGCAGGCCATGGAGAGCCATGAGTATTATGAATTTGTTCCCCCATAGGCAATGGGGCAATATACAATGTGCATGCGTAAGGGACAGAAGGAAGGAAGGAGGGAGAGAGAGAAGAATAGAGGGGAGAGAGAGAAAGGAGAGAGGGAGAGAGAGGGAGGAAGAGGAGAGACTGCAGGGAAAAAGAGGGATAAAGGAGAGAGAGCAATTATAAATAAATGCATGCTTATTGGGGAAAACCTGGAAATTATAGAAGATCACAGTAAAGAACATAAGTCATCCCTAATCACATAGCCAGATATAACTGGAATTGTTAGTATGATATTTTGGTAGAATCATTCCAGCCATATCTATCTATCTATCTATCTATGTCTCCACTATCTATATCTCCATTGTTTTACCCTTATATGTAAGATATATATGGATATATGGATATATTTGAGAGATATATATGTGAGATATATGTGGATACATCTTTTATGGATTATATTTTCAGCATGCAGGTAAAACTTGCAGGTATTTCCATTTGAAATTACTTTTTTTCATTACTGGTCATCTTGAACTTTTCCCCATGCCTGCTGGCTATTTGCAATTCTTCCTGTGGAAACTGCCTCCTTGTATGGGAGTCCCTCCTTTGTCCTACTGATATGCAAAGGTTCTTTACATAGTGAGGATCTTAACCTTTCACTTCTAATAGACAATTTGCTTTTGAGACATGAGTGCGATGTAAGAGGGAACAAAGTTCTGGGACCACTGTTGTGGTTGAGTCTGGAGCCCTGAGCGCAGGGTGGAAAGATGCTGTGTTCAGGATGGTTGTGTAGAAACAGGAAGCAGAGCAAACAGGGCCTGGAGATTGATTAAAAGCAGGAATGGGAGAGGCAAAAGAGTTCTCAGGCTCCTGCTGGAAGGGCTGGAGGAGAAGTGAGGCCTCCCGCTGGGCAGGAGGTCAGGGAGCAAGGGTGTGGTGCCCTGAGGGTGGCAATAGTTCCTGAGGCCATAACTGTTCTGAGCCCTTGCTGGGTGCCAGGCACAGTGCTGCTAGTGCGCTCTGCAGAGCTGATCTCACGATAACTTTTGGAGGTGCAAATACTCTATCCAGTTTATGAATGAGGAAACTGAGGCACAAAGTGGTTCCATGACTTGCCTGAGGCCCCACAGCTAGTAAGGGATGCCAGCAGGAGTTGAACCTCAACCCTAGAGCCTGCATGGAAACGGGCACTAAGTACTAAATCTGTGTTAGTTCCCTGTTCTCTGCAGCACCGTCTGGCCCACCGCCCCTTCCTTCAGCTTCTGTTGGTGCATGCATCTAAGCCCAGCGTTCTCACTGATTGCCCTAGTGGCTGTTTGAGGGGCAGTGGGTGAAGGGACAGATCTCCAAACCATCTTGGAATCTTTCTATATAGGGCAGAGCATCTAAGGGGCTGCTCTTGGCCTGAGAGTTGACCAGCAGTGGGGCTGGACAGGCCTTTGGATGAGGAAGTCCCTTCCCCCAGTACCATCCCCACTGCCCTCAGGAAGGAGGCTGAGTGCCCAGCAAAGTGGACCTGGTCACAGTTCTGAGAATTCCCAAGAGCCACTGAGATCAGCTTGTCTAAATAAAGTCAGTCTTTCTCTTCTTAGGGAGTCAGAACTCAAAAATATCAAAATAATGACCTCTGTTTGCAAAACATGCTGCAGTTCACAGCACGTGATCTTTGTCCATTAGCTCTTAGGCAGATCATGAGCATATCCAGAACACATGGAGGAGCAAAAGGCATGGGCTTGGGGTCAGACAGAGCTGGGTACAAGCCCCGACTCCACCCCTTGCCAACTGTGTGACTTTAGGCAAATTGCACACCCTCTCTGAAGCTTCAGCTCTTTGTCCACAGAATGAATGACCGCTCCCTACTCTCCTCATGGTGAAAATGATGAATCAAGCATACAGAACACTCAGCATAGGACCAAGCACATACACTTGGAGCTCAGAATGTCATAATTAATAAACAATTTTCTTCCAATTTAAAGATGAGAACACTGAGGCTCAAGGGGAAGTCTGGCTAAACACCTGGGTGCCCACTGTCTCCATTTGGATTTGCATCATCAGCTGCATCTTTGTAAAGAATGAGGATTTCTTGACTTCTTAAGGCTGTGGTTACTGCACTCTAGGGAAGCATGCCAGGAACCCCCAGTGTTAACTGAAGTAACAGACCACACTTCTCTTGTGCCCACTTGGGCAGGATTTGCACAGACAATCTCATTCAACATGCATCTCTGAGCTCCAACTGTCACCTAAGCCTTATGGTGAGGTCTAGCGGTGCAGTAGTGAATAAAACTGGCAGTGTCCCTGTCCCGTTAGGGTTTATGTTTTAGGAAGATAAGAGCAATAAATCAGTATACAGCAGGATGTCAGGAAGTGCTCTGAAGGCCAATGAAGCAGGGGCAGACAGAGTGATGAGGCTGTTCTCCAGCCACGGGAGCCCAGGGGACCCATTGTGGGAGGTTCCACTTGAGCAGATACCTGAAGAGGTTGAGTGGTACTGGATGGGGAACCATGAAGGTGGAAGGAAGCGTGAGGCACAGTCCTGAGAATAAAGCCACATGTTGGAAGGAGAAGAACGCCAGTGTGACGGGGGCAGAGGGGTGGGGTTGGGCTGTGGATAGGAGATAAAGTTGCAGAGGTAGGCAGGCCAGATCAAGTAAGGCCTTGGTAAGGGGTTGAGTTTTATTTGGGGCAATGGAGGGCTCCGAGCTTGGGGGGTGACCTGTGATGGAAGGCACCCAGCACACCGGGGGCCTCACTTGGACAGTGCTCTTTAAAACTGTGACATGAGGAGACACTGAAGACGGGTGTCATTGCCATTACCAGTCTGTCTCCCCTCTAGGCTGAACTCCTCCTGGGCAACTTTGTTATGACCCTGGTCAGCCCAACTTAGCCTGGAGTAGGAGTTTTGCAAATCTTTATCAGGAAAACAAAGAGAAGAAGAGGAAGAAAGAAAGGAAAAGAGGGTGGATAGAAAAGGGGAAAGGGGAAGAAAAGAGAGGAGGGAGGAAGGCAGAGAAGAAAGAAGAGAGAAAAGACATGAATCACAGAGCACCAGCACGCATCAGAGGAAATAATGACGTTCTCTTCAATGCTTCTCTGTTATGGCTTGGGCTCGGCTAAACTGAGAGATTTCAGGTTGAGGTCCCTTCTCTGAGCCACAGCCTGGAGCCCCCTGCACTGCGTACATGCAGAAACATCCAGAGAGAGGACCAGCCTGTGGTCTCTCATGCACTGGGGCTGGGGGTGACCCATCTTGTCCCCAGCAGTCCCCATCAGGGAGGGTCTTCCCAGAGCAGGCTGCCCAGTGAGGGCTGAGCTCCCTCTGGCAGGAGGCATTCAAGCCACATGGAGGTAGGACTTATACCCTTTTGCACAACCTCAAAGGTTCCTCCCCACTCTGAATCTGTTAGCAGAACAATGGAGGAGTTGAGACTTGAACTGGATCAAAGAAAAACAATGTGCTGTGTTGGCTGGGTTGCAGCTCAGATATTTGGATCAGTGAATGCAAGGTACCCCAGTTGATGGAGGGGAGCTTGCTCTGCCAGCCTTGGTCCTTTAGATTCAAGAGGCAGAAAGCACATTTGGGGGCACCTCCTTTGTACCTGGCACTTCACTAGGCTGTTTCTGTGATCTTCCAGACAATCCTCTGTGTGAGATGGAGGCTGTTGTCCCTGTGAGGCAGATGGGGAAAGCAAGGTTCAGGGCGTGGCCCCACTGAGTCCTGGGAGCTTGGTTCCTAGGGCATTTTCTAGCTTGGGGATGGGGGGGTGCAACATTATTGGTGAACTTTCACCCCATCCATAGGTCAACCCCAGATGCTGCAGATACACCACTGCTGCCACCGGAGTGAGCTATCAGCTGCCACTGACTTCCCAAACTTCCCTGATGGCCAGAGTCCCCTGGAGTGCTGATTAAAATGTGGAAGTCATTGTTACGCAGTCAAGGCCACATGCTTGGGGAAGCCAGGTTCAAATGTGCATCGAGACCCTGGGCTGCTGCTTATGTGTGGAGCATGTTGAGGGGCTGTGACACTGTCCTGGCAGGTTTGTTGTGAGGATTAAATAAGGTAATGGCTTCAGTGCCACCTGAGCCTTTACTGGCATTTATTTATCAGGCCTTCCATAGATATGCTTCTCTGTTTCTTCCCACTCATAGTCCCTTAAGACTATGTGAACAATCCCAGTTGAATTATGCCTTCTTCCCAACAGAAACAAAGAAGAGAAAGTGGAATATTTCTGTTAAAAAAAAAAAATCCCTGCAGATGCTGTAGGTACAGGGGTCAGAGAGGTGTGGCCCTGACCCATGCCCCTAGAGAGCCCAGTGTCCCCCACACACACTTCCTGGGCTTGGGAGCCCTGCTCCTCTCCAGACGTTCCCCAGGAGAAGGACACTTCGTTGTCAGGAAATGAAGCAGTGGAAAGGAGAAAGCCGGCCTGGCCTCTCTGGTGTCCTGTTAGTGTGCAGCATCCTAGGGAGGCACCAGGAAAGACTCCCCACTCCTCAGAAGCCTAGAGCGGACTTGGCCATTTGAGAACGCTCACTGATATATAATAATGTTTAGGCGATTCAAACCTGACACAATACTCATGCTGCTGCCAAGGTTGGGGCAGCTTCCTGGGACTGCTGACATGGCTATGCTGCCCGGGTGCCCTGGGGAACGCCTGCTTCCACCAGGCAAATAGGAAGGAGTGGCCGGCAGCCCCAGGGAAGCCGGAGCTGGAGCATTCTTGAACCAAGTTGCAGATGTAATGGTTGAGACGTCCCGGTCTTTACCTGGACCTTGGAGATTTAGTCAAGTTGCCTTGTGTAATCCTGATACTGCTCTTTTCTTGTTAAAACAATCTTAAAAGTCCTCAGGCAGAACAAAGAGCAGATGCCTAAATGGCTGTACTTTTGGTCCCGGTTTCCCTTAGGAGGTGCTCAAAAAGCATGAGCGTTTATTTATTTCATCTCTTTTGGAAGAATGTTTGGGTTTAATGTGAAGTGTATTTAATGATTGCATTTAAAAACTGATTGCATAAATAGAGGGCTGTGCAAATACAGGAGGGGCTGCCTTGATGCAGGGCTTGGACCCAACCCAAGCCATCCTGAGCACTTAATGAAGGTGTCAGTGACATTTGTTCATTTGTGCATGCAGAGGCAGTAGAGGGCAGGGGGAGCAAACAGGAGCTTTGGAGTCCAGCAGGCCTGAATGCCTCCCTGTCTGCCCCTATTTCTTTGCTGTTGCTTTTTGTTGTTGTTGTTTGCTATGGGATATTTACGATCTCAACCTTAATTCCTCACCTGTGCACTGAGGATTGCAAAGGGCGCCCTCATCAGTTTAATGTGAGGATTACACGAAAGGAGGGAAGCAAAGCGGGGGAGGAGGATGGTCCTGAAAGTGTGGATCGGTGGGCGTTTGCTCCTCCAGCCCTGGGTGGGAGACCCTCAGGAGCACGAGCGAGAACTTCACAGCCTGTGGTCTCTCCTTCCCTCACAGAAGTGGTCGACCAGAAGGCCGTGTATTTCTTCAACCTGACTTCCATGCAAGACTCGGAAATGATCCTTACGGCCACTTTCCACTTCTACTCAGAGCCGCCTCGGTGGCCTCGAGCGCTCGAGGTGCTATGCAAGCCGCGGGCCAAGAACGCTTCAGGCCGCCCGCTGCCCCTGGGCCCGCCCACACGCCAGCACCTGCTCTTCCGCAGCCTCTCACAGAACACGGCCACACAGGGGCTACTCCGCGGTGCCATGGCCCTGGCGCCCCCACCGCGCGGCCTGTGGCAGGCCAAGGACATCTCCCCCATCGTCAAGGCGGCCCGCCGGGATGGCGAGCTGCTCCTCTCCGCCCAGCTGGATTCTGAGGAGAGGGACCCGGGGGTGCCCCAGCCCAGCCCCTATGCGCCCTACATCCTAGTCTGTGCCAACGATCTGGCCATCTCGGAGCCCAACAGCGTGGCGGTGACGCTGCAGAGATACGACCCCTTCCCTGCCGGAGACCCCGAGCCCCGCGGAGCCCCCAACAACTCAGCGGACCCCCGCGTGCGCCGAGCCGCGCAGGCCACTGGGCCCCTCCAGGACAACGAGCTGCCGGGGCTGGATGAGAGGCCGCCGCGCGCCCACGCACAGCACTTCCACAAGCACCAGCTGTGGCCCAGCCCCTTCCGGGCGCTGAAACCCCGGCCAGGGCGCAAAGACCGCAGGAAGAAGGGCCAGGAGGTGTTCATGGCCGCCTCGCAGGTGCTGGACTTTGACGAGAAGACGATGCAGAAAGCCCGGAGGAAGCAGTGGGATGAGCCGAGGGTGTGCTCCCGGAGGTACCTGAAGGTGGACTTCGCAGACATCGGCTGGAATGAATGGATAATCTCACCGAAATCTTTTGATGCCTACTACTGCGCGGGAGCATGTGAGTTCCCCATGCCTAAGGTAGGGTTTCTTCCGCCTTTTGCCAAATTCTAAGGCTCAGCTCTGCCGCTACCGTCAAGTTCCTCAGCCTGCAGGACTTCTGTTTCCCCATCTGCAAAATGGGAATAACAGTACCTCCTATCTATTCCAGGCAGGAAATAGGTAGACATAGGTCACCAAGTGGCAGCCCGTAGGGTAGTTGCCGCCCACATATGTGTGAGTTTGGCTGTGTTTTTTGAAGTATTGGCTTGGTTGAATTGGGACTTTAAAATGAGAACATTCTTTTGAAAAGCAGGAGAATCCATGTCTTTAGAAACGCATCCCCACATAGCAACTATCTGCAGAGGTTGAGTAGATGTTGCTTCCTGTACACAGGGCAGGTCCCAGAAGCTCCTTCCTGACCAAGGCTCTCATTTCTGTTCCCAGCCTGGACCCCAGAGTGTGGCAATCTATGACTAGCACAGTGCTAGCCTCAGCAGCTCTCCCACTGTAGATTCCCTCCTCCTTGCAGCTCAGGGCAGGAATCCACAGGGAATAGGCCTTCACTGTGCACAGGGTCTGCAGGACACACAGCACTGGGCTGTTCTGTCTGTTGCACCAGCCTAAGGATTTCCAGTTCTCACCTTCACTCCAGCCTGGGCTGTGGCTGAGTCCATCCCTCTCCCTGCAGCCTGCTCTGCAGCAGCCTGGCTGCCTGTGATGTCAGCCCTCGGCACTCAGCACACAGTTTCTTCCTGCTTAGTTACTCTGCCCAGGGCAGGTCATGCCTTTCCCTCCAAGAAAAGAAAGTCAGTGCATAAATCCAATTTGAACTTAAATAATCAGCCAGCTGGGGAAGTCCAGACCCAGACATGGGGCAGCAGTAACGTGTTTGGGAATTAAATGGCTTCTCCTCAAAACTTCTCCTCAAAACCGTGCATGTGCAAGAGAGAGGGAGGTGCCTGACATAGAGAGAGGGCCTGCTAAAAGTGCCTAGCAAAGACCCAGGCAGATGCAAGCCCGGAACCCTGAAGGCTTGCAGCTGATTGGCCATGCGGTTAGCTTATCACCCTGGCTTGTTGCCTCCTCACCTTCCGGGACACCAGCCAGAACGCTGCAAAGGCAGGTGTCCCTGCCCTGCTCCCCTCCCACCACACCGACACAAGAGGGCTTCCTCCTCAACAGCACTACATATAAAAATCTCTGTTTGGCTGGTGATGCACTGAAGTGGATGACCCGGTTGGTTCATCTTGTCAGAGGTGGGCACAGTTTTCCAAGCCAGGTCACTTTCTAACTAGGGGTCTTGGTCAAGTTACTCAGTCATTTTAAGCCTCGGTGTCTTCCCAGTAAAGTCCAGGTAATACCCACCCCATAAAATTGCTAAGCTGACAAAAAAAAGGGGGTGATGCAGGGAGAGCAGCCCCTAGGAAATGTCAGTGTCCAGCCTGTCACACTGCCACGCACATGCCAGGCCTTCCCTTCAGTGACAAAAGCACAACCTCGTGAGAAGCATGCCTGTCCTCCTCAGACTGCGAGATCAGGGCTGTGCTGGCATCTCGCTGGGTTTTCCCTCTGGGCAGCTTCTGCCTGCTTCCTGGTGCTCCGCGGGGATGTGTGACACTCAGGCGCCCCCATGTGGCCCTGCCGTGTTGGGGACACAGCATGCCTCAGGGAAGCCAAGGGGCAGGAAGGCCTGGGGGCTCTTGGAGACCTCAGCCCAGAACTCAGCGTATGTCTGATTTTAGAGGAACCGTGTGCCCCGCCTTGGGATCTCGTCCATTCCTCTAGGTGGATGCCTATTCTGTGGCCTCAGCCGGGGAACAACAGCAGAACAGTATGGCCTGGGACTGTGAGGACGGCATGGGTGCGTGGGTGGGTGAGGGCGGAGCTGAGGTAACCCTACTCCTTTTCTGCCTTGCAGATCGTTCGTCCATCCAACCATGCCACCATCCAGAGCATTGTCAGGGCTGTGGGCATCATCCCTGGCATCCCAGAGCCCTGCTGTGTTCCCGATAAGATGAACTCCCTTGGGGTCCTCTTCCTGGATGAGAGTCGGAATGTGGTTCTGAAGGTGTACCCCAACATGTCCGTGGACACCTGTGCCTGCCGGTGAGACCACTCCAGGGTGGAAAGAAGCCACGCCCAGCAGAGCCGCCTTCTCGGAGCCTTCTGCAACCAGGACTTGTGGTGCAGCTGCAGACACAGAGCACAGCTCATGGGCAACATCACTGGGGCCCAGAGAGAGCTGTCCGCCAGTGCATCATTAGGGGATCTTTCATTGCTAGTGACTAGCCCCTTAAATGCCAGCCTGAGTACCTGAAGGAATCTGGGAATTAGCCCTGGCCTGAAAGTGGCCCATCATTCATACCCACTGTTCTGAAGGCTTGAAAACAAAACATATCCACAACATTGGCTTGATGTGATCATCATCTCATAACTGAGCAAGAAGACTATGCAAATCTTAGGGCGCTCGCTCCCTGCACACGGAAAGAACTCTGTTTAAATGCTCAGTTCAGAACACTTTGGGCCACATAGTGATTTTGGAAAACAGGATAATCGTGGTGTAAATGGGTGTTTCCTTTCAAAGTCCACTGCAGAGCTTTTATCCATATGGTATGCACATGTAACCAATATTGGTTTCTTTTTCTTAATATATATATTTTATTTTAAAACAACAAAAAAGGAGGGCATTGACACCATTCCCCACAGAGATAGTCATGCTGAGTGTGGGTTGTTTAAACATGCATATTGAAATAACACATATAGTAACGTGGGAATACTAAAAAATAACCAAGATTTTATATTTTTGTAAATTATACTTTCTATACTGTAGATTGTGTATGTTATGTGTTTTTATGGAAAGCTAATAAATTAAAGGTACAGTGGTATCTTGAAAAACTGAATGTCACCCATTTCAAAATCTCACTGGCTCCCCATCTGTAAGTACACCATCTGGTGGTTGCTGGGGACTCAGCCTCTTTTAGGGTCGCTGGAGTCCCCTAAGCCATCTCCATACTCTCTGGTGTCTGTCCCAGGCTCCAGAAACCCAGGCTTTCCCATGCCTTCTAGGGGCCTGCCCTACTACTGGTTCCTGCAAACCCAAGCTAGGCTGATGTTGAGAATGGACATGGCTCCAGACAGGGACAGTGGCCTCTCGGGGTTTCTCCTCATCCCCTAGCCTCAGGGACATGGATTGATTGGCAGGTGCCTGGGGTGTTTAAAAAAACATCTATGGTTGCCTGGTCAGAGATCTTTCACTTCTGGTAATTCATGGAGCAAGAGATTCAACATAAGTAGGGGTCTCTCCTGAGGTCCAAGGACTCATGAGGAAGTGGATGGGCCATGTGGTCTCCTGCACCTGCTTCTCTTTTGCTTGTGTGTAGAAGGATCACCCAAGCCACCCCAAATTGTTCCCTTATGCCCTTCGTTTACATTGCCTTATGATGGAGTGCCTGAAGCTGCTTAACCAGCATTTCTGAAAGAGAATCTGGATCCAATTTGAGACAGGTGTATATATAGCAGTCCCATCAGCAGGGACCTACAGATGACATGGCCCCAAGTCTTAGAGGAAACTGCAAAGCCATAGTGGTTTTCTAAGAGGGGATGTCCAAGGAGAGAAGCAGCTCTGGTGTCTGTCTTGGGCCTTAGGCTGGGCTCTGGAGACCAGGATTCCTGTGCAAAGGATATATGGGGAAGTGCTCTCAGGAGACATGGGCAAGGGTGGGGTGAAGCAGAAAAGCAGGCTAGGAGCAATCCTGTGGGGAGCTTTGGAGCTTAGTTACTCCTCAGGGCAGTGTGGCCTCGAGCAAGGGAGCTGGGTGTTCAGGGCCTCTTGGCTTCTGGCTGCCCTGGGAAGGGCGATGTAAAGTCCCAGTTCCCTGGCCTTCTGCCCAGGCAGCCACAGTGATTCCAGGAGCCTAGGTAGCATCCGAAGAGTGGCAACTCCTGGAGGCGAAGCCATTGAAACTGGAGAATGATTAGCCAGAACTGGTAGGTGAGGGGGATGCGAGGGTGCCAGGGTGAAGCCCCGCAGCTTCTGCTCAGCATCTCCTATGAGGTGCTCCAAGTGACCCTGGGACACATGCGTGAGCAGCTGCCGTGGGGACCCCTACCTGCTGGGCACATGGCCCTGCCTGCTGACAGAGGTCAGGGGAGTGGTGGGATGGTCCTCCACACTCACCACCTTATTCCCTTACTCCCACAGGAACTGGACATGGGACCAAATTGTTCCCTTCAAGCTGCTATAGGTTGCTGGGCTGGCGCAAACTGGCCTGCACTTTAGTGCTTGGTTTGCCATGTCTAATTCTCTTTGGAACATGACAGGATATAAGTTAATAGCAAAATAAGTAAAAATATTGGGGCTTAATAAAACTTCAAGTCCCTTTCTTCTGAATATTCCATCCCTCATTTTCTTCTCATTCAACTGCCCCCTTTCTATTTTTGCTAAACATGGGCTGTCCGATAGTAGTTTTATCTTATTCTTTCTAGCACTTGCAGTTTCTGGGAGGCCTTCTGGATTCCCCCCAAATACCTGGAATGCCTCTGAGTCCTCATGTCTGGCTTACTGGGGTTGGGGAGGGCAGGCTGGGACACTCTCCCTGGGTCCAGCTGTGGGCACGGCCTCCAGGCCTGTGCCTGGATGGAAGGTGCTCAGTTGTTGCCATCTTTCCTGGGCATGCCCTGAAGACCTTGGAATGTGAAATGGGGCAGGTCCCAACTGGGGACATGACATGTCCCAACTCTACAGTAGGAGGAGCTGGTATCATTAGTGACCCCTCCAGTGTATAGAAGACCACGCAGTTACAGGATCTTGCTTAGCCTCACAGCAGCCTTGCAACTTACTGCCCAATTGGAGCTGCAGAAAAACAAGCTCAGGAAGGGTAAGTAACATGTCCATTGATGTCTTGCCAAGACCACAGGGAACATTAAGTTTGATGCTCAAGGCCGCCTGATTTAAGGCCTACATGACTGGCACTGACCCTGAAATTCCTGGCCAGTGATCCCCAGTCTGCTAGGGTTGTCCCAACAACACTGAGGTTGGGACACAGTAAAGTGAGGTTAAAAAGAAATATGTTTATGAAATAACTTGTTTTTCCCTTAAAACAAAAAATGTCAACATTACATTGTCATAAGAGCCCAAAAGATTCCATCATACGGTCTGGACATGGTTTGCTGATGTCACTCAACTGGGCCTGTTTCATTCTGGAGGGAGCAGGGTGGTGGCCTGCAGCTGGGCCCCATCTCTGAATTTACACATCCTCTAGAAGCGCAGGGCCTCTTATAGATTAGCTCATGTGACAAACATAAACAGTACCATTGAGAGCTAAAAACTTGAGGGCTGGGAGAAAACTTCAGAAGGCTTCCAATACAACCTTTATACTTGAGAAATGGGGAGACTTGAGTCCTGGTACTACCAGGTGTTTTGCCTGGGGTGTCCCAATAGGTGCCTCTCTATGACTTCATAAAATGTCATCAGAGCAGAAGCTTATAACTCATGCTTCTTCTGTGGCCAGGATGGAGACAAAGCTGTGACTGAGGAACTTATGCATGTCTGAGGTGGGAAGGGGAGGGTGAGAGCAGGAGACTCTGGAGGAGGAGGAATGGAGACGACTCCACAAAGAGGCTGACTTTGAGACCAAGCAGGACGAAAGAGCTGGGCTTGGCTGGTGGAATAAGGACATCACAAAGAGCGTCTGCAGCAGCGCATGCCAAGGAGGGCTGGAAGGTAGTGTCAGTGAGAAACCAGGAGGGTTGGCCAGCTGGCCAGCTCTGGCTGTGACTTGTGCACCAAAACACCAACGTTAGAGTTCAAAACTATTTCCCTTTACCAAAACCTGGAAACATAAGATCCTTCACAGGTGTTTCTGGGATTTCCATTCCCCTTCTCTCTGCTCCCTGAGATAGTAATGTCCATGAATCCTCTATCTACCCTGCCTCCAGTCCGCTCACTCATGCTCAGCCCAACCCCAAGCCATGCTCCTCCAGCATCTCCCAGCAGGCTTGTTTGTATGGGTCGGGGATAGGTGGGTCGGATGGAGAAGACATATGTTTATTTATCCAATTATGTAGCATTTACTATGTGCCAAATACCATGCTAGGCAATGTATTCATATGTTTTCTCTTGGAAGGCTCTTATGAGTTCCCTCTTTTGTCAAAACCACTGTGCAAAATGCCTATCAGAGTTGCCTGGAGAGCTTGACACAGTTGGGTCCCCTAGCATTGTTTCTGATTCAGGTTGAGGCTTTATTTCTATCCAGTTCCCAGGCACTGCTGCTGCTGGCTCCATGGCCACGCTTTGAGAACAGGTTTTTTTAGTGATGTCTCCTGGGAGGGAAGGGGTCCCTGATGCTCTGGAGTCATGGTGTAACAGAAACTCAGGTGAATCCTTTCTCCCTCCATGAAGGAACGCTGAGGTCAATGTCACCTTTTTGGAGGAACGGGCTTCAAGGATGCTTGAAATAAATGGATGAGTCAAGTTTACTTCTTTTGTTCATTGAATTGTGCTTCTTCCATACCAATTGCAGTGATGCCATGATTTCTGTAATTCACAAGTCCTGAGATTTGTGACCCTACTGAGGTTTTGGTTAAAAGTAACAACAGCACAGTCATGTGAAACTGTCTGGGTATTGAGAAGAGACAGGAGGACAGGGCCAAGCTGGCAGCCACTGGGGCAGAACCCAGCCTGACTAGCACCCACCACAGAGCATGCCGAGGTGTTCAAAGACATATGCAGAGACGAGCATGGGAGGCCTGCCCTGGAGGAGCCTTGGCTGGCTGTGAAGGCCCAGCAGGCTCACTGGGCATGTCAAATTGCTGCCAGCAGAGGAGCAGCCCTGGGGCCCTTTAGTGGTTGTTAGATGAATCCAACTGTTTCTTGGAACACAGAGGTTGCATGGTGTAGGAGTCCTAGGCAGGTACTAAAAGGCAGTCAGAACTGGCCCTGGTGGAGGACAGGGGGAAGGGACATGAGGTGGTCCTGGTGGAAGAGCACAGCTCCCTCTGCAGCTCCAGGGAAAGGAAGGGCAGAGCTGTCCCAGGGGTGGGGGAGAGAGAACAGTCACAGAAAGATCATGTACTGACAGGAGCAATACTAATGACTAGTTATTGCATGCTTACCCTGGGCCATATTCCTGTGGAACACCCAGGAATCTGTGGTGCCCTCTGGCCCTCTCCCTAGACTCACAGCACGGTAACAAATGTGATTCCTGAGCACGGCCCTGGACCAGCACAGGATGAGACCTGGCCACTGCTATACCTCCTTGGAGGCTGAAGCCCAGATCCTGTGGTTTGTCTCCTGAAAAAAGTAGGGGAAAATATAGTCCAGCCTAAGGAGCAATGCAAATTAGCATTTTTGTTGCTGCTGTTCATTAATTTGCCAAGGATTAGAAAGAAGTATTGGTTAACAGTGTGGGAAGATGAGTTCTTAGGCTCAGCTGAGAGTGAATATTTAAAAAGCATTTGTGGAAAGCCGCTTAGCAATGCTTACCAAGAGCTTTGCAAATGTTACGTATACCTTGACCTAGATATTCCACTTCCAATGACCTGTCCAATAAAATAATACAAAATATACACTATAACAATGTACGATAATGTGTCTTGCAACATTATCTTAATAGTCTTGATTGTCCTACCATTGGAAAATATTTGACTAAATTAAGATATGTCCATAGAACTGGAAAATGTTTAGTCATTAAAAATGAAGTTCATGGGCTGGACGCAGTGGCTCACGCCTGTAATCCCAGCACTTTGTGTAGTGGAGACTGGCAGATCACTTGAGTCCAGGAGTTTGAGACCAAACTGGGCAATGACAGAACCCCATCTCTATAAAAAATATAAAAATTAGGCTGCCGTGGCGGCTTATGCCTGTGGTCCCAACTACTCAGGAGGCTGAGATGGAAAGATCACCTGGGACCAGAGAGGTCGAGGCTACAGTGAGCCATGATCATGCCACTGCACTCCAGCCTGGGTGACAGAGTGAGATCTCGTCTCAAAAAAAAAAAAAAAATGAAGTTCATGAAAAGCTTTTCACGAAGTGGGAAGGTATTTACACAATCCTTTCCCAGTACCTCCTCCTAGTGCCCAGACCTAGACCCTTCTGGGGTTCTTGCCAGCCTGACTCTCTTCCTGTGCTGTCTGCGCCATGCCCATCTCAGGGTCCTAAGCCAATCAGGACATTCAGGACGTTGCATTCCCCCAGCCACGGTGATTGGCTGGAGTGTTCGCAGATTATCCAATCAGAGTCAAAGAGACACCACGAGACTCCCTAGGACTTCCTAGAAAAGGCTTTTGCTCCTCCTTGACCCCACCTAGCTACCCAGTTGAAAGGGATGCAGGCCGGCTGCAGTGAGCGGCCACCTTGCCAAGACACAGAGAGATGGAGCTTGAAGCCAACACAGTGTAAGGCAGGACTGAGAGAGGAGAAAGCATGGCTAGAACTTTGCCTGTACTGTAGCTCAAGCCACGCTAAAGCCAAATCGTTGCCAACCGAGAAGGTTTCATTAGTCAGGTGCAATCCACTTTGCTTAGGTCTGTTTGGATTCTGCTTTTCTGCAACCTGTGACAAAAGGAATCCAAATGACAACATTTAAAAATTTTTTTAATTAAAAAATTTTTGTCAAAGAGAAGCAAGCCTAAATATATCAAACCATGTATACCTCAAGTGGCTTCGAAAGTAAACCTAAGGCAGAGATTGAAGACACTTTGGTGTAGATTTTCTTAAATTTTATGCCAGTCTTTGCTTTATTTAGGTATAGACGCATAAGACTACCATAATTCAGATCGTTAGTCTTTGAATAATCATGTGGACTGACTTCCCTGGGAAGTCGGTGAAGAATTAGAAAGTACACAATTTGGAGGAAGAGGGGGGAAAGGAGAGATAAATAAGACCTTCTGTGGTTCAAGTGAGGCAGCTCCTTCCTGAGGCCCCAACAATGCAAAGCTGGTGATAGCAGAGGGAGGGGTCCTTCTGCAGGAGGGAACATCCAGGGTCTGTTTCCTCCTGGGAAAATCAGAGGAAGTTTGAGACTTGTTCCCTAAGACCCAGAGTTAGGGGGATTTTCTCAGATGGACCAGGGTCCATTTGTATGAAAAGGTAACCAGGTCCCTGAAATCACCACCTGATGAAAGTGGGAGTCCCGCTGGTGACCTAGGCCCCCCGTAAAGAGCCCACAGATTTGAGAAAGGGCTGGTTGGAATCGGTGTTTAACCATAACTGGCCTCTTACCTTCACCCAGCCACTGGCCACAGAGACACGCATGCTGGAGGTGGGTAAGCCCGGCACATGTCTAAGAACACTGTTACCTTATTGCCTCATGGGGGCCACCCCACAGACCTGGGCTAGAGGACATCCCAGCAGCTAAGAACAAGCAGCCGTTTAGACATGTAGGACCAGTGCCCAACAGCAAAGCCAGTGTTGTTGAGAAGCAACAGCAGGTGGGACCCCTCTCTCCCTCCCGCTTCCCAGCATGAAGAAGCTGGACTAACACCTTCACACCCTATCTCCTTTGGACTTAATTGACCCATGGAGCACTTGGACAATTCAGGAAAGGAGAAGACTAGACTTCCTGGTAATATGGATCAGGAAACCTCAAGCAATCCATTTAATACAATAAAAGAGATGTGAACATATTGATATCTTGAGTTTGTGAGGCAAATCTTTTCAGATATACACCGGCATGTTGCATTGCACAGCTCCAGGGAAAGACACCCATGTCAGAGCCTGTGTGGCCAGCACCCACAGGCAGCTGTGATGACCCTGGATACAGTCAGGTCCATAGTCCTTCATCTGAGACCCCCAAATAAAGAACCATCTGAGAACCTAGAGTTTCTTTTAATTCCTTTTCTGGGAAAACTTGACCTGAATGGACATTTGTGTCTTTATTTGTTTCATTGCAGAAATATTCATGTGTGTCATTATAAGGTGTTGTCTCTGACCCCTTTGGGAATGTTATTGCATATACACAATACAAAATCCCCCAAATCTGAAACTGTCGGAGTCTCAACACAATCCTGGCCACAAGGGTTTCAGATATAGGATTGTGGAGCTGGATGTGTCTCAAAATGCTAACCATGGGCATCACTGGATGATTAAATTGTAGGTTATTTATTTTCTCTTTAATGTTTTCCATTTCCCAAGTTTTCTATACTATAGACTACTGTTATAACTGGGGGAAAAAATGTCACATTTAAAAAATAACATCAGGTAGCAGCCCCTTGCTCCTCCCTGAGCACATCCAGGCCACTAGGCTATCCGTCTGCTCAGCCTCTCGTGTGTGAAAAGCTCCTGGCCAGACCACGTTGCAGGCGTCTGCCCTGTCCTCACTCCTCCCGGACCACACCTCACTCCGCATTTGCAGCTCCATTTCTTGGGCATGGCACCCATTTATTCATCTTTTCTCTGCCCCATGGAATTCTTGCACTGAGCTGGATCAAAGCCCAGCACACTTCCAGTCCTCTTCCCAAGCAGCATTTCTGAAGCAGCACGCTTCCCGTCTTCCCCTGGCCCATGTCATCAAAGGACAGAGATAGCAAGTTCTATGCAGGCCCAGCCATTCAGGGGCTCCTGATTTCACCCAACCCCCTCTGCAATCTCTGACCGAAGCATGCTGTGGCCCCTCCTGCACCCCCCTAAACCTGCTCAGCTCTCTGCAGCCTCTCCCTGACAGCCTCACCAGCATAGAATACCTTCCCCAGAGTAAACCACCAGGCACAGCATACCCCAGAGTGTTTCTAACCATGATCCTTCTTTGCTTTGCTCAAAGCCACACGTGATGGAAATGGACAGAGTCTAAGTGTGGACATACTGCTCTTAACGCAGTCCCTGGGGCCCTTTCCTGGGCCACAGCTTGTCAGCCTCCAAAGGCCAGGGGATCATCTTCTTGGCATGTACCACTCTCAGAACAACCCACCTACTCCCCTGTCTACCAGATTGCGTGGTTCTCCCTGCTGATGAGTGTGGGCCAGGTGGCTGCCAGGTCGGTGTGAGCTAAGACCACCCCACAACAGACCAGTGACAGAGCTGGGATGCAGGGATGTGGGGAGCTCCCCACAGGCTGCAGTGTGTTGTGGAGCTCCAACAGAGCAGGCTGGGGGAACCCAGGGCTTCCTCCCCCAGCTCCAGCTCAATCAGGCCTGGGCTGGAGAGGGGGCATCCAGAATGCAGCCACCAAGCCAGCCTGGGGCACAGCATCCTCTTAACCCCTATAACTATCTTCTGAATGGGAGGCTCCAAGAGCTGCAGTGACTTGTTCCAGGTGACATTTGCAGGGAATCGGTGAGGGAGCTGAGATCCCAGCCTGTGTCCAGTTTGACTCATCACCACACTAAATTGCACGGGAGCCATATTCACTCGTGATCTCTAATGCTCAGCAATGCATCCCACCAACAGAGCAGGGAGGCTTGCTGGCAGGTTCCGATTCTGGAAGGAGCAGGCCTCTTCTGAGCCCTGATGTGGTCTCCACACTATCCCCATCTCCCCAGCCCCCACGGTTCACTGTGATCTTGTGCTGTCCTTTCTATATTTGGAGGACTACTTGGTCTTGTTTCCTGGATTCTTCACTCCTGTGGCCCAGGAGACGGAGCATATGTCACCCTGCCTGGAGATTCTTCTGAAGAGCCCTGGCAAGGAAATGAGAAAGTATCCTAATTAGGGGGCAATAACCCCCTGGAGAAGCACAGATTCTTTACAGTAGGCCGTGTCCTTCCCGCATGCCCTGTGTGTTTGTCAGATGTTTATAGAGCCTTCATTAACGGAAGGCTCCCTCAGATAAGACGTCGGAGCGCGGCATCGAGGACCAGATAAGCACAAGTGGAGGACAATCCAGCCCGGCAGCGGGTGAGAGTGGGTGCTGGCCAGGACGGTTCCTTCAGAGCAAACAGCAGGGAGATGCCGGCCCGCTCCTTCCCAGCTCCTCCCCGTGCCCGCTAACACAGCACGGCCGCCTGCAGTCTCCTCTCTGGGTGATTGCGCGGGCCTAAGATGTGTCCTGGGGCACTGTGGGTGGCCCTGCCCCTGCTGTCCCTGCTGGCTGGCTCCCTACAGGGGAAGCCACTGCAGAGCTGGGGACGAGGGTCTGCTGGGGGAAACGCCCACAGCCCACTGGGGGTGCCTGGAGGTGGGCTGCCTGAGCACACCTTCAACCTGAAGATGTTTCTGGAGAACGTGAAGGTGGATTTCTTGCGCAGCCTTAACCTGAGTGGGGTCCCTTCGCAGGACAAAACCAGGGTGGAGCCGCCGCAGTACATGATCGACCTGTACAACAGGTACACATCCGATAAGTCGACTACGCCAGCGTCCAACATTGTGCGGAGCTTCAGCATGGAAGGTAAGGTCTCCGCTTGCACCAAGCGCGTTGGGGTGGGACTCACAGGTCCACAGCTGCTTTCCCCAGGGTGGAGGCCACTGGCCATAGGAGGCTCTTCAAGCTTCCATTTAAATTAGTTACAATGAAATAAAATTAAAACTTATTTCTTTAGCCTCACCAGCTTCCTTTCAAATGCGTGGCTAATGGCTTCCCTATCAGGCAGTGCAGACTGAAGAACATTTCCATGGTTACTGAGAGTTCTACTCAGCACTTCTGCTCTGAAGGATTCATCTTCCCCAAGCTGTGTGCCACATTTCACACAGCAGGTGCACAGGGATGCCAGCTCCCTTTTTTCCACCCCTTCTCTTTACTCTCCTTTTCTTTCCGTCTCTCCCCTCTGATTCACTTCTCTTCCTTTCCCCCTTCCCTTCCTGTCCCCTTCCTACTTCAGAACAGAACAGACAACCTATTTCACCTCCAACTAACTGGGATATTTTTAAACTTTCAAAGCACATCTATTCCTTTCTTGTGAAACGGTTTTAAAAATCAGATAAAATTCTTTGACAGAGAAGTGTTGGCAGAGAACCTAATTGTTTTTAAATAGAAATATATCTGATTTAGAAGGACTAGAAGATAACAAACACGGACCTAGGACCTATGTCGTAACTCAGACAAGCTCACATGATGCAGGGGAAATAAGTTTCTGAAGAGCGAAACTGTTCAGTCAAAGCTTGCAGCCACCAAGGGTACCCACCCATGTCACCTAGGAAGTGTTAAGCCTGCACACCTAGGAAGTGTTAAACCTGTCTGCCTGCACAGCTGGCTTTTCCTGCTGCTGCTGTCTCCCTCTGAATGTCCAGGAGCACAGAGCCTCTCCCTTCCTGGGTCTGAGACTTGCAAATGGCTAAGGGGCCTGGCTCCATACCACACCCAGGCCAGACCTAACTGGTCTGCAGAGGCAGGACTGGCACTTCAAAACCTGCCAGCTAGGTTTCCCTATAGCACAGGGTCTCCACACATGTGGGTACATAGCAAGTGCTGAAAAAATGCAACCTCTTTTCCCTGTCTGTGAACCAGCCATGGTATAGCAGGAGCGTGCTAATGACAAAGTGTCAGCCCAGGATAAATGGGATATCGAGATAACTATGTGGCTAAAAGCCAAGCCCCATTTTTGCTTGACATGACAAAGCAATTGAAGCTAATAGATTTTGTTCCTGAAACACTAAAACCAATTATCCACTTGTGCTTTGTTTGGAAATTACAATTTCAAACGATTTATACACTGTTTAGAGGCTGATATTTTTGATATTGTCTTAATATTGGGGTTTCACTGTCCCCACCCAGGATCTCTCCTTTAAATTCATACACTCAGGATCTTCACTCAGGATCTGACAGTGAGTTTTTCTGTTTTCTTTATGTACTCAATAGCTGTGTGCTAGTAAGTCCCGGAATACTTAACTAGCTGTATGCATTTTGGCAATTAACTGCCTTGAATCCCAGTCTCCACATCTGCAAATGTGGAATAATAATTAGATCCTCCCAGGGTAAGTGAGAGGATTAAGGTGAAATGTATTCTGCAAAGCTCCCAGTGTAATGCCTGGCACATAGTAGATGCTCGATAAACAGTAGGAACTCTCAATCCCAACTGGAGGCATCTCCTTTGGAAGATCTTAAGTGTACCTTTCAAAATACTCTTATACCTTAAGGGCTTGGGTGAAACCAAATAGAGATAATACAGACCAAAATTGTTATCCCAGATGCTCTTCTGTCTAAACCCTGAGACTCAGCTTCAGTGTCATGGAAACAGACCCTCCAGCAGATGCCCACCACGTGTGTTTGCATTTCAGATGCCATCTCCATAACTGCCACAGAGGACTTCCCCTTCCAGAAGCACATCTTGCTCTTCAACATCTCCATTCCTAGGCACGAGCAGATCACCAGAGCTGAGCTCCGACTCTATGTCTCCTGTCAAAATCACGTGGACCCCTCTCATGACCTGAAAGGAAGCGTGGTCATTTATGATGTTCTGGATGGAACAGATGCCTGGGATAGTGCTACAGAGACCAAGACCTTCCTGGTGTCCCAGGACATTCAGGATGAGGGCTGGGAGACCTTGGAAGTGTCCAGCGCCGTGAAGCGCTGGGTCCGGTCCGACTCCATCAAGAGCAAAAATAAGCTGGAAGTGACTGTGGAGAGCCACAGGAAGGGCTGCGACACACTGGACATCAGTGTCCCCCCAGGTTCCAGAAACCTGCCCTTCTTTGTCGTCTTCTCCAATGACCACAGCAGTGGGACCAAGGAGACCAGGCTGGAGCTGAGGGAGATGATCAGCCATGAACAAGAGAGTGTGCTCAAGAAGCTGTCCAAGGACGGCTCCACAGAGGCAGGTGAGAGCAGTCACGAGGAGGACACGGATGGCCACGTGGCTGCGGGGTCGACTTTAGCCAGGCGGAAAAGGAGTGCCGGGGCTGGCAGCCACTGTCAAAAGACCTCCCTGCGGGTAAACTTCGAGGACATCGGCTGGGACAGCTGGATCATCGCACCCAAGGAGTATGAAGCCTACGAGTGTAAGGGTGGCTGTTTCTTCCCCTTGGCTGACGATGTGACGCCGACAAAACACGCTATCGTGCAGACCCTGGTGCATCTCAAGTTCCCCACAAAGGTGGGCAAGGCCTGCTGTGTGCCCACCAAACTGAGCCCCATCTCCGTCCTCTACAAGGATGACATGGGGGTGCCCACCCTCAAGTACCATTACGAGGGCATGAGCGTGGCAGAGTGTGGGTGCAGGTAGTATCTGCCTGCGGGGCTGGGGAGGCAGGCCAAAGGGGCTCCACATGAGAGGTCCTGCATGCCCCTGGGCACAACAAGGACTGATTCAATCTGCATGCCAGCCTGGAGGAGGAAAGGGAGCCTGCTCTCCCTCCCCACACCCCACCCAAAGCATACACCACTGAGCTCAACTGCCAGGGAAGGCTAAGGAAATGGGGATTTGAGCACAACGGGAAAGCCTGGGAGGGTTGTTGGGATGCAAGGAGGTGATGAAAAGGAGACAGGGGGAAAAATAATCCATAGTCAGCAGAAAACAACAGCAGTGAGCCAGAGGAGCACAGGCAGGCAGGTTACTGCAGAGATTGATGGAAGTTAGAGAGGTGGAGGAGGCCAGCTCACTCCAAAACCCTTGGGGAGTAGAGGGAAGGAGCAGGCCACGTGTCACACCCATCATTGCACGTTATTTCCCACAACCCAGTTAGAGGGGCATGGCTTCCAATTTAGAGACACAAAACGCAGGCAGATCAAGTAGCATTGGTCAATGGCATGATTCCAACTCAGATTTGTGGGACACCAAAGCCCAGGATCTTCCCAAGTGCCCCGCTGCAGTTTAGCAGGTCCTCTCCAGCTAAAGAGCAGTGAGACATTGGGAGCCCAGGAGTGTTGAGGCCAGGCCAGGCTGAGGCCCATCAGTCACAGGTGTGACTGGGCTGCTTGTCACATACAGGGCGTGGTCTGGCCACTGTTGCCAGTGCTCACTCAGCGGCCAAATGCTTTTTAATATGACCCCTGAGGCACTGAAAAATAACCCCAGGCCAACTGCAGGATAGAGAGAGAGGTCAGGACAGCAGCCCTGTGGGCTGCATGATACACTGTGGCTGGAGTTATTGTGACCCCCTGGTGCAGTGCTCCCACGGCCAGTGGTGCACACAGGGCCATTCACTGTCCATACACTGAAACCATGTGACCATTTGAGAGGGCCGGGCACACTTTCCCCTGAGGGATGGGGCAGCCTGTGGCCAGCACCTCTGCAGTTACTCAGCATAGCCAGCTCACCAGCATGCCATGCCCAGGGTGCCCCCCAGTGACAACCTCATGGGAGACGGCCTGGATTTGAATTTGTTGGAATTAAATGTGCTCTGGCTTTGGTCTTTGAAACATACCTATTTTTATTCCTTGGTGACATGTCCTTAAGTGACAAGACTCCAGCCTTCCTGGGCGAGGCCTCTCCAGCCTTGGAAGAGCTGCAGTCCTTATCGGCGATCACTGGCTCTGCCTGCATTTGCCGGCTCTCTTGAGTCACGTGCATCCCAGCACCCCGCCTGGGCTCGGACTGTGGGACCAGACTCAGCCTCCCCGAACACAAGGGAAGATAAGGCTTCCATTTGCTCTGTGTTTCACCCTCTCCTCTGTCTCTCCAGGCCACACATGGAATGGGGCGGTATGAGGAAGAGTCTGAAAGTGGTGAAGAGTGCACCTATGGCCCTCTGACCTCCGGCCAGAGCAGGGCCTAGGGGAGGCTTAGAGAGGCCGGGGCCTCTCCCAGTGGTTGAAGCTCCCATTTATTTAAGAAAAAGTGGGGGGTGGGGAAAACGTTATGTTAAATGTTTACATGGAACCAATGAACAACTTTAACACACAAATACAACGAAACATTCTTGTTTAATTACTGGCGTTATAGAAAATATGAATTCCTGCTACATGCCGGGCAGTGTGGTGTTACAATGCTATTCCAAGTTGGGTGTTGAGCATCTTCTTTCAGTCCTGGTGGTGTGCTTCTGTGCCTGCTTGAAAATTTCACTCGGAAATAAAGTCAAATGTCTAATTTGCAGCCCCTCCTGAATGTGAGACCCAATCTGGAGGACCCTATAGACTCATACCCTGCCTACCCCACCCTCCAGACCCCACTGCCTTGGGCCTCCCCTTCCTAAGGAGGCAGAGGGGAGGGGCAGGCAGCAATCTCAGGGCTGGGTGGATGCAGGTGGGTGGTGTCTGCACACTGGGGTGAGTGATGTGGTGTGTGCACACTGGGGTGAGTGATGTGTGTGCACACTGGGGTGAGTAATGTGTGTGCACACTGGAGTGAGTGATGTGTGTGCACACTGTGGTGATGTGTGTGCATACTGGGGTGAGTGATGTTGTGTGTGCACCCTGGGGTGAGTGATGTGTGAGCACACTGGGGTGAGTGATGCGGTGTGTGCACCCTGGGGTGAGTGATGTGGTGTGTGCACATTGGGGTGAGTGATGTGTGTGCACACTGGAGTGAGTGATGTCTGTGCACACTGCAGTGAGTGATGTGGTGTGTGCACACTGGGGTGAGTAATGTGTGTGCACACTGAGGTGAGTGATGTGGTGTGTGCACACTGGGGTGAGTGATGTGGTGTGTGTACATTGGGGTGAGTGACGCACACTGGGGTGACGCGTTGGGGTGAGTGTGCACACTGGGGTGAGTGACGCAGTGTGTGCACACTGGGGTAATATATGTGCACACTGCAGTGAGTGATGTGTGTGTGCACTGGGGTGAGTGATGTGTGTGCACGCTGGGGTGAGTGATGTGATGCACACACTGGTGTGAGTGATGTGTGCACACATTGGGGTGAGTGATGTGATGTGCACAGTGGAGTGATGTGTGTGCACACTGGAGTGAGTGATGTGTGTGCACACTGGGGTGAGTGATGTGTGCGTACACTGGTGTGAGTGATGTGTGCACACATTGGGGTGAGTAATGTGTGTGCACACTGGAGTGAGTGATGTGTATGCACACATTGGGGTGAGTGATGTGATGTGCACACTGGAATGAGTGATGTGTGTGCACACTGTGGTGATGTGTGTGCATACTGGGGTGAGTGATGTTGTGTGTGCACCCTGGGGTGAGTGATGTGTGAGCACACTGGGGTAAGTGATGCGGTGTGTGCACCCTGGGGTGAGTGATGTGGTGTGTGCACATTGCGGTGAATGATGTGTGTGCACACTGGGGTGAGTGATGCAGTGTGTGCACACTGGGGTAATGTGTGTGCACACTGGGGTGAGTGATGTAGTGTGTGCACACTGGGGTGAGTGATGTGTGTGCACACTGGAGTGAGTCATGTGTGCACACATTGGGGTGAGTGATGTGATGTGCACACTGGTATGAGTGATGTGTGTGCACGCTGGGGTGAGTGATGTGTGTGCACGCTGGGGTAAGTGATGTGTGTACACCCTGGGGTGAGTGATGTGTGTGCACACTGGGGCAAGTGATGTGTGTGCACCCTGGGGTGAGTGATGTGATGTGCACACTGGGGTGAGTGATGTGTGTGCACACTGGGGTGAGTGATGTGTGTGCACCCTGGGGTGAGTGATGTGATGTGCACACTGGGGTGAGTGATGTGTGTGCACGCTGCGGTGAGTGATTCGGTGTGTGCACCCTGGGGTGAGTGATGCAGTGTTTGCACACTGAGGGGGGTGAGTGATGCGGTGTGTGCACCCTGGGGTGAGTGATGCAGTGTGTGCACCGTGGGGTGAGTGATGCGGTGTGTGCACACTGGGGTGAGTGATGTGTGTGCACACTGGCGTGAGTGATGTGGTGTGTGCACACTGGGGTGAGTGACGTGGTGTGTGCACACTGAGGGGGGTGAGTGATGTGTGTGCACCCTGGGGTGAGTGATGCGGTGTGTGCACACTGGGATGAGTGATGCGGTGTGTGCACATTGGGGTGAGTGATGTGGTGTGTGCACACTGAGGGGGATGAGTGATGTGTGTGCACACTGGGGTGAGTGATGCAGTGTGTGCACACTGGGGTGAGTGATGCGGTGTGTGCACCCTGGGGTGAGTGATGCAGTGTGTGCACCATGGGGTGAGTGATGCGGTGTGTGCACACTGGGGTGAGTGACATGGTGTGTGCACACAGAGGGGGGTGAGTGATGTGGTGTGTGCACACTGGGGTGAGTGACGTGGTGTGTGCACACTGAGGGTGGTGAGTGACGTGGTGTGTGCACACTGAGGGGGGTGAGTGATGTAGTGTGTGCACCCTGGGGTGAGTGATGCGGTGTGTGCACCCTAGGGTGAGTGATGCGGTGTGTGCACACTGGGGTGAGTGATGCGGTGTGTGCACCCTGGGGTGAGTGATGTGTGTGTACCCTGGGGTGAGTGATGTGGTGTGTGCACACTGGAGTGAGTGATGCGGTGTGTGCACCCTGGGGTGAGTGATGCGGTGTGTGCACCCTGGGGTGAGTGATGCGGTGTGTGCACCCTGGGGTGAGTGATGCGGTGTGTGCACCCTGGGGTGAGTGATGCGGTGTGTGCACCGTGGGGTGAGTGATGCGGTGTGTGCACACTGGGGTGAGTGATGTGGTGTGTGCACACTGGGGTGAATGATGTGGTGTGTGCACACTGAGCGGGGTGAGTGATGTGTGGTGTGTGCACACTGGGGTGAGTGATGCGGTGTGTGCACCCTGGGGTGAGTGATGCGGTGTGTGCACCCTGGGGTGAGTGATGCGGTGTGTGCACACTGGGGTGAGTGACGTGGTGTGTGCACACTGAGGGGGGTGAGTGATGTGTGTGCACACTGGGATGAGTGATGCGGTGTGTGCACACTGGAGTGAGTGATGTGGTGTGTGCACACTGGGGTGAATGACGTGGTGTGTGCACACTGAGGGGGGTGAGTGATGTGTGTGCACACTGGGATGAGTGATGCGGTGTGTGCACACTGGGGTGAGTGATGTGGTGTGTGCACACTGGGGTGAATGACATGGTGTGTGCACACAGAGGGGGGTGAGTGATGTGGTGTGTGCACACTGGGGTGAATGACGTGGTGTGTGCACACTGAGTGGGGTGAGTGATGCGGTGTGTGCACATTGGGGTGAGTGATGTGGTGTGTGCACCCTGGGGTGAGTGATGTGGTGTGTGCACACTGGGGTGAGTGATGCGGTGTGTGCACCCTGGGGTGAGTGATGCGGTGTGTGCACACTGGGGTGAGTGATGCGGTGTGTGCACACTGGGGTGAGTGATGTGGTGTGTGCACACTGGGGTGAATGACATGATGTGTGCACACAGAGGGGGGTGAGTGATGTGGTGTGTGCACACTGGGGTGAATGACGTGGTGTGTGCACACTGAGCGGGGTGAGTGATGTGGTGTGTGCACACTGGGGTGAGTGATGCGGTGTGTGCACCCTGGGGTGAGTGATGTGTGTGTACCCTGGGGTGAGTGATGTGGTGTGTGCACACTGGAGTGAGTGATGCGGTGTGTGCACACTGGGGTGAGTGATGCGGTGTGTGCACCCTGGGGTGAGTGATGCGGTGTGTGCACCCTGGGGTGAGTGATGCGGTGTGTGCACACTGGGGTGAGTGATGTGGTGTGTGCACACTGAGGGGGGTGAGTGATGTGTGTGCACACTGGGATGAGTGATGCGGTGTGTGCACCCTGGGGTGAGTGATGTCGTGTGTGCACACTGGGATGAGTGATGCGGTGTGTGCACACTGGGGTGAATGACGTGGTGTGTGCACACTGGGGTGAGTGATGTGGTGTGTGCACACTGAGCGGGGTGAGTGATGTGGTGTGTGCACACTGGGATGAGTGATGCGGTGTGTGCACACTGGGGTGAGTGATGTGGTGTGTGCACACTGGGGTGAGTGGAGTGCTGGTGTATGAGCTTTTGTGTGTGAGGGGGTGGGACGTCTATGTGTAGAGGTTTGCAAGTCAAAGATGACACTTACTTCCCTGCCTTCCTCTACCTCCCCACGTCAGGAGAAGCTGGCCCTGAATTGCCCTAAAAGAAAATCCTTAACTCCTCCCCTCCTCTCCAGCCTACCACCACCTTCTTGTTCTCTGACCCCACAGCGGGGGCTGCCTTGCTGGCCCCAATCCCAGCCCCATAGCTCCAACCAATCTTCTGGGTGTCCCAGCTACAGTGCCACCACCCCCACCCCCGCCTGATGCTCCTGATGGATCTCTCTGGCTCTGAGGAGGGCCACAATATTCCTCCTGCACGGTCATCATTGGCCTGGCTCTGAGAGCTGCTGACATCTTGTCTTGAGTCCCCTGGGGAAAAGGCCTGTGTGCCTCTCACCTTGGTCACTCCCGGAGGGCCAACATGATTGACAGATGTGCAGTGAGAGAACATACAAGGAAACACCCAAGACATGTTCCCTGGCCTCCATGTCACTGGGTGATTCTTGTGATCAAATTTCCTCTGCCTGATGACTGCCACGTTCAAGGCTGCATTCGTAATGTTTCCTGAAGTATTTCCCTTGCATTCCATCAGGATGGTGATCTTCTCAATGTCACATGGATGAAGAAATGGAAGTCCAGCAAAGCCAGAGGCCTGTCCCCAACCATACACTGAGTTGGCAGGATAGCCAGGCTGTCCTCTGCCCCTCATTGTGACCTGACCTCTGTACCACAGCAAGTGGAGAGAGGCTGGGGAATGCCATGTAGAAAGCAGCAGCGAGACACATGGAGAGACAGAGACAGTAAGACAATGGGGATGCAGAGAGGCTGCCAGGAGCACCTCTGAGCACCAGCCCTGGCCCAGCGCTGCCTCCAGTGCCTCTAAATAACCAGCAGATGAGTAGGAGTCTTTATCCTACCTTTTACAAACACATAGGAGACAGAAGCACTTGGAGCCCTCACACTTTGCTAGGGCCACAAGCCAGCAACTGCTGGAGCCAGAATTTGAGCTCCAGTTTGTGACACCAAGCCCAGATTCTCTCTACTGTATGGACTACTGTCCTGGTGCTTTCCTCAGTGTCAAGGTTAAAGTCACACTGAAAGGAAAAATCAAAACGAGGGCATAAAAAAGATAAAACAAACACAATCTATGCTCTCCTGGGCAAATGCTGCCCTACCAGGGTGCTGCCCCATCTTGGTCTCCACCCACACTGGGCTCCACCCTCTCTGGACTCTGCCCTCTCTGGGATCACTCCTCCCTGGGCATTGCTGTCCCTGGGCACTACCCTCCCTGGGTTCTCTCTGCCCTTGACTCTTCCCTCCCTGGACTCTCCCCTCCCTAGGCTCTTCTCCACCTAGGGACCACCCTCCCTGGGCATTGCCTTTCTTGCCCCGCCAGTGTGAGAATCTCTGGTCAGCCTGGCACCTGTAGGGCACTACTCACTTGAGAAGGAGAGGTCTTGTTAGCAGGTCACTAAACACTGGGGCTGTCCCACTTTCAGAATTCTACCAGAATTGGAAGAGAAGAATCCCTGGTCAGTACTTTTGGGAGGGTGCAGCCTTGTCTTTTTCAAGCCTGGCTTAACTCCCCAGTGCAGGTGGAAGTGGGAGGCCCCGCCCCACTGAACTCAGAAGCTCTTTTTCCCTGTTGGGCTCCAAGGCTTTGGTTCCGTATCTGCTTCTTCTGATCTGCTGTCTCTGCCCTGGACGTCAGCTCCTCCTCAGAATCTTCCTTAGATTTCTGCTATGCCTGCCCCTGAGGCCTCTTATTCTGGGCCCCTAAGATAGGCCTGCTTGGACCTGGAAGGCTCCACGCCATCATCTCTGGTGGTCCTTACAGCAGCCCTCAGGGAGGTGGGTTTGCTCCTCTGCAGATGAAGAAGGGAGGTGGAGGAGGTGGTGCTGGGCACACAGCAGCGGAGCCCGGACGACTGTCACCTCTGGGGGTGCACTCCCTTCCCTAACAGGCCCTGCAGCAGGCCTGGCCTCCAGCTGTGATGGTGCAGAGATGGAGGAGAGGCCAGTAGGACCATGCTGGCCTTTCACCCATAAGGGGCCTGGCTCCGAGAATGCTACAGTTCTCGCAGGCTCGGGTGTGTGGCCCACTAGGCGCTCAGGCTCTGAGCTTGGTTTAATGGTCTGCTGTTGCCATCTTGAAATGTGTAATAAGTTTAGAAGAAGGGGCCCATGTTTTCATTCTGCACTCAGCTCCACCAACGATCAGCCAATTCTAAATGCATGTAGGGGGTGACATCTTGGCTTCTCAAGTCCCAGAGATACTTGGGAGCTGTTTCAGGCCTCAGGGGTGACTTGGTCCTTGCAAGACAGGAATCTGAACGTTGCTGCTAAGAGCTTGCCCAGGGAGTCCAACAGCCCTGCCTGCCTCCCCAGGTGCAGAGTGAGGAAGCCCTGAGACTTCTCCAGTGTGTCAGCCAAGGTCAGATAAACTGCTCATCTCTCAAAGGCCAGCCTGTGATATCCGTGCAGCAGCGCCTTGGGGGAGGGGTCGGAACTGCTGCCACTTCTTCCCTGGCCTTCTCCCGAAGCACCAAGGAAACCATGCCCAAGGCAGGCCACACCTCAAGCTAGCGGGAAACACAGGTGGTTTATGCAGGGTAGGACTGAACAAACCTTCAGAACATTTTTCTTTTCCTTTACAAATTGTAGAATCTGAACCTTGGAAAAGAGCACCTACTCCAGGCAGAAACCTGCACAGCAGTGGCCTCAGCTTCCCTGGAACACTTCTGGCTCAGCCTCCCACCACTCTCCCAGAAAGCCCGGTTCATGTGAACACGCCCATTTATCAGGAGGATGTTCTCAAGGCTGAGCCAAAATCTGTCTCTCCTCAGCACCCTCCCATGAGCTTCTGCTCTGACTCCAGGTCCCCCTTGGTCCTGGAGAGCCGTGATATATGAGCCATCTCCCTGGAGGGTAGAGGGGGTTAGGCTTGGGCAGAAATGGACAGGGTTCTAGCCAACCAGGCGCCAGGGGCTGGGTCATTTTCTGGATCAAAGTAAGAAAAATGAAGACAATGAAATATTGTTTGTAAAAGCCAAATACAGTTTCAGGAGTGTTCAAATATCTTCCTACTTTTTATGAAATGATAGAGACAGTAGGTAACAGGTTTGTGGGGTTTATTTTAATAATCTTCAGACTTGGCAAAATAAAATTGTGACAACTCTGCATTGATTTTCAAAATGATTATTTGAGACAGGGTCTCGCTCTGTTGCCCAGGCTGGAGTGCAGTAATCTTAGCTCACTATAACCTCTAATTTCTGGGCTCAAGCAATCCTCCCACCTCAGCCTCCCAAGTAGCTGGGACTACTACTACTACACAAATTCTGACCAGAGCCCAGAGATGGGAAGATGAGATTCACACAGATGCTAGTCGTACGCAGGCATTGGCACTGGCATGCTCTGAGCCCTCAGTGGAAGGCAGCTGCTCTTACTACTAACCAAAGGAATGACGATCAGATCAACAAGAAGTTTCTATTAAAGAGCCTTCCAATACTCACACTCTCTGAAAAAGAAATCTTGACTCCAAGTCTGTATCTTAAAAATCAATATTTAATATGGAAAGATTCAGTATATTAATTAAATTAATTTAAAAAATAAGTTTAGCTTTAATTTAGTATAATTTGATGTTAACCGAACATTGCTTTTCATACTGAAAAACAGGAAACTATCTAAAATGACCAACAATAGGAGAATAATTTAATGAACTGTGGTTAGTTCCTTCCTCTTTCTTCCTGGACCTGATTTGGGGTAGGGTTACAGAGCATCCAATTTTTCTCCAGAAGTCACTGGGACACACGGCTGAGGGGCAGCAGGAGATAGAAAGAAAACAAGATTGTGTGTGTCTTCAGTTACCCAGATACCAGCCTCTTTGCCTCAAACAACACAGGTTTGAATTGAAGCAGAGCCTGACCAGGAATGACAGCTCCCTCACCCATACCCGCCCTAGACACGTAGCTGGATACACATGTCCACATGGACACACCACACACTACACGTGGACACGTCCACACATGGACACACCATATATAATTTAATATATTACATTATAACTTAATATATTCAATCTTTCTATATTTCATATACTTTTTAAGATAGAGGCTCTGAGTCAAGATTCCTCTTTCAAAGAGTATGAGTATTGCAAGACTCTTTAACAGAAACTTCTCACTGATTACATACACATCACCTGTGTGCACACATGGACACATCACACATTAACACATGCTTGCATGCATGTGTGCATGTATACATATGTGCACCACACATGTGCAACCCACACAGGCTCACACATGCATGCAACAGGACTTTCTGATGCATTAGGCAACTTCTGAAACTACTAAAAGGCTCAGAGGAAACACTCTCTTCTTGGGCAAACTGAGGCAGAAAGAAAGGAAGAGAAGAAACTGTGTCTGAGGATGCTGTGGTTTACATTCAGGGCCAAAGTCAGAAGTAGAAGAGAGAATTTGCATCAGAGTGTTGTCTATGTGTGTGCTTAGCCTTATTTATAATTATGGAAGAACAAATGGAAATGATAACAAGATTCCATTCTATATTCATTAGAGTTGCAAAAATGAAAGCATGTAACAATACAGCATATTGGCACTGGTAAGGGGAGGAATGAGCACTATCATCAGTGGCTGGTGGGACTGTCATGGCTTCAGTCATCCTGGAGGACAATTCAGCAGCATCAAATAGAGATGAAACACTTAGAAACTCCATTTATTTACGCCCGTTCTGGAGACATGCTTGCACATGAGCAAACAGGCACTTCAGAGAGAAGCACTGGAGCATCACTTGCAATCATGAAAGGCTGGCCATGGCCTCATAGTGGGTGCCGAGCACCTGCCCAGATCAGGACCCCTTCCCCTGGAATTGCCTTCAATAGCCTATAGGGAGCAACTTGCCCAGGTCTCATCTCGTCCCTGAGGACAATCTCCATCCGAGAATGGCATAGGGGGCATGAAGGCTTGGCTCTGGCTTCAATTTGGGGTGACTTTGAAGAGACAACCCCACTCCCCTTGGAATTGGCTGAGGTCCATGGCAGCTGCATCACTCTCAACCTTTCCTTCTCTCTGTGCAGTCCAAGGCCCTCCCCTCCTGACAAGTGCAGCTCCCTAGGGTGCCACCTGCATGCTTCCTGCAGCCAGTCCCATCTCTGTCTGTTTCACTGGAAACCCGAACTGTGACAGACCAAATATCCATCAGTCAGTGAAGAACTGACTAAAGAGTGATACATGGCTATGGTGACATAATGTAGAGCCATTAAAAATCACCCTAGTTGATGCACACCCACATGGCTACATGTCAAAAATATAGTGCTGAGCAAAACGAGCATGTTGCGGAGTGGCATGTGATATCTGGCACATACATAAAAACCCACAGAGCATCTGTGTTCCAAGGATATGCTTATATATAAGGAAGTAGTTCATAAAAGGACCAGAAAGACACACAGCAAATGGCAGGAAGGAGAAGAATGTCAAAAAGACATGTCACTTAATTGATAATGGTCTTTTTTTCTTCTGTGATTTTGTAAAATCCATACATGGAAAAAAGAAAGGAAGTGAATGAGTTGGTGTTGAGAGTAGGTGGTTCTGGGTGACTTTGTCCCCCCATTGCACTGACGTCTTCATGCCTGATGTCTCTTACTGACCTGTTAGCTCTTAGGAGAGTGTGTAGGCAGAAAGCTAGGGAAGAGAGGTCTCAAAGTCCATCTGCATTCCCAGTCTCCTGGTGTTCTGAACTTGAGCATTGACATTTCTCCTCGGTTGGTGGGGGGTGACATCCCTAGTACTAAGGGCATTTGGAGGTCTCAGCATCAGTAAAATGAAGCTGACCCTGGAAATGACTCTTGGAAGCAACAGACTGTCCCCAGGCCAAACTGGACCGGGCACTCTGAGGCTCAGCAGTGGACACAAAATGAAGGGAGACCCAGCCCAAAAGGCATGAAGCTGCAAACATTTTTCAAATCCCCGACAATGCCCGAGGTGTGACCACCTCATGTGAGCCAGGTGGGGAGTGTGTGAGCACTCAGTACCCCCACATCACACTCAAATCCTGGAGGCCATGCTGCAGCCCAACCTCTGGCACCTTTTGTGGTCATCTATGTTAGTGCTGGACCATTCTTCTTCCCTTCTCTGGACAATGCTCCCACTAGGCAGTATTTGGGCCACCTCTTCCTCTGGCTCAGTGACCATCATCCTAGTTTGCCTGGCATGGTTCTGGTTAACGCCTGCTGTTCCTGTGTAACTAGTACTAGGGTACTGGATGATGTTATGCAGTATCCCCAGTCAGGGGCAGCTCAGGAGCCAATAGCAGAGGCCAACTGGAAACAGCAGGGTGGCTGTCAGGGCGCGGAGGGAGGGTTGGCCCCGCCTGTGTTCAAATCCTGACCAGGTCACGTACTGGCTGCATGGTCACAGCCAGGGGACATGGATCACTGGGTCCTTGCTCATCATCCACAAAGTGCCACATACACAAATGTTTCCCAGGTTCTCGGGAAGCCTGCACTTCTGTCCTTGCCTGCTTCTCTTTGTGTGTAATGCTCAGGAAAACATTTGAGCCACGGCGTTCTCTGTCACCTGAAACCTTCATTTGTTCCTCATTCTTTTTTTCCTTCCTCTCTTCATTGTCTTTCCCATGCTCTCCTAGTGCCATTGGCCTTTCTAGTCATACCTGAGTTGGAAGTTGCCGCGCGCACACCCCCAGGCCCTCCATCTGCCAGGCAGCCACAGCCTCCCAAAGACAAGCCAAGTGCCCGCGGCTCTCAGGGAAAAGATCCTAATGCCTGTTTATTGCTGGGGTTCAGACACACGCATACGTCTGATGGGCTTAGGGGAAACAGCAGGAAGAAACACAAAGAGAGAGGCCACGTCATGGAAGAACTTTCCTAAACGAGGATGGCACCCCACATTGCTGTGACTAAGAGTTCAGGCACAGTGAGAGGAGGAATGTATGCTTTAGAGAAACTCTAGCCATTCACACAATGTGTGTGTCTGCCATCAATGAGATGGTATTTTTTCCTGGAACCTACTTGGAGTTCTGAGAATTCAAGTGCTCCCTAAGCCTGGACTGTTCTCAGAACAGAGAAGCTTAATATGGGCATAAGAATGGAGTGCCTTGAGGAGCCAGTTTCCGGTCCAAGTGTCGTTTTTATCCTTGAGCTTCATGAGATGTCATTGACAAATAAAATTGCATATATTTACGGTATACGATGTGATGTTTGTGTATACACTGCAAAATGATTGAATCAAGCTAATTAACATATCCATCACCCTACATGTTTTGTGGTGAAAATGTTTAAGATCTACTCTGTTATGATTTTCAAGTATACAATACAGCATTATTAACCACACTCACTAGGCTACACAGAAGATTTCTGGAATTTATGTATCCTTTGTACCCTTTGACCAACATTTTCCCATTTCCCTTTCCTGACCCCTCACCCAGCACGTGATAATCCAGTTTATGTTTAGACTGACTGTGCTTCTGGAGAAATCTTTTAACCTCTCCGAGCCTCAGATTCTTCTCCTAAAAAACGGCAACCATACTACCTGTGATGACTGATTTTATGTCAACTTGACTATCCGATGGTGCCAAACTGTTTGGTGCAGCACTAGTTGAGATGCTGCTGGGAAAGTATTTAGTGGATGTGATACACGTATGCTACCAGTAGCCTGTACGTGAAGCAGATTATCCGCCATAATGTGGGTGGGTCTCATCTAATCAGTTGAAGGCCTGATGAGCAGTTTCCTGAGGAAGAAGCAATTCAGCCTCAAGACTACAACAGAGAAACCCTGTCTGAGTTACCAGCCAGCTGCCTGCCCTGTCAAATTTGGTCTCAAGACTACAGCATCGACTTTTGCCTGAATTTGCAGTCTGCTGGGGCTTGCACAACAGATTTCAGACTTTCCATCTCCCACAATCACATGAACCTATTCTTTAAAATAAACATCTCCGTTTTACATCTCCCCATAAGACTCCTTAAAGCGGGGATGTAAAAGGGAGATGTTTATTTTAAAGAATAGGCTCATGATATCTCTGGATTGTAATGATTAAATGAGAACATGGTGTACAACTGGATTTCCATATGCAAAAGAATAAATTTGCTTCCTTACCTCATAGCATAATCAAAACTTAACTCAAAATGGATCAAGGACCTAAAAATAAGAGCTAAAACTCTTAGAAGAAAACATAGGGGTAAGTCTTTATGAGCCTGGCTTTGGAAAAAGATTCCTAGATATGACATCAAGAGCAATGAAGGCAAAATTAGATAAACTGGACTTCATCAAAATGAAAACATTTTGTGCTTCAAAGGACATCTTCAAGAAAGTGAAAGATTAATCCACAGAGTGAGAGAGAATACTTGCTAATTACGTATATGATAGGGGACTTGAATCTAGCATATATAAAAAACTCTTACAACTCAATAATAAAATGATAAATAACCTAATTTTTAAAAATAAGCAAATCAACTAAATAGACATTTCTGCAAGGAAGATACACAAATGGCCAATAAGCACATGAAAAGATGCCCAACTTCATTAGTCATCAGGCAGTGCAGATCAATGCTGTAATGAGATACCCCTTCACACCCACTGGGATGGCTATGATCAAAAAGTTGGATAATAATTGTTTGCAAGGTTGTGGAGATATCAGAACTCACACATTGCTGGTGGGAGTGCAAAATTATACAGTCTCTTTGGAAAACTGGCAGTTCCTCAAAAAGTTAAACATAGAGTTACCATATGACCCAACAATCCCATGCCTAGGCATGTATCCAAGAGAAATGAAAATGTATGTTCACACAAAAACTTATACAGACATTTTTATAGCAGAATTATTCATAATAGCCAAAAGGTGGAAAAAAAACAAATTTGTATCAGTTAATGAATGAATAAACAAAATGTGGCATATGCATAGAATGGAATATTATTCAACCATAAAAAGGAGTGAACTTGAGTCCAGGAGGTGGAGACTGTAGTGAGCCATGGATGAATCTGCAACATTGATGAACCTTGAATACATTTTGCTAAATGAAATAAGCCAGTCACAAAAAGTCACATATTATATGATCCTATTCACATGAAAAATTCCAGAACAGGAAAATCTATAGAAATCGAAAGTAGATGAGTAGTTTCTTAGACCTGGGAGGCAGGGATGCGGGTGTGGATAGTGGGTAAGAGCTGAAGGTTACAGGGTTTTGTTTTGAGGTGATGAAAATGTTCTAATATTATTGATTTTGGTAATGGTCATAAATTTCTGTGAATACTAAAAATCATTGAATTATATACTTTAAATGGGTGAATTGTATCTCAAGAAAATCATTTAAAAAAAAAGATTAAACGAGACAATCTTCATGACAGGGTACAAACAGAAGTGGTAAGTATTTTCCAAAGCCATTCTGCCTTTGTCCCAGCTACTCCTTCCCTTTTATGAGTCAAAGCATCTCCTCCAATCCCTCATGGTTAGGCTGTCCTCAGATGACAGACTCCAGGCTTTTCTTCTCAGAGACAGATCCACCGGTGGGGAAACAGATGCCCCTGTAGACCAAGTCCTCTCTGCAGCAAGGCTCAGGACACACAAGCCCAGGTTTCCAAAGCACAGGACTGTCAGGGCAGCGCCCGGCACAGGGCTTCGTGGATGTGGTGCTCCGCTGAGATACCTACCTCAGCATCCCTGCTCAGCTTCTAGAAAGTGCCTAGGGTGCTGATGAAGGAGGACACTCAGAGAGGAAGATGACTCCTGTGAGTGCCTGCTAGGGACCTCCTTGCCTTAGACCATCCCGAGCCCCTGGACCAACATTCCCACTTCCTTGAATCAGTTCCACATCAGATACCTTAGGCAAGAGAGAGAGAAGGCTGCCTCCTGCTGCCTGGCCACACTTCGCACCCCCTGCTCCCTGCATACTCCACCTTGCCCAGAAGTCGGTCCTCATGTTGAGCCCACATCCTGATGAGTGGACCCAGCCTCGCTCCCTGGACTTTAAGCCAGCCCTGGGCCCTGAGCCCTCCCTGCTCTCAGGCCTCCCCGGTGAACCCTGCTTCCCAAACCCTGCAATGTCCTGCTCTCAGATTCCCAAGGCTGTGTTCCACTAACGACTCCCAACCCCCCTGTGTCATCCCACCTAATGGCCTGGATTCCTGAAGGGCGCCCGGGGTGCTCTGCCTGTTGGGTTCAGGCTTCACCCCTGCATCTGTCAGTGTGGGGTCCATCTCCTCCGTCTCCTCTAGACTAATGCCCTGCAGTTACTGGAGACACAGCCTTGCCACAGCCACAGGGGTCCTAGTCCCTGCTGGAGCCTCTCTCCCCACCCCACCTCCTGCCACAAGTCCGTGCCTGGGATTACGACACAAACAGGAACCAAAGCTCAGGGCAGTGTGTGTGGGATCCTCTCTCTCTTTAGCAGGTCCATGTCTCCTCAGCTCTGTGCTCTTGAGCAAGTTCTGTGCTCTCCCTGAGCCCCAGCTTCCTCATCCCCAAAGCAGAAGGAGCAGTGGCTTAGGAGAAATGGCCTGGGTGGGGAGTGATGAAGGCATCATCCATAAACACGGCACATGCCCTGCAGATTCAGACAGCAGGGACCCGACTTCGATCCTGGGTCGCTAGCCTTGTGGTCTTACCTTCCTGTTAAACAGTGTCATTCATGCATTCTCTCCAGATGCAAATTGCTTCCTCATTTCTTTGTGCAAATCAAGCCTTCCAAACAGCCTAAGGCCCCGCCCTCCTGTGTTCAGTCTCTAGGATATCTCTGGCTGAAATGTACTCTGTCTGAAAACTTGAATTTCTGTCCTCACTGCACAGAAAAGGTGTCGCGCAGGGAGGGGCAGGACAGCCATGTGCTTCCGAGGGGCTTCCATCCTGCAGAGAAGGGGCTTCTATCCTTCCACCCAACCACTGTGTGGGTGATGAGCCCCTGGCTGATGGGAACTTGGTCACTATTCTAAACCCATTACACACCTCAGAACTCATCCAGGTTCAAAGGCCCTAGGCTCTGCTGCCTGACACACAGCACCCCCTGGAGGTAGCAGTGGGTAATGCACCCTCATGATTCCAGCTCCTGCTGGAATCACTGACATCAGGCAAGTGATGTCATCTTTGAGGCTGTGAATACTTTCTAATATAGATCATTAACAGCTGGAATAATCTATGTTCTGATACTTCAGTTATCGTTTTCCTCTGATGACACAAAACTGTGAAATGCTCAGTCGAAAAGTAGGAATAAGGTATAAGCCCAACCAGCCCTCCTTTCATGCTTAGCGCAATACTTCTCAGCCCCTCGAGTACTTGAAATAATATCAATTCCATACAAACTTTTCCCAGCAAATAGAAAGAGGGAGGAATAGGAAGAGAAAAAATTACTTTCCAACACTTTTATGAGGTAGATGTTACCTAGATACCAAAACCAAAAGAAAAGAAAACTTGAGAGCGATATTCCTTATAACCATGCAAAAGCCCTCAACAGAATACCAGTACATTAAATCCAGGAACATATTCAAAGGCTAATACATCATGAACAAGTGAGATTTAACCCATAAATGAGTGGCTGGTTCGAGATTAGAAAACCAGTCAATATGATTAACTATGTTAACAAACTAAAGAAGAAAAAACATCATGTTAGTAGATGCATCTGACTATATTCAAAACTCATTCATGATTTTTAAAAAATTCTCAAATTACTAGGAATAGAAAAGAATTTTCAACTGATAAAGGGCATCTACCAAAAAAAAATCTACAGCTAACTTTATATTTAATGGTAAACTGGATGTTTTCCCCCTAAGATCACGAACAAGGCACTGGAGACCCTAGCAAGAGCAATAAGGCAAGATTAAAAAATAGCATCCTCGTGGCAGGCACCCGTGGTCCCAGCTACTCCGGAGGCTGAGGTAGGAGAATGGCATGAACCCGGGAGGCGGAGCTTGCAGTGAGCCGAGATCATGCCACTGCACTCGAGCCTGGGCAACAGAGCGAGACTCTGTCTCAAAAAAAGAAGAAAAAAAAATAGCATCCTTAAGTTGTCAATCAAGAAATGCAACATGAACACCCCTTTAGAAAATTCCAAGGAATCTTCCAAATGTATACTAGAATAAATGAAGGAGTTTAGCAAGTTGTAAAATATATGATCAAAACATAATGAATAACTGGACATTAAAATTTAAAGAAAAAAGTGCCATTTACAATAGCACCAAAAAAAAAAAAAAAACCCACAAAATACATGGGTATAAACCTAGCAAAATATTTGCATGATCTATATAGTGAAACCACACAACACTGATAAATAAATCAAAGAAGGCCTAAATAAGTAAAGAGATATAACGTATTCATGGGTTGGAAGACTCAGTATTGTTAAGAGGTAAATTGTCTGCAAACTCATCTATACATTCAATTCAATCCCAATCAACAATCTGATTGTAAAGTCAATGATTTGAATCAAAAATGTATATGGATAATCAAAGGAACTAGAATAGCCAAAATAATTTTGATAAACAATAACAAAGTTGGTAGACTCAGATTACATAATTTCAAGACATATTATAAACTGTAGTAAACAAGAGAGTGTGATGTGGGTAGAAAACAGACAAATAGATGAACGCAGTGGAATAGACTGTGTAGAAATAGGCCCACACAGATGCGATCAATTGCTTTTTTATCAAGATGCCAATGCAATTTGCTAGAACAAGGAAAGTCTTTTCAACAACTAGCGTGGGCTCAACTGGATATCTAATTAACTGAAAATACATCATAGACTCACGTGAAACCTAATACTGTGGAAATTCTAGAACAAAATACTAAAGGAAAAGTTTTGTGGCCTTGAGATCAGCAAAGATTTCTTAGCTGTGTCACTAAAAGCATCAATCGTAAAGGGAAAAAATGATAAATTTGGACTCATCAAAGAAAAACTTTCAATCTTCAAAAGACACAGTTGACAACATGAAAAGACAAGGCATGGACTCGAAGAAAATATTTGCAACACATATATCAGGCAAAAGTCTTACATCCAGAACATAAAAATAACTTTTACTTTATCAATAATAAGACAAACAACTGCCTCCCTTCCCCAACAAATGAGCAAAAGATTTGAACATCGATTTCACCATAGAAGACATACAAGTGGCCAATGAATACATAATAAGATGCTCAACGCCATTAATTGTTAAGCAAATACAAATTAAAATCACAATGAGATGCCACAACATACCTATTTGAATGGCTAAAATTTAAATGTCTCTCCTTACCAATTGTTGCCACTAATGTGGAGGAACTGGTAGTCTCTTGCTGCTGGTAGAAATTTAAATTTTGGAACACAGTTGAGTCATTTCTTAAAATGTTAAATATACATTCCTATCCTAGGTATTATATTACTCCAGCAAAAAGAAAGACACACATCCACACGAAGACTTGCACTCAAATATCCGTATCAGCTTTCTTTTTTTTTTTTTTTTTTTTTAACAGTCGCGCTCTGTAGTCCAGGCTGGAGTGCAGTAGCGCAATGTTGGCTCACTGCAACCTCTGCCTCCTGGGTTCAAGCAATTCTCCTGCCTCAGCCTCCCAAGTAGCTGGGATTACAGGCATCCGCCACCATGCCTAGCTAATTTTTGTATTTTTAGTAGAGACTGGGTTTCACCTTGTCGGTCAGGCTGGTCTCAAACTCCTGAACTCAGGTGATCTGCCCACCTCAGCCTCCCAAAGTGCTGGGATTACAGCCGAGAGCCACCACACCTGGCTCATGTCAGCTTTCTTTGTAATATTCATCACTGGAAGCAACCTGAAGGGCTATCGACAGGTGCATGGATAACAAATTGTGGTCCATCTGTGCAATGGAAGGCTACTCAGCAAACAAAATAAATGAACTATTGGTACACGCAACAATATGGGTGAATCCCACAATCATTATGCTGGCCAAAAGAAAACAGATAAAAAAAAGGTATCATTTCTTTTATAGCAAATTCTAGAAGCTACAAGCTAATCTATAGTGTTGGCAGCAAGTAAATCCATGTTTGTCTGGATATGGGAATGCAGAGGGGACTGGGGAGCAAAGGGGCACCAGGAAAACTTGAGGGCGACAGCAATATATGTTGCCCAGGTGGCAGTGAGAATTTCGGGAGGGTATGCATGTGTCAAAACTGACTAAATGATACACTTCAAATAGGTTCATTATATGTTAATTATACATCAATTAAGTAGTGAAAAAAGGGCGTACTTATTAGATAATTTAAAAGGTACTGAAAAAATACAATACAGGAAACAAACAAGTGTATATGCCCTTTGACTCAGCAAGCCCAAGTTTGGGAATTTATCCACAAACAAAAAAGCACCTTAGGCCCTTAAGAACGCGTTTTCAAAAACATTTATCGCAATATCGCTGAAACAATATTGAAGTAAAAACAGAAAAAGCTTAAAATATGCCTCACAAAGGGAACAGGTCAGTAAATCATCGAGAACTACTACAGGATGAGTATCCATTATCTGAAAGTTTTGGAGAAAGAAGTGTTTTAGATTTCAGATTCTTTTTGGATTTTGGAATATCTGTATGTACATAATGAGATATCTTGGGAGTGGGACCCTAGTCTAAACACAGTATTTATGCCTCATCTATGCCTTATACGCATAGCCTAAAGGTAACTATATCAATATTTTAAATAATTTTTTGCATGAAACAAAGTTGGTGTTAAGTACTTATGTGTGAAATTTTTCACTTGTGGTGTTGTGTCGGTGCTCAAAAAGTTTCAGGTTTTGGAGCATTTCAGATTTCAGATTTTTAGATTAGGGATCCCCAGACTACATGTAGCCATTAAAAGGATGAGTTTAATGAGTATACTTCAACTGGGAAGGATGTTTGTGTTGTATGTTTAAGTGAGTAAAACAAAATGCAAATTATCATCTATGCTAATAAATGGCTGACAATAGGATGGACAAATGGATGGGGTGCCCATAGATGTGTGGATGGATCTCTCCTATATGTGCACCTCCCTGCGTGTACACAGACACAGGTGACAATGGCTAGACATTCAATGCTGATTATTTGTTACTAAAGGAGGCTGGATTTTAAAAGCTTTGGAAAAGGTTTGTTTGCACATTTCTACAAAAATGAGTATGTTTTACTCCTCTGATTTAAGAAAAAAGTAAAATGAAAATACATAAAATGAATAAAAAGTCAAGGTTCAATTTGCTTTGAAGTGCATTTAAAAATGTGTTGGTTTGCAGGGGAGAGGAGGCTTGCAGGGTAGAAGAGGCTAGTGAGGCGGAGCTGAGATGAGAAAGGGGTAATAAAATGTCTGTGGTAGAATCTAGGGAGGCAGCCATTAAACTAAGGTGGCTCTAATGCCCTGATTTCCTACAAGAGCAAATTGAAATCTAACTCAGACTCATTTACTGTAAGCAGCTAATTTAAAAGAAACCGAAGCTTAAGTCCAGCCAACCACTGATGGCCAACTGGACATCAGTTGCATGGTCTCGAACTTTCCACTAGGATATCCCAAATCATGCAAGGGCCGAAACGCTAAGCAACCAAAGCATCTGTAATATTTATTCCACTTCTGCCTTCACCCTGTGGAAGCCTCCCCTTGTGCTCCCTTGCAGAGCCCCAAACCGCCTCTTGTGGGGAACTACCAGATTCATGAATCGCTATCTGCTCGGATAAGTTCTTTAAAATGTGAACATGTCAAAGCATTTCTTTAAATGATAGCATATAGATATTTGCTGTACCACTTGAACATTTCCATTATAAAACATCGAGGGGAAAACTAACATAAAACAATAGACAGACGAGGGCTCTGGCCACTGAAAAGACAACATCTGTGATGCAATAGGCAAGACGCTCCTTCCTGTACTGCCCAGCTCCGCTTGCTCCCTGACCATCCCTGTAGCAGCCCTGATGTGTCATTGTCCCCCTCTTAACCTGCGCTGCAGGTGCTGCAGGGCTAGGCTCTGGAGCCTGGGTCTGGTCATTTCTCCTTAGATATGTAGAGGCCCAGGAAAGGTTTGGAGCCTAAGAAGCCCTAGGACTCCAGGTCTCCAGGGCAGCCCCAGCCTCTTGGAATGACTTTCCCTAATACCACAGGGGTGTTCTAATCCCAGGCAGACCCAAGCTGCCCCTCACCAACTCCTATGTCCTCAACTTCCTTTCATAACTTCTAGGATGGAAACACCTAATCCTCCAGCAATACTGAGGCTTTTCTCCTTATTCTGTTTTCCCTTTTGAAGAAGCCAAGGCTCAGAGCAGTCGAGTCACCTAATCATGGTCTCACGTCACCTGATCAAGGTCTCATGTCACCTTATCAAGATCTCACCCACTCACCTATTCAGTTCTCACCAGTTCGGTTCAGGATGGCTTCTAAGCTACCCTGCACAGCTCTGCCCACAGGACATTTGTATAAGTGAGGGGGTGCAGGGCCTTCCAGCCCCCTCCAACTCCAAAACTCAGCCCCCAAGATCAAGTGGACTCTCTGAACCCACCCTGGCCCTACAGTTGTCAGGGACTGGATGGGAAGATGTAGAGCTCTCGGCTTTCACTCTGGGGACTTACCCAGAACATATTCTCCTCATGAGCTAAGGAGGCTGGCTGCCATCTTCCTACATCCCCCCACGGCCTGGGGGCAAGGACACCCTGGCCCCCTGGAGTCTGGAGAACTCTGAGGACAGAACTTGCTCTTCCACATGCTTGGGCCTTACCCACAGGAGAAGCACTGCTTCTCTACCCATGCCCCATCCAACTTAGGCACCCCAGGGACTTGCAACAGACTGATTTTTTCTCATGTCCTTCTTAAGGCTCTGGGCTAGCCACACAAATCAAATCCCAGTGATAGGTCCAGACAATCCTATCCTGAAACTACATCTTAGTAAGACTCCAGGGAATCCTTTCCCCAAAGACAGTCTTACTCCTCTTCTCCCCCAAGCCCTTTCTGGGCCAGAAGCTTTGCCTGGACTCAAGCAATGGCAGACAAGTGCCCTCTGAGGACACGGAAGTGCATGCTCAGAACTGTGATTCTCCAAGTGGAGGCAGAGGAGAAGGCCCAGGCTTCCCAGCAGGGCTAAGGATATGCAAGGAGTGCATTCATCCGGAGGTGTTGGCAGCATCCCAGCCCCACCCCATTCTCATCGTAAATCAGGCTCACTTCCATTGGCTGCATATGGTGGAGTGATGTGACCATATGTCACTTGAGCATTACACAAATCCTAATGAGCTAAAAATATGTTTGTTTTAGCTAATTGACCTCTTTGGCCTTCATAAAGCAGTTGGTAAACATCCTCAGATAATGATTTCCAAAGAGCAGATTGTGGGTCTCAGCTGTGCAGAGAAAGCCCACGTCCCTGAGACCACCTTCTCCAGCTGCCTACTGAGGCACACAGGGGCGCCTGCCTGCTGCCCGCTCAGCCAAGGCGGTGTTGCTGGAGCCAGCTTGGGACAGCTCTCCCAGCGCTCTGCCCTGGCCTTGCGACCACTCTCTGGGCGGTAGTTGTCTGTCTGTTAAGTGAGGAAAGTGCCCATCTCCAGAGGCATTCAGCGGCAAAGCAGGGCTTCCAGGTTCCGACCCCATAGCAGGAAATTCTTGGATTTCTACAGCCAGTCAGTTGCAAGCAGCACCCACATTATTTCTATAAGAAGTGGCAGGAGCTGGGATCTGAAGAGTTCAGCAGTCTACCTTTCCCTGTTTCTTGTGCTTTATGCAGTCAGGAGGAATGATCTGGATTCCATGTGAAGCCTGGGACCACGGAGACCCAAGACTTCCTGCTTGATTCTCCCTGCGAACTGCAGGCTGTGGGCTGAGCCTTCAAGAAGCAAGAGTCCCCTCTAGCCATTAACTCTCAGAGCTAACCTCATTTGAATGGGAACACTAGTCCTGTGATGTCTGGAAGGTGGGCGCCTCTACACTCCACATGTGGTGGTCCAGACACATCATTCCCAGCATTAGAAAGCTGTAGGGGGACCCGTTCTGTTCCCTGGAGGCATTAAAGGGACATAGAAATAAATCTCAAGCTCTGAGGCTGATGCCAGCCTCAGACTCAGCCTCTGCACTGTGTGGGCCAATTGTAGCCCCAAGGACTTCTTCTTGCTGCACCCCCTATCTGTCCACACCTAAAACGATGGGCTTCTATTAGTTACAGAACTCTCTGGCCTGTTTTGTTTTGTTTTTTTGTTTTTTAGCTATGAAACAGAGGTAATATCTAATACAGATAACTTACCAGTAATGAGTGCTTCCTACTTACTGGGTACTGGGAAGAAGTGCTTTACACATATTTTCTCATTTAATCTACACAATAAGTAATTAAGACATTTCCCTGAGGCCACGGGAGAGACAGTGGCAGAACCAGTTCTCCAAGGAGGACTTGCAAGTTAATAACTGGACTTTGCAAGGCTCTGGTGGAAACTGTCAGCTTGTAAAGGATGGAGCACAGTGTCTGGCATGTAGCAGGAACTAAAATAATGGCAGTGATTAATGTTATGATATGCAGACACAACACAGCAAGATAAGATGCAATGTACCTTCTGGGTCAAACCACCCTGGCCACTCCTCCCCGATACCCAGGGTTGATGTGCTTGAATTAGACAGGATTAAAGGCTTACTGGAGCTGGAAGCCTTGCCCCAACTCAGGAGTTTAGCCCCAGACCTTCTGTCCACCAGCTGAGAAGGACAAGGGTGGAAGGCAGCTGCACAGAGCAGGGCCACGGCCTTGCACACAGTCCAGGGAGCTTTTGTGCAGGAGCCAGGCCTCCCCCTGGGTCCCCATGATGAGAGAATGGGTTCTGCTCATGTCCGTGCTGCTCTGTGGCCTGGCTGGCCCCACACACCTGTTCCAGCCAAGCCTGGTGCTGGACATGGCCAAGGTCCTCTTGGATAACTACTGCTTCCCGGAGAACCTGCTGGGCATGCAGGAAGCCATCCAGCAGGCCATCAAGAGCCATGAGATTCTGAGCATCTCGGACCCGCAGACGCTGGCCAGTGTGCTGACAGCCGGGGTGCAGAGCTCCCTGAACGACCCTCGCCTGGTCATCTCCTATGAGCCCAGCACCCCCGAGCCTCCCCCACAAGTCCCAGCACTCACCAGCCTCTCAGAAGAGGAACTGCTTGCCTGGCTGCAAAGGGGCCTCCGCCATGAGGTTCTGGAGGGTAATGTGGGCTACCTGCGGGTGGACAGCGTCCCGGGCCAGGAGGTGCTGAGCATGATGGGGGAGTTCCTGGTGGCCCACGTGTGGGGGAATCTCATGGGCACCTCCGCCTTAGTGCTGGATCTCCGGCACTGCACAGGAGGCCAGGTCTCTGGCATTCCCTACATCATCTCCTACCTGCACCCAGGGAACACCATCCTGCACGTGGACACTATCTACAACCGCCCCTCCAACACCACCACGGAGATCTGGACCTTGCCCCAGGTCCTGGGAGAAAGGTACGGTGCCGACAAGGATGTGGTGGTCCTCACCAGCAGCCAGACCAGGGGCGTGGCCGAGGACATCGCGCACATCCTTAAGCAGATGCGCAGGGCCATCGTGGTGGGCGAGCGGACTGGGGGAGGGGCCCTGGACCTCCGGAAGCTGAGGATAGGCGAGTCTGACTTCTTCTTCACGGTGCCCGTGTCCAGATCCCTGGGGCCCCTTGGTGGAGGCAGCCAGACGTGGGAGGGCAGCGGGGTGCTGCCCTGTGTGGGGACTCCGGCCGAGCAGGCCCTGGAGAAAGCCCTGGCCATCCTCACTCTGCGCAGCGCCCTTCCAGGGGTAGTCCACTGCCTCCAGGAGGTCCTGAAGGACTACTACACGCTGGTGGACCGTGTGCCCACCCTGCTGCAGCACTTGGCCAGCATGGACTTCTCCACGGTGGTCTCCGAGGAAGATCTGGTCACCAAGCTCAATGCCGGCCTGCAGGCTGCGTCTGAGGATCCCAGGCTCCTGGTGCGAGCCATCGGGCCCACAGAAACTCCTTCTGGGCCCGCGCCCGACGCTGCAGCCGAAGACTCACCAGGGGTGGCCCCAGAGTTGCCTGAGGACGAGGCTATCCGGCAAGCACTGGTGGACTCTGTGTTCCAGGTGTCGGTGCTGCCGGGCAATGTGGGCTACCTGCGCTTCGATAGTTTTGCTGACGCCTCCGTCCTGGGTGTGTTGGCCCCATATGTCCTGCGCCAGGTGTGGGAGCCGCTACAGGACACGGAGCACCTCATCATGGACCTACGCCACAACCCTGGAGGGCCATCCTCTGCTGTGCCCCTGCTCCTGTCCTACTTCCAGGGCCCTGAGGCCGGCCCCGTGCACCTCTTCACCACCTATGATCGCCGCACCAACATCACGCAGGAGCACTTCAGCCACATGGAGCTCCCGGGCCCACGCTACAGCACCCAACGTGGGGTGTATCTGCTCACCAGCCACCGCACCGCCACGGCCGCGGAGGAGTTCGCCTTCCTTATGCAGTCGCTGGGCTGGGCCACGCTGGTAGGTGAGATCACCGCGGGCAACCTGCTGCACACCCGCACGGTGCCGCTGCTGGACACACCCGAAGGCAGCCTCGCGCTCACCGTGCCGGTCCTCACCTTCATCGACAATCACGGCGAGGCCTGGCTGGGTGGTGGAGTGGTGCCCGATGCCATCGTGCTGGCCGAGGAGGCCCTGGACAAAGCCCAGGAAGTGCTGGAGTTCCACCAAAGCCTGGGGGCCTTGGTGGAGGGCACAGGGCACCTGCTGGAGGCCCACTATGCTCGGCCAGAGGTCGTGGGGCAGACCAGTGCCCTCCTGCGGGCCAAGCTGGCCCAGGGCGCCTACCGCACAGCTGTGGACTTGGAGTCTCTGGCCTCTCAGCTCACAGCAGACCTCCAGGAGGTGTCTGGGGACCACCGCCTGCTAGTGTTCCACAGCCCTGGCGAGCTGGTGGTAGAGGAAGCACCCCCACCACCCCCTGCTGTCCCCTCTCCAGAGGAGCTCACCTACCTTATTGAGGCCCTGTTCAAGACAGAGGTGCTGCCCGGCCAGCTGGGCTACCTGCGTTTTGACGCCATGGCTGAACTGGAGACAGTGAAGGCCGTGGGGCCACAGCTGGTGCGGCTGGTATGGCAACAGCTGGTGGACACAGCTGCGCTGGTGATCGACCTGCGCTACAACCCTGGCAGCTACTCCACGGCCATCCCGCTGCTCTGCTCCTACTTCTTTGAGGCAGAGCCCCGCCAGCACCTGTATTCTATCTTTGACAGGGCAACCTCAAAAGTCACGGAGGTGTGGACCTTGCCCCAGGTCGCCGGCCAGCGCTACGGCTCACACAAGGACCTCTACATCCTGATGAGCCACACCAGTGGCTCTGCGGCCGAGGCCTTTGCACATACCATGCAGGACCTGCAGCGGGCCACAGTCATTGGGGAGCCCACGGCCGGAGGGGCACTCTCTGTGGGCATCTACCAGGTGGGCAGCAGCCCCTTATATGCATCCATGCCCACCCAGATGGCCCTGAGTGCCACCACAGGCAAGGCCTGGGACCTGGCTGGCGTGGAGCCCGACATCACTGTGCCCATGAGTGAAGCCCTTTCCACAGCCCAGGACATAGTGGCTCTGCGTGCCAAGGTGCCCACAGTGCTGCAGACGGCCGGGAAGCTGGTGGCTGATAACTATGCCTCTGCCGAGCTGGGGGCCAAGATGGCCACCAAACTGAGCGGTCTGCAGAGCCGCTACTCAAGGGTGACCTCAGAAGTGGCCCTGGCTGAGATCCTGGGGGCTGACCTGCAGATGCTCTCCGGAGACCCACACCTGAAGGCAGCCCATATCCCTGAGAATGCCAAGGACCGCATTCCTGGAATTGTGCCCATGCAGGTGAGACCCAAGAGAGACCTGGCTGAACCCAGTCCCGGGAGTGAGTTGACTCATTGTCCGCACATGCAGGGCTCTGTGCACAGTGCGTGACAATGGCTTTTAGATTTGTTCTCACGTTTAAGTTTTGACCGGTCAAATCCTTTCCTCTTTCTCAACCTGTTCCATGCACTCTCTGTGACCCTGGGGTTGCTGAACACCTCTGTAGAACATTCATATTAGGTTGGTGCAAAAGTACTTTCAATGGCAAAACCCGCAATTACTTTTGCACCCACCTCACAGGAAGCCAGTTTGAAAGCCAACCAATACTCACAGGAAGCCAGTTCGGAAGCTCCTGGGATAGAAGGCATTTCAGCCTTGGCTGGGTGGAAGGTGAGTGTTGGCAGGGCTTCTCATTGTCAGTGCTAGGGAAGAGGCCAACACCTGTCAGAGGTGGCCAATGGACTTCACCAAGTGCCCCACGCTGGCCGAGAGCTCCACCTAGGCAGCACTCACACCTCCACGTTGTTCTACCTGTGGTCTGCTGCATTGTCACAATTGGGCAGGGCAGCATTTGCCATGGGATCCCTTGCAAGGAGGGTCTGAGACCAGGGCTTGGGTGCAGGCGCTTTGTCTGGGAGGCGGTTACTGAAGCAGGCATGAAGGAGGGAGCAGGGAGAGTGGGTTGGGAAGCTGACAGGCAGGTGCCTCAAAGCTGTTCTGCTGAAGCCAGGACCCTGACGAGTGTAGGGATGCTCCCAGGCATAGCCCTCTGCAGGCAGGGCCCAGTGGTTCCTGTCCCGCATTGGCCAAGAGTTGCCCTGAGACATGCCTCAGGGTGGGGCAGGCTCCCCCTTCTTGGAGAAGGCCTGAGCTAAGGGTGGAAAGGCAGGGCTGTGCTATAGGAGAGCCTGTCAGTGGGGTCGGGTGCAGCTGAAAGCAGAGGGGGCTGAGAGTGCCAAAAGCATCTACTACAGAATTGTCACCCCCATTTTCTGCAACTGAGGCCCGGAGAGGAGCAGAGGGGAGTGGCCTGAGGCCAGAGAGCTGTGACTGAGGGCAGGGCAGGGCCTGGAGGGCAGTGTCTCTGTCAACGAAGTCTCCTTGCCTGTCAATCTCACCAAGACCTGCCTCCCTCCAGCAGCCTTAGAGAGGGAGGAGGAGGTGCATCCACGTGCGAGTAGCCTGTGCTAGGCTTGCAGAATCCCCAGTTTCCAAATCAACATCTCCTTCCTTTCCAGTATAGCCAAGGTTCACGATTTGGAGTCAGATGTGGATTCAGATTCTGGCTCCACCACTTACTGACTGTGTGACCTGAGACTAGTTACTTAATCTCTCTGTGCTTCAGTTTTTCCATGGAAAAGATGGGGATCGTGTTATCTCCTGTACAGGTGGCTGTGAGGATGATGATAAGCTCTACAAAGTGCTTAGTACAGGGCCAGGTGCCTGGTAAAGGTAACTAACATCTTCCAATCCTGCCCCAGTGGAGCAGCTTAGAGACATAGGAAGTATCTGGTAAGGTTGGAGAGGTCAGAGGGGAGACCATTCCTGGGCCTTCTAGCTCAGGACACCAGGGCATGTGGGTGGCAGACAGGAGCATCCTCTGCAAGGAGGCTGCCCATAGATCACACATGTCCCAGTGGCATGTCACATCCCAGACATGCCACTGGGAAAGTCCCTGTTATCTACTAATTCCTTCAGAAATGTTAGTTCCTGTCCCATGCCCTTAATATTTCCCATGACATAAAGGCGATCCATGGCGCCTGCTTTCCTGGGCTCTAAAACTGGCTGCTCCTCCTGACACTGAGTAGGACCTCCAACTCTTACAGATCCCTTCCCCTGAAGTCTTTGAAGAGCTGATCAAGTTTTCCTTCCACACTAACGTGCTTGAGGACAACATTGGCTACTTGAGGTTTGACATGTTTGGGGACGGTGAGCTGCTCACCCAGGTCTCCAGGCTGCTGGTGGAGCACATCTGGAAGAAGATCATGCACACGGATGCCATGATCATCGACATGAGGTCAGTGGCCAGGGGTCAGTGCTTCCTAGCCAGGACGCAGGGCTGCCAGGGGACAGTCAAAGCTATGGGCCACAGCAGGGAAGAAAAGGAACCCTGTGACACAGCAGAGGACCTGAGGGGGGCCAGGCCTCCTGCCTATCAGGGCTTCGGCCAGCTAGCCCAGCGGATCTGCTGTCATTGCAGGTGGGGACCAGCACTGGTAGTTTTTGCAAGCTTCTCCAGTGATTCCAATGTGCATTCCAGATTGAGAATTACCCTAGATTTGCCTGGTCATAGGATTCAGTGGGGAGGAGAGGAAGGAGATGTTAAAAACACTGATTCCTGGGCCCCACTCCCCTCTTACTGACTCAGAAGCTCCAGGGGACAGGCCCGATAATCTCTATTTGACAGGCATCCCAGGTGATTCTGATGGTCAGTGGTGTGTGAGACAGCCAGGCCCCCCACCTGGGAGTGTGCCTCACGTCATACAAAATCAACACATGACAACCCTGGTCATATGAATCGTACAGGCAGAATTTGGAAATCACACAGGGAAAATTTAGAAGTTAATCACTATTGTTAACAAAAGAATTCTTTGCATCACCAAATGATTGTCAGAAGGATGTCTTCAGCTAGCCACCTCCCCTCTGTTTCTGTAAAAATGTGCCTCATATGTCATGAGTTTACATCATGGACCAGGGGTAGGAGGTGGATGAGTACCCTCAGGCAGTGGCCAGACCTGGCATCCCATGACTCTGGGGTCCATTGGTGGACATGCCCCAGCACCCTCCCTGGGCAGGTTGCCTTCCTCAGACGGGACCCTTCCATGCTCCCGTGTTGTCTGAAAGAAGTGGCAGGGGGTGGCAGACCAGAAGCATTCACCCAGTTCCAGTTCTCTAGCCCTCAGCGCTCACTCACATGGTTCTCAGTGGTCACTAGGTGGCTCTCGGTCCTGCACCCACTGCTTCTCCTCCCTGGGAGATAAAACATTAGCCCTGGCTCCAGTTCTGTGTGTGTTCACAGCCTGAGCTTGAGGCTCCTGGGGTCTCTGTGATCATTTTATTCTTTAGAAGTTCTGTTGAGCACCCAAATGACACTCATGCTAAGTCTCTTTCTTCTGAATATGCCAGTTACACTTTTTAAAGAGGAGATGGCCCCAGCCTGCAAGTGCACTTTGCTTAAAGACCCTCCCACCCCTGAGGTTTGTTTGGAGGTTCAGACACTGACATCACAGGCCCCGAACCCAGCCAGGCCATCCCAGGCCATCAGTTGGACGAGGCTCCTTAACACATCGCTAGCCCCAGTGGGGAGACAGGGGCCCAACGAGGTCACACAGTGGGACAAATCTAAATGGCCTGGGAGAAATACAGGCTCCCCTGCTCCCAGTGCAGCTCCACAAGCCTGAATATTTCAATACACTAAGTGCCCTGTTAAGACACCTGAACTAAGACAGCTGGTAGGTGTCATAAGATTGTCACAGAATGCAACGGGAAAAACAATGTTTCCCAAAATGTGTTCCACTCATAGGAAGATATGGGTGCAGGGGAGCAGTCCATGGTCAATAAGTGGGGGAAATTTATCAACAAGTTTCTGACTGCAGGACTTGTCAGGGCCTTTAATATATTAACATGTATTAATTACATAGCAGAAGGAAAGGATAACATATTTGATCACTAAGTTTCTTGTTCTAAAGAGACTAGTACTCTTGGAAATACTCTGGAAAATGCCAACCCATGGAATTCTAAAGGAGGAAGAGGCACTAGACTGAGGCTGCCAAGAATTAGAACCCTCCATGGGACAAAGATCCTGGCCTCCCCGAGGGGCACAGAGGGCCTCACTGTGAGCTCAGCCCCTGAACAGGCTCTGCTTCCCATCCTTCAGGTTCAACATCGGTGGCCCCACATCCTCCATTCCCATCTTGTGCTCCTACTTCTTTGATGAAGGCCCTCCAGTTCTGCTGGACAAGATCTACAGCCGGCCTGATGACTCTGTCAGTGAACTCTGGACTCACGCCCAGGTTGTAGGTACGTGGAGAAGCTTTCTCCTTTCTGCTGTCATTCTAGAAGCTTCTGGGAAACCAGGGAAAGACAGCTTGGGTGTAGGTAAAAGTCATAGTAACCAGAATGTAAGGCCCTGTCCTAGTCCAGGCACTAGATGTGCATGATCTCGAATCCCTGAAAAGCATGTATCACTATGCCCGTTTTCTAGAGGAAAAAAAAGGGGGGGTTGACTAGGTCAAATATCTTTTCTAGGGTCATGCAGCTAATAAGTGAAACCCAAAATGTGAATATTAGTTTGTCTAATACCAAAATTTCCCCCAGGCTTAGCACCATAATCACCAGCCTGCAGGACAAATGCAGACTTTGAAGGATTCTCCCTGCCCCTCACCAACCCCAGTGGGCATTGCCAGTGCTCACCGTACTTGAGCTCTCAAGCCACAGTGCCACAAACTTGCCTGGAAAGGTCATGATGCTGATCGGGCTTCTGTTCCCTGCCCTGGGCCCAGAGCAGTGGCTATAGGAGCAAAGGCAGGCCCTGAGCTTTACAGAACCATAACTCTCAAAGCCCCATTCCAGGGTGGATGGCCTCCATCTATCTTCCCTGCCCAGTGTGTAAGACCAAGGAACTTGTGCTCCTACCCAACAAGAAAGGACTGGAGAGACCGATGGGGGTGTGCCTGTGACCAGAGAAACACCCCACCATTTTCATGTCCATGCTTCTGTAATACACAGGCATTTTGCTGTAGCTCCTAGGACATACTTTCAATAATATTACAAGTGTAAATGCAAATCAGAACCAGGTGAATTCTAAATTCAAATAGATGTTCAAGACTGGAAGTTAAAGATAGACTCAATTCTGCAGATAATGAGGCCCCAAAACCGCAAGGTCCAATACGGGAGCCACAAGCCACCTGCGGCCACCGAGCATTTGAAATGTGGCTCTCCCAAGTTGAGATGTGCTGGAAGTGTAATGTGCATACCAGATCTTGAAGACATTATGAAAAGAAAACCTCATTAATAATTTTATTTGATTACATTTTGAAAAGAATGTATTTTGGATACATTGGCTTAAACAAAACATGATTAAAATTAACACCATGGGTTTCTTTTTGCTTGCTTAACATGGCTACTAGGGAACCTAAAATGACATCTATGGCCAGCATTCTGGCTCACGTTGCATTCCTGTTGGACAGTGCTGTCCTGGAGAGTTGTTCTTATACATCACAAATTGGGCTTTTCTGAGTCCAAAGTGAAAAGGAAGTCAGGTCGGTTTAGGTGTTCTCATTATTCATGAAGAGAGAGGATGCTCCTTTCTCAGGAGAGTCAAGCCTTTCCTATCACTTGGCATAAAAAGGCCTCGTTGGGGGTTGTCAAGCACTGAAATCCTCGTGATTGGGCATGCATTCTTGTCCCCATTTTACGGATGCAGAAATCAAGGCTCAGAGAAGTCAAGTGGCTCACAAGTGGACACAAGGACACAGACCTAAACCCCCGGGCCTCCTCCATCACTGCAGGCCCAGGCAGGATAGAGAAGACAGGTGCTCCAGGGTCCTGACATGACCCCCATCCTGAAGGGCCTTCTGTCTTCCAGGTGAACGCTATGGCTCCAAGAAGAGCATGGTCATTCTGACCAGCAGTGTGACGGCCGGCACCGCGGAGGAGTTCACCTATATCATGAAGAGGCTGGGCCGGGCCCTGGTCATTGGGGAGGTGACCAGTGGGGGCTGCCAGCCACCACAGACCTACCACGTGGATGACACCAACCTCTACCTCACTATCCCCACGGCCCGTTCTGTGGGGGCCTCGGATGGCAGCTCCTGGGAAGGGGTGGGGGTGACACCCCATGTGGTTGTCCCTGCAGAAGAGGCTCTCGCCAGGGCCAAGGAGATGCTCCAGCACAACCAGCTGAGGGTGAAGCGGAGCCCAGGCCTGCAGGACCACCTGTAGGGAAGGGCCCCATAGGCAGAGCCCCAGGGCAGACAGAACCTCTGGGACACACACCAAGGGCACTCCTGCAGGTGGCCCGGCCTGAGGTTCCCAGGAGCAGCAAAGGGGCCTGCTGAGCTCTGGTTAGGTTACAGCTGGAGGTGTGTATATATACACACACACACATGTATATACACATATATATGTGTATGTGTATATATGTATATATATATGGCTTTCCAATAACCACCTAAATTTTAACAAAGGTTCCTTCTAAGTGGTAGAACTTGGGGTGGTATTTTTACCTTCCTTCTTCATACTTTGCTCTTTTTCTTAAATACTCATTAATGTGCATATATTATTATTTTCAGATGCAGCTATCATTATTCCAAAATACAAAATAAAGAAGATAAAATAAATTATATAACCGAGCCATTAACCACAATTTAGTTATCACTAGTGGTTGTTAAATCTCTTTTTTTCATGAGTTCTCCATTCACATTATTTAGATCTTCTGGATCTGCCCTGCTGGCCTCTATGGACAGCTGATTTTATTTAAGATGTGGTGCAAGATGCTGTGGGGTCAGCAGGTGGCAAAGATCTTGTGGATCTTAAATAGGGAAAGGGCTGGTGCGGCCCTTCTGCTGGTGATGTACATACACTGGCTGTGTCTCTTCTGAGCCTCATGCCGGCTGCATAGCTGGCCACTCTCATCTTCTACCCAGGAGCCAGCTGAGACACAGACAAACTCCGCAGCTCACCCAAGGTCACACATCCAGCATGGTGGACCTGTGTCCTCCTTTGGGCCACCCAGCATTTGCAGCACCTTTGGATGACCAGAGAATCACTGCCCATAGGAATCAGTAGGAAACAGTGATGTCAGCCTTGCCTGGGTGGGAAACCAGCCCAGCCGCTTCCCCAGCTGAGTGGTTCTGGGCAATTTGTTTCACTTCTTTGGGCCTCAGTTTGTTCATCTGTTCAATGGGAGAAATAATACTACACTTGGAGTTGTGAGAATGAAGTGAGTTAATCTAGTGTCCAGCCAATGTTAGCTGTCATAATTTCTCCACCACAAAGCTGAACACCCTGGAAGCCCCACTTTTCCAGCCCTTCTGGCAGTAGGGCATGGGCATGTGATCCTGCCTTGGTCAACCAGAAGCTCCTGTGCAAGATGTTTAATCTGGAGCAAGTGGCCAGGGAGCCTGGGCAGCGGCCATCTGCCAGAAGCCTAGTGTACAGGGACAGCACAGCCATGCCCTGTGCTTAGCAGGGACAGCAGCAGCACCCTCAACAGGTGCTTCCTGGACTTCCTGGTGTGACTTTGGCTGTGGTCCTGGTGGAGTGACCCATTGTCCCAACCCACTACTCAGCCAGGTCCCCCAGCCTGCCCATCTAGGACTGGGCACCATCCGGGCTCCCTCCTGAAATCCCTGTCTGCTTCCATCCACCAAAGACTTCATTTTTCTATAATGAACAGCACAGTCTGGTGCAGCTGGTTAAAGGGTAGGTGAGATCTGAACCCATAGCTGTACAGTTCCAAAGATCCTTCTGTTTCCACCACATCATGAAGACACCCTGGGCCTGATCTGGAAAGGGTGTTTGAGATAGAGAGGAGCGAAAGTCCTCTGAGTAGCAAAGAACAGGCTCAGCCTTCCTAAATGCAAGCTTTCTTGCATTGTTACCTGCTTGCAGGCACAAGACTGGAGAAAAAGGAAAAGGAAAACAAAATCCCATCAGGTCTCTTTTCTGGTGGGACAGCCAGATGGCCGATAGCTGCCTAGAAGTTCAGATGAGCCCTGGGCCCCTTCAACTCTCTATGCCCTGGTCTGAGCTCATGGCCTGCACCCTGCCCAACCCTACTTACCTCCAGCTCACATCTTGCACACAGCCACACCTCCTTCCAGACACTCAGACTCCCTCAACTCTGTCCCCCCACTGCTCACCCAGTGTCCACCAATGATCAGGACCCAAGATAAGTTAATACCTGAGTTAATGTCACTCTGCTCTGCACCCAGCCTGCCGTCGTCTTTCCCTTCCTTGTCTTGGGGTCCCAGCTTTGTGCTTAAATCCCTGACACAGCTTCCTGCCCCATCTCTGTGGCCTGACCTGCAGCTAGGGGTTCATCTTCACTGGAAGGGCATTGTTAGGTGATGCAGACACTTCTGGAAGGTCATATTTATCTGTCCCTCTTGCAGATGTGGTGAAGAGGTAAGTCACCCAGTACCAAGCAGGGGTTCATTTGACTGGCATCCAGGGGTGCTGGAGTGCCCCCAGGAGTCAGCAGCCCTGTTGTGACAGCATGTATAATAAATGGATTATAAAGGCCTTGGCAGGGACTCAAAGCTGGCTCTCTGGGGCAAGACAGGCCTAGAAGCTTCCCTATTGTTCACTATCAAAGCCCAGGCCACACTCTGGGCAGCCAAGCCAGAGTCATTGGGTAGAGAAAAGAACTCAGGGTATACTGGACCCATCTCTCCCTGCCTTTCTTTCCCCTCCAGGGCAGATCCTGAGGATGCCAGGCCAGCCACAGGGCAAGTGGTGGAAACAGAGCTGTCTCAGACCTGGTCCCTGGCGCCAGAGAAGACTTGGGGGACTGGATGTTAGCAGCAGGGGCAGGGCATGGGCACAGTCCACTCATGGGCATCTTTGCAGTCTGACCAGGAACTGACAGCACAGAGCTGGGGGGCATGGTGAGGGTGGTGACTCTGAGTGCTGGGGGCTCATTTCCAGATGCTCTCAGTCAGCAACAAGCCATGCCTCTGCCAGGCTCTGTAAGGAGAGGAAGGAAAAGGTGATCTTCACCTCCAAGTTCTTGCTGGAGACGTGGTGACCCCCACCCAGGGAAGAAGGGGCCAGGGACTATTGCAGTGATATGCTTCATCCATAGGGAATGCAAAAGGGCCACATGGGGACCCTCGCGGGCCTCCTGCTTTCAGGCTGGGCTGAAGCAATGAGGAAGGAGCTTCCTCTTCCTGTGTCCCTGTGTCTGCCCCGCACAGGCCTACACAGTAGAGGGCCCTGACTGTGCACCAGAGGGCCCTGGTTACCCACACAGCTGTGATGCGGTGAAACGATGTGACTCAGAAAGAAAAGCAACGCAGCCGGTTCACACTCCAGGCCAGGAAACCCACCTCCAAGGTCCCTGCCTGGGGGCACCCACCTCCCATCCCCTGGTTCCTATGGGATTTAGCTGCCACCTGGCCTAGGTACCCTCTCTGCTTTGCTGACCAGGGCTGCCAGCACTAAAAATAGCCTCCTGATCCAAGCAGCTTAGAATAGCAATGGGATCAGACGATAGTGGCTTCCTCCATCTTGCCCCAGGAAAACACGAGATGGCAAGATGAATGGAAAGAAAACGTTAGAGAACCCCTCCCATTCTCCCTGCAGGCACTGCCTCCCCAACCCCCTTTCAAAACCGGTTTCTGGGCCGGGCGCAGTGGCTCAGGCCTGTAATCCCAGTACTTTGGTAGGCTGAGGCGAGCAGATCACCTGAGGTCAGGAGTTCAAGACCAGCCTGGCCAACATGGTGAAATCCCATCTCTACAAAAATACAAAAATTAACTGGGCATAGTGGCGGGTGCCTGTAATTCCAGCTACTCGGAAGGCTGAGGCGAGAGAATCACTTGAACCTGGGAGGCTGAGGTTGCAGTGAGCTGAGATCGAGCACTCAGGCTTGGGCAACAGAGCAAGACTCCATCTCCAAAACCAGAACAAAACAAACAAACAAAACGGTTTCTGAAACTTCTTCTCTCCTAGGAAGTGTCACAACCCAACCCATGTTGGAGAATGGCTTATTTTTCAAATAAAAGGTTTATCCTATGAGGTTCTGATCTTGCTATGCCATCTGTAGACCTACCACATGACTTCTAAAAACACAACAAAATTAGGCAAATGACAAGGGTGCGTGATTCCCTCTCTGAAGGGAAGTGGCCTGCAGGAAGGCCTGCTGCCTCCAGATGGCGCCATCACTTCCCAAGGGAATGAGGAGTGCAAGCCCGGCCTGGGGGCTACTCTGGCCGACTTTCACCCCTGATAAGGGCTCTCTCTCCGTGCTCACAGGAACAGGGTAGTACGGCTGAGGTTAGAAGCGCCAGGCCCAGCACCGGCCTGTTCCAAAGCTGGGAGCATAACAGAGTAAGGGGTCACCGGCTGGTGGCGACCCTGCACCATCACCACCACTGACATGCTTCCATGAATCCATGTCACTTTGGCCATCAGTGTTTGCAAAACTATTGTGTCGGTTGACAACAAATTTCATATAAAGACCTGAACTCTGGCCTTTCTCGAGGCCTGCATCCAGCCTGGCTGTGCAGTCTTCACCCAGGCATTGAGCTCCCCACCATTGCCACTTACAGGCATCTCCATCCACTCATTAGCCTACTTCAATAGACATTTGAGCTTAGGATCCCTAGCCTAGAGATGCAGGAATTGGCAAGAAGTTGAATTCTAGGAGCCCACCATTGTAGTGGTTTTACTCCTTTCCCAGGTAAAAACAGAAAGAAAACTTGACCTTTGTTAAAATCGAGAACCAAAATGAATATGAATTGAGAATGTCTTAGTTTAGCCTCATTAGCATATTTTGAGGACTTTTATAAATCTGAATTGAATGGCTGCCGCTGGGAGATAATTTATTAAGATAGAATTTGCCATGTTTCCAGCTACTGTGGATATTTTTCCTCCTCTGTTCCATAAGGTCAGCCAAGACTTTCTGCTCATCGACTCAGTGTCTTCGTGTCACATGCCTACCAACAGCTTTGCCAGAAAGCCACCAAGGCCCTAGATCCTAGGAGAGTGGAGAACAGAAGCAAAGCTGGCCAGAACAGCAAGGGGACACCCTGGGGCACTAAGCGACAGGGTACAATCTTGAGGTGGGGCATTGAGGAGCTTTTGTGAGCTTGAGAGATAGGTTAGGAATTCAATAGTGACAGGGTGAGTATCTTACCAGGCCCACAGGATGGGGTGCTGAGCTGATTCAATTAGACATAGAGAATTTAAGGAATGTGGTAATTCTTGCCCAGGATTGTAAAATTAATACCTGCTGATGTGATACATTGTGGCAACATCTCATGCCAACTCTTAACTGGCATATAGAAGGTGACTGCCTAGTCCATTTGGGCTGCTATAACAAAATACCATAAACCGGATGACTTATTAACAACAGAAATTTATCGCTGACAGTTCTAGAGGCTCGGAAGTCCCAGATCAAGGTGCCAGCAGCTTTGGTGTTTGGTGCCATCTTCCTAGTTGGGAGATGGCAACTTTCAGCTGCATTCTCACATGGTGGAAGCAGGGAACTAGGTCTCTGCGGTTTATTTTAATTTTTTAGAAACTGCGTCTCACTGTGTTGCCCAGGCTGGAATGCAGTAGCACAATCATAGCTCACTGCAGCCTTAAACTCCTGAGTTGAAGTAACTCCCCCGCCCACCCCACCCACCTCAGCCTCCTGAGTAGCTGGGACTATAGGCACACACACCACCATATACAGCTAATTCTTGTATTTTTTGTAGAGGGGGTGTCTCACTATGTTGCCCAGGCTGGTCTCAAATGCCTGTCCTTGAGCAATCTTCCCACCTCAGCCCCGCAAAGTGCTGGGATTACAGGCATGAGCCACTGCAGCCAGCCACTGGGGTTTCTTTCTTTTTTTTTTTCCCGAGACGGAGTCTTCCTCTGTCACCCAGGCTGGAGTGCAGTGGTGCAATCTTGGCTCACTGCAAACTCCGCTTCCTGGGTTCAAGCAATTCTCCTGCCTCAGCCTCCCAAGTAGCTAGGATTACAGGTACCCACCACCACACCCAGCTAATTTTGTGTGTGTGTGTATTTTTACTAAAGATGGGGTTTCACCATATTGGCCAGCCTGGTCTCAAACTCCTGACCTCATAATCTGCCCGCCTCGGCCTCCCAAAGTGCTGGGATTACAGGCATGAGCCGCTGCGCCCAGCCTCTTTTGTAAGGGCACGAATTCCAACCTCCCAAAAGCCCCGCCTCCTAATACCATTACCTCAGGGGTTAGGATTTTACATAAGTTTTGGGAGACACAAACATTCAGACCATAGAAGTGGTAGAGAGAGCTTGAGCAAAACCATGATTTAACATGTCTACTCTCCAGGAGATACAGGAGGGCAGAAATGGAGAAGGGCTAAGAGAGGATTTGACTCCCAAAGAGACTCTGGGAACCCAGCCTGGTGATAATTGGGACTGCAATATTAACAAGCTGTAAACCCATCACTTCCACAAATCACTTTTGAGTTTGTCCATTTAAATGGCTGGCTGTGAGCAATTTGGATCTACATCCATTTTTACCAAAATTAACTCCAACTTAAAAATCAGAGTTGGGGAAAGATAGTGTGCTGTTTTTCATAACTTCAAATTTTCCTAAATGCCTATCCTGTTTGGGAATGGTGTAACTGGTCAAGGTTACTAATAATTACATGTGAGGCCGTTCTAATCACATGCAGTGTAAACTGTCGTTTGGCCTAGCTGAGGTTCCTCATGGATTGTGGATGGGGCAAGGTCCAGACCTCTCAGTGGTTCTAAACTTGACCTCACCACCACTTGCCCTGCAACGCTGAGCACATCAGCTCATGTCTGTGGACCTCAAAGTCCAATGTTGTACAGGGAGGGTGTGGTCTAGAAATCTAAAGTCCCTTCAGTTCTAAGTGTCTATCATGTCTTGGCACATTTCTGCCTTTCAAAGAGATTTCACAGAAATTACAAACCAATCAATTAAGCCAGAGAAGGACAATTGTGCACAGCATTTGATAGATCCTAAAACCCTCCCGAGAAGCTGATTTGAGATGTGGCAATTGCCAGGCCAGAACCAGGCATCTCACTCATTCATTCATTTGACAAATGTCTGTTGAACACCTACTATGTGGCTACATTTCTCTAGATGCCAGCAATGCTGCAGGTAAAAAAAAAAACCACCAAAAATCCCTCACAGAGCTTACATTCTAGTGATAGGAGACACAGTAAGCAAGACAAATCAGTGAAAGACTTAGTATGCAAGATAGTGAAAGTACTGGAGAGAAGGACGATAGGAAAGTGCGTGTGTTTACGAGTAGCAGGTGTGAGTTGAAATTTGAGACAGGGAGCCTACACCTGCTGCTGTCCCAGTTCCTGAACCATCCAACCACACTGGGCTGGGCAGACAAGTGGCAGGCTAAAAAGGACATGAGCTCAATCTGGGGTCCTGGAGTCTTATTCTTGCACTGATGCTCTTGAGCCCATGGTCTTAGGAAAGTTCTTGACCTCTTGGAGTTTAATGTCATCTGCAGTAGAGGGGGAATTATTAATAACAATCTGCCTCCTGGCTGCTGCGTGTCAAGTGCATAGTGTGGGGCCTCATGCCGAGACCTTGAGTTGCCCTTTCCTGCCTCCTGAGACAGCACACGGTGAGGCTCCCATAGCTTCAGCTGCCTTCTGTGCTAAGCCTCTCCATGTGTAAAGGACACCCCCACACAGCACCTAAAGGGGCCAGCAAGGCTGAGCTTTCCTTGTCTTGTCTTAGTGAGCAAGGGACCTCCCAGTGTCCCTATGGGAATGATCATGTTTTATTGGCACCTGCAGGGAGCACCCTTCCCTCTTCTAGATGTGGAAGACAATGAGCTCAGGGGGTCCAGGCCCCCTCCTCCAGGCCACGCTCCCCACTGCAGCTGGAGAGCACCCCCAAAGTGCCTCTCCGAGCCAAGCCCTCAGTCCCCTCGGTCCAAACCACTCTCCCGTGAGGCCCTCCTACCTCTGCCCCTCCATCTCCTCCTCACACCCTGACACAATTGCAGACTCTGGACTGATCTTTCTCCTCAGCCACTGCTCTCCTGCCTGCATCACCAAATCACCGGCACATACTTGCCTTTGAGGCTCAGCTCAAAGTGCCCAGGGATGCTGAATAAATGAATGGAAATGGACCCACTCACTCAATCCCTTGCCCGGCCAGGGAGACAGCGTAGGTTAAGGAAGCTCAGTACACATGGAGACTTACAGCTGCATGGCAGCCTCCTGCAACCCTCCACAGCCAAAGGAAGATTGCACACATATTCAGACCCAGCTTCTCACACAGAAATTATTTCCACAATATTTATTATGCACCAACAATATGCCATGCCCTGTTCTGGGCACCAGGGATGCACAGTAAACAAACGTATCTCTATTCCCAAGTTGCTGACAGTGTGGATGCAGCAAATCAACAAGACGACAAACAGAAAGATGGTTGCAGATGGTGAGACATGCTGTGAAGGAAGCAACAGGGTGATGCGGCTGAGAGAGACAGAGGCTGCAGGGCTGCTTTATGGGGAATCTGGGAGACCTCTCTAAGGAGCTGACCTGCGAGAAGAAGCCCTGTGGAACCATAGCAGGAGCAGCACCATGAAGAGCTAGATAGAAAATGTTGAATGAAGCCCAGGCTTGAGAAACGGCACCAGAGCTGTGGTCAGAACACAGGAGCAGACAGTGGAACAGCAGCGAGGTGGTATAGCGGGGTCCCCTCTGCCCACTGCCACCTGTGGGCCTCAAAAGGGCAAGCTCAGCCCATGAAGGTAGCAGGTATAGCTTCAGGGAAGTGTCAGAAACACTGGAAGTGTTATAGCATCATCTGCAATTGACTCATTGTAGAAATGGAAAGGAAACAGCTCTTGCCTTCCAGGGCTATTGTAGGACTCACTATAACATCTGTATTCTTCCAGTGCTTATGCTATTGCCTGGCACACAGGGAGAGTGAAATGAGTGCTTGCAATTAACATGAGGCAGGGACTTGTTCATGAAGCAGCTGGCAGGTCCTGCTGGGGTTAGGCCTGTAAGTGTGAAGGGCAGCCACAGGGTTGGAGGCATCATCTGAGTTACACTTTCAGAAGATTATCTGGTTGTGTGTGTGTGGACAATGGATGCATGCATGGTGAGAGGCAGGAATGGAGGGAGCGAGGACATCAGAGCAGCCAGGTGGGAGTGCTGCTGCCTGGAACGGTGGACAGAGGAGAGCAAGAGAAGAGGTGCAGTCTGGGAGGCTGGCTGAGATCCCCACCTGCTCAGCCGGGCTTATTCCCAGCCACAAGCCTGAGATCTGTGCTGGGGACTCATTGGAGGGCTGGAAACTGCATAACAAAAGAACAATATCTGACAGTGAGGTGGAAACCAGTGCAAAAACGACACTGGCTTGGAAACTCCCCACAAAGGGCTTTCACGCAGACTGACCTGTGGAATGTCAAAGAGTATGGCCTGGGCTCCACACATCCTTAGGAACAAGGGCTGATGCGGGTACCTACAACAGCTACTGACCGAAACGCAGTAGATAGTAAATGGTACCTAGAATGCTCCCCAGCCTCACGATCTGGAAGCCTAGTTTTTGGACATGTCCTATTCTTGGAACGTAAAACAGCATGTGTGTAGGTGGTGGGGAGGGGGTTCTATTTCCATGTATTCATATACTCACAATGTGAAGAACTATGGACCAGGTATTGGCTGGAATTACCTGTCCCAATTCCTCACCCTCCTGTGGAGGGGATAGATGGTCACTCCCTTGTCACAGCTTCACCAAGGGCAGCCTACACTTTTCCACTCCTTAATATTGGGCCTGGTCCTGCCACTTGTATGGGCTGAGAGGACGTTGGCAATGTGACCCAAGCAGAGGCTTGAGGTGTGCTTGTTAGACTCACCCTCCTGTGTTCTTGGCATGACCACGAGAGAAGCGTGCTCGCTCTGGGTAGCCCACCAGCCGAAGAAGAAAACGAATATGACTTGATCAAATCTGAGACTTGCTGCCAAGCCCAGCCAAGCTCAGCTTAACCTGAGCCAACCCACAGACTCACGACTTAGGCAGAGGCTTTAGCTTGTCTGCCATGGAGATCTTGTTAATAACAATAGCTAACTAGTACAGATATCATCACAAACCTTGTTGACTCAGTGCTCAGGGTCTGCAGGCAGAATGCTGGCCACTTTCCACACACCTTTCATGTGACCTGAATGCCAACCTAACACACGGTGTTATCATCTCCATTTCACAGATGAGAAAATGGGGACTCAGCAGGTTAAAGCTCTTTGTCCAGGGTCACAGCTAGTATGTGAAAGAGCCCAGATTCGAATCCAGGCTTGTGTGCCTCCAAAGCCCATGATGTGTGCCAGGAGTTGCCCCTGCTCTCTGTGCCTGTTAGGGCCTCTACCCTGGATTTGCAAAGCCCATCACTTTATTTCACGACTTCATTTCCTTCAAAACACATCATGCAGGTGTGGCTTTTTCAAATTATGCCTGAGCTGTTTATCTATGAATGCCAAAAGTGGCAGCTCTGCAAAGGACCATGACAGCCCCCTCAACGCAGGCCCAGGGAGCCCCCCTCTGCCAAAAACTGGCTGCCGCACCCAGCAGGTCATTCTGCGGCCACCTGCTAGCTGTGAGAAGTCATGTGCCGGGAGAGGTGGTGGCGCTCCCGGAAGTGCTCCTGGCACACAGGGCAGGCAAGGGCCTCTTCTCTCCGCTTCTGAGAATGTGGGTCAGGCCCCGCATGCTCCTTTTTGTGGTGGGATCGCATGTGAAAGACCAGGTCGGACGTTAGGCGAAAGGACAGGTTGCACTTTGCACACCAGTTCTGGGTGGACAAGCCCAGGGAGGTGAGGGTGGGTGGCAGGAGGGCCCACGAAGTGGTGGAGGATGATGAGGGTGGGGGCACCTGGGCCTGGGTGTGCTCCAGCCACAGTGTAGGGGCACCCAGGAAAGTGCTACAGAGTGGAGCATTCTGTGGCAATGCTTGCAAGTTCCACAAATCACCAACCAAAAGCTTGGGAGTTGAAAGTCGACCCCAACAAGCGAGGTCTGTAGTGTTGAGGAGTCCAGACAGCTCCCCCAGGGCATCTGCAGATTCCCCTGCAGGGAAGACTGAGGTTAGCTCAGGCCTCTCTGCTGGTCGCTTGGTTGGTTTGCTAAAGGCGCTTCTTTGCTCACCTCGTGCTCCGCTGGGCCACACAGAGAAGACTTTGCTGCCAGCTGGGTCTCTGGGGATGTTCTGGGTCGGCTGTGGGGCACCAGGCTGGCCTGTGGGGTCATCGTGCTCCCTCTCTTGGGCCTGAGCATCCACCTGCCGGTCCTTCATCCTCGGCAGCTCCGTGAAGGCGCTCTGCCTCTGCTCTCCACGTGTCTTCGGGGGCAGCGGCTTGCCAGGTCGGGGCTTGCCTGGGGCTGCCAACAGTGCCAGCTCCGCACTGCCCACATCCCGGCCCACCCTGCCCACAGCAGCCTCAGGGCCCAGGCGGTTCGTCTTCTCGAGCAGCACTGGCTTGCAGCCCCGGCCCAGCTCAGGTTCGCTAAGTCGCCATCTGTTTTCAGCTGATGGGCTCAACGGGGCTCCCTTCCCAGCTGCCATGGTGATCACCAGGGCCGGGGCCACAGGATAAGCAAGGTGGCCACTCTGGCATTCATCAGTCTTTGGGGGTTTGGGGTTCTGGAGGGCTTGGCCCAGCAATGAGCCATGAGATATGGAAGCTCCCCATGACACTGGGCTGGACACACTCGGCCACAGGGCCCTGCAGAGAGAGGAAGCGACAGGCAGTGAGATGGGCATTCATCACTCAGGCACAGTGCATCATGAGCTGGCATCAGACAGGACCCTGATGCTCAGGCCTCCTCCGCTGTCTGTGGGATGGGTGTGCTGACTGCACCACCTCTCAGGAGACAAGGAGCATGGATGGCACCATCCTCCAGGGCCCACCTCCCTGAGGCAGAGTAGGGACTGAGGTCTCTGCTGAAAATGCCCATGGGCAGCAGCCTCTACAGCTCAGTAGAGAGAAACGTAGGATTCCCCTGTCAGAAGTGGTTCCTGGGGATTAACCAGGCATGAAATGGAGAGTCTGCAGGGGAAGGGAAAGAGCCTGCTCTGGGGGCTGCATCAGGGCCTTGGGGGCCCTTCAGAAGTTTCTGGGTCATCTGTCAACAAGTAGACTCCATCATGAGGAAGCCATGCACCTTCAGCCCCTGCTCCATGCTCGAGCTACCTCTGGCCCTGGCTGAGTGCTGAGGGCACAGGGAGGCCGCAGCATGAGGGTCGCAGTGTTGGAGGACCATGGACTTCATGGTCTTTGCTCCTCACGCAGCCCTCTCTGTCCCGGCCCTAATTTCAACCCATTGCTCCTCGGTCTACCAGACCTGCCTCCCAGCCTGGTGGCCCCTTTGTCCACATCACATGCCCTGTCAGCTTCTGCACGGTCTCTGATTTTCTCAGAGCCATGCTTCTTGTGAGAGTCATGTGTCCCCACTCTTCCCCCAACTCCCAAGTACATGTGGGCAGCTTCATTCCCATCGTACCTGTGAACTCATTCCAAAATGCACCTCAGGCACAGCCTCCCCTTGAGGCTTGCCCAGTGCTCTCAGACACAGACAACACTCCCTCCTCCATGCCCTCACTGTCCTGGGCACCAAAGGCCTGCATGCACCACCTGCAACATTATATTTACTTGTTTGTGGTCTGCTAGAAGGCAAACTCTAAGAACCCAAATATGTCAATTCACCTTCACATCTGCAGTACTTAATCAAGCCTGCAACAGGACAGGAGCTCAGGAAGCCTTTGCTGAATGAATGAATGAATGAATGACAGGACAGCGACTGTTAGAAAGAAGTCAACTCTTTCTCCTCCCAAAGAGTGTGGCCTATGACCTGCTCCTGCACAGAGAGGAGAATGTGAGCCCTCCATATTCCCATAGGGCCAAGGGAGGAGACATCCGCATGGTGAGAAGGGCGAGGAGCCTACTGCAGCCTGCCTCTGAGCTTCTCCACCTCCTGCTCCTTCCCTGTGCTCCTTGCTGGGCACTTGGCCCCTGCCCAGTCCATAGCTCAGGCGCAGGTGGGGAAACCACTAGCTGTGGCAGAAGGGTATGCTTTGCTTTCCAACTCTGATGTAAGATCAAACTATGAAGCTCCACCAAGGGCGTCCAACCTATTCCCATTTCCTCATCTCCCCTTGGTTCCAACCCCAGTGAGAACCCACCCAGCTTTTCCTTCGGGAAATAGCCCACCAGCCTGTATTCTCAGAGCTCTCTGAGAATACAGCTGATTGGCCTGTGAGTGCCAAGAGTCACCTTAAGGGTGGAGGTCACACAAGGGCCTGGAACTCTGAAAGTACTCTCCCTCAGGCGCTGGACTAACAACAGTCTGACCATGGCTGGAAGAGGCAGGCTGAGGGGTCAGATCTGCCTAACAGGAGAGGGAAATGAGGCATGGTTTATAGTGGTGAAAGCAACAAGCAAGTAAATGCGTAACTCCAGAGACATGGTGAACAAAGCAGGATGCATACGCAAGACGAAGCACTGTGCAGCCTCGGACAGTGATGCTCGCTATGCTTATGAACGAATGCTGAGGAGGCAAAAGGACAAAAAGATTATAGATTTGGTGTAACCTATTCTATGCACACACACACACAAAATGCATACACCAAAGGAAAAACCCCAGGAGGAAACACAGAAAATGACCACCAGGTCATTTGTTCATTGATTCCCTCTTCCGTTCATTCCGCAAGCATTCACTGAGAGCATGCAGCATGCGGGCCCTGTGCGAGGCGCGGTAGTGACAGTGGTGATGAGGCAGTCCTGAGTTCAGCTGTACAGAACACAGGGACCTGCACATGTGCCAGTGTTGCAAACAGGCAATGGTGGCATCTAAACTGAGCTCTGAGGACCCAGAAGGGGCTGCCCAGGGTTCACAAGAAGCTTGCATGGGGCCTGTGGTGTGGAAAACCTGAGGGCTCTCTGGGGAACTGAGCCTAACATAGTTCTGCAGCGGGAGAGTGCCCGGGGAGGGGCAGGATCCAGAAGCCAAAATAAAATGGACCTGACTGTTTTTAGAAATAAATGATTCATTTTTTAAGTGTGGCTATAAAGACTATGTAATAGTATGGGAAAAAAAGCTTATAATACAATGTTAGTGTCAGATATAAACATGTTGTAAAACAAAACAGGAAAAAAGCCTATCTACCAAATACACAAAAACATGAAAGAGAACATACCAAAGCAATAGATATGTGAAAAATAATTTTTACTATGTACATACACCATATAACATATAGTATACATAGTATGTATACATAATATACCATATAATACACTATATATGTAATGTGCTATATACTATGATGATGCTAGTATCATGGAATTTGGGGGAGTTTTTTCTCAACTTTCCAATATTTTCAAACTACTCTAGTCTTATTTTAGCATTTTGTTTTGTTCTGCAGTCAACTGTTTTAAAGGCGGCAGTACCCTTTTCTGCTTGGTCGGGGTCAGAATTCTGTAAGGGATTCTCACGGCCCAGTGGAGCTGAAGCCTCTGTGACTTCAGAGATGCTACTTTCCTAACTGCTCCAGGAAATCATTCTGAGGTGAATTCCTCCCACCGTCTACTCTCCTTTGGAAAAGAGGAGTCCTAGCCCCCACGCTGGAGTGCTCTGGCTGGAGTTTCCTGGGAGCGGAGGGGCCTTCCCAGTGGGTGGACTATTTCTCATGGGGGCTTCACAGTCTGTTTCACACTGCCTAGAGAGACCCCTCCTCTGCCAAGCCTGGAACTGAGCATTCCCTGGGCCACAGGAACAAAAGGAGAGCTTTGGAAGAAGGGTGAAATGCCTGGGCACTCAGATCAGATCAGATCAGCTTTTAGGCAAAGTGCATTTCGTTTTCTGTTCATTCATTCACTCAGTAAATATGCAAAAAGCACCTACTATGTGCCAGGCTCCAGTCTACATAAGACTGGTGACTCTCAACACTGACTGAATTCTAAGTAGTTGGAAATGACTGGAGAGTAGGGTGAGTGTGCAGTGTGGCCTGGAGAATGCATGTGGAGTTCAGAGCAGGAAGGTCCCCTGTGGAGGCCTAGAGAAAACTTCAGGGCTAGATGCAGTCCTGAAACAGCAGCCCTGGCCCTGCCCATGCTTGAATGCAGGAAGAGAACCTGAAATATGGGGACAAAGAGCAACTGGCCAAGAACAGAGCCGGTGATGCTCAGGGGAGGGACACCCTCCTGTCAGCCCTCCCCACCCACCCCTTCCATGCACCAGCCTGTATCCAGTAACATGTCGCAAGGTCTTTGCTGGAAGCTCAAGCCTCCTCTGCTTTCTAAGCATGGAGAAGACAGAGACCAGTGTGAAGCACAGGTCAAGAAAAAAAATAAAGAGAAGGAGAAAACAGAGAAAATTCATAAAGATTCCTAGCTTTAAACCTTCTTCCACCTCCATCATTGCCCCAAATTCCTCCAGGGCTCTCTGTCATGAAAATTTCAGAAAGTGCATGAGAAAACTTTGCAAATGAAGTCAGGGGTCACAGGCAGGGGAAAGTACTGGTCTCAGACTAGGCCAGATAAAGAAAAATATCAAAGACATCAGGAGAGCACCGACCTCGCCCATGGGATGCCTGCCGCAGTGAGCTGCCACGCACCTGGCCTAAGTGAGAGGTGGACACACTCCCCTGGCAGCCACCATCTGGGGGTTCAACCTCATGTGTGTCCAGGGCTCTTGATGGGTGATGGAGGGATGGGCAGAGGCTGCTTCATCCCCACTGGAATCAGGCACCTCCTGCCGGGTGTTGACACAGATGTGAGGAAGGAAGGAGGCCACACCTATGGCAGACTGAGCTCTGTGGCTTACTCTGCCTTGGCGTGTCATGGGGCCACTGACCCCCATCACACTAGATTTTTCCAACCCCAGCAAGCACGCAGAACTCAGCCACCCTCACAGAGTCTCAAAAATAAAGGCTCTAGTGCTTGGCAAGTAAGAAATTAGGTCCATGCATGTGGCAAAAGTTAGACACAGTGAGCTTTGCTGGTTTTTCCCTGTTTTCCTTCCTCGGCAACATTCTTAAAAGAAAAATCAAAATAGTAATTACAACAAAAATGTCCTTGTTATCCTTCAGAGAGCACGACACTGTATTTTCTTCACTCTAATGACTATTGCATCTATTTCCAAGCTTCAGACTATTAATAATACACAGGAATACCAAGAAGCAAATTAAAACAGAAAGGCACAAAAAGTAGAATGGGAAAGACGTGGGTTCAAATCTCACCTCCACGCATTTATTATGGAGCTTCAGTTGTGTAATGCAACTTCTCTGAATACTGGGCAATCGTGAAATGAGTGGGAACATAATGCATTTAAATAGGATAATAATATCTAGAAGGAGGCTCCCACCTCGCCCGGCCCATGTCAGTGCCTCAGGAACGTTCATTTATTTCTTTGTGATCAAGGGACAGGAACAAAATGTATGGCATGGAGAAGTAAACAAAAGAATCAATGACTGTACACAGCCATGCTGCTGGGACACGGGACACCTTCTCCAAGCCCAAGATGGAGAGAGGCAAAGTCTTCCATAGACGGAACATCACTCTCCTAACTAAAATACTTGCATTCTCAAAGATACAAAATGTGCCACTTTCTTAACTGAATAAACGCAGGCAGCGTGGCGAGGAAGGACGGCCCAGCAGGCCTTGCCCAGTGTACCCTGAGAGAACACCAAACATTCCGCTCTTAGGTGCTCCACCCACCTACACTGTTTTATTCCCATGCCTTCACCAGATGTTGAAATGTGCTGCCAGATCAAACCTAGACGTAAGACAAACCAAAATAACAAGGAAAGCTTGCTGGTTAAGACTGAGAAACAGCGTGGGGTGGGCAAAAGTTAAGATGCTCGGGTATGAGTCTCCACTTCAGTGTTTCTAGATGGCCTTGGGCAGGTCCTTGTCCTTCAAAGATCTTGCTCAGCTGCAAAATGAGGAGGCTGGACCAGGTGTCCTCTATGGTCCTAAATACTATAAGGCGCCGAGTGACATCTTTATGTGGCATTATGATGCATCTTTTGTGATCAATCTGGTTTTTTAGACATTATTTTGACAAGCTAAAGGGCAAAAAATGCAGATCTAATAATCAGCTGTGACACAGCATGATACTTCTGTCAGCCATAGCCATACCCAGACTAAGTTGCTCTTCTAACGTTCATGAATATTCAAATACAAACAGGACTGTGGACTCCTTCTAAAAGGTGGATTAATAGGTCCCAGGAGCAGATCCCTGGTTACCTTGACACTCCACAGTGATTTCTCACATCCCTTAGGTTCCAGCAATCAGGGCTTCCTACCTGCAGACAGCAGCCTCTACCTGGGTAGTTTAAACAGAAAGGAACTTATTAAAGGCTATCATGCAGCTCATTAAATCCCTGTGAGAGCCAGAGACCAAGCTTGGGAGCTCTCCAAGGGTCAGGGTAGCCAGAAAAAAAAGCCTAACCATGCCCTGGCACTGTCTAGTAGAAACTGCTGGTACCAGCACCCATCGCAAGGGACCAAACTCCTACAAAGTCCACCACAGCCACCCCACAAGTCCAGATGTCCCTGCCACTGTGAGTGACAGATATCACCTGCATGCCAAAGACTTCAGCTCATGGGACTCGACTGCACATCCAGGGCTGGGTGATGTATCTGGCTGCTTGTGAGGATCTGTGTCGAAGGCCTGCACCCTGGCTGCAAAGGAGTCTGGGAAACATGGGTTTAGCTTCCCAACCTCTGCAGTGCAGGAAAGCCAAGTGAGATGGGGTTAGAAACAGTTGTTGACTGAACCAATGACAGTATCTGTTACTGTGGCACTTAATAAAGCTCACCCCCTGAGGAAACTGAGTGGACACAGCCATGCAATTCTGTCTGAAGGTTTTCTTCTCTGCCTGCAACTTGATTTTCTTGGTATGCAGCCAGTGGTGTGCGGGAGCCAGCTCACAGCGGCTTGTGAGATGATCAGGAATGTTTCAAGTTAGCTGTTTTAACTCAGACATTATTCAAAACTAAACTATACGAACTTACAGTCAAAGAAGTTATATTAAAAACACAGGCAATACATACTCAGAACCAATCATTTCCTAGTCGTTCTACTACACATTCCCATTGCCTACGCTGTGGACGCTGCTCCACCTGCCGGTGCGGGGGCTTGCCATGGTCCACTCCTCCTCATGCCACATCCAGGGATATCGTGAGTGGCCAGAAATCAGGGAATCAGCCAGAATGGGATTATTTATGGAAATGCTATAAATCAAGGCTTGATTTCTTGTTTTGTTCGTTGTCTGGACTTAAGAAAGTAATGGGAAAAAATTGTCAATAATGCAGATTAAACTGAAATTTTTGTCTTGTCGATAGCTGTTATATTGTGAATAGCTCACAAAAAGCTGAGGGACTATTCTTCTAGTATTCCGAAACTATTATGTGATTTAGGAAAGAAGTTATTTAGATCACTGACAAACAAGTGAAGTTCTGACATATGTTCATTGTTCCACTTTCATCTTACACTTTATTGTAAATGAAAATATCACCCAAAATCCATGTTGGAGCTACATGCTGAGAACCAGCTGTTAAACACTTACCACACACCACAGCATGTACCCCATATACTTTCTAATTCTGGGCACCAGAATAATCAGAGAGACCCTCCTGGAAGAGGCAGGAGGCCTCCAAAGGGCAGACAGATACAAAGAAAAGAGAGGGCAGAGAGAACGGCACACGCGAATGCCAGGCAGTGACAAGAGTGGGTTAGAAGTAAATCGAGAGTGTTTGTGAGGACTGTTTATGGGTAAGATCACATGGTCTAGCCACAGGGACCCACACCATATCTCTTAGGGGAGACAGTCGTTCTTTTATTCTGTGATAACAGGATGAATAGCATGGAAGTATTGCTCCACATGCAATGAGAGAGAAAAACACCTCTTCGTAACAGGACCTGGGATGGAGACAAGCCCACTTGAGTGGTTTGGGAGAAATGCTTCAAGATCAGGGATGGACCATGGACTGCCTGGGGTGCCTGAGGAATGTCCCATTGAGGAGGTGATATTATCTCTGGGTGTTGATGGATGAATACGAGTTCACCAATCAGGGATGGTAAGATGGCACAGGCAAAGTCCTAGTGGAAAAGAAGGGCTGGGTATATTTCAGTCGTGAGGAAAAGACTGAGGGGCAGGAATTCAGCGAGACAGAGAGGATTCCTGTAAACGACCACTTTTCATTCACACTAAGCCAGGTCAGACCCAATTGTGAAATTCAACCCTGCCGAGGGAGGTATGGGAGAATAAGGAGAGAGAGTTAGAGTGGGAGCCAGGAATTTGCCCAGCTCTTTGCTCCGAAGAGCTCTGGGCTCCTTGACATCCATTTGCACTCATATCCTCCAAGAAGGGTGTACTCCCACTGTGCAAAGTCAGAGAACTCCCCACCCCATCCTCCTTCTCCCCCAGCCCTAGCACAAATGGAGGGGCTGAGGCAGTCACACTATGCCCAGCCTTCCAGACCACCAGATCCAGCAGAATGGGGGCTCAAGCCTTAGGGTCCTCACTGGTTCCCGTGCAGACACCTACAGAGGAGCCTGTGGCCAAACTCACACTCAGAGACATGAAATTATAGATGTCCTCCAGTGGAAATTATAACCCAGTGCTATTTCCCTCCAGAGCTTGCAGCTCTACCCTTGTGTGCAGACTTGAGGTGACCCTCAAGAAGCGGCCCAGAAAGCAAAACAACTGGGCTGCATCTGCGAGCTGCTCACACCAAAACACCGTCAGGGCTGCCGTGCTGACTCAGGTTGCAGAGACCACCTTCAGCAGCCTGCCTGGCCATAGTCAGTGTTGCCGCTACCACCTACTGGACTGTTGGTCCCTGGGGAGAGACAGCCTGTGTTTGATCTATCTCTGCAACCCCCGCAGGGCATCTCAGGAAGAGTGGGGTGGACTGCAGGGTCCCCCTTTGCCCCAGGTTTTTAAACCAGCTGACAGGAAAGGAGGAATACGCAATCTCTACAACAAGAGCAGTCAGATGGCTTGGTTCTGTTTTGTGCTACTCAGCATCCTTCCTAACCAAACCCAGTTTCAGTTTGAGAAGCTGCTTATGTGTGCCTGGTACTGGAACTCTCTGAATAGCTCAATCCTGGTCTTTTTTGAGCTTATTTCTCCAGTTCTTCCTCTGACACTGTGATCTACCTGCCACCATAACCTTCTAATTAATTCCTTCTTGACAAAGTTGGCCAGAGTCCGTCGCTGTGGTTTGCATCCAAAGAATCCTGATTGCTATGGATGTGACAACTCACCTCAGCTCGGAGCACTATGCCTCCAGGACTCTCTCACAGAACAATAACAATCACACACAGACACTCACACACACACACGGCTGCCACCCAGAGATGCCGGCAATAACAATCTCTCTCTCTCACACACACACACACACACACACACGGCTGCCACCCAGAGGCGCCAGCAATAACACACACACACACACACACACACACACGGCTGCCACCCAGAGGAGCCAGCAATAACAATCACACACACACACACACACACACACACACACGGCTGCCACCCGGAGGCGCCGGCTCAGCCCTGCCCCTGCACCTGTCAGCATCTAGCAGCAGCTGCCACATTCACAGAGCACACAGGGCTTCCGCCTGCCAGCTCTGACTTAATTCGACTGCGTTTGCACCCTGGTTGAGGGCAGTTTTCCTTCCTTGCTGGTTGCCATACTCATTTTTTCTCCTGACCCTCAGGAGTGCCAGGCCACTTCAGGCACCTGGGGACAGGGGATCTGTAGGCATAGGTGCACAGAAGGACAAAAGTTGGAGCAATGCACATGCAGGCTTGGCAGGATGGGTCTGGCTGTGCCTGGCCCCCACCCCCACACTAAGGGGCTGCCACCTCACCACCTGGCCCTGCCCCTAGAGAGAGCATGTGTAACCTCATCTCCACTCGCCAGAAGTGCTCACTCTTGGTTCTCCCCACACATGGATCCACTCGCTTCTCTGCTCCCCTGGCAGAGCTTCACGAACTGTCTGCCTGTGCCAAACTGGACCTCCACGGATGGACCAGCTTTCGGCCTCACCCTGGAAGTGCCCATGGTGTGGAAGGGAAGACATGCACTGACCACATGTAAAGGTGGCACCCATGGGGAGGTGGTATCAGCCCTGCTGGGATGCCTTCATCCCTACCCGCTCTCACCAGCCCCACCCTCAAGTTCTGGAAACTAGAACTCAAGCTCTTCAAGTGCCCCCTCCACTGGTGAGAGGTACTGGCAGAACCAGACTCCACTCAGTATTCCAGAATTCTCATCCTTAGAAAATATTTATCCCAGGGCTCAGGGAGAATCTAGGAGTGGATGAGAGCCTCCATGGCTTGCTATGCATAAATATAGCCTGGGCCAAATCAGCTTCTTCCTCTCCCTGCTTCCCGCCCAGCCGTGAAAGGATGTACCTGCGTCCAGCCACTTCCTGCAGGAGCTCTCAAGGAGATGAGACAGAGAGCCCAACACTCTCATGGAGTGAAAGCATGGGATAAATCAGAGAGAAAGCAAGAAAAGTGAACATAAAACCTCACGTTCCCTTTTGTCACAAGCTTTTGACTAGCTCCTGTGGAACATCGCCACCCCGCCTTGCCCTGCAGACCACCCCGTGTGACTTCACGAAGAGGACGCAAACCACGTGATGCAGCAGGCTCCACACCACTCCTGATGCCCTTGTTGAGTGGATTCCTCAGAGGGGGTGTCTGACATCAGAGACGAATGTCGGCCAGTGTCCCCCAAAGACGCAGAGGCAGAAACATCACTCCTCTCTATGATCCCGAGCAAAGCACTCAACCTCTCTGAGCCTCAGGTTTCCATCTGTAAAATGCGCTCCGGCTAAGCTGTCTCTCCAGGCCATCCCAGACCTACTCATGTATGACTAATTGGAAGAAGCCAGTTCTCCTTTACAGCAGGATGGAACATTTGCTATCAGGATGCTTCAGGGTATCAGAATAGAAGTCACCATTTATCGGCTACGTAAGTGTCTACATGACAAACAATAGTATTAACAAATGAAATAAGGCACCTTGTTCATTTCATTTTCATAAAAACCATATGAGGGAAGCTATGTGTCTCAATTCAGATGCACTTATCTCCAATCTGCCAAATGCCATCCCGATAAACTCAGGGCAGCATCTCAGCTTTCAGAGACCACTGTGGATCCTGACACCGCCAACTGCTGAATTAAATATCCCACCCAGCTTCACACTCCATCAATGTTAACATCCAGATCTTAATAAGAAGGAGCAGGAGGATGGAGAAAATGAGGAGATGAAACTAGGAACTAGCTGGGGACCTTTCATCCCACCTGGGACCCCGGAGGGTCACCGCTGTCGCATGCGTCAGCACTGCATGGAGTAAGGTCAGTGAGGCCAGGGCACAGGACGTCCTCCAGAACCCCAACAGAACAAGGGCCAGATCGAAGACCTGCAAGGTGGAAAATGACGTGAGGCTGGCATGACTTGTCCCCAGGGAGCCCCCGCCAGCTCCTCATGCACGTCTCTCCTTTGCCCACAGACTCACAGCCTTCTTCTTAGTCTAGGATCTTTCCCAGGGCCAACATCAGATTTGAGTCTCTTCCACCTCTGGGCTTCATTTCCAACACCTCTCAGACAGCACCTCAGATGGCGGAATCTCATTCCAGGTCATGTTATACCCTGGCTAGGGCATTCTCTTGGTCAGAGCCCTGAGCACACACACTGCAGCCCAGTGCTACCTGGCTCCTGCTTTCCTCCGGGAACCTGCCTGCGCCCTTTGCACCTGCAGATCCTCCTCTGTCCAGACCGCTGTGGGCACAGTGGAGCTGTGCCTTCCTCCCCTTCACAGACACCAGCTGCCCTAGACGGCGATGGATCTATGAAGCCCTTGTTCTCCTTGCTCCGAACATGATATGAAAAGATGCTTTGTGGTCGTCAGCTCTCCTCAGTAGGTTCAGTTCACACCCGGGCTCTCACCCCCTGACACTCTTTACTGGCCCTCGTCACTCTGTCATTGTGAGTGTCCTGGGAAGGGCTCCTCTTGTTCTCCTTGGCTCTTGTCCCTCTGACCTCAGCAAGACATCTTTCTGAGCCACACAGATGTCTCTCATTGCCACCCCATGTCTTTCCTACTTGAAAAAAACAGATTTAATTCCAGGACTCACCCACCACTTTCAGAGCCCTCAGATCACGTGAATCACAGAAATCAAGTGATGATCTTTGAAACTTTCTGAAACTGAGCTCCCCAAGTCTACAGGGGATCTAACCATGCCTGGCCTTCCCCACCAACACAGAGCACATCTCCCGAAGGCTTCCAACCAACCTGGGCCATCAACCAGGGTCCCCTATTGCCCAACTCAGCAAGTGCTGCATCCTGGGAGATGAAGCCTCGCCCACCCCACAGTGTTAAGAGTTTGTGGTTCTCGGTTTATCACCCATCCTCTGGGCCCTGACTGCACACTGATCATTCACTCATTTGGGAACCACTGGCCACATTCTCCCACATTATCACCTTGACCAGGTTGTCTCAGGTAACCTTCGAGCCTTCCATCCACATAGATGTTAAGTGCACGGGCTCCATGGTTGGAGGCCAGCTCTGCTGTATCCAACCTGTGACCTTGGGCAAGGCGTGGGTCCTCTCCAGGCCTATTTTCTGATCTATAAAGAGGGTCACCTTGGTGTTTTCTTCACTGGGTTGTGGGAAAGATTAGAAGGATTAATATAGAGAAAGTGCTAAGGAACCTGGCTCAGTAAACATTAGGGGTATCACTTCTTATCGCACTGAGTGCAAAGGGACAGAATCCACTCCATGGCAGCCTTCCCATTACTCCTGAGCTCTCAGGGACCAGTGCACAACAGTGTTTAATAAATGACCAAACAGCCTGGGCATTTTTCTCCTTCCTGCTCCACCTACAGAAGAAAGAACTCTTGGCAAACAGCTGGATAACCTCTTTTTCCTGGGATGTCTGAAGTCACTCCCTAACCCAAGCCAACTGGCCAGCCTCAAGCTGTTCTGAGCTGCAGTTCAGGCACCAGATCTTATTCAGAGACACCATGTACCCCCACCCGCTCCCCCCAAGCAGTGCTTTGCTGCATCTGCTTTTCTCTTCAGTTAAAACACACAAGAGCAGAAAATACCGCCTGTCTTCTAATCCTTTGGTATCCCTAGTCTCTGCAGAAGCTTCCCAGACCCTTTTGGAAGATTCCAGAGGACAATCATCTATGGGCCTTTTCTGCATTTGGATTGTGAGGTCCTGGGGTTTCCTAAGAAAGGGAATACACCTGTTTCCAGGAATCCTCCTGGCTCTGGCACACTGAGGAAATTAAACACTGAAGGTGATCCAGGCTTTCCCAGAGGCTGGCTGGTGGCACTGGGGAGATGAGCAATTCCTGGTCAGCCTCTACAGGCTCTGTGGCCAGCTACGCCTGGACCCCTCTAGCAGCAATGCCTGCTGCATTCGAGGAAAGCCAAGTGCAGGAGACTGCGGACACAGCCAGTACCCATGGAAGCAGGGAGAGTGGCCCTAGTGCAACATAACTTGGCCACGTCGACCCTCATAGGGGTGGATGCGATCTCATCACCCACTCAGATGCCTGAGACTGTGCAGAAGCAGGGCCAGTGAAAGCAGAGGGCAGATCCAATGCTTCAATGGGGCCCTGCTGTGCAGATTGAGAGTCTGCCATGAATATGACTGAGGATGGCCAGGACATAGAACAGGGAGCAGTGTTCTGCCAAACAATGCCAATAGGCAGTGGCTGGTGCTGTGTGGAGTGATATTTTAGACGTTATATTTGCCAGGGCTGCAGCAACATGGAAGTCACATAAAGGGACTGAATTAGCCCTGGTCACTCAGGCTCCAGGGCACTACTTGTGTTCCAAATCAACCCTGCCACTACCTGCCTGAGCTCAGACAAACACTCTGGGCCTCCATCTCTTCATAAGTAAAACAAGAATGGTGATCTTCACTTCAGGCACTCACGGACAGGACTCAACAGGGCTCTGTGCATGCCAGATAGCAAGAGCACAAGGAACAGCAGCTCTTTTCCTGATACAACTAGAGAATAAAGGTGGAGCCTGAGACAGTGGTCCCAATTCCACTGGCAGCCTTCAGGCAAAAAGTTCATGATTTTACCTCAGCTATTCCTTCTGACCTTCCCAGGTTCCAACAATAGCATCATCTAAGGATAAAAAGACAATGATGTTCTTATAGAGGCACAGACCACTAATGAGGAAAAATAAGTTTAAAAATATTTAAGTTTGTCTTTTTTTTAAAAAAATAATTGGTGTGATTATATGTTTCAAACAAAAGTTGCCACCTCTTGGATGTCTGAAAAGAAATCTGCCAAGCAAAGCAGACACGATGATTCTAAATCATTTGCAAAGTCTTTTATCCCTCCCCCCAGAATCCGCATATGTTGGGGATCAGGGATTAGATATAAAGGCAATTTAACTTTTTAAACCAGAAAAAAGCCTCACAAATCACAGTTCCATGCACATACCTATGAATTTGTCCAAAATATCTAGCATATGAAAATTCTTTCACTGAACACACTGCAATGCACCTTCATCATACTTAATTTCTGTTTAATTCTGTGTGATTTATCTATGGCCAAATTTCCATTTCTGTATCAATCAAAAGTAAATTAGTTGAATTTTCATTAAAGGTCATAATAAACTACAATATCATGTTAACTTATTTCCAAGAAGTGAAAGCTTCAACATTTATTGGTAATTAAGATCTTTACAAACAAACAACGGCTCTTTTATAACTTAGTGCATATATATTATGTATTTGTGTGTGTTTGAACATATAAATATGTATGTGTCATAAAATATCATTAAAAACTAAGTCACATATCTCTGATAAGATTACATTGTAACCAAGAAACAAAAAATTGCCTCGATATAGTTCTATTTTATCCCTCAAAAAGAATGAGACTTGATTTTCTAGAGTTCGTCCCTTATGCATCTACGACAATCTTTGATACTATCAGGAAATATTTTCCCCTTGGCCCTCCTATCTAATGTACCTAAAATCATTACTTTCAAATGCCATAATTACTGCCATAAAATGTCTAATGTCTCCCTCAGGAGTAATTAATTTCATTTCTGTACATCAGTGGCATTGGCAACTACATATTTTAGAAATTTACTGTTAATTTCTTATTTCCAGGCTCCCTCAAATGTTTCAAAGCCCTGGCCTCCCACTGTCTTCCTACAACCCTGCTCTGAATCCTGTCCCCTCCCTCCCCTGCACCTGGCATTGCATAGCCTGCCCAGAAGGCAGGTGTGGGTGGGAACGCCCCCTAAATGCTTCTGCAAGGCTTAGCTTCCTGCTGTGCTGTCTGTGTCTATTAGTAAAGGCAAAATGTCAAGGAAACGTTTCAATCAACCCCTTGTCTCTAAAACCAGGTATGTTCTTTTAGCTCATTCTAAAAACTCATTATAATGTGATCATTTGGTATTGTTTTGTTTCCCAGGAAAGGCAGTGAACAGGATACATGTCCAGATCTTTGGATATAATCTGTTGGAGAAAGGATCTGGGGCTGATGCATGGTTCTTACCCTACTGCCCAGCGCAAGCCCGGGCTGAGAATAACAGAGCAACACAGGATAAACCCCGGGAGAGACAGTGGGAGGGAGGAAAACAACTGCAGCCTGAAAGTCACCCTAGGAGAAAAAAAAATCATAGGCAGAATTCTTGAGTGCTGAAAAAACAGGGGGGAGAGGGAGAAGGTAGGGGAGAAGAATAAACAGAGGAAAAGAGAGGGAGAGAGAGAGACTGACACAGAAGAAAATGAAAACAGGAAGACAATAAAGAAGAGATAGAGGAGAAAAAGTGAGAGAAGAGAAAGGGAACAGAAACGGGGATGGGACTCGGAGACGACGTGGGAGAGAGAGGAAGCTGGCGACATTGGGAAGGAAAGGACCCCACAGTCAAAGGCAGGACTCAACAACCCTGTCCTGGGGAAAGGCTGATGTGGAAGTGAGATGGACCCCGCCGCCCGCGCCCGCTCGCGGCTCTGTCCCTGCAGACAGGAGGGTGCGCCTCACCTGGGCTCTCTGGAGATGTGGAGCAAGAGGTGCTGGTGCAGCACAGCCTCCTCCCGGCCAAGAGCACTGCGCGTGGCTCTGAACTTGGCGCCGGAGCCCTGAGGGCGGCCAGATCCCGCCCCCAAGCCGCTCCCGCCTTCGGGGCGTGGTCTCGGCGTCGCCCACCCCCAGGGAAGCTCCAGCCTTCGGGGCGGGGCTTGCGGGTGGGCGGCCCCGGCAGGGCAGGGTGCCGCTGGCCAAAGAACTCACAACCCCGGGAGAAAACCCCCTTCTGACCCTCTGGGCTGCCCGGCCCTTCCCCGGCTCAGCTCCGCGGAGATGCCCCCAGCTGGCTTGGTCAGGGCCGGGCGCCATCGCCTGCGGGAGGGCGAGGGCGTTCTTTGGAGGCGGTGCCTGCTCTCGCCTACGCCCTCTGGTCCTGGGCGCCCGACCTCTCGCTCCTGGGCCCGCGGGGCCTCGGCGATGCGGGCGAGGGCTGCGCGCGGTGCCTGCGGCTCCAGTCTGCGCCGAGGACCCCCACGGCCTCCTGGCCCTCCTTCCCCCCGCAGCCTGGCGGCCGCTCGATCGGCACCTCCCCCCGCCGGAATCGCCCAGCTCCCCCCGGGAGCGCCCGCCGCCTCTGCTCCCCAGACCTCAGCTGTGACCACGCAACGCTCTGCCAGGAAGGCGGACTCCGCGACTCGGGCCATGGTGGAAAATGACAGTTAAAGTGCGTTAAAATTAAGAACTTATACTTTGATTAAAAAACAACAAACGGAGTGAAAAAGCAAGCCACACACTGAAAGAAGATACTTGCAGCAATTGATAAAGGATTAGTATCCAGGATATATACTTTTAATGAATTAGTGTGAAAGAGAGGAACACCCAAAGCAAAGAATGGACACAGACATGAATAGGCACTTCAAAGAGGAACCACTAACGACCAAAATCATGTGAGTAATTAGAGTAATTAGAGTAATTAGAAAATGCAAATTAAGACCACAAGGAGATGTTTAATCATTAGGCATAAATGTTAAAATATAATAATACCAACTGTCATGGAAGGCATGAAGCAAGGGAACCCTAATATGCTGGGGAGAAGTACACCCAATTTCATTGATTATAAAAGACCACTAATTTAAGATATTCTATTATACTAAATACAGCTCCAAAAGAGGGGGAAAAAACTGACAACCAACCAACTCAAATGCTTTTCATCACTTGTAATTTTTAAGTTATATAAAGAAAGATCTATTTTAGACTGTATTAATCCATTCTCACACTGCTATAAAGAATTGCCTGAGACTGGGTAATTTATAAAGGAAAGAGGTTTAATTGACTCAGTTCAGCGTGGCTGCAGAGGCCTCGGGAAACTTACAATCATGGTGGAAGTGGAAGCAAAACAGGTCCTTCTTCACAGGGTGGCAGGAAGGAGAAGAATGAGAGAAGTGCAGAGTGAAGGGGGTAAAAGCCCCTCACAAACCCATTAGATTGCCTGAGAACTCACTCACTATCATGAGAACAGCACCGGGCAACCACCGCCATGATTCAATCACCTCCCAGTAAGTCCCTCCCCCTACATATGGGCATTACAATAAGGACTATAATTCAAGATGAGATTTGGGTGGGGAAACAGAGGCAGGCCATATTATTCCACCCCTGGTCCCTCTCAAATCTCATGTCCTCATATTTCAAAACACAATCATGCCTTTCGAACAGTCTGCCAACGTCTTAACTAATTCCATCATTAACCCAAAAGTCCAAGTTCAAAGTCTCATCTGAGACAAGGCAAGTCCTTTCCACCCATGAACCTGTAAAATCAAAAGAATGTTATTTCCTAGATATAATGCAAGTACAGGCATTGGGTAAATACACCCATTCCAAATGGGAGAAATTGGCCAAAACAAAGGGACTACAGGCCCCATGCAAGTTTGAAACCCAATAGGGCAGTCATTAAACCTTAAAGTTCCAAAATGACCTCCTTTGACTCCATGTCTCACACCCAGGTCATGCTGGTGCAAGATGTGGACTCCCACGGCCTTGGGCAGCTCTGGCCCTGTGACTTTACAGGGTACAGACCCCCTCCCAGCTGCTTTCTTGGGCTGCCTTTGAGTGCCTGTGGCTTTTCCAGGCACAAGGTGCAAGTTGTCGGTGGATCTACCATTCTTGGATTTGAAGGGCAGTTGTCCTCTTCTCACAGCTCCACTAGGCAGTGCCCAAGTGGGGACTCTGTGTGGGAGCTCCAGCCCCACATTTCCCTTCTGCACTGCCCTAACAGAGGTTCTCCATCAGGGCCCTGCCCTTGCAGCAACTTCTGCCTGGTCATCCAGGTGTTTCCACACATCCTCGGAAATCTAGGCAGAGATTTCGCAACCTCAATTCTTTTTTTTTTTTTTTCTTTCCTGACATGGAGTCCCACTCTGTTGCCCAGGCTGGAGTGCAGTGGCATGATCTCGGCTCACTGTGACCTCCACCTCCTGGGTTTAAGTGATTCTCCACTTCAGCCTCCCAGGTAGCTGGGATTACAGGCACCTGCCACCATGCCAGGCTAATTTTTGTATTTTTAGTACAGACAGAGTTTCACCATGTTGGCCAGGCTGGTCTTGAACTCCTGGCCTCAGGAGATCCGCTGGCCTTGGCCTCCCAAAGTGCTGGGATTACTGGCGTGAGCCACCACACCTGGCCCCAAACCTCAATTCTTGACTTCTGTGCACCTACAGGCCCAACACCATGTGCAAGCTTCCAAGGCTTGGGGCTTGAACCCTCTGAAACAATGGCCCAAGTTGTACCTTGGCCCCTTTTAGCCACGGCAGGAGCTGAAGCAACTGAGATGCAGGGCACTATGTTCCAAGGCTGCATAGAGGAGATGAGGGCCAATGAGCCTGGCCCACGAAACCATTGTTACCTCCTAGGTCTCTGGGCCTGTGATGGGAGGAGCTGCTATAGGTCTCTGAGATGACCTGGAGACATTTTCCCCATTGTCATGATGATTAACATTCATCTCTTCATTATTTATGCAAATTTCTGCAGCAGGCTTGAATTTCCCCCAGAAAATGGGTTTTGCATTTCTATCACATCTTCAGGCTGCAAATTTTCTAAACTTTTATGCTCTGCTTCCTCTTGAACCCTTTGTTGCTTAGAAATTTCTTCCACCAGATACCCTAAATCATCTCTCTCAAGTTCAAAGTTCCACAGACTTCTAGGGCAGGGGCAAAATGCCATCAGCCTCTTTGTTAAAACATAGCAAGAAGCACCTTTATCCTAATTCCCAACAAGTTACTTATCTCCATCTGAGACCACCTCAGCCTGGACTTCATTGTACATATCACTATCAGCATTTTGGTCAAAGCCATTCAACAAGTCTCTAGGAAGTTCCAAACTTTCCCACATCATCCTGCCTGTCTTCTTGTTAGCCCTCCAAACTGTTCCAACCTCTGCCTGTTACCCAGTTCCAAAGTCACTTCCACATTTTTTGATATCTTTACAGCAGCACCCCACTACCTGATACCAATTTATTGCATTAGTCCATTCTCATGCCGCTGTAAAGAACTGCTCAAGACTGGGCAATTTATAAAGGAAAGAGAGATTTAATTGACTCACAGTTCAGCATGGCTGGGGAGGCCTCAGGAAACTTACAGTCATGGCAAAAGGGGAGGCAAACACATCCTTCTTCACATGATGGCAGGAAGGAGAAGAATGAGAGAAATGCAGAACGAAGGGGGGAAAGCCCCTCACAAAACCATCAGATCTCATGAGAATTCACTCACTATCATGAGAACAGCATATCACCCCCATGATTCAACCACCTCCTATGAGGTCCCTCCCCCAACACATGGGGGTTACAATTTGAATTATAATTCAAGATGAGATTTGGGTAGCAACACATAGCCAGAACATATACACTTGGTAGAGATTTTCTAAAATTGTATGCCACTCTTGTGCATACAAAAATGGAGAAAATAAAATTGATTAAGGTATTTCTACAAATGTTTTACAGTAACACTCTGACTTCTGAATCACGCTTGAATCCCACTTGATTGTGCCCATGTTTTTCCACACACTATACCCTCTCTGCCATTCAAAGCCTTGGTCATACAGCAGTTTTGACACTGGGATGTGAACTCATTCACACTCCTGCCCTAGAGCTGGGGCCTGTGTTCCCTCCCACTGACTCTTGGTATCCCATTGACTGCTTGGATTAATAGAGTACAGTGGAAGTGACACTGTGTGATTCCCAAGGTGATGCCATAAAAGGCTCTACAATTTCTGATTTGCTCACTGAAAATACTTACTCTTGGAACTCTAAGCCACCTGTTAAAGCCCAAGCACCTTTAAGCCACCATGCTGAGAGGAAGCCCAGGTCATACAGGGAGGCCACATGCAGAGTCTCCATTCACAGTTCCAGCTGAGCCCAGCTTTTGAGTCCTCCTGCCAGAACCCACACTTATGAATGGAGGATCCTCCAGAAATCCCAGTATCCAATCCTTCAAGTCATGTCCGGCTGCTCAAGCCTTCCCATCAGGGTCTCCAGACATGTGGAGCCCTCCCCACTCTGCCCTGAGTGCCCGATCCTCAGAACCTGTGAGTGTAATAAAATGGGCCTTCATCATAGAATAAATAGGCTTCATTGTCCTCTTATTAATGCAGGAAGTTTCCTTTTTGTTTCATTTTGTTTTCCTGCTTAATACTGTTGTGTTCCCCAGGAACGTTCCCTGCTCCAGGCTGACAAGTCCTCAGTCTCCACGCCTTCCTCACCTACTGGCTTCCTTGCTCACTTCCTTCAGCCTGGCCTCTGATTTCAGGCTGACCTAGTGACCGTGCACTGGGGGCCTGTGCTGTGGGGTCCCCTGCGCCAGCCCACATTTCCAGCTTATCTTTACCACCAGCCATGAAGTAGGGGTGGAGATGATGTTTAGCCCTGGGGAGAGGAGGAAACTGGCTCAGAGAGGTTAAGTAGCATGCCCTAGACATTCAGCAGATTCAAACTTGGGTCTTATAACTTGTGTCTACCTGATCCACAATCCATGCTATTAGGTTTTTTAAGTTATTAATTGTGATAAAATATATACAACATTAAATTGACCATTTTAAGTAGTTTTAAGTGTACAATTCCTTGACATTAAGTACATTCACAGTTTTGCACCCATCACGATCACCATGCATCTCCAGAATTTTCTTATCCTCGCATACTGAAAGTCTCTATTCACTGAACAATTACTACCCATTTCTCCCTCTTCCAAACCCTGGTAATCTCTATTCTCTTTCCTGTATGTATGAAATGTCCACCACAGGTATCTCACGTAAGTGGAATTATACAATATATTCACACAAACATGCAATATTTGACTTTTTCTATCTGACCTATTTCACTTAGCAAAAGATTTTAAAGGTATATCCATGTTATGCCATCTATGAAATTTCATCCGTTTCTATGGCTGAATAATATTTCTCCGCATGTATATGTACCACTTTTTGTTTGCCCATTCATGTGTTGATGAACACTTGGGTTACTTCTACCATCAGGCTATTGTGAATAATGCTGCTATGAATACTGGCAAACACATATCTGTTTGAGTTTCTGCTGTCACTTCTTTTGGGTATATACATATTTACAAGTGGAATTCATGGAACATATGGTAATTCTATGTTTAACTTTCTGAGGAACTGCCAAGCTGTCTACCACAGTGGATGCACCATTTTACACTCCTAGCAACAATGCACAATAGGTCCAATATTTCTACAGTCTCTCCAACACTTGCTATTTTCTCTTTTTAGATAATAGCCATCCCAATGGATGTGAAGTTGTATCTCATTGTGGTTTTCATTGGCATTTCCCTAATGACTAGTGATGTTGAGCCTCTTTTCACATGCTTATTGGACATTTGTGTATCTTCTTTGGAGAAATGTCTACTTAAGTGTTTTGCTTAATTTTTGTTGGACTTGTTTGATTTTTGTTGTTGATATGTAGGAGTTCTTTATATATTATGGATATTAATCTCTTATCAGATACTTAATTTGCAAATGTTCTTTTCCATTCTGTGGACTGTCTTTTCACTTTCTTGATACTCTCCTTTGGTGCATAAAAATGTAATTGGCATGGACAAAGTTCAGTTTTTGACTTTTTTCTTTCGTTATCTGTGCTTTTGGTGTCACATCCAAAAAATTATTATCAAATCCAATGTCATAAAGGTGTTTTCCTATGTTCTTTATTAAGATTTTTGTAGTTTTATCTCATATATTTAGATTTTGATTAATTTTGGGTTAATTTCTGTAATGGCGTATAGTAAGGGCCCAATTTCATTCTTTTGCATGTGGACATGCAGTTTTTACAGCACCATTTGTTGAAACTACTGTCCTTTTCCAGATTAGATAGTCTTGGCAACGTTTTTTAAAAATCAATCAACCATATACATAAAGGTTTATTTCTATGCTTTCTATATTGTTCATTGGTCTATATACCTGTCTTTAAACCGGTACCACATTGTTTTGATTGCTGTAGCTTTGTAATAGATATTGAAATCAGAAAACACAATTACTCTACTTTCTCCTTTTGAAGATTTTTTGAGGGGCTAAGGGGTAGTATTTGTCATCTCTTGAGATTCCATGTGAATTTTACCTGGATTTTTCTATTTCTGCAACAAAAATGCTGTTGAGATTTTGGTAAAGATTACACTAAATCTGTAGATGTCTTTGGCTAGTATTGTCAGTCTAACAATATTAAGCCTTCTAATCTTTAAACATAAAATGTCTTTCAATTTAATTCTATCTTTAAACTCTTTTAACAATGTTTCGTGGTTCTCAGTAAACCTGTTTTTGCCTCCTTCACTTAATTTATTCCTAAGCATTTTATTTGTGAGGTACTATTGTAAATAGAAGTGTTATCTTAATTTCACTTTATTTTTTATTGTTAGTCTATAGAAATGCAGCTAATTTTTGCAGGCCAATTTTGTATCTTGCTACTTTACTAAATTTATTTATTAGCTATAACAGTTTTTTGTGGAATCTTTAGGGTTTTTACAAGTAAGATCATATCATTCATAAACAGGGACAGTTTTGCCTCTTCTTTGCAATTTGGATGCCTTTTATTTTTATTTCCTGCCTAATTGCTCTGGCTTGAATTTCCATACTATGTTGAATGGACACAATGAAAATGGACATCCTTGTATTGCTCTTGATCTTAGGGGAAACATTTTTTATCTTTCAGCATTGAGTATTTTAGCTGTGTGTTTTCGTATATGGCCTTTTTCATGTTGAAGAACTTTATTTTTAATTTGAGTGTCTTAATCAAAACAGGTATTGAATTTTATCAAATACTTTTCTTTATCAATGGAGATCATGTAGTTGTCTTAGTTCTACTAATGAAGTGTATAATACTGATTTTTTAATGTTGAATCATTTTTAAATTATGGAAATAAATCTCATTCTTTGGGGATATACAAATCTTTTAATAAACTGTGGAATTCAGTTTGCAGTATTTTGTTGAGGATTTTTGCACTAATATTGATAAGGGATTTTGGTGTATAGTTTTCTTACAGTGTCTTTGTCTGGCTTTTGTATCAGTGCAGTGCTGGCCTTTATAGATTTCGTTTAGAAGTGTTCCATCACCTACAGATTTTTGGAAGAGTTTGCAAAGGATTTTTCCTTACATATTTGGCAGAATTTACCAATGAAGCCATCTGGTCCTGGACTTTTCTTTGTTGAGAGGATTTTATAACCAATTCAATCTCCTTACTATTATAGGTCTGTTCTGATTTTCTATTTCTTCACAATTTTTTAAAATTTTTTATTTTTAATCAACTTTTATTTTAAGTTCCAGGGTACACGTGCAGGATGTGCAGGTTTGTTACATAGGTAAATGTATGCCGTGGTAGTTTGCTGCACAGATCATCCCAACACCTAGGTAGTAACCCCAGCATCCATGAGCTATTCTTCCTGATGCTCTCCCTCCAACATGCCCCAGTGTGTGTTGTTCACCCTCATGTGTCCATGTGTTCTTATCATTCAGCTCCCACTTATGAGTGAGAACATGTGGTGTTTAGTTTTCTGTTCCTGCATTAGTTTGCTAAGGATAATAGCTTCCAATTCCATCCATGTCCCTGCAAAGGACATGATCTCATTCGTTTTTATGGCAACATATTATTCCATGGTGTATATGTACCACATTTTCTTTTTCCAGTCTATCGTTGATAAGCATTTAGGTTGATTTCATGCCTTTGTTATTGTGAATAGTGCTGCAATGAACATACACATGCATGTATCTTTAAAGTAGAATGATTTATATACCTTTGGGCATACAGTCAGTAATGGTATTGCTGGGTCAAATGGTATTTCTGCCTTTAGGTCTCTGAGGTATCACCACACTGCCTTCCACAATGGTTGAACTAATTTACACTCCCGTCAACAGTGTAAAAACATTTCTTTTTCTCTGCAACATCGCCAGCATCTGTTGTTTTTTGACTTTTAAATAATTGCCATTCTGACTGGCATGAGATAGTATCTCACTGTGGTTTCGATTTGCCTTTCTCTAATGATCAGTGATGTTGAGCTTTTTTTCATATGTTTGTTGGCTGCATGAATGTCTTCTCTTGAGAAGTGTCTGTTCATGTCCTTTGCCCACTTTTTAATGGGGTTGTTTTTTTCTTGTAAATTTGTTTAAGTTCCTTGTGGACTCTGGATATTTAACCTTTGTCAGATGGATAGATTGCAAAAATTTTCTCCCATTCTGCAGGTTGTCTGTTCACTCTGATGATAGCTTCTTTTGTTAAGTTTTTCTTCTGTTGCAATTATTTTTGATGTTTTCATCATGACATCTTTGCCCGTGCCTATGTCCAAGTGGTATTGCCTAGATTTTCTTCTAGAGTTTTGGGTTTTACATTTAAGTATTTAATCCATCTTGATTAATTTTTGTATAAGGTGTAAGAAAGGGGTCCAGTTTCAATTTTCTGCATATGGTTAGCCAGCTATCCCAGCAATGTTTATTAAATAGGGAATTTATTCCCCTTTGCTTGTTTTTGACAGTTTTGTTGACGATCAGATGGTTGTAGGTGTGCAGTCTTATTTCTGAAAATGAGAGTGGGAAAATGAGAGTGGGAAAATGACTACCAGTTTAACAGTAATGAAAAATTTTATAATGACATACTAGGAACATCTGAACACCAACAAATAGAATTAAATAGATGAAATGGGATAATGCCTAGAAACACAGTCTATCAAAATCGAATCATGTTCTTTATGAGCACCCAGATTCATAAAGAGCAAAATATTCTTCATGAGCACCCAGATTCATAAGAACACCCAAATTCATAAAAAACATTTTATCTATTTAATTCCACTTGTTGGTGTACAGATGTTCATTTTATGTGCTTATAATCTTTTTTATTTCTGTTAAATTCGTAGTCATAGTCCCGCTCTCGTTTTCTGATTTTAGTAATTTGAGTAATCCTTCTTTTATTCTAAGTCATCCAAGAAAGAAGTTTGTCAATTTTGTTGATTTTTCAAAAAAAAAAAAAAAACACAAACTTTTGGTTTCATTGATATTCTCTATTTTTCTGTTCTCTTTTTCATTTATCTCTGCTGTAATCTTTTTTTTTTTCCTTTGCTATCTTTGGGTATAATTTTCTTTTGGTTTTCTAGTTACATAAGATGTAAAGTCAGTTTATTGATTGAAGAGCTTTTCTAACTTATTCATTTAGAGTTATAAATTACCCTCTTAGCACTGCTTTCCTTGCATCTCATAAGTTTTAGTATGTTGTGTTTTCATAGTCATTAATCTCAAGGTACAGACTGTCCCTAACTTATGATTGTTCCATTAATGACTTTTCGAATTAGCAGTGGGTTTAATGGGATATACCCCAATTGTATGCCAAGAAACATTTGTATTTTCTAATATTCTTTGTGATTTCTTCTTTGTCCTATTGTTTATTTGAGAGTATTTTGTTTAATTTCCACATATTGGTGAATTTTTTAGTTTTCCCTCTGGTATTGATTTCTAGTTTGTTACATTGTGATTGGAAAAAGTGTTCTGTATGATTTAAAACTTTCTAGATTTTTTAAGACTTGTTTTGTGGCCTAACATGTGATCTATCCTGGAGAATATCCCATGTGCACTTGAGAAAAACATGTATTCTGCTATCTTTGAGCAGAGGGTTTTGTATATGTGTGTTATGTACACTCAGTTAAAAGAGATGTTCAAGTCCTCTATTTTCTTGTTTCTATCTTTTCTTACATTCTGTCTGATTCTATACCTGATTAAAGTAGGGTACTGAAGTCTCCAGCTATTAACGTAAGTCTTTCTATTTCTCCCTTTAATTCTGTCAATGTTTGTTTAATAAATTTCGTAGCTCTGATTTTTGGTACATATCTGTTTATAGTTGTTTTATCTTCTTAGTGAATTGACCCTTTTATTAATATCAGTCTTTCTTTGTCTCTTATGCCAGTATCTTTTAACTTAAATTCCATTTTGTCTAATATTACTGTGAGCATCCTCACTCCCTTTTGGTCTTCATTTGCATGTAATGTCTTTTTCCATCCTTTAATTTTCAACATATTTGTGCTTTTAGATCTGAAATGAGTCTCTTGACAGCATGTAGATGGAGCATGAATTACAGATAGGGAAGAACTTACTTATGTCATTTTATATTCGTTCTCTGTATATCTTCTAGATTTTTTGTTCCTCATTTTCTCCATTTCTGTCTTCAGTTGTGTTTAGGTAATTTTTTGCAATGACACATTTTGATACCTTGCTTATTTCCTTTTGTGTATATTGTATTATATCATATTATAGATATTTCCTTTTTTATTATGTGTGATTACATGTAACATCCTAAAGTTTTAACTATCTAATTTGAGTTGCTACCAACTTTAACTTAACTTTAATTGTAAACAGCAGAGTTGAGTATAGCTTTGTGCCCCTGTACAGCTTTGTGCCCCTCTTTATCAATGTTTTATGTGCCCAATAACAGATTTATAATGATTTTTGTGCATTTGCCTTTTAAATTCTATAGAAAAATAATAGAGATACAAGCCGAGATTACAATATTACTGACTTTTATATTTTCTCATGTATTTATTTTTACCAGAAACCTATGTTCATATGGCTTCAAGCTATTGTCTAGTGCCCTTGAATTTTCACCTGAAAGATTCCCTTTAGCATTTCTTATAAGACAAGTGGTAATGAAGTCCCTCGGCTTTTATTTGTTAATGCCTCAAATATATTCCTTATTTTTAGAAGACAGTATTGCAGAACATGGAATTCTTTGTTAATAGCTTTTTTATTTCAGTTCTTTAAACAAATCAGTAATTCCTGATTTCCTTTATTTCTCTTTTCTTTCTTTTTTGTTTGTTTGCTTGTTCAGAGAAAGTCTCATTCTGTCTCCCAGGCTGAAATGCAGTGGCATGATCATGGTTCACTGCAGCCTCAACCTCCCAGGCTCAAGCAATCCTCCCACCTCAGCCTCCCAAGTAGCTGGAGCTAGAGGGATGCACCACCAAACCCAGTTATTTATTTATTTTAATTAGAGATGGACCTCACTATGTTGCCCAGGGTGATCTCAAACTCCTGCAATTAATGATTCTCCCATCTTGATTGATTATAGGTGTGAGCCACCATGCCAAGCCTCTTTATTTCTTTCTTCTTGTTTTTCCTCACCTCTTTGAGCATATCTAAGATAGATATTTTAAGTCTTTGTCCAGTATGTCTAAAATATTGGCTTCTTTGGGGGCAGTTTTTGTCCATTTATTTAGTTCCTTTGAATGAGCTATGTTTTTCTGTTTCTTTTTAAGTCTTGTGTTTTTTATTTTGTTTTTGTTGTTGTTGAAAGTTGGGTGTTTGATTATTATAATGTAGTAACTCTATAAATTATATCCCCCCCACTTCCCCATAAGTTAATGGATTATTTTTGTTTTTGTTTTTTGTTTTTTAATTGTAAAATCCTGTAGTAGTTTGTTCATTTTGAAAATTTTTCAGACTACTTTTACAAAGGCCATTCCTGGTTGTGTAGGATCACTGAAATTTTTCCTTCTGTAGTTCATGTTCAGGTGATGTTTTGACAGATTTCTTTGAATGCCAGGAGCTAAGACAAAAGGAAAACCACTAAAAAATTTAACAGAAAGAACAGCCACATTCCTGTCTTTGCAGATTGGTTTTGTTCTGGGCACTCCTTCACAACTTAACTAGACTTGCTCTAAGTCTATGGAAAGCTTAAAGTGTGGACTTCTCTGAGCACATATCTTGCCTGGGCATGTCCATGACTTTCTAAATTCCCCTGTGTACACAGCTTATCCTAAACATCCTAGTTCCCAAAGAGTCACACCTAGCTTCTCCTGGGGGCCTTTGATGGTCTATTGTGTATTCACCCAAACTCTCTTGCCTCAGGCATCTATGGGGCTTTTTGTCCCCTGTAGATTTGTCATCACTTTTACAAGAAGTGCTTACCACATTTTCTAGATGTGTTCTGACTGAGCTATATGAGATAGAGTAGAGGGAGCTAGTCTTTTGGGTGTCCTCCAGCCAGGTTAGAACAGATATATACAGAAATGTGCAAGTAAGAGCTACACTGCTCCCTCTAGTTCATAGACAATCACTTGGAACTGGGTCACTGCTCAAGACCAAAACTGCCAATATGCTGTGAAAGTGTTGCAGAAAGGATATGTGAAAACTGAAGGGGGCCTGCCCCTCCACACCTGAGGGTATTTCTCACAAGGAGGAGACGAGAGACTGAGAAAAGAAATAAGGCACAGAGACAAAGTATAGAGGAAGAAAAGTGGGCCCAGGGGACAAGTGCTCAGCAAGTGAGGACCTGCACCAGCACCGGTCTCTGAATTTCCTCAGTATTTATTGATCACTATCTTTACTATCTCGGTGAGGGGGATGTGGCAGGACTATAGGGTAATGGTGGGGAGAGGGTCAGCAGGAAAACATATGAGCAAAGGAATCTGTGTCATAAATAAGTTTAAGGAAAGTTACTGTGCCTGGATATGCATGTAGGCCAGATTTATGTTTAACTTTACACAAACATCTCAGTGCAGTAAAGAGTAGCAGGGCAGTATTGCTGCCAGCATGTCTCACCTCCAGCCATAGGGCAGTTTTCTCCTACCTCAGTAAATAGAATATATGGTCGGGCTTTACACCGAGACATTTCATTCCCAGGGACAAACAGGAGAGTTTTTATCTCAACTGCAAAGAGGCCTTCCTCTTTCACTAATTCTCCTCAGCACAGACCCTTTACGAGTGTCGGGCTAGGGGACTGTAAGGTCTTTCCCTTCCCACGAGGCCGTATCTTGGGCTGTCTCAGTCGGGGGGAAACCTGGACAATACCCAGGCTTTCTTGGGCAGAGGTCCCTGCAGATTTCCGCAGTGCATTGTGTCCCTGGTTAATTGAGAATGGAGAATGGCAATGACTTTTACCAAGCATACTGCCTGCAAACAGATTGTTAACAAGGCACATCCTGCACAGCCCTAACTCCATTAAATCTTGATTCAATACAGCACATGTTTCTGTGAGCACAGGGTTGGGGCTAAGGTTGCAGATTAACAGCATCTCAAAGCAGAACAATTTTTCTTAGTACAGATCAAAATGGAGTTGCTTATGTCTTCCTTTTTCTACATAGACACAATAACAGTCTGATCTGTCTTCCTTTCCCCCACAAAAACATCACAAAACTTTCCTGTGATTTTGAAGGTAGCTTTTTCTCAGTTGGGCACCTGGTATATTGCAGTAAATCTTTGATTACTGTTTGCCTGAGTCCCTGAAAAGTTGGCACACACAGATTCTGTTTTTTTCTTTCAATGTTTCTATGGGGGAGCAAGGGCTTGGAGTGTTTAAGCCACCATTTTGCTGACATCATTCCATGCTGCTAGTTTTTGCTTGTAATTTCATTTTTACATTAATTAATGAAAAGCTTGAAGATAAATGTAAATATCAAATACTCTATGAAGGCTCACACACACACACACACACACAAAAAACCCAAGGCTCCTGCTCGACTCTTTCCCACTTCTGATCTCACTCCCCAGAAGCAGCCACTTGCAAGTGTTTTAGCTTTTTCTTCTGGTTTTATGTCCTTGTTTTTAAAAATATGCTTGTACTGACTGCTCTTTCTTGCTGTTGGCAGCTTACATATTCTCTGTTGACTTCTTCCTATGGGGGAAGAATATTTAGCTTTCTCATAGCTGAGTTTTCCTACAGGATTCAATCCTACCCACTTCCATTTCTGCAATGTGGTTATATCACTATGATGTTTTGGTCTCAAATTGTAATGGTAGAGGTGTTCTCAAATGTTTGGTGATCCTGGTCTCTCTGTTCTCATGTAAGACTGGGGCACTAAATCATAAGTAGAGCTCTGTGTGCCAGAAGCCCACATAGTTTGCACTGTTCCATGTTGCCTCCTTCTGGGGACCTGTCAGTTCATGTGGCCCTTCACCACCCAAGAGCACTGGCTTCCTCTGTGGTCTAAAATGTAGACCCTTCTTCAAAATCATCTCAAACTGGAAATTTTACCAGAGTAGGTGAATGGAATGAAGATTCTTGCTCCCCATAACCCTTCATTGGAAGATCCTTTTTGCTGAAGGAAAAAGAGAGGAGAGTGTAAAGAGAAGGAAATTGGAAACTGTTATCATTAGTTAGGAAAGGGGTTGTCTTGCATGTTAGTGTGGGAGCTGCCAAGGGCAAAGTCTGTGTTGTGGATGAGTTTTGAGAGTCCAGTGCTTTGTTTTCCAGTATCGTTTGATACCACAGTGTCACCTAGACACCCTAAGTGCAATGGGTAAAGTATGGTTTTGCAGCTAGACCTGGGTTCAGATCCATGCTATTAGGTTGGTGCAAAAGAAATTCTGATTTTTGCATTTTAAAATTTGCTGTTTGATATTGGAATACATTCTTAAATAAATATGGTTATGTTATATATCATTTTAATGTGCATTTCTCACTTTATGTTTTTTGCTAATGACTTATTACTTGCTGTTTATTTTATATTTATTTTAGACTGTGGAACTGATGTTAGACAAAAAGTGAATTCCGGTGATTTTCTTATTTGAGTTCAAATTGGGTCATAAAGCGGCCAAGACAACTTGCAACATCAGCAATGCATTTGGCCCTGGAACTTCTAAGGAATGTACAGTGTAGTGGTGGTTCAAGAAATTTTGCAAAGGAGACAAGAGCCTTGAAGATGAGGAACATAGAGACTGGCCATTGGAAGTTGACAACAACCAACTGAGAGCAGTTATCAAAGCTGATCTTCTTACAATGACACGATAAGTTGCCAAAGAATTCAGCGTCAACTGTTCTGCAGTCATTTGGCATTTGAAGCAAATTGGAATGGTGAAAAAGTTCGATAAGTGGGTGCCTCATGAGCTAAGCAAAAATTTAAAAAATTGTCATTTTGAAGTGTCGTCTTATCTTATTCTACACAATAATGAATCATTTCTCAAACCGCTTGTGACGTGTGACAAAAAGTGGAATTCATATGACAACCAGTGATGACTACCTCAGTGGCTGGACCAAGAAGAAGCTCCAAAGCACTTTCCAAAGGCAAACTTGCACCAGAAAAAGGTCATGGTCATGGTTTGGTGGTCTGCTGCTGGTCTGATACACTATAGCTTTCTGAATTCTGGCAAAACCGCTACATCTAAGAAGTATGCTCAGCACATGGTTGAGATGCACCAAAAACTGCAATGCCTGCAGCTGGCATTGATCAACAGAAAGGGCCCAATTCTCCATGACAATGCTGGACTGCACATCACAACTCTTCCAAAGTTGAAGGAATTGGACTACAGAGTTTTGCCTCATCTGCCATATTCACCTGACTTCTTGCCAACCAACTACCACTTATTCGAACATCTCGACAACTTTTTGCAGGGAAAATCATTTCACAACCAGCAGGATGCAGAAAATGCTTTCCAAGAGTTCGTCCAATCCCAAAGCATGGATTTTTACACTGCAGGAATAAACAAATTTGTTTCTCATTGGCAAAAATGTGTTGATTGTAATGGTTTCCGTTTTGATTAATAAAGATGTCTTTGAGCCTAGTTATAATGATTTAAAATTCACAGTCTGAAACTGTAGTTACTTTTGCCCCAATGGAGGCAGGCAGTGACATTCCCTGTGGAGCTTGATCCTCAGGCAAGGGAGGACCAGGCTCCCACAAGGGAATGTCACTACCTGCCTCTGTTGGTGCATCTGCCTCTGGGTGTGGGCCTCAGCAAGCTGTGAGTGCAGATCCCACATTTGGTGAGCACAGTGGGAAGGAGGATGTGGGGCTAGGGGCTGCTTAGCTGGTACCCTGGGTATGGCCAGGCTTTCTCTGACCTCATGCTTGTCTCAGGGCACTCAGGCTTTGGAGAGCTTATGAAGGGCCCTGCCTGGATCCTCCATGGTGGGGTCAGTAGCCCCCCTGACCCCAGTCCCAGTGGAGTAGGTGAGGAAGAACAGACATCTGCCTACCAGACAGACGCGCCTCACAGCTATGGAAATTGTGACAAATTGCTTGACTGTTCAGAGCCTCAAGTTTTTCATCTGTAAAATGAAAATAATACAGTATGCGGATTTAGATGCAGGCTAGAGGAGGCAGTAGAACAGTGGAGGGGAGAAGGCTGCTCTTGGATGCATGAGAACTACCACATACAAGCATGATGTTCAGGAGGTAAACATTTATAGACATGGTCATTGCTGGAGGGGAGAAGAGCCTCCTGGTAGGCTCCCCTGAGTACATAATACACAAAAGACCATAAAGCAACACAGATACAGAGAAAGGACTCAGATGAGGGCACCAGCCTTAGTTTTAACTGATACCATCTCCAGGACCTTGGACAAAACACTTAATTCACAGGCCTCACATTTTCCCTGCAAAACTTGAAATATTTCCCATTTCTGCCAAGCTGTACATACCGACGGAGCTGTGGGATTGCAAAGACCTTTGCATCTTGGGCGGGTAGGGCAGATGTGATTGATCCCCACCTAGATGGAAGTCTCACAAGGCTCCAACCCCCTTCAAGCTCCTTACTCTGTGTCTGGGGACTAAGTGGGAGAATATTAGCAGTAAGATCTGGAAGTCAGGACAATAAGGGCATGTGGCTCTCCCTGATGCTGGGGAAATGATGACGCCAGGACAGCAGTGGCCAGGTGTGCTTCTTCCCTCCCCAGTGGTGTCTGCTGGAGAAGGCTCTCCATGCCCAGAGCGGCTTGGCTTTGCACGCTGATAAGAAATATGGGAGGCAAAATGGCCCAAAGTGCACATCCTCCCTTGCCTGAGGCCCAGGCTCCCACAGGGAACGTCACTACCTCCCTCTGTGGGTGCTGGGAAATGTGGGACAGTGAGCAGGATCTGGAGGTGTCATGAATAGGGTTAGCAGGTCACACACAGGCTGCCAGAAGGATCCCCAACCGAAGGGTCAGGTCTGATGTCCAAGAATCCAAGAGTCCAACAGAGGAATGATGGACCAGGTCTGGGTCTGTTGTTCTCAAGGGGCGTCTGATGGACCGTGATTCCAAAGAGCTCTGCCCTATCCAATCACAGACGGTTGGGGATGGATAAACCCCCGGGTAAGTGGGAGCAAGGAGAGCCAGCATATCAGAATTGCTCAGGGCTTTTCAGCTGGGACATCCTCCCACAGTTCTTATCTACACAGCCCCCAGCTAAGGTAACCAGTCAGCTATCCTCCTAGTCAGCTGACTACGGTAATAGTCAACTATTAGCCAAAAAATGTACCTCATCCCTGAAAGCCTGTTGGTCCCAGACAGACAGGTCTGGGTGGTCACCCTAATGAAAGTCACCACCCAGATGATCCACTGTGGTTGCTGGGGGTGTACCCCAGCCAAAGCTCTGCTGGGGTCGGGGGAGCTTGTTAAGAGACTGCTAGGAGGCTGGAGTGGACAGACACCTGCCCACCGGACAGATGTGCCTCAACTCCTTAACACAGGTCTCCTTTGTTTTCAGGCCCAGCAGCCTGGATTCCTGCCTTGACCTTTATGGCTCTGCAATACAGAAGAGATTGCAGAGAAATAAGTAAAGTGAGGCTGCAGCCTTCCCTGCACTGCAGGAAGCTTTTCCTCTGGCAGGTAGAAAGCACAACCCATCAGATTGGGTGGGCATGGGAGTTCCTCGGTGGGGGACACAGAGCACAAGGTGGCATTCTGAAACAGGAATGAGGCCAGCGCTCACTGGTTCCATTGGATCTCGGCAGCCTTGGCTGGCTCCTGCCTGTGAGCCCTGGGAATACTTGAGCCCCAAGTTTGCCCTTGGGGACATCGCAGGCTGGGAAGGGACATTAGGTAGGTAAATCAGTGACTCAGTCCCGGAACCCCGGGTTATGCAGTGCCGAGGGTTCAAGGAAAGGGACAAAGAACTCACATGGAAGGTTAAAGGAAAAAGCAGGAACTCCTAACGACAAAGTCAAGAGTGGCTTCCAGGGATGTGGGTCTTTGAACTGGGTCTTGCAGGATGGAAAAGACAAAACACTTAATTCACAAGCCTCACATTTTCCCTGCAAAACTTGAAATATTTCCCACCACAGGGGACCTGTGGTGGAGTGAGTGGTCTTGCTTGGCTTAGCTTGCTGAGCTAATGAGGTTAGCTCAGGCAGGGCTGGGAGAGGGCTGGGAAGGTCAGTTTGAGGCCAAAGCCACAGGGGCTCATTATGCCAGGCCAAGGAGCTGAGATTTCCTGCTGTGAGCCATAGACAGCCAGAGAAGGCTCTTGAGCAGAGGAGTGGGATGATCAAGGTGGCACTTAAGGAAGAAAAGTCTGATGACTGTGGGTAAAATGAATGGGCAACAAGGGCAGGATCCATGGGGAGCTCCGCTGGGGACGTATGGCAGCACTGTTGCTGAGGGCCACTGAGGGCCAGCCGGCAGGAAGGAGGGTCAGGGAGAGGAAGGGGAGGCTGTGTGCATGGCTGCCAATAGGATGAGTCACTCCTCTGAGATGAAGGAGGAATGAGGGAGAGGAGGGGGAGGAGGGAATGGGGTGAAGAGGCAAAGAATTTTCCAGTAGAAGGGAGGCCAGCTGGGAGGGCTGTGTGTGCATCTCCCTACTTGTTCAGCATGGGGTGTGTGTGTGTGTGTCCATGTGTGACTGTGTGTGTGTGGTATGCATGCATGTTTGCGCATGTGTGTGCGTGCATGTGTGTGTATGCGTACGTGGTGTGTGTGAGTTCAAGTTTCTTTGGGGGGTGTTGGGATTGTGGGGATGCAGCAAGTTGCCATCCTGACTTTCTTTTGTGGATCCCTCGTCTTCACAGGCCTCAGAGTCCACTGCATTTATCTCACCTCCCTGTGTCCAGCAAGGGGCCCCAAGATGGAAGAGTTGGGGTGGGAGGTGGGGAGTGGGCCTCACCGCCCTGGCTGTGCTTGGGTCCAGTGCAGCCAGTGCCTCTGGCTTCTCAGGGCCACGTGCTTCCTCCCCAGCCTGAGAATGTAGCTGTCTTTCATCACCTACTCCACGGAGGGCAGCATCGTCCCACAGCTCACATTCACCCCAGGCAGGGGAGTGCTGCTTTGAGCCCCCAACGGAGGCCTGAGAGGCTGGGCCAGAGGGAGCTCCAGAGAGCTGTGGGGCTCCCTGAGACCTTGGTTGGGAGCCTGACAGCACACAGGGCAGGCTGCTCAGGGCATCTCACAGTACCCACCCTGACCCCAATGCCTGTTCCCCTGAACCCTCTGACCCCTGGTTGCACTGTTACCTGTAGCCCCTGTGCTCCCGAATTTTTTGGCCTCCCTGACCTTCTCTGTCCCCTGTCCTCCCTCTTCCCTACCTCCTTCCCCAGAGTGCGGGGGCTGGTGGGCAGGTGTGTGTGTCCTGTGAACACCTGCCTGTGCTGGCCGCTGCTCTCTGTGTGCCCCTCTCTGCTCTGGCCTTCTCTATGGGAGGGAGACAGGGTCAGGGTCAGGGGGAGTGCTGGAGAGTTTAGTGCAGAAGAGCTTGGTCCCCTTGTGGGTCTCAGACAGGAGAGACCATGGGTGGGGTCCTGAGCCCCAGGCCAGGCTGGGGAGCTGGAGGAAGGCAGGAGGAGCAAGCTCAGGCAGCTGGAGTTGGCCTAGAGGGGTGCCCAGGCCCAGCAGGAGGCACTGCAGAGCTCCTGATTGGCGGGAGGTAAGAACACTTCTGATGCAAATGCCTGGAACTGGGCACTAAGAGGGTGAAGCGCAGAAGAGAGCCGAGGATCCTGAGGACTGGATGGGGGCCTGGGCCCCACTTACAGCTTTGAGGAAGAGCTGGGATGGGGCTTCTGCTCCCTGAGCTGGGGGAAGGCTTGAGTTTGTGCATAATGTGCTGTGGGTTTGGGAGAGGGAGACCTAGGTGGGCATGAGGGCGAAGAAAGCAAGTTCACGGGGAAGGACTCTGGGTGGTGGCCCAGAGGGGCAGCAGGGGCTGGGCAGGGCCTGGCCACCTTCCCTCCTGGGCTGAGGCTCTCAGAGCTCCCCCACATGGCAGGGACTCTCTTCCTGCAGTGCGAAGCCAGCCTTCAGGGTCCATGCTTGGCCCAGCCTTGCTGTGCTGGCTCAGCCCATCACATTGGATTAGCCTGTCTCAGTCCTGCCACCGGAGCCAGCTCTGCCTGGCCCAACCAGTCCTGTCTGCTTTAACAGAGGCTGACAGGCCACATCCCCGAGACAGCCTGCCGTGCTCAGCTGCCTGCACACCCTTTGGGGCCGCTTCTTTCAGCCTTTGGTCTTTTGGTTTCAGGAGCACAGGAAGTCAAGGAGCCATAGCACTCTTATTAAGCAGATTTGCTACTTTGGTAGGATAAAGAGAGTGGAGGAGATTGAGTCAGGCTCAGGGGTCTGGAGCTGTGGGTGCTGGGTGCAGGGCTGGGGGCTTAGCAGGATGCCTTTTCCAAACTCAGCCCTGCCTGTTGAAGGATACGTTGCCCAACACAAGGGAAGCCCTTAGGGTTAGGTTTAGGATTAGGGTTAGAGTTAAGATTAGGAATGCCAGTCCCATTGCCTGTCCCTGAATCTCAGTTGCATGCCCTTGGGTTAGGGTTAGGGTTAGGGGTTAGGGGTTAGGGGTTAGGGGTTAGGGTTAAGAAAGCTGGTCCCATTGGAAGGGACTGATTTGTAGTCACACACCTATAGGATGCTCCCACTTCACCATGGAGGGTTCATGCTGGGCCTTTATGAGCTCTCCAAAGTCTAAGTGCCCTGAGACGGGCATGAGCTCAGGGAAAGCGAGGCCATACCCAGGGTACCAGCTAAGCAGCCCCTAACCCCACACCCTCCCTCCCACTATGCTTACCAGATCAGAGACAGAGAAAACAAAAATATCTCTAGTCAAAGTCACAGCAATGAATGAGCATGATAAGGTATGTGCCTGGCACCCTCCTCCATTCAGGGAGGTCTTCACAGTAGACAATGGCTCCAGGAGAGCTCGGGAGCTGTTTTGTAACATTCCATCCCTCTCCACCTCAATCTTTTTTTTTTTAATTTTTCTCAGAAAAACAATCCATGAACATCTTACTTTAACAGAGGATCTTGAGTCTCATGGACACACATTCATGCAGGAAGGAGGTAAAATGGTACAGACCACTAGAGCTCACAGAATGTGTTCTAGTTCCTCATACTCTTAGGGTATTACTGGGGTCGCCTCACTGTGCATTCTTAGAACATCTTCATTTCCTTACAAGCAAATTAGCAGATTCAATGTGTCAACTCCAGAGGTAAGCCCTCCTGCTATCCCCATGGTGGTCCCATAGGGTGAACAGAGCTGGGAATGGGCCTCAGAGAGTTCTGTGTGCAGATTCCTGCCCTGCTTCTTGGAGCAAGTTGCTCACCTGCTCCGAGCTCCAGGTGCCCCCCCGGTGCCATGAGCATAGTAATCCCCCGTTCCATGGAGTTCTGAGAACTGTGTGGGATCCTGCGTGTGCAGTTCTGGTGCTCATAACCCTTTGGTGCTTGCCCTCCAGCTGGGCTGTGTGAAAAGGAAGAGAAGAGCCAAGGGGTTTGCCCCCTTGCACACACCTTAGTCTTCCTCCTCCCTTCCTCGTGTCCCCTTCAAGCGACTTTCATCACCTGATCGTGTCTCAGATGGTACAGAAGGCTGTCCACAGCCCCCGACTCCCCTCCCCACTGTGGGGCTGCAGGTCTTGTCAGGAAGAGGCGGGGCTCATGGGGAAAGGCATTGAGGTGGCCATGGGGTCCCCTGCCCAGGTGCCACTGACCTGGAGTCCTGAACTCCTGGGCCCAAAGATGTTGGCAGGGCTGCCCGCAGGCTCTGCCCATGGGACTGCCCGGCTGCTCCTCCCCCTGCCTGTGGGACAGGCCTGTGCTTGTGGAGCTCTGGCTGGAGCTGCCCTCAGGCAGAAGTGGTGCAGGCTGCTAGTGGGTGAGGGTTCAGGCAGAGTGATGGGAAGGGCCCTGCCCCTCTCCATCCCTCCTCTGTAAAATGGGTACCAGGCTGAGGCCCCGCATCACTCTAGGGGTCTCTGGGTGGCAGGTGCTTGGGTCTTGGCAGCCTCTCCCCTGGAGGATGAGGTGGGGGCACCTGGCCATGCCTTGGAATGAGCAGTGCTGCGGGCCCAGCCAACTGCAGGGGTCCCGGAGCTTCTGGAGGTCACTCCTGGTGCCTTTGCTGAGCAGGTCACTCCTTGCTTCTTCTGCAGACAACAAGGTTACCAGCACGATTATTGCTATGACCAGTGGAGCACAGGTGCCAAATGCATTTCAGGACACTCTCAAAGAAGCCAGTCAGGTTCATAGTTACCAGTATTTTGCTCCACCCATTTTGATGACTAATACTCAATACCTTCAAATGCATTTCAGGAGACTCTCAAAGAAGCCAGCTGGGTTCACAGTTACCAGCATTTTGCTCCACCTATTTTGATGACTAATGCTCAATGCCTTCTTTCCCTTAGGCTGAAAGGCTGGGAGCCTGGGGGCCACCGTTTACACCCTGGGTGTGGCTGATTATAAGATAGGCCAGGTCATTCTGAACTGGTAACCAGGCACCACTCTGGAGCTGAGTGGAGAAAGGCATCCCAGGCGGCTTTCCCAGGGCCACCAAAAGGACAGTCATCTAACTTGCCCCCAAGTGATTTGGGCCAACCCTTGGCCACTGCAGAAGTGACTGACAGCGTGTTGTAGAAATCCCACCACACCAAAAGGGGGGGCGGAAGAGTTCCCCACTCCCTGATAGTGGGCTGCTGGCTAGAGAAGGCTGTGGCCCTGACAGCCTGACATTCTGCTGCCCCCAAAGCATGGGGGCAAGACACTGTCCCCTGAGCCTGTGACCTGCTGCATCCTCACCTCCTGGGTGGGGGTCCAAGCCACGTTCCCTCTCTGAAGATAACAGCAATTGCCCACAGCCTGAACCGCGTGTTTGCAGTGGGTCATGGAGTTTCTGAACAGCATGGCCTAGTGGACAGAGTGAGTGGGGCCAATTTGAGAGGTGGTGGGGGCCTGGCTCCTGTGCCCTGAGGCTCACACTCCCTGCCCCTTTGTACCTCGCTCTCTATTCCAGATTGGAACACAAGGTGTCTTGAGGTGAAGTCTGTGGAGCCTCCATTATGTGTGCAGGAGGTGAGCACTGAGGAGGCCCCGCTGTAGTAAGAAGGGTATGTGCTGCATGTGTGGTATATGGTGTGTGTGGTGTGTTTTGTGATGTGTGTGTGTTGGCTATAGTGGGTATATTGCGTGTGTGGTGTGTTTTGTGATGTGTGTGTGTTGGCTATAGCGGGCATAGGGCGTGTGTGGTGTGTTTTGTGATGTGTGTGTGTTGGCTATAGCGGGCATAGGGCGTGTGTGGTGTGTTTTGTGATGTGTGTGTGTTGGCTATAGCGGGCATAGGGCGTGTGTGGTGTGTTTTGTGATGTGTGTGTGTTGGCTATAGCGGGCATAGGGCGTGTGTGGTGTGTTTTGTGATGTGTGTGTGTTGGCTATAGCGGGTATATTGCGTGTGTGGTGTGTTTTGTGATGTGTGTGTGTTGGCTATAGCGGGCATAGGGCATGTGTGATGTGTTTTGTGATGTGTGTGTGTTGGCTATAGTGGGTATATTGCGTGTGTGGTGTGTTTTGTGATGTGTGTGTGTTGGCTATAGCGGGCATAGGGCGTGTGTGGTGTGTTTTGTGATGTGTGTGTGTTGGCTATAGCGGGCATAGGGCGTGTGTGGTGTGTTTTGTGATGTGTGTGTGTTGGCTATAGCGGGCATAGGGCGTGTGTGGTGTGTTTTGTGATGTGTGTGTGTTGGCTATAGCGGGCATAGGGTGTGTGTGGTGTGTTTTGTGATGTGTGTGTGTTGGCTATAGCGGGTATATTGCGTGTGTGGTGTGTTTTGTGATGTGTGTGTGTTGGCTATAGCGGGCATAGGGCATGTGTGATGTGTTTTGTGATGTGTGTGTGTTGGCTATAGCGGGCATAGGGCGTGTGTGGTGTGTTTTGTGATGTGTGTGTGTTGGCTATAGCGGGTATATGGTGTGTGAATGTGCGCAGTATGGTGTGTGTGCTGTGGAAGTTGTGTTTGGATGCATGTGGTGTTTGTGCGTGTGTATGTGCTGTGTGAGTGTGTGTTGTGCATCACGTATGGTGTGTGGTGTGTGTGGTATGTATATGGTGTGTAGATCATGGATGTTTCTGGTACAGTATGTTTATGTTGTGTCTGTGGTATATGTGTGCTAGTTGTGTGTGGTATAGTGTGTTTGTGGTGTGGGTGTTGTATCTGTGTGTATGTGGTGTGGGCATGCACAGCAGCTAACCTGGCCCATAGGCCGGGAGCAGTCAGGGTTCATCTCAGGAATGCCAGGCAGGCGTAGGAGCTGAAATATCTGTGTAATTTACCACATCAACAAAACGGGAAATAGGAACCAGGCAATTTTCTCAGGGGGATGAGGAACAAGAAGTGGGGGTGTCAACATCTCCTTCTGTTCCTGGGAACAAAAGAAAACCTCCATAGCCTGAAAAAGCCATCCACACAAACACCCTTGGTTCTCCTCGGCCCCAAAGGATAAATCCCAGCACCCATCCCTGCTGTCTGGGATGTGGAGAGAATGTCCTCTTGCCAGCCAGGGTCCCGGCATGTGTGGAGACAGCCCTGTGAGGGCCTCTGTGATGACCCCTGTCTGTCTTGAGTTCTGTCTGTGTAGGCTGGGGCTCTGAATGGCTGACGTTTGTACAACTGCAGCTGCTGCAAAGGAATAGAGCCCTGGGCATCCTCCCTCCAGGGGTACAGCATGAGGCCCTTAGCAAGACCACCAGGCCCTCCAGTAGCTGGGCTCTGGTGTCCGTGTTCCTTACTGCAGAGCACCCTGGCAGTAGGCTGTGGGGACAGACACATGGTCCATGTCTGAGCTCTGCTCTCCACGGCCACATGACCAATTCCAGTGAGCTCCAGAGGTGCCTCACATGAACAGAAAGGACGCTGTCAGGCCTGTCGTGAGTCCCAGGGCACTGGGCTGTGCAGGGACTGGCAGAGGGCTGCGAGCTGGCAGGTCCCAGAAACAGGAGCTGCGCTGACACTTCCATGATTGGTCCTGGGGTCTGTCCCCGACCCCGCCTCTCCCCCATGCAGAGCTGAGGATGGGGGTGGAGTAGAGAGAGCTCCCCTCCCCCTCGGGGTCTCTTTCTGCTGTTCCTGGTTTAAAGCCACTCAGCCGTGCAGCAGTGTGACAGCTGCGCTCCTCTGATGATGTCCCCTGGACATGCACAGGCTGTGGCATCTGAGCAGCCCTGTCAACCCCAGGTGAGGATGTGAGTCATCACCCCTCACTGGAGGCAGCCGAGTCGAGGTGACAGGTGCCCTCTGCCCACCAGCTCAGCCCTCTGCCTCTGCTCATGTGGCCTGGCAGTCACGGCCCTGATCTGTCAGCTGTTGGCCAATTGTACAAAGCCACCCCACATGGAGGGTGACAGTCACAGCAGGGAAAGGCCAAGGCAGGAGCCTGGAACCCAAATGCAACAGAATGAGCCCTCTCAGCAGGCTGCTACCAAGAAGCCATGAGGGCTCCGGGGAGCCCAGGAAGGAGCCCAGGGAGGGAGGCACGCAGCCCAGACTCCCCCATTCAGCCCTGGGCCTCATATCCAGCCTGGCAGAGGCCTCTGCTGGGCTAAGGACCAGCCTGGAGCAGTGAGGCCCTCCAGGGGCCACTCCCTGCTCTGGGCACCCTGTACAGAGGTGGGACCAGGTGGGGCATAGGCACTCTGCAAGCCCTGCCTCACCTTGAAAGGCCGAGCCCACCTGCCCTTTGCAGCCCTGCTCGAAGGGCACCTTGTCCTGGAAGCCTTCCCTGATGACCAGCCCCTCTGACTTCCTGCAGTCCAAGGGCTTGGTCTGTCCCTCTCATCAGTCACTTGTCACCCAGGATGTACCATGACTTCTGGTTGTCTGTGTCCAAACATAATTTTCTTACTTAGTTCTTTGTTTTTCTTCTAACCTTTCATTATTAAAATGTTCAAACTTTACAGCCAAGCGGATTGTGCAATGTACACGCCTGTTTCCATCGTGGGGATTTTTAATTAATGCTTGACCATGCTTGCTTTATCCTGTCTCTATGCGTGTCTTCCTCTCACTGTCTCTCTTTCTCTCCACCAATTCATCTTATTTTTGGATGCATTCAAAATATTTTACAGTCCTCAGGGTACTTTACCCCTAAACCCTTCAGTTCGTATATCTTTAACTAGGGAACAATATTTATTAAGTTCTCTTTTTGCAGTGCACAAATCTTGTGTGTCATCTGATGAGTTTTGACAAGAGCACACACATCTGTGTAACCGCAGACCCTGTGAAGATGTGGAATGTTACTATGGCCCCCAGAAAATCCCCTCAGACCTCTCTGTGCATGTGGCTCAGTAGTTCCCTGGGATTGAGACAAGAAGTGGAATTGTTGCATTAAGGGCACACACCTGTGAAATGTTCTTCAGTAGTGTTGCTTTTCTGTCCAGGAGGCCATACCAAGCAGTGTGCGGGAGTCCCAGTCCCCACCGCCACCCCCAGCACAGGTGACTTCCATCTGTGTCCTGTTGCCCTTCTGGTAAGTTGTCAGCCCTACAACACTGCTCAGGACTGCAAGGACTTGACCCCTGTGGCCTGAGGGAGCACTGTAGGATTTCAGGGTGGAAAGCTCCAGCTGAACTGCCCCCGTGCAGAGGCTGAGGCAGGGTACCTTTCCTGGGTTCCTTGGATTAGGAAGGGTGTGGGAGTCCTCCTGTGGGCTCAAGGCCCAACCACCTCCTTGTGGACCCTCAGTGACACCAGATGAGGATTTGGTCCAGTGGACACACAGATGTTCATTCAGACACAGCCACTTCCTTGTAGGGAAGCCCCCTGGGAATTCAGTTTTGGGGATGGATCACCAGGAGCAGGGAGGTCAGAGTGGAGAGAGCCCTCCACTCTTCCTCACTCAGACTTTTGAGTGTTGTTCTTGCAGAATCCAAGCAAGTGATTATTCACGGATATGACTTTAATAATGCAAAGAGCCAGGACCAGGTTATTTGCAGATTCTAGTTCAGCAAAACCAAAGTCATTGATAAGTAGCCTCCTCTGAAATCTGAAATGATCCAATGAGCTTTTCCTTTGAGCATCACGGTGACATTCAAAGAATTTCAGATTTTAGAGCACTTTGGATTTTGAATTTTCAGATTAGGGATACTCAACCTAACTAAGCAAGATCACCTGTGTAGAGCAGCTGGCACAAGTATGGACTTTATAATATTTTAAACTCTCCTATTGTTTGGCAACACTCAGGCATCCGGTGACCTCTGCAATTGGGGAGTGGCCTGAGGAAGCACACAGTCTAGGCAGACAATGTGCCCTGGGTCCTGAGGGAGTGTGCTCTTCCCCGCTGAGTGCCCGGGGTGCAGTTGGATTTTCTGCATCCCCCTCAATTCTTCCTCTTGACCCCTTGTTACATTCATTCCATCTGATCATGTTATGTTCAATGGCCTCTTATTCAGGGTCATCTAGTAAACTTGGAATGACTCCTCTCCCTGCAGGATGCTTCTCAGCCATCTCTCCTCCTGTCCCTGAGTATATAGAAAGGGGCAGAGGCTGTCATTGTCACATTCTCATGTGGCAGAGTTGTGTAGATGGTCTCAGGCCATTAAGATTCCACTGACGTATACTTTCGTGGGAGTGGCTTAGGGATGGAGCAGCCCCCTCCTAAGGAGAGCTACTGGGTATTGAATGCTTCTTATATCAGATATTGTGCCAAGTGCCTCACACTCAATATCTCCATGAATTCTCAAAGCAGCCTTACTGCATTTCCTTTGCATGGGTGGATAGCCAGGGCAGGGGTGATGGAAGAGCTTCCCAGTGCCACACACCTGGAGAGTAGACCCAGGAGATCTATCTGCCCAGTGGGGGCCTTCTGCGTCCCTGAGATGATGGTTTTTGGGGAAGGCATGGCCCTGCCTACCCCCAGGAAGTCCATTCAGATGCCTCCTCTGCCCGCCTGTGGGTGCACTGGTTTCCTGGAGGGCACTAGTTTTTTCTCCAAGGTGGGCCAGCACCAGGTCTCGCATAGGAAAGCCCGTGCCACAGTCCTGGGTACCTCTGCAGATGGCCACCCTGCTCCTGGTTGGTGCCTGTGCAGAAGTAGCCGGGCATGGCTGCCTGTTGCAGGGAGCTCGGATGCACTGAGGAGTGTGACTTTGTCATTAATTACATTTTCCTCTGAAGAAAACATTCGAGAAACATTTTAGAAATAGGGAAGCAAGAAGACATATTCAAAGCTTGATGTTTCTATATGCTTCATGTTTTCTGTCTTTATAGGCTATGTTTTTGTGATTTAAGAAATTTTTTAATATGGTGACTGAAGTATGGGTTTAATCGGTTAATCTGTTTGAAAACTCTTTTCCCAGCAGCCCGGTGTTGCTGGGCCCTCTGCCCATCTTGACCCTAAGCCATGGCCTCAGGGTGCCAGTGCCACCCGCCCTCCCCAGGAGCTCCCTGAGCTCTCCTGAATGCCATTCTGCAGTCAGGTCACACATCTTGGGGATTTTTACCCTAGTAATCCCACTCTTTCCATCTCTCAAAGTGAATCTGTTTCCTGATCGTTATCTTTATCAGCACCAAGGAAGAGGTCAACAGTTTAGAAATTCATGGCTAATCTGACCATTGTGTTCAGGTCAACAAATTGTTCCATGTGGAAATGAGTCATTTTGTCCATAGTAACCCTGACCTACATGAAAAAGAGAAAAACAATAGAAAGTAATTTTATGTATACATGAAATTTTAATTTATAAAATTATAATATTATATTTTGTTATACATATGTACAATTATTTTTAAAGTGTTAATTATATTTTATTATAAAAATGATACAATGTAGAAAAAAGAAACATAGACAAAACATAATGAATAAAAACATTGCCCCAAATCCCAAACCCAAAGACAAGTGCTATTAACATTTTCAACTACAACATAATAAATTTAATTTTGCTTAAATATGATGGAAGAAAAAGAAAATGAAATGGGATTGAAGAAACTGTGCAACATCACACGAATGCTTCTGGTCGCCTGTGACGAAGCGGCTGTCCCTTTCTCTCTGTGCCTCTCCTTCCCTCTGCTCATGGACATCACAGCACGTTGCACTCTGCCATCTATTTTGTTCTCTATTTTTAATTTTGTTGTCTGTCTCCCATGCAGTCCTTAAAGGTGAGTCCTTAAGAGCAGGGACTCTGCCTGCCTTTCCTGTTACACATCAGAGTGCTGCACAGGGCCTGGGCGTGGCGGGTGCTCACAGGGGTCTCTGCAATAGGAAAGCAGAGCCCAGATGCCAGTCGTGGACCACAGGGTCCGCTCTGCGTGATGAGGACCGGAGGTGGGAGGAACAGTGGACGAACATGTGCATCGACATTCTTCCCATGTCATTTCCTTTTAGAAAAAAAAACAATCAGTATGGACAAGACTTTCATGACTTGCCCTGGACCAAAGATTAAAAACAACCTGGACAGTAAGTATCCCTGGCAGGAGGCTCTAGAGGGCAGGAGGCTCTAGAGGGCAGGAGGCCAGGGGTCACAGTTGGGCACTGTGAGGTGTACAGAATGTGGATGCCCCCCTGCTGGGGCAGCACGTGTCTGCAGCTGGGCTGAGAACACATTGCTCACCTCCCTTGTTGGTGGCCCCCAAGGTGTTCAGGGATCTGCAGTGTCCTAGGGATCTTCAGTGTCCTAGGGTCTGTGAGGAGGGCAGGATGCAGGAGATGATTGCCCGAGGAATGGTGCCGTTGCTCCAGGTCGCCTTTCAGAGTTAAGCCAATGGACTCTGTAAATACAGAAGAGCCAGAATGGTTGACACCAAGCAGCCATTTGTGGTCACTTAGGACACAGTCACAATGACATGAAATCTCATGCAGGGCCCCTCGCTGCTGGACCCACATCCCCCTTGGCCATTGTTGCTGAGGTTGACCTCAGTGCTTTGGGGAATGAGAGCATTACCCATGCTGTCTACTCACCAAGGGCAAGAACTGCATCTCTCCGGGCTGGCTCTCACCATCTTCGCTTTCTGTGCTTTAAGGAGGTCTTTGTTGAAGCCAGCCTGAACAATGGCAGAAATGTCCTTTCTAATGACATCACTATGAAGAGCACCACCTGTGTGAGTACCAGGGTGGGGATGCCACCAACCTGGGCTGTCCAGAGGCCCTGCACTGGAATGAGATACACCCTGGGGAGGACAGAAAGAGCACACAGTTCCCAGGCAGTCCCAGAAAAGTAGTGTGTGCAGCAGGCACCTGGGCCTGCTTGATCCTGTTCCAGCTGGCACTGGTGGATGAGGATTGGAGGCTGTGTGCCAGGAGCCAGAATCCAGGACCTCTAGGGTCTCCACCTTCTCCACGTGGGCCTCTCAGGTCCAGGGGATCTGGAGGATTCCACGCACTACCTTCAGGATGCGTGTGCCGCTGAACCGGTGCCCCAGCTGCTGATATGATCCTAAACCCACTCACAACCCTGTCGCCCGAGCCTGCCTGGTGGTCATCTGCTGTCATTTCCCAGATGCTGTCAGCCTCCTTTCTGACTCTCCTACCTGCTTGGGCCCCGGAGCTGTCCCTCTCTGCTCCCTCACTGAGCCCTGCAGTATGTCTTCTCCTGCTGCCGATGGGGAGGCTGTTAGGCGTACAGGCCAGGCTCAGGCCCAGCACGAGCTCTCTCCTCTTCCCTCCCTAGCCTTCTCTCTAAGCAGAAGTCTGGATGTGGGGAAGCCCTGGGCAGCCTGCATTCCCACGGTTGCCGCCCAAAGTCCCTTTACTGTGAAGGACACCCAGGGAAGAGTTCCCGTTGCTTACACCCCATGTGGCCCTGGTTCTGAGCCAGGCCTTTTTCTGAGCTCTCTAAACCTCACAAGTGCCCCCAGGGAGGGCGGCTTATTCCCTTTGCACAAGTGTGGAGGCTGAGGCTCAGAGCGGTGCACGGATGTGCCCACGGTGCAGAGCCTGGAAGTGGGGAGAGAGGCTGTGGGGGATGGACCTGGGTCTCCTGCCCCTGCTCCTGCGCCTGCACCTCTCTTGGACACAGCACCCCCACCCTCACCCGTCTTTGTACCTGTAGATTTTGTGGTCCTCACAGAAGCCCTGTGCTGCAAGCGAGGTGTTCAGTGAGGCTAGCTTCATGAGACCAGGAAGCTTCTGGGACTTTCTTGGCAGGGCTCTAGGGCAGAGCCTTTAAGCAGGACCGAAGGAGGGGTCTGTAGCTCTCTGGGGACCAGCCCTGACTGCTAGCCTCACTGTGGTACATGGAGGAGGGACCAGCTAGGGAGAGTGAGGAGTGGGCAGATGGGCCTCCAAATGGTGGGCACTGGGAAGAGGCCACCCAGGCCACTGACATTCGCATTGTCCACCAGGTGTAGTGCATGTTAATACCTTTCTCCTACAGGGTGCCAGTCCATCACATACCACCCATCCACCACAGGCAACCCATCCATCACAGAACACGCATCCATCACAGACTACTTGTCCACCACAGGCCACTCATCCACCACAGAGCACCCATTCATTATAGAACACCCATCCACCACAGGCCACCTATCCATCACAGGCCACCCATTTACCACTGAGCACCCATCCACCACAGAGCACCCATTCACCACAGATCACCCATCCACCACAGAACACTCATCCACCACAGGCCACCCATTCACCACACAGCACCCATCCACCACAGAACACTCATCCACCACAGGCCACCCATTCGCCACAGAACACCAATTTACCATAGAACACCCATCCATCACAGAACATCCATTCATCATAGGCCATCCATCCATCACAGAACATGCATCCACAACAGACTACCTGTCCACTACAGGCCACCCATTCATCACAGGCCACCCATCCATCACAGGCCAACCACTCCCCACAGGCCACCCATTCCCCATAGGCCACCTTTTCACCAGAGAGCCCCCATTCACCACAGAGCAACCATCCACCACAGAACACCCGTCCATCACAGGCCACCCATTCACCACAGAGCACCCACCCATCACAGGCCAGCCATTCACCACAGGCCACCCATTCACCACAGAGCACCCATCCATCACTGGCCAACCATCCATCACAGGCCACCCATTCACCACAGAGCACCCATCCACCACAGGCCAGCCATTCATCACAGGCCACCCATTCACCACAGAGCACCCATCCACCACAGGCCAGCCATTCATCACAGGCCACCCATTCACCACAGAGCACCCATCCATCACAGGCCAGCCATTCACCACAGAGCACCCATCCATTACAGTGCCCCCATCCATCACAGGCCAGCCGTTCACCACTGAGCACCCATCCACCACAGGCCAGCCATTCATCACAGGCCACCCATTCACCACAGAGCACCCATCTATCACTGGCCAACCATCCATCACAGGCCACCCATTCACCACAGAGCACCCATCCATCACTGGCCAACCATCCATCACAGGCCACCCATTCACCACAGAGCACCCATCCACCACAGGCCAGCCATTCATCACAGGCCACCCATTCACCACAGAGCACCCATCCATCACAGGCCAGCCATTCATCACAGGCCACCCATTCACCACAGAGCACCCATCCATCACAGGCCAGCCATTCATCACAGGCCACCCATTCACCACAGAGCACCCATCCACCACAGGCCAGCCATTCATCACAGGCCAGCCATTCACCACAGAGCACCCATCCATTACAGTGCCCCCATTCATCACAGGCCAGCCATTCACCACTGAGTACCCATCCACCACAGGCCAGCCATTCATCACAGGCCACCCATTCACCACAGAGCACCCATCCACCACAGGCTGGCCAGCCATCACAGGCCAATCGTTCACCACAGAGCACCCATCCACCACAGGCCAGCCATTCATCACAGGCCAGCCATTCACCACAGAGCACCCATCCATTACAGTGCCCCCATTCATCACAGGCCAGCCATTCACCACTGAGTACCCATCCACCACAGGCCAGCCATTCATCACAGGCCACCCATTCACCACAGAGCACCCATCCACCACAGGCTGGCCAGCCATCACAGGCCAATCGTTCACCACAGAGCACCCATCCATCACAGGCCAGCCATTCACCACAGGCCACCCATTCACCACAGAACATCCATCCATCACAGGCCAGCCATCCATCACAGGCCACCCATTTGCCACAGAGCCCCCATCCATCATAGGGCATCCATTCACCATAGAGCCCCCATCCATCATAGGCCAATCATTCATCACAGGCCACCCATTCACCACAGAGCCCCCATTCACCACAGAGCACCCATCCACCACAGGCCAGCCATCCATCACAGGCCACTCATTCACCACAGAACACCCATCCATCACAGGCCACCCATTCACCACAGAGCACCCATCCACCACAGGCTGGCCAGCCATCACAGGCCACCCATTCACCACAGAATATCCATCCATCACAGGCCAGCCATCCATCACAGGCCAGCCATTCAACACAGGCCACCCATTTTCCACAGAGCCCCCATCCATCACAGGCCACCCATTCACCACAGAGCCCCCATTCACCACAGAGCACCCATCCACCACAGGCCACCCATTCACCACAGAGCCCCCATTCACCACAGAGCCCCCATTCACCACAGAGCACCCATCCATCACAGGCCAGCCATCCATCACAGGGCACCCATTCACCACAGAGCACCCATCCATCACAGGCCACTCGCCCACCACAGAGCCCCCATCCATCACAGGCCACCCATCCATCACAGGCCACCCATCCACCACAGTCCACCCATTCACCACAGAATATCCATCTATCACAGAGCACCCTTCCACCAAAAACCAGCCATCTATCACACACCACCCATCCACCACAGACCACCCGTCCATCATAGACCATCCATCCATCATAGACCACTCATTCACCGCAAACCACCCATCCATCACACACCACCCATCCACCACAGACCACCCATTCACCTCAAAGCACCCATTAATCACACACCACCCATCTGTCACAGAGCACCCGTCCATCACAGACCACTTGTTCATCAGAGAGCACCCATCTGCCATCATAGGACACTGGTCCATCACAGGAGGCAAGTCAACCAGAGGGCTGGACAAGCAACCCACTAATCATCCAGGTCCTGCCGGCCCTGCTCCTGACCCTGCTGCTGCTTTGTGGTTTCTGGCAGCTATGTGGCAGGAGAATAAGTGCTCCCTTAAGTGCTCCCTGCCCGCCCAGCCCTGGGGCTCAGACACAGGCCCAACCTCCAAGGGACTTCAGCATGTGACTGCCGTGTGATCCCACCTGTGGGAAGTTTCCCATCAGTTCCCAGGTCATCACATGAGCCAAGGGAAGCTGTCCACACGTTCACCGAGTCTAGGAGGCCTGGGCTTCTGTAGGACCTCCTGCCATGGCTGGTCACAGAGAGCTGGCCTGAGATGCCCTGGACATGGGGTTGAGGCCTGCCCTGGCTCCTAGAGACAAGTGACCCCAGAACCCCTGAAACCAGGGCTGCCTCAACAAGCTGGACTTCTGGAAGCCTCAGATGGACAAGGGCCAGGAGGTGGCCTCTGTGTGGAGGGAGGAAGAGAGGGTCACCCATGAGGCCCTGCTGGCCCAAATGGAGGATGGTGCTGTAACCCCCAGCTGTCTGTGCCTCGGGAAACCAGTATGGATCTTGGCATATGTCTGGTGCCTTCCGCATTCCTTCATCTGTCTTTACTGAGCTCCAGTTTCCCCTGGGCCCCATGCTGGGCTGGGGAGGGACAGAAATGAAGCAGCCACAGTTCCCCACAGGGAGCTCACAGTCCTGTCTGGTCAGGGATGAGGGTGAAATACCCACCCCACAGGAATGGGAAGGGCCCCCTGTAAGGCAGAGCAGGAGTCAAAAGCAGAGATGGAGTCCAGGGCGGGGAGGGCGATAGAGGCCCTTGGAGCTGGGGTGGACAGACCCAGCCCAGAGAGCTGCAGACAGACAGAGCAGGGGGAGGAGAGGACAGAGCCCAGCCCAGAGAACAGACAGGTCTCATCTCTGCCCAGGAAGCCACGAGGGAAGGAAGCCGGGGACTCAGCCATGAGGCTGGGAGGTCAGGGAAGTCTCCCAGGGACAGACAGGCTCTCCCTGAGGAAGGTAAGTGGGGTGGGCTCTCTCTTTTCCATATGGCTGTGGGCAGAGAAGGACACTTGCAGGGGCTGGGCCTCTCTAGGGACCTGGTCCCTGGCCTGGCTGACCCCTAGGAACCCCACAACGGCTGTACAGGAGTTTCCCTTGGGTAAGGTTGGAGGCTGAGGCCTGGGAGGAGGAGCCTGCTGGGTACACCACAGGCTCAGAGTGCCCAGGTGGCACCCAAAGGCCATGTCCTGTCCTTTCCTGCTGCTCCAAACCAGGGTCCAGACCATGCTCTGTCCTTGCTGCCCCACCCCCATCCAGCCCTGCTCCAAACCAGGGTCCCAGCTGTGTACCGGGCCAAGGCAAAGCCAGCCCACCCCCATCCAGCCCTGCTCCAGACCAGGGTCCGAGCTCTGTGCAGGGCCAAGGCAAAGCCAGCCCACCCCCATCCAGCCCTGCTCCAGACCAGGGTCCGAGCTCTGTGCAGGGCCAAGGCAAAGCAGCCCACCCCCATCCAGCCCTGCTCCAGACCAGGGTCCGAGCTCTGTGCAGGGCCAAGACAGAGCCTGCCCACCCCCATCCAGCCCACGTTTTTCTCTTTTGAACTTTCTAGACTGTCAAGGATCCACCACCTGTGCAGAAGCCGGAAAAAGTAAGTTGCAGTTCCTGTCCCGATATTGTCACATCCCAAGGAGCCCACTGACCTTCACCAAGAGTGCCATGAAGGCTGCGCCCCATGACCTCCACCTGCCTAGGCAGAGAAGAGGGTGACAGAGGGGCAGAGTGGAGCCTGAGAAGGGCGGGGACTCACAGTGATGTCCCCAGCACGCCCTTCCCACTCCCTGCACCCCTCAAAATGAGGCTTCTCACCAATTCGCAGCCTGGGTTTGCCAGTTTCAGCAACTGTGATGATCTCTCCTGAATAAATGGGGCTCGCCTCTCAATATTCCACAGAGCATGTATAAGATGCTAAGGACGGAGGCGCTCTGGAAAAGGAGCCCCGTGTTTTAGGGACCTGGCCCCGTCCCCAGGCTCCGGATGCAGATGTGGCTCCATTTGGCCTCTCTGGATCCCTGTCTCCTGGCAGGGACGAGGGGCTGGCTGGGGTTAGCTTCTAGGGATGCGGGAGTCCTGGCAGGCACCGAACCGGGAGAGACACCCAGCCCAGTGAACACAGGGGGCAGGAGTCTGGAAGCAGGCTCCTGGGCCAGGGACCCACCCCAGGGGCCATAGGCTGTGGTGAGGGCAGTAGCTGAGGCAGGAGGCCCTGGGCCTGGGATGGGGTGGGAACAGGCCTCCCTGGCCAAGGCTGGCCTCTGCGGTGCTCCAGAGTGGGCTCAGGGAGGCTGCATCTGCAACCAGGTGGATGCAGACAGTCATCTGCAAATGCTGGGACCATTGCACAGCCCCCAGAGCAGGCCTCTTTCAACAGGGCTGGCCGCGGAAGAAACAAAGGGACAGAGACGAAGTCGTTGGCATTTAGGGGAAAAACCATGTCTGTAAACCAGGAGGAGTTTGCATGTTTCTCACACAAAAGATTCTCCCCTGTGGTGTGGGCTCCTCACTAGTCCTTTCATTCCCCAGACACACATCTGGGAGTGGTCAGCACTGTGCCTGGTGCTGAGGCAACGACACCATGGCCTTGCACCCAGGATCTGCCTGGAAAGGAAGCAGACAGTTCTGTTTTTCATTTTTTAGGAGCCAGAATAGGAGAAACCACCTCCTCCTCCATCACCACTGCCCCCGTCTCCTGTGAACACCTGCCCCACTGTGATTGTTTATTGCTGTGGGTGCCAAGGAGTGTGCAGGATAAGAGGGATAGAGGTGAGAAGCACAGTGGAGAGGGGCTGTGACCCCCAGGCTGGGACTGTGGGAGGAGGGGGCAGCCGGATCCTGCCACAGAGGCCTGGGCCCTGGAGGAAGGCAGGCTCTATGGGTGTCGGCCTTTGGTCACTTGATGCCAGGGGCAACCAGAGGCCCACCTCACCCTAGTGTCCCAGTGGAGGGCAAGCATGAGGGCTCCTGTCCCCTGCACCACCAGGCCTGTCTCAGCACAAGGAGTTTCTCTTTGAAGGAGCCAGGTTTCTGGATATAGCAGCTAGTGACGTCTGACCAGTCCTGGCTCTCCCAGAGGTTGTAATCAGCTCTGGTAGTGGCTTAGGATTCAAACCAGTGGCCTGCGGGTTTATGAGTCAAACAAACTGAGTCACAAAGAGTCTCCCACAGGTCAGAAAAATATCAACGTAAAATAATCAAAGGGTCAGAATGTAGATTAAAGATAATTTATTCACTTGAAAAGATTGAGGATGGACCAACTGGGAAGCATAGATTCCAAAAAACAAGTCAGTATTACAAAGTGGAGAAGTTAGAGAACATTTATACAGACAAAGTGCAGGAAAGTTAAACTGAATTGTAACATCTGTCCATGTGAAGCTTAATGATAGTTACAATGATCTGATTAGTGGAGATAGTCTTTCTCTTTTGGGAAAGGTATATTTAACATTCCACACTAAAGATGTAACTATCATGAGGTCTTGAGCACCCTCTGTTCTCAGATAGGAACAGGACAACAAAGGAGGCAAGTAATCTATAACAAGCATCAATGATGGGAAGGGAGGCGTTCTGGTCTCTGGTCTCTCCTAGTCATTTACAGAACTAGAAAAATGAGAGAGAATTAAGCTATAATCTATGAAGCAGAATTGCAAACACGGCATGTGACTGAGTCTTCAGGGCTTAACTTCCCCCTTGGCATAATAAATTTAGAAGTTCTGGACATTTTACTTCTTTTACATTTCTTCATTTTCTTCAAATTATTTCAGAGAAAACAGGGCAGAAGAATCATGTATTTAAGTCAAAATCTCACCCTACTAGGAAGGCTCATTCGTAGGAAGTCATGTCCAATAGGGGAAGAATTAGAAAGAACTAAAGCCAACGTATAAAGTAAACAGGGGAGAAGTGGTCCTCAAACCTGATTCAGGCCACATGACTGCCTCTTCGTTCAAAGCAGTTCTCTGAGCAACCATTATTCTAGTCTTTTTTGGTTGTGCATTGACTCGATTGCAAACACATGCCATAACAGCAGTGTAGACAAAAACAGAACAAAACACAACAAATGATTATAATTCCCAGAATTAGTAACAGTTTTTTACACCAAGTTCTCCAAGATACAAACCAGCTGCATAACTAATCAGAGAGTATTGAATCTGAAAAGTTAGTTATTTGAATTTGTATACCCGTGATTAATTTCATGAAGTTGTTCGATTTATCTGGGGTAGAGACACAACACTGAGTTTTTCTGATGTACAAGTTCCTCCTCAGGCTGCACTGAGTGTGTCTAAAGCCATACTCTTCTGTAATGTAGCAGTTCTCATAAAAGCAACTTACTTGTTTAGCAATGACATATCCATGCAGCTATTATTTAGGGCCTTCTGTGTATAATTGGTTAGGATATCTTCATGACAAATGACATTCTTAATACCTGATTTGTGGTATAAAGATGAAAGCTAAATGATCATACCGATGAAACACAGAATGAACACAATGAGACTGTGAGAAAAATTTGCAGATTTTGACAGGGTATGAACTACTTAACCTGTGCCCAAGCATAAGCCAAGGAACATGGTCTTAACCATCCTGGGGGTAACCATGGCCAGAAGTTAGTACTACATAGCCAAGACATTCCATTTGGAGCTAACCAATAAATACTTGCTCATTGTGCCTGTTCACCATCATGCCAATCAGTACTTTGTAATGTAATAGTGCAGATATATCATTCTTTGGATATTCATCCCATATCTTCAGTGTTGTTGAGTAAGGCATCTTTGGTATAATTTATCTGTTCACAAAACAAACGGGCAAGTTGACTGAGCTGACCACAGCAGAGGGTAAGCCAGATAAAACAGTCCCAAATTTGTGTTATACTATCCTAAAATTGAGTTGTCTTATCTCTCAAATGAGGCAGTTTTGTTTCATCCCTCTGACGGGGCACCATCAGTGTTAAAGGTAATGTATTAGTCCATTCTCACACTGCTATAAATACCTGAAACTGGGTAATTTATAAGGAAAAGAGGTTTAATTGGCTCTGCCGGCTGTACAGGAAGCATGGCTGAGGAGACCTCCAGAAACTTGCAATCATGGTGGAAGGTGAAGGGGAAGCAGGGATGTCTTACATGGCCAGAGTAAAGGAATAGAGAGAAGGGGGAGGTGCCACACACTTATAAACAATCAGATCTCATGAGAACTCACTCACTGTCATGAGAACAGCAAGAGGGATATCCGCCCCTGTGATCCAATCACCTCCCACCAGGCTCCTCCTCCAATGCTGGAGATTCCAATTCAACATGAGACTTGGGTGGGGACACAAATCCAAACCATATCAGGTAACAAACTAGTTTCTTTTACTGAGAAGCTCTTCCCATGCTCTTTACTCTGTAAAGTATTATTAATAGGCCAGTGGCATACTTTATCCTTAGTCATACTAGTGTCAAGCATCAGTGACTGTTTAGAGAAACATGAATACATTTTTCTTCTTCTTCTTCTTCTTCTTCTTTTTGTTTGAGATAGAGTCTCACTACCCAGGCTGGAGTGCAGTGGCGCGATCTCGGCTCACGGCAACCTCCACCTCCCAGGTTCACACGATTCTCCTGCCTCAGCCTCCTGGGTAGCTGGGACTACAGGTGCGTGCCACCAAGGCTGGCTAATTTTTTGTACTTCTGGTAGAGACAGGGTTTCACTGTGTTAGCCAGGATGGTCTTGATCTCCTGCTTTCATGATCCGCCCGCTTCGACCTCCCAAAGTGCTGGGATTACAGGCGTGAGCCACCGTGCCCGGCCAAAACATGAATACATTTCTGATCTTATACCCAATTTTGTCCTTGGAGAGAAGATACTCATCATGAAACACCAGAACTACTGGAAGGGGCATGAGACTCATATCAGCCCATTTTGACATCATTATAGATAAATATGTGAGATTGAGTAATTTTTAAAGAAAAGAGATTTATTGGCTCATGGTTCTGCAGGCTGTACAAGACGCATGGTGCCAGTATTTGCTCAGCTTCTGGAGAGGCCTCAGGATTCTTACAATCATGGCAGAACACGAAGGGAGAGCTGGCATATCACATGGCATGAGTGGGAGCAAGAGAGAGACGGGGGAGGTGCCACATTCTTTTAAACAACCAGATCTCGCATGAACTCAGAGCAAGAACTCATTACTGTGAGGAGACACTAAGCCATTCATGCAAGACCCACGCCCATGACAGAAACTCCTCCCACCAGGCGTCACCTCCAATATTGGGGATCACATTTCAACATGAGATTTGGAGGTGACAAAACATCATTGCACATAAATAAAAATTATTTTAATATTAGTAATTTATTTATTAATTTTTATGTGCAGTGATATTTTGTCACCTCCAAATCAAAATATAAATTATTTATTTTAACAAGATATGGAGGTGTATATCACTGCACATAAATAAAAGAATTTAGGTATATCAGAGGTATCCCATTTAGACCTTTTTAGTTTTAAGTCTTCATAGATTAGGTAAGAACATTTTTCTAGATACTGACAGGAGATGGTACTATAAATCTATAAATACACGAATCAAGCTGGAGTTTCTAAAGGGGGATCTCTCGTCAAGAAGACTGACTTGGTCTTAAAGGGATGATTGCTCATAACCTGAGCTCTCTCTTTTTTTTTTTTTAAGATTCGTGAGATGTATGAGCATGTTTGTTACATAGGATATTGCATAATGCTGGGCTTTAGGTTTCTACTGAACTCATCACCCAAATAGTGAACATAGTATCCAATAGGTAGTTTTTACACCTTGCTTTCCCTTTTTCCCCACTTACGGAGTCCTTAGTTGTCTATTTTTTCCATCTTTATGTCCATGAGTATCCAATGTTTAGTGCCCACTTACAAGTGAGAACATGCAGTATTTGACTTTCTGTTTCTGTTTTAATTTGCTTAGGATAATGGGCCTCCAGCAGCATCCATATTGCTGCAAAGGACATTTCAATATTTTTGTTGGCCACATAATATTCCATGGTATATATGTGCCACACTTTCTTTATTCAATCCTAATTGGCACTTAGGTTGATTCAATGACTTTGCTATTGTGAATAGTGCTGCAATAAACATGATTGCAGGTATCTTTTTGATAGAAAAATGTATTTTTCTTTTGGTAGATACCCAGTAGTGAGATTGCTAGGTCCATCGATAGTTCTATTTTTTTCATTCTTTAAGAAATCTCCAATTCTGAAGTGGCCAAGATGGCTGACTAGAAGCAGCTAATGTGCACCACTCTCACAGAGAGGAAAGGAAAGGGCAAGTAAATGCAGCACCTTCAACTGAAACATCCAGGTACACACATTGGGACTAATCAAGAAAACAACTCTACCCATAGAAAATGGAGAAAAGTAAGGCAGGACCACAGCCCACCAGGAAGACACATGGAACCAGGGAAACCTCCCCCATCCAGGGAGACAGTACTGGAAAATCAGAGGTAACTAGGGACTAGAATGGACTCCCAGCATACTGCAGCAGCCCTAAGGAAAAGTGGACAGACTGTTACATGGATGCCCATTCCAATATCTCCTCACTGGGAAGGGGCTTAAGGCCCAGGCCTCCAGCCACCCCCACCAGGGCTATGGAGCCAGGAGCAGCTCTGCAACTCCCTGGATGGAACTCCCAGTGGGAGGGGTGGGTTGCCATCTTTGCTGTCTTGCAACCCTTGCTCTTGCTGTCTCCAGGCATGGAAGAGTCTGTGGGAACCAGGGGCTGGTCCAAACCCCCAGCACAGAACAACTTTCTCTGGGAAAAGCAGCCAGACTATTCTCCATGCAGATCCCAGTTCTTACCTCTCCTCACTGGGCAGGGCCACCCGACCTGGATTCCAGCACAACCACCCTGCCCCTCCCTGATCACCACAATCAGAAGCAGCCCAGCATTCCCCAAGGAGGTAATCCCAGAGTCAAGCCACAACCTCTCTGCCACTACAGTTGCAGTGGCGCAGCCCTAACAGTCCTAGAACTGGGAAGGAGCAAAGGGCCTAGTCATTATACTGGCACCTCCAGCACATTGCAGCCACCATACAGAGAGGAGTCCAGCCCCTCTTTTCTGGGAACCCCCATCCCCACTCCATAAGGCAAGGCCCCCGGCTCATGAATACAGAACAGTCACTGCACCCACAGCTGAGTGAATATCACTGGTAGTAGCCCAGAGTTTTCCTGGGAAGAGGGTCTCAGAGGCATATAACAGACCTTCTGCCACTTCCACAGTAAGTTATATTCCAGATGCCCTTGATTTGGAGAAGATATAAATCATTATACCATAAAGACATATGCATGCAAATGTTCATTGCAGTACCATTCACAATAGCAAAGACGTCGAATTAACCTACATGCCTATCAATGACAGATTAGAGTTAAAAAAAAGTGGTACATATACACCGTGGAATACTATGCAGCCATAAAAAACATGATCCTATCTTTTGCAAGAAAATGGATGGAGCTGGAGGCTATTATTTTTAGCAAAATAATGCAAGAAGAGAAAACAAAATACCTCATGTTTTCATTTACAAGTGGGAGCTAAATGATGAGAGCTCATTAACAAAAGGAAGGGAACAACAGACAGTGGGATCTGCTAGAGGATGGAAGGTGAAAGGAAGGAGATGAGCAGAAAAAATAACTATTGGGTATGACGCTTAATACCTGGGTGATGAAATAATCTGTACAACAAACCTTCATGGTACCAGTTTACCTATATAACAAACCTGCACATATGCTCCGGAAAAAAAATGATTTAAAAGAAATCTTCGTACTGTTTCTATAGGAGTTGAACTAATATACATTCTCACCAAGAGTGTATAAACATTCTCTTTTCTCTGCATCCTCACCAATATCTGTTATTTTTTAAATTTTTAATGAGCTATTCTGACTCGTGTGAGGTGGTATCTCATTGTGGTTTTGATTTGCATCTCTCTGATAATTAGTGATGTTGAGTATTTTTTTATATGTTTCTTGGACACTTGTATGTCTTCTTTTGAGAAGCATCTGTTCATGCCCTTTGTCTATTTGATAATGGAGTCAGTTGGAGGTTTTGTTGTTGATTTGTTTAAGATCCTTATAGATTCTATATATTAGTACCTTGAAGGATGCACAGTTTGCAAATATTTTCTCCTATTTTTTAGGTTGTCTGCTTATTCTGTTGATAGTGTTTTGTGTGTGTGTGTGTTAGTGTGTGTGTGCGTATGTATGTGTGCAGAAGCTCTTTAGTTTTCGTGGTTTTTTTCTTTTTTTAATTATACTGTAAGTTCTGGGGTACATGTGCACAACATGCAGGTTTGTTACATAGGTATACACATGCCATGGTGGTTTGCTGCACCCATCAACCCGTCACTTACATTAGGTATTTCTCCTAATGTTATCCTTCCCCTAGCCCCCCACCCCCAAACAGGCACCGGTGTGTGATGTTCCCCTCCCTGTCCGTGTGTTCTTGTTGTTCAGCTCCCACTTATGAGTGAGAACATGCAGTGTTTGGTTTCCTGTTCATGTGATAGTTTGCTGAGAATGATGGTTTCCAGCTTCATCCATGTCCCTGCAAAGGACATAAACTCATCCTTTTTTATGGCTACATAGTATTCCATGGTGTATATGTGCCACATTTTCTTTATCCAGTCTATTATTGATGGACTTTTGGGTTGGTTCCAAGTCTTTGCTATTGTGAATAGTGCCACAATAAACATATGTATGCATGTGTCTTTATAGTAGAATGATTTATAATCCTTTGAGTATATACCCAGTAATGGGATTGCTGTGTGGAATGGTATTTCTAGTTCTAGATCCTTGAGGAATCACCACACTCTTCCACAATGGTTGAACTAATTTATACTCCCACCAACAGTGTAAAAGCATTCCTATTTCTCCACATCCTCTCCAACATCTGTTGTTTCCTGACTTTTTAATGATTGTCATTCTAACTGGTGTGAGATGGTATCTTATTGCGGTTCTGATTTGCATTTCTCTGATGACCAGTGATGATGGGCATTTTTTCATGTCTGTTGGCTGCATAAATGTCTTCTTTTGAAAAAGTGTCTGTTCATATCCTTTGCCCACTTTTTGATGGGGTTGTTTTTTTTCTTGTAAATTTGTTTTGTTTTTGTTTTTGTTTTTTAAGATCGAGTTTCGTTCTTGTTGCCCAGCCTGTAGTGCAATGGCATGATCTTGGCTCACCACAACTTCCGCCTCCCAGGTTCAAGTGATTCTCCTGCCTCAGCCTCCCAAGTAGCTGGAATTACAAGCATGCATCACCACATCCGGTTAATTTTGTATTTTTAGTAGAGACAGGGTTTCTCCATGTTGGTCAGTCTGGTCTCAAACTCCCGACCTCAAGCTATTCTCCCACCTTAGCCTCCCATAGTGTTGGGATTACAGGCGTGAGCCACCACGCCTGGCCTTTTCCTTGTAAATTTGTTTAAGTTCTTTGTAGATTCTGGATATTAGCCCTTTGTCGGAAGGATAGATTGCAAAAGTTTTCTCCCATTCTGTAGGTTGCCTGTTCACTCTAATGATAGTTTCTTTTGCTGTGCAGAAGCTCTTTAGTTTAATTAGATCCCATTTGTCAATTTTGGCTTTGTTTCCATTGCTTTTTGTGTTTTAAAGTCTTTTGCCCATGCCTATGTACTGAATGGTATTGCCCAGGTTTTCTTCTATGATTTTTGTTGTCCTAGGTCTTATGTTTAAGTCTTTGATCCATCTTGAGTTGACTTTTGTATATGTGTAAGGAAGGGGTCCAGTTTCATTTGTGTCAGATTTGTCAAAGATCAGACAGTTGTAGATGTGTGGTGTTATTTCTGAGGCCTTTGTTGTGTTCCATTGGTCTATATATCTGTTTTAGTACCAGTACCATGCTGTTTGGTTACTGTAGCCTTATAGTATAGTTTGAAGTCAGGTAGTGTGATGCCTCCAGCTTTGTTCTTCTTGCTCATGATTGTCTTGGCTATGCAGGCTCTTTTTTGGTTCCATATGAACTTTAAAGTCGTTTTTTCCAATTCTGTGCAGAAAGTCGGTGGTAGCTTGATGGGGATAGCATTGAATCTATAAATTACTTTGGGCAGTATGGCCATTTTCACGATATTGATTCTTCCTATCCATGAGCATGGAATATTTTTCCATTTCTTTGTGTCCTCTCTTATTTCCTTGAGCAGTGGTTTCTGGTTCTGCTTGAAGAGGTCCTTCACATCCCTTGTAAGTTGTATTCATAGGTATTTTATTCTCTTAGTAGCAATGGTGAATGGGAGTTCACTCATGATTTGGCTCTCTGCTTGTCTGTTATTGGTGTATAGGAATGCTTGTGATTTTTGCACATCGATTTTGTATCCTGAGACTTTGCTGAAGTTGCTTATCAGCTTAAGGATATTTTGGGCTGAGACGATGGGGTTTTCTAAATAGTTGCAATCATGTCATCTGCAAACAGAGACAATTTGACTTCCTCTCTTCCTATTTGAATACACTTTATTTCTTTCTCTTGCCTGATTGCCCTGGCCAGAATTTCCAATACTATGTTGAATAGGAGTGGTGAGAGAGGGCAGCCTTGTCTTGTGCCGGTTTTCAAAGGGAATGCTTCCAGTTTTTGCCAATTCAGTATGATATTGGCTGTGGGTTTGTCATAAATAGCTCTTATTATTTTGAGATATGTTCCATCGATACCTAGTTTATTAAGAGTTTTTAACATGAAGGGGTGTTGAATTTTGTCAAAGGTCTTTTCTGCATCTATTCAGATAATCATGTGTTTCTCGTCATTGGTTCTGTTTATGTGATGGATTACATTTATTGATTTGCGTATGTTGAACCAAACTTGCATCCCAGGTATGAAGCCAACTTGATTGTGGTGGATAAGCTTTTGGATGTGCTGCTGGATTTGGTTTGCCAATATTTTATTGAGGATTTTTGCATTGATGTTCTTCAGAGATATTGGCCTGAAATTTTCTTTTTTGTTGTGTCTCTGCCAGGTTTTGGTATCAGGATGATGCTGGCCTCATAAAATGAGTCAGGGAGGATTCCCTTTTTTTCTATTGTTTGGAGTGGTTTCAGAAGGAATGGTATCAGCTCCTCTTTGCACCTCTGGTAGAATTCGGCTATGAATCCGTCTGGTCCTGGACTTTTTTTTGGTTGGCAGTCTATTACTTACTGCCTCAATTTCAGAACTTGTTATTGGTTTATTCAGGGATTCGACTTCTTCGTGATTTAGACAGGAGGGTGTGTGTGTCCAGGAATTTATCCATTTCTTCTAGATTTTCTAGTTTATATGCATAGAGGTGTTTATAATATTCTCTGGTGGTGGTCAGTATTTCTGTGGGATCAGTGGTGATATCCCCTATATCATTTTTTATTGCATCTATTTGATTCTTCTCTCTTTTCTTCTTTATTAACCTGGCTAGCAGTCTATTTTGTTGATCTTTTCAGAAAACCAGATCCTGGATTCACTGATTTTTTGAAGGGTTTTTCATGTCTCTATCTCCTTCAGTTCTGCTCTGATCTTAGTTATTTCTTGTCTTCTGCTAGCTTTTTAATTTATTTGCTGTTGCTTCCCTAGTTCTTTTAATTGTGATGTTAGGGTGTCAATTTTAGATCTTTCCTGCTCTCTCTTGTGGGCATTTAGTGCTATAAATTTCCCTCTACACACTGCTTTGAATGCATCCCAGAGATTCTGGTATGTTGTGTCTTCATTCTCACTGGTTTCAAAGAACATCTTTATTTCTGCCTTCATTTCATTATTTACCCAGTAGCCATTCAGGAGCAGTTTGTTCAGTTTCCATGTAGTTGTGTGGTTTTCAGTGAGTTTCTTAATCCTGAGTTGTAATGTGATTGCACTGTGGTCTGAGAGACTGTTTGTTATGATTTCCATTCTTTTGCATTTGCTGAGGGGTGTTTTCCTTCCAATTATGTGGTCAATTTTAGAATAAGTGCAATGAGATGTTAAGAAGAATGTATATTCTGTTGATTTGGGGTGGAGAGTTCTGTAGATGTCTATTAGTCCCGCTTGGTCCAGAGCTGAGTACAAGTCCTGAATATCCTTGTTAATTTTCTATCTTGTTGATCTGTCTAATATTGACAGTGGGGTGTTAAAGTCTCCCACTATTATTGTGTGGGAGTCTAAGTCTCTTTGTAGGTCTCTAAGAACTTGCTTTATGAATCTGGGTGCATATATATTTAGGATAGTTAGCTCTTCTTGATACATTGATCCCTTTACCATTATGTAATGCCCTTCTTTGTCTCTTTTGATCTTTGTTGGTTTAAAGTCTGTTTTATCAGAGATTAGGATTGCAACTCCTGCTTTTCTGCTTTCCATTTGCTTGGTAAATATTCCTCCATCCCTTTATTTTGAGCCTATGTGTGTCTTTGCACGTGAGATGGGTGCAAAGTGTCCTGAATACAGCACACTGATGTGTCTTTAGTCTTTATCCAATTTGCCAGTCTGTCTTCTAATTGGGGCATTTAGCCCATTTACATTTAAGGTTAATATTGTTATGTGTGAATTTGATCCTGTCATTATGATGCTAGCTGGTTGTTTTGCCCATTAGTTGATGGAGTTTCTTCATAAATTGTAAATAGCTTTGGCTATTTAGGCTTCTTTACAATTTGGTATGTTTTTGCAGTCGCTGGTACCAGTTGTTCCTTTCCATGTTTAGTGCTTCCTTCAGGAGCTCTTGTAAGGCAGGCCTGGTGGTGACAAAATCTCTCAGTATTTGCTTGTTTGTAAAGGATTTTATTTCTCGTTCACTTATGAAGCTTAGTTTGGCTGGATATGAAATTCTGGGTTGAAAATTCTTTTCTTTAAAAATGTTGAATGTTGGCCCCCACTCTCTTCTGGCTTGTAGGGTTTCTGCAGAGAGATCCGCTGTTAGTCTGATGGGCTTCCCTTTGTGGATAATCCAATCTGTCTGGCTGGCTGCCCTTAACATTTTTTCTTTCATTTCAACCTCGGTGAATCTGACAATTATGTGTCTTGGGGTTGCTCTTCTCAAGGAGTATCTTTGTGGTGTTCTCTGTATTTCCTGAATTTGAATGTTGGCTTTTCTTGCTAGATTGGGGAAGTTCTCCTGGATAATATCCTGAAGAGTGTTTTCCAGCTTGGTTCCATTCTCCTTGTCACTTTCAGGTTCAACAATCAAATGTAAATTTGGTCTTTTCACACAGTCCCATATTTCTTGGAGGCTTTGTTCATTCCTTTTTATTCTTTTTTCTCTAATCTTGTCTTCTCTCTTTATTTCATTAAGTTGATCTTCAATCACTGATATCCTTTCTTCCACTCCATTGATTTGGCTATTAATAATTGTGTATGCTTCATGAAGTTCTCGTGCTGTGTTTTTCAGCTCCATCAGGTCATTTATGTTCTTCTCTACACTGGTTATTCTAGTTAGCAATTCATCTAACCTTTTTTCGAGGTTCTTAGCTTCCTTGCATTGGGTTAGAACATGCTTCTTTAGCTTGGAGGGGTTTATTACCCACCTTCTGAAGCCTACTTCTGTCAATTCATCAAACTCATTCTCTGTCGAGTTTTGTTCCCTTGCTGGCGAGGAGTTGTCATCCTTTGGAGGAAAAGAGGCGTTCTGGCTTTTGGAATTTTCAGCCTTTTTGTGCTGGTTTCTCCCCATCTTTGTGGATTTACCTGCCTTTGGTCTTTGATGTTGGTGACCTTCAGATGGGGTCTTTGAATGGACATGCTATTCCTTTCTGCTTTTTAGTTTTCCTTCTGACAGTCTGGCCCCTCTGCTGCCTGTCTGCTGGAGTGTGCTTGAGGTCCACTCCTGACCCTGTTTGCCTGGTATCGTATCACCAGTGGAGGCTGCAGAACAGCAAAGATTGCTGCCTGATTTTTCCTCTGGAAGCTTCGTCCCAAAGGGGCACCTGCCAGATACCAACCAGAGCTCTCCGTATGATGTGTCTGTTGGCCACTACTGGGAGGTGTCTCCCAGTCATGGTGCACGGGGGTCAGGGACCCACTTGAGGAGGCAGTCTGACCCGTAGCAGAGCTCGAACACTGTGCTGGGAGGTCCACTGCTCTCTTCAGAGCTGTCAGGCAGGGACATTTAAATCTGCTGAAGCTGTGCCCCACAGCCACCCCTTTCCCCAGGTGCTCTGTCCCAGGGAGATTGGGGTTTTATCTATAAGTCCCTGACTGGGGCTGCTGCCTTTTTTTCGGAGATGCCATGCCCAGAGAAGAGAAATCTGGCAGTCTGGCCACAGCAGCCTTGCTGAGCTGCAGTGGGCACCACCCAGTTTGAACTTCCCAGTGGCTTTGTTTACACTGTGAGCATAAAACCACCTACTCAAGCCTCAGCAATGGCGGACACCCCTCCCCCCACCAAGCTTGTGCGCCCCAGGTCCATCTCAGACTGCTGCTGTGCCAGCAGTGAGAATTTCAAGCCAGTGGATCTTAGTTTGCTGGGCTCTGTGGGGGTGGGACCCACCAAGCCAGACCACTTGGCTCCTTGGTTTCAGCATCCCTTTCCAGGGGAGTGAACAGTTCTGTCTCAACTGGCGCTCCAGGTGCCACTAGTGTATGAAAAAAAAAAGAACTCCTGTAGCTAGTTCGGTGTCTGCCCAAATGGCCTCCCAGTTTTGTGCTTGAAACCCAGGGCCCTAGTAGGGTAGTCACCAGAGGGAATCTCCTGCTTTGCAGGTTGCAAAGACCGTGGGACAAGTACAGTATCTGTGCCGGAGTTCCTCAGGCTCAGTCCGTCATGGCTTCCCTGGGTAGGGGAGAAAATTCCCCTATCCCTTGCACTTCCTGGATGAGGCGACGCCCCACCCTGCGTTGGAACATCCTCTGTGGGCTGCACCAACTGTCCAACCAGTCCCAGTGAGATGAACTGGGTACCTCAGTTGGAAATGCAGAAATCACCCACCTTCTGGGTCTATCTTGCTGAGAGCTGTAGACCAGAGCTGTTCCTATTTGGCCATCTTGCCAGCAATCCTCCAGCTCTTTAGTTTAATTAGGTCCCATTTGTCAGTTTTTGGTTTTGTTGCATTTGCCTTTAAGATCTTAGTCATAAATCTTCACCTAGACCAATGTCCAGAAGAGTTTTTATTATATTTTCTTCTAGGGTTTTTACAATGTGAGGTTTTTACATTTAAGTCTTTAATCCATCTCAAGTTAACTTTTATATATGGGGAGAGGTAAGGATTCAGTTTTATTCTTCTGCATATGGCTAGCCAGTTTTCCCAGCACTATTTATTGAATAAGGTGTTCTTTCCCAGTTGTTTATTTTGTTAACTTTGTCAAAGATCAGTTAGTTGTCAGTATGCAGCTTTACTTCTAGGATCTGTGTCCTATTCCATTGATCTATGTATCTATTTTTGTACCAGTACCATGCTGTTTTGGTTACTATAGCCTTGTAGTATAGTTTGAAGTTGGGTAATATGAAAAAAGCCTCAGGCTTTGTTTTGTTTGTTTGTTTGTTTGTTTGTTTGTTCTGCTTAGGATTGCTTTAGCTATTTAGGCTTTTTAATTCCATATGAATTTTAGAATTAGTCTTTCTAATTCCATGAAAAAACAATGTTGGGAATCAGATAGGAATTGCATTGAATCTGTAGATTGCTTTGGGAAGCATGGTAATTTTAACAATTTTGATTGTTCCAGTTCATGAACATGGAATATTTCCCCATTTGTTTGTGTCATCCATGATTTCTTTCATGAGTGTTTGTGGTTCTCTTCATAGATATCTTTCACCTTCCTGGTTAAATGTATTCCCTGATATTTTATTTGTGTGTGTGTGTGTCTATTGTAAATGGGATTGCATTCTTGATTTGGTTCTCAGCTTGAACATTATTGCTGTATAGAAATGCCACTGATTTTTGTACATTGATTTTGTATCCTCAAACTTTACTGAAGTTGTTTATCAGGTCAAGGAGTCTTTTGGAGGAACCCTAAGTGTTTTATAGGTATAGAATTATATCATCAGGGAACAGATCATTTGACTTCCTCTTTTCCTACTTGGATGCCTTTTATTTTTCTCTCTTGCCTGACTGCTCTGGCTAGGACTTCCTGTACTACGTTGAATAGGAGTGGTGACAGTATACATCCTAGCCTTTTTCCAGTTCTTAGGAGAAATGCATCCAACTTTTGCCCATTTAGTATAATGTTCACTGTGGTTTGCCATAGATGGGTCTTATTAAATTGAAGTATGTTTCTTTGATGCCTACTTTGTTGAGGGTTCTTATCATGAAGGGATGTTGAATTTTGTCAAATGCTTTTCCTGGGTCTATCGAGATGATCATATGGTTTTTAATTCTGTTTATGTGGTGAATTACATTTATTGATTTGCATGTGTTGAATCATTTCACATCACAGGTATAAAGCCCACTTGATTGTGAAGAATTATCTTTCTGGTGTGCTGCTAGATTTGGTTTGCTAGTATTTTGTGGAAGATTTTTGCATCTATGTTCATCAGGGGTACTGGCCTGCAGTTTTCTTTTTTGTTGTTGTTTCTTGGCCAGACTTTGATATCAGGATGATACTGGTTTCATAGAATGAGTTAGGGAGGAATCCCTCCTCCTTGATTTTTCTGGAATAGTTTCAGTAAGATTGGTACCAGCTCTTCTTTGTACATCTGGTAAAATTTGGCTGTGAATCCCTCTAGTCTAGGACACTTTTGGTTGGTAGATTTTTATTACTGATTCAATTTCTTAACTCATTATTGATCTGTTAGGAGTTCAAGTACTTCCTAGGTCAATCTTGGGAGGCTGTGTGTTTCCAGGAATTTATTCATTTCCTCTAGGTTTTCTAGTTTGTGCACATAGAGGTGTTCATAGTAGTCTCTGAAGATCTTTGTATTTCTGTGGTATCAGTTGTAATATCATCTTTGTCATTTCTGATTGTGTTTATTCAGATCTTCTCTCTTTTTTTCTTGGTTAATTTAGCTAGCAGTTTCTCAATGGGTCTAATGGCCCAACTCTTCCTTTCATTGATCCTTCGTATGGGTTTTTTGAACTCAATTTTATTTAGTTCTGCTCTGATCTTAGTTGTTTTGTTTCTTCTGCTAGCTTAGGGTCTACTTTGTTCTTATTTTTCTAGTTCATTTAGGTGTGATACTAGATTATTAAATTGAGAACTTTCTATCTTCTTGATGTAAGGATTTAGTGCTATGAGCTTTCCTCTTAACATTTTGCTATATCCCAGAGGTTTTGGTGTGTTGTGTCTCTGTTTCCACTTGTTTCAAAGAATTTTTTGAGTTCTGACTTAATTTTGTTGTTTACCTAAAAGTTATCAAAAACAAGTTATTTCATTTCCCTGCCTTTGTGTTGTCTTGAAGATCTTCCTGGTATTAATTTCAAATTTTATAGCACCGTGGTCCAAGAAGATGCTTGATATGGTGTCATTTAAAAAATGTATTGAGACTTGCTTTATGACCTCGCATGTGATCAGGATGAGAGAATTTCATGAACAGAGAATATCTATTCTGTGCTTGTGGGTCAAGTATTCTGTAGATATTTCTTAGGTCTATTTGGTCAAGTGTCAAATTTAAGTCCAGAGTTTCTTTATTAGTTTTCTGCCTCAATGATCTGTCTAATGCTGTCAGTGGGGTGTTAAAGTCCCCCACTATTATTGTATGGATATCTATCTGTTTTCTTAGGTCTAGTAGTATTTGTTTTATAAATCTGGGTACTCTGATGTTGGGTGCATATATATTTAAATTACTTAAATCTTGTTGAATTAAATCCTTTATTATTATATAATGACCTTCTTTGTCTTTTTTTTTTTACTATTGGTTTTATCTGATACAGGAATAGCAACTCCTGTTCTTCTTTGGTTTCCACTTATGTGATAGATTTTTCTCCATGTCTTTATGTTGAGCCTATGGGTGTCATTACATGTGAGGTTGGTCTCTTGAAGGCAGCAGATGGTTGGGTCTCATGTTTTTCTATCCAATTTGCCATTCTATGTCTTTTAAGTAGAACATTTAGGCCTTTTTTGTTCAAACTTAATATTGATATATTAGGTTTTGATCCTGTCATAGTGTTGTTAGCTAGCTGTTTTGTACTCTCAATTATGCAATAGCTTTATAGGGCCTGTGGGCTTTGCACTTTTGTGTTCTCTTTCTTTCTTTCCTTCTTTTTTTTTTTTTTTTTTTTTTTTGATGAAGTTTTGCTCTTGTTGCCCAGGCTGCAGTGCAATGGCACGATCTCAGCTCACCACAACCTCCGCCTCCTGGGTTCAAGCAATTCTCCTGCTTCAGCCTCCCAAGTAGCTGGGATTACAGGCATGCACCACCACACCCAGCTAGTTTTGTATTTTTAGTAGAGACAGGGTTTCTCCATGTTGGTCAGGCTGGTCTCAAACTCCCAACCTCAGGTGATCCACCCAACTCAGCCTCCCCAAGTGCTGGGATTACAGAGGTGAGCCACTGCACATGGCCTTATGTGAGCTTTTATGGTAACAAATATTATTTATTTCCATATTAAGAACTCCTTTGAGCATTTCTTGTAGGACTGGTCTAGTGGTCATGAATTTCCTTAGTACTTGCATGTCCAGAAAAGATTTTACTTCTCCTTTGTGTATGAAGCTTAGTTTGGCAGGATAAAATATTCTCGACTAATTTTTTTTTCTTTAAGAATCCTAAAAATAGGCCCCCCAATCTTTTCTGGCCTGTAAGGTTTCTTCCGAGAACTCTGTTGTTAGGCTGATGGGATTTTCTGCATACGTGATTTTGCCCTTTTCTCTAGCTGCCTTTAAGACATTTTCTTTTGCATTGATGTTGGATAGTCTGATAACTATATGCCTTGAAGAGGCCCATCTTGTGCAGTATCTCACAGGAGTTCTCTGAATTTCTTGTGTTTGGATGCCAACTCTCTAACAAGATTAGGATTTTTTTTCTAAATTATTTTATCAAATGTGTTTTCACAATCACTTACTTTTTCTTCACCTCTTTCAGGAATGCCAATAAGTTGTAGGTTTAGTCTTTTTATACAATCCCATATTTCTCAAAGACTTTGTTGTTTTAAAAAATTCTTTTTATTTATTGTTTTCTGACTGGCTTAATTTAAAAGAATGGTCTTCCAGCTCTGGAATTCTTTCTTCTGCTTGGTCAAGTCTATTGTTAAAGCTTCCACCAGTATTTTGAAATTCCCATAGTGAGTTTTTCAATTCCAGAAGTTCTATTTCATTTTTTCTTAATATAGCTATCTTGTGTTTCATATCCTGAATTATTTTTCTGGTTTCTTTGTATTGGGTTTCAACTTTCCCTTGGATCTCATTGAGTTTTCTCAAATCCGTATTTTGAATTCTTTATCTGTCATTTTGGACATTTCAGTCTGATTAGGATTCATTTCTAGCAGCTGTGTGATCCTTTGAAGGTGCCAAAACACTCTGGCTTCTTGTACTGTCAGAATCGTGCTGATTCCCTCTCATCTGAGGGAGCCGTAGCTTCTTAAATTTGAATTTTCTGTCATTTAAATGGGACTTTTGTAAACTTATTTTTTTCTCTTGAGGGTGTGGCTGTCATGTATGTTGTATATGATTGTGTGGCTTCATCTCTGGGTGCTTTCAGGGGACCAAGGCTCTGTATAGGTTAATTGGTTGTGTATAGCTTCAGTGCAGTGGCTTTCTTAGGTGTTGCTTCTTATAGCTATGTATTGGGTGTAAGGGCAAACACAGTATCTCCTGCAGGGCTGAGGGTGTGGAAGTCTCAGGAGGCTTATTTCATGGCCTGGCACTAAGCCCTTGCGGTGGCAGGTTTTTTGTTTGCTCATGCAGTTCAGGCTGCTGTCCAGTAGATGGCACTTAAGAGTAAGAGCCGGCAGGCTGGCTGGTGCTGAATGGATGCATTCGCCCTGAATACACCAGGAAGAGATTATGATGGAATGCATTGAGGTCCTGAGGCAAAGAAAAGGTGGGTGCTGCAAATCCCCATCCTGAGCCGACAGGAATGCGATCCACTTTCCTATGATACCCCTGTCACAGGACCCATGACCTTCTGTTTATAAAGGCTTCATCCTTTGGTTCCCAGCCACACTGTGGCTGGGGGCTGTGGATATGCCTCTCTGATGAATATCACTAAAATGGGGCCTGAAGCAGAGCCTCTTCCCCTAGTCCACGGCAGGCAACTCCATGGTCTATCCTCCATTGCCAGGATGCTGCTGCTCTGTGTAGGATGAGGGAGTTAGGCCTTTGCCTTCATGAAAGCTGGAAGCAGGCAAATGCTCACTTTCAGCAGGGGTGGTGCCACCATGAAGAGCACTTTCCTTGAGTTCATGCTCACCATCCCTAGCAGGAACGACCACCTTTGCATCCACAACAGTGTATGGTGGGGGAGGTGGGAGATGAAACCCCTCCTAACATTTGTTGCCAGTCATCAATGATGCCCCTGCAGCAGTTGGCCCCACACCCACACACTCTTTATCCTAAGAGGGGCTTTGGCAGGCTGTGTTTCCTTTCCTCTTCCTTTAGGGGCAGCCCACCCCAAGGGTTAGATCTCCAGGGAGTCCCACAACTCCCTGGGGACCAGCCATGCTAGCCAAAGTGAGAGCAGGGGGGGATCTGGTGGTACAGTGACTCAAGGGCAGAAAATCCTCAGTCAGGGTAGGAGCACCATCAATGCACACTCAGTATGGTGCCCACAATCTCAGTTTGCTTCTGAGGGCAATGTAAGCATGCCTCCACAAGCTGGCCAAGCAGTTTGCTGTCCCTGGGGAGTTCTCAAATAGCTACCAATAGTGTTTCCCTGGGTCAAGAGCGAAAAGGTGCTCTCCAAAAGTTGGGCGTTCAGTAGATTGTCACAGGGGAGAGAAGAGCAGAGAAGCACTCCCACCTACACTTTCCACAGGGCTCTGAGTTCCTTGGGGGTTGATCTCTGCGAGACTCTTGCTGCTTTCCTTTTCCATGCCTCAGCTTCTTTCTATGGGCACGATGACAGGTCCTAGCTCTTTTCCCTCTGTTTTCAGTTCAGAACTTGTCCATTTAACAGTAACTTAGACCTTCTTCCTAAGGAGATCTGGCATCCAATGTCCCTAGTCCGCCATCTTGAAAAAAATGGATTATCTTTTCAAGTGACCAAAGACTGAAAGGGAAAGATGTTTTGGATCTGGTGTGCTGCTTAAGGGGGTTTACTCCTCAAGGTGTCACTCTTGTGTCACTTCTTCTCTTTTACATGGCTCACTAAATCCAGGAATCACGAGCACTTACGGCACTGGAAGAACAACCCTTCTTATGTGCCCACCAGGGTAAACAAGCTTCACTGCGTGTTCTTCTTGGAGATTACCTGGGGGACAATTGCATGTTACAAGCCATGAACTCAATCGCATGTTACAAGCAATGAAGTCAAACACTTCCGCAAGACCTTAATTGCTTGAGGTGCCTTTTGGCAAAGAAGAAAACTTTCCCTTATCCCAGGACTCATCGTCATCCTCAGAGAAAGTTTCTCATTGGTTTTGCTCACTCATAAAGTGACTTTAGATACGCCAAATGAACCAAGCTTCAGCGTTTAGCCAGTTTTTAAATAAAAAGTATTTATTTCTTAAATACTTCTTAAATATTTCTTATGCTATGAAACATTCACCTCCTCTTTTCAGAGAAGGAAACTATTTTCTTCCCTGACCAAAATTGTGGTGAGAGAAAAGGATGTACAAACTCTGAAGGGTAGTTCAACAAGCAAGCTGCAACCTTAGAGAAAAGTAAAAATCACAAATCCATGAACAGCAGAATTTTTAATATATATGGATATATTCTAATATATATATTCTAATGTTGTGTGTGTGTGAAACTCCTACCTTAAAATCAGAGCTTCAATTCTAGCTCCATCAAATGTGGAACTGGATCACTAAAATAATGTCTGAATCTCAAACCAAAATTAGAGAGATTCGAAACCCAAGAGGAGCCATGGCAGAGATTCCTGTCAGTCCTGGCAAGTTGGGCGAATGAAAAGACATTCATCTTGGCACCAATGCCTTGGTCGATGACATAACAGGAGGGATCACTTGAGGCGCACTTTGAGTCCCTTCAAGGTGGCCGAATGTCAATCTAAAATAATCAAAGGGTCAAAATACAATTTAAAGAGAGTTTATTCAAGCAAAAGTGTAAGGATAGGCTGAACAGAAAGCACAGAGTCCAAAGAATGGAGGTCAGTATTCCAAAGTGTAGAAGTTTGGGATCATTCATATAGACAAATTTCAGGGACGTTTAACAGAATCTTAAAAAGGTGTACTGCATATTTACAATGGTCTGATTAGTTGAGGTGGTCTTTCTTTTTGGGAAAGGTAGATTTAACATTCCACACTGAAGATGTAAATATCAAGGGATTTTGGTTACCATCTGGTCTCAGAAACAGGACAATAAAGGAGGCAGGTAATTGATAACAAAGATCAGTGATTGGACAGAGGGATGTCTGATCTCTGGTCTCTCCTAGTCATTTATAGAACTAGAACAATGAGGAAGAGAGTTAAGCTATAATCTAAGAAGCAGAATTGCAAGCATGCTACATGACTCAGTTTCCAGGGCTTAGCGTCCCCTTTGGCATAATATATTTAGAAGGCCCTAAAATTTTATTTTATTTTTTTACAAAAACAAAAAGGACCAGTCATGAGCCACGTTCTTACCACCATGAAAACTCTGGAGAAATGCTGGTGGCACCTGAAGCCCTGGAAGCAAGCTCTTTGGGCAGAATGACGAAAAGAGCTCACCAAGTGGGCCTTGTAGCTGAGATGAGCTTACAAGAGCTGCAGAGAGCAGGGGCTGAGATGGAGATCTGAAAGCAGAAGTTCCAGGCACCCACATCCCCAGCCCCTAGAAGACCCGACCATGTCTCAGGCACCCTCCCTCACCCCTCTGCTTTGAGGGCTCTTCTCTACATCTACTAATTTTGCACGCCAAGGCTCAGCTGTCTTCTAAGCCTGAGCCTCAGCTCTGATCTTGCCTCTGATAAGCTGCCTTCCCTGAAGCTCTGAGGGAGGGAGCACCCTGGTCTCAAAGCCCCAGAGCACGAGCACTTGGCTGAGTCTCTTTCCCCAGCACTAAAGATAGACATTTTCTGTCTCTTTCTGTCTCTCTCCTCTTCTGACACAGGTTTGGGAGCTCTTTCACCTCACAAAACCATTGTCTTCCCTTCCCCAGGTCACACCAAGCTCAGAACTGAATTCAAAGCAAGAATAACCAGAATGTCTACAGGTTTGGCCCAGACTTCAGCCTGGAGGTACAACAACAGCCTCTCTCTACCTCTTCTCAGGGCTCAGGATGGCTCAAAAGCACATTCCACCTTCACCGCCACTCCTAACTACGAGCCAGCTGGGCCCAGAGCCCGGAACATACCACCAGGATGTACCAGGACAGTCTATGCCTTCCTGGAGTGGCTCAATCATGGGGAGCCTGAAGCCCCTTCTTCACACCCTAGAGACGGCACCCAGACTCCAACCTAGGCCCAAGGAGGGCCTTCCTTCCTGGTCAGTGATCTCCTCTGTTCCTTATTGGGCTGATCCAGGGAATGTGTCCAGTGCAGCCCTCACCACAGACCCTGGGGATCAGATCATCCCTCAGGCTCCTGGCTCAGTCTGGGCCAAGGATCTGACCACGGGAAGCACAGGAAGATGAGCTCCAGGCAAACCCAGGAGCCAGGGCCCGAGCAGGGAAGCTCTCCAGTGGTTTGGGAGTAACCATCACCAGGTCTTGAATGCTGGTCCAAAGAGGGGCAGGGCAGTGTGAAGAGCAGGAGCCAGGCCCAGTTCACATCCAGCTTTATGACTCTCCTGCTTTATAACCTGGAACAAGTAACTCAACCTCTCTGTGCTTCAGTTCCCTTCAGTAAACTGGGATAATAGTAGCATTTACTTGTATAGTTACTGGGAGGATTAAAATAGTGAAAATGTGGAAAGTTCTTAGTCTAGCAACTGGCCCACAGGAAGACTCAATACGTATTAGTCCTCGTTATGTTACAAGGAGGAGGACAATCTTAACAATTTGCTTACTCATGGTTCCAAGGTGATGACCAAGGAGGGTATCTTTACTCCCTGTTAGAACAAGTCAGGGTTGCCCACACAACCTTGTCAAACACACCCAGCAGCATTCCTGGCCTCAAGTGACCAGCAAAGGAAATGAATGGGTTCCATGTCCAGACACAGTCTGGGGGGCCCATGGGCACCATTTCGATGTGCCTTGTGCAGCCCTCCTCAGCAGATGCCTGACATGGCTCTCTGAAGAGCCATGATCCCAGAGGGCAATTGTCAAGGGCAAAAGCCATGGCCTTCAGCCCACTGGGAAGGTCTCTGTGCCCCAGCTCACCCAGCCCCTGCACTGGCACCATATCAATGGCACCTGGTTGCAGCTTGGTGAATAAGGTTGCACAAAGTATCCTGACTGCCCTGAAAAGCAATGTGGTCAGGAGGAAGCAATGCAGCTTAGACACTGCCTCCAGAAGGCATCAGGACCCTTCAGCTCACCTCAGCTCTGTCCCCAGAAACACACCCAGATAAGACTTCAGTCTCCTCCTGGGGGAGGAGTCCTGGCAGCCTTATGGGTTAGGAGATGGCCACTGTGGGCCACTGAGAGTTTGGAATCTGGAAATAAAACGGTATTTTTGGTGTAGGAGGAGGAGAAGCCAGGGATAGTTTTAGAGGAAAAGTACAAAAGTTGGAAGGACATGTGCTGGCTGAGTACAGGTCCTGAATTGAAACATGGGGTGGGAATGGGGCCTGGGCAGGAGCTGGTGGAATGGGAAAGGAGCCCTGCTTTAGGGGGGCACACAAGGGTAAGGCAGGTGAGAGGACCATGCTCTGCTCATTGGGGGGAAGGTGCCTGAGACCAGGGAATAGAGAAGAGGAAGGCAAGAACAGGCCAGAAAGCAGCCCAGGACCCATGGTGGACATCCCTTGGCCACTTGGGGCTGCAGTCAGGCCTTTCTGGGCCCTGGTGGGGATGGGATGAGGGCCGTGTGTTGCAAGGCAGTGCAGGCTGCTGGCAGGTGACTTCCTCCCCCTGGATGCTGCGTTTTGGCTTCTCTGTGCCCCACACTCTGGAGAGACACAGGCCTGGCTTCCCCAGATGCCCACTGAGGCTGCATATGAGCCTGACACTCCCAGGAGGAAGCAAGAGATCTGACCACAGACAGAGCCAGGACCAAGGAGGGGGAGGGCAGCACCAGGCAGGAACTCTGGGATCTTCTTCCCCTCAACACTGGCCACTCAAGCACGCCCTTCATCCCTGTGCTGAAGCCCCCTGCTGCTTCCTGGTTGGGCATGGGGACTGGATCCTGCAGGCAGTGGGGAAGCATTTCTAAAGGGTGTGAACTGAGTAGAGTGACCTCTGGAGATGGGTAGCTGGTGTATCTGGAACCATCTATCTCCCCTTCCTCCACCCTTTTTGATACTGTCTTTCCCACAAACCTCTTTTATGTTATGTAAATGGTTTGCCCTGCAGCCTGTATTGGGTAGAAAACAAGGCCCTTGCCATCAGGTTTCATCATCACACTTATCCGGTACGTTAGTCACCTTAATGGTGTGGACAAGTTTGGAACCAGCACTGGGGGAAAAAAATTTCATATAATGCCATCCATTTAGACATATGCCCCCAGAGCAAGGTAGAGCATCCCCCATCAAATCTAGTACAGGATAGATTCATCTTATAAATGCACAGAGCTGCATGCACCAGCAGCCCTGTGGTCCTAACACCTCAGGACCCACCTCAGTCCTGGGGGACCTTCCAGATTTGGGACAACATCAGCTATACAAGTCCTGTTTTTTGACTTGTCTTCCCATTCCAGTCTTTTTTATAGACACTGTACTATATACTTTATTTTTTAACCAAATGATATAGTTTGGATATGTGTCCCCACACAAATCTCATGGTGAATTGGAATCTCCAGTATTGGAGGTGAGGCCTAGTAGGAGGTGATTGGATCATGGGGGTGGATTTCTCATGAATGGTTTAGTACCATCCTCTTGGCATTGTCCTCACAATTATGAGTGACTTCTCACAAGATCTGGCTGTTTAAAAGTGTATGTCACCTTGCTGTCTCTCTCTTGCTCCTGCTTGTGCCATGTGACATGCCTCCTTCCCCTTCATCTTCTGCCATGAATGGAAGCTTCCTGAAGTCTCCACAGAAGCCAGGTAGACATCAGCACCATGCTTCCTCTAAAGCATACAGAACCATGAGTCAATTAACCTTCTTTTCTTTATAAATTACCCAGTCTCAGACATTCCTTTATGGCAATGCAAGAATGGCCTAATACACTGACAAATAGTACTGTTACATATTCATAGGATACACACAACAAAGAATGAAAGAGATTAACAAAGATCTACAGGATGTATAGGACACCATTATGTGAACAAATATTAATATTATGAGAATTCCAGAAGAAAAGCAGAAGGGGAAAGATGAGGAAAATACATCTAGTGAAATATTATTAGAAGACTTCCAAAGTCTTAGGAGAGAGATACATCCAGGTCCAGGAAGTTCAAAGAACCCCAAACAGATTCGACTCAAACAGATCCTCTCCAAGGCACATTATTGTCAAAATGTCAATAGTAAAGACAAAGAAAGAATTCTAAAAGCAGCAAGAGAATAGTCAAGTCATATATAAGGAAATACCCAGTAGACTAACAGCAGATTTCTCAGCAGAAACCTTACAGGCCAGGAGAGAGTGGGATGATAAATTCAAAGTACTGAAAGAAAACCACTAACAACCAAGAATATACCCAGCAAAATTACTCTTTAGGAATGAAGGAGAAATAAAATCTTTCACAGACAAGCAAAAACTAGGAAATTTATCACAACTACACCTGACTTCCAAGAAATGCTCAGGGAAGTCTTGTGTCTGGAAATGAACAGATAATAACCACCATGATGAAAAAATGCAAAACTATAAAACTCACTGGTATAACTTATACACAAAGGAGAAAGAGAAAGGAAAATCATTAGATAAAACAACCCAATCACAAATATAAACAATAAGAAGGGAAATAAGGAACAAAGTCCTTTGGTCTTTTTGTTTCAGGGGCACAGGAAGTCAAGGAGCCCTGGCACTCTAATTGAGCTGGTTTGCTGCTTCCTATAGCAAAGGGACAAGGGGAGACTGAGTCAGGGTCAGGGGTATGGAGCTGTGGGGGCTGGGTTTTCCTGAACTCAGCCCTGCCTGTTGAAGGATAGAGTGCCCAATACAAGAGAGCCCACAGGGCTACGGTTAGGAAGGCCTGTCCTATTGCCTGTCCCTGACCTCAGCTGCACATCCCTGTGTTGCAGTTAAGCTTAGGGCTAGGAATGCTGGTCCACTGTTAGAGCCTGAGTTGCCTTTGCACATCCATGGGAAGCTTCCTCTCTCACCGTCAATGGTCCAGGTGGGGCCCTTGGTGAGGTCACTTAGGCCTGTGTTCCCTGAGACTGGGATGAGCTCAGAAGGCCTTGAAATCTCTAGTCAACATCACAGTGAGGAATGAGCAGGACAGAGACCTTGCCTGGCCCCCTCCTCCATCCAGGAAGCCCTGCACAATGAACAGTGGCTCCTGGAGAGCTTGGAAGCTGATTTTTAACAGTCAACTCCACTCCATCTCAACCCTCTTTTTACTTTTTTTTTTCAAAAGGAAATATGTAGGGCTCTTTGTACATGTTGCCAGCAGGAGAAATGTTCATACTGAGAGGATTTGAAAGGGCACAGACCACTAGAGCACAGATAATGTATTCAAGTTTCTTAAGTTCTTAGAACATTGCTGGGGTCATCTCACTGTCCAGGCTCAATATTTCTTCATTCCTTTGAAGGCAATTCAGAAGACGGAATATTTCAACTCTGGATGTAAGCACCTGCTGTCCCCATGGTGGTCATGTAGGGTGAATACAAGAGTCTCTGGGTGATTTAAACTCAGCACCTTCTTTCTCCTGGGCTGATAAATCTCAGCCTGGGGGCCACCATTTACATCGTGGGTATGAGCCAATGTGAGTAGGAGCGGGTGACTCAGAACAGGTGGCAGGCGTCACTCTGGAGCCTACTGGGGAAAGGTGTCCCAAGTGGCTCTCCCAGGGCCACCCCATCGTCTAACCTGCCACAAGTGAGTTGGGCCGACCCATGGCCACTGCAGAAGTGATTGACCAGCAGATCGTATAAATCCCACCACACCAGAGGGGAGGGCTGAAGAGCTCCTCCGCTCCCCAAGAGTGGGCTGCTGGCTGGAGAAGCCTGTGGCCCTCAGAGCCTGACATTCTGCTGCCCCCAAAGCAGACAGACATTGTCCCCTGAGCCTGGGATCTGCTGCATCCTCACCCCCTGGCCGGGAGTCCAAGCCACCTCCCATCTCTGTAGATAACAACAATTGCAGACAGCCCGGACCATGTGTTTGCCGTGGAGAATGGCTTCAAGGCCCTGAGAAGCACCATTGACACCATGAGTGGGCTGATGTGAGGGGCTGAGGTGCCTGGCTCCTATGGCCGGAGGCTCACTCTCCCTGCCCTGCTCCACCCCTCCTGTGTTCCAGCTCACATCAAAGGCCTGCACTGCAGTTAGGTCTGCGGAGCCCCCACTGTGTGTGCAGGAGGTAAGAGCTGAGGAGGCCCTGCTGAGGGCAGAAATGTCTGTGCCTATCTCTGGGGGTGAGGAAAAGGCTGCGGTTTGTGTGTGTTGCCTGTGTATGGGGTTATGTGTGTTTGTGGTGTGTGGGTGTGTGTGTACTACATGTGTGTGGTATGTGATGGGCATATGTGTGTGCATTTTCTGTGTGGTGTGGCACATGTGTAAGTAGTGTGTGTTTGTGGTGTGTAGTATGTGTGTGTTGTGAGGGTGTGCATGTGCTGCGTATGATGTGTGTGTGTGTGGTGTGTGTGGTATGTGACATGTATGTAGTATGGGTAGCTGTCTGTGTGTGTGTATAGGGGTGTGCAGTGTGTGAATTTGGTGTATTTGTTGTGTGGTGTGTGTGAGGGTTCAATGTGTATGTGTTTTGTGTCTAGTGTGTGTTTTTCTGTGGTGTGTGGTGCATTGTGTGTGCTATTTTTGTATAATGTGTTGTGTGTTTGTGGTCATGTGTGTGTTGGGGGTGTGTGATAGGTGGTATGTGTGTAGTATATATACATGGTTTGTAGTGTGTATGGTGGCTGTGTGCGTGTAGAGGGTCATGTGTGATGTGTGGGTGTTTTGTGTGTGGTATGTGTGTGGCATTGCATGTGTGTGTGTGTGTAGTGGGTGCGTGTGATAGGTAATGTGCATGTGGTATGTGTGCATAGTGTGTGGTGAGTGTGGTGCTTGTGTACATGTATAGGGCTATGTGTGATGTGTGTGTATTTGCTGTGTATGTGATATGTGGTATGTGTGGCAGTGTCACTGTGTATGTGTATCTTGTGTGTTGTGTGTGGTGTGTGGTATGTTCTGTGTGTATCAAGTATGTGTGTCTATGGTGTGTGACTATGTGTATGTGCTGGGTGTGTAGTGTGTGTGGGGGGTGTGTGTGTGTGCTGTGTATGGTGTTGGGTGCGTGCTGGGTGTGTGTGTTGTGTGGCAGAGTGGGGAATGTGTGCCCTTTGTGTGGTGCGTGTATGATGTGTGATGTGTGTGGTGTGTGTATGGGATGTGTGGTGTGTCTTTGGTATTTTTGGTGTATGTGTGTTTGCTATTTATGTGTGTGTGTGCTTTGGGTATGTGTGTGTGGTGTGATGTGTGTGGTATGGGGTGGGTTGAGTGTGTTTGTGGTGCAATCTGCATGGGTGGGTGGGAGTGGACATGTGGCCCACATGGGTGTGAATGTGAGTGTCTATTGCTGTGGGGGGAATATGCGGCGGTGGTGGTGTGAGTACCTGTGTACAATTCTTGTGTTGTTACCTCACAACAATAAGTTTAACCCTAAAGCAAGAAAAGACATGTGTGAGAAGCTCTCAGGGAAACACCAGCAAATGGCATGGAGCAGCAGCTAACCCAGACCACAGGCCAGGAGCAGCCAGGGCTCCTCTCAGGAAGGCCAGGCAGGTGCAGGAGCTGAAATATCTGTGTAATTTACCACATCAACAAAACAAGAAACAGGAACCAGGCGGTTATCTCAGGGGATGAAGAACAAGAAGTGGGGGCGTCAACATCCCACAGCATCCTGTGAGCAGAAGGAAACCTCCATAGCCCAACAAAGGCGTCCACACAAACACCCTCAGCTCACCTTGGCCCCACAGGATAAATCACAGCATCTGTCTCTGCTGTCTGGGACATGGTGAGGATGCCCTCTTACCATCCAGGGTCCTGGCATGAGTGGTGACAGCCCTGTGTGGTCCTCTGTGATGACCTCATCTGTCCTGACCTCTGCCTGTGTGTGCTGGGGCTCTGCTTGACCAGCATTTACACAGCTGCAGCTGCTGGAGAGGAAGGGAGCCCTGGGCATCCTCCCTCCATGGGGACAGCATGAGGCTGGGTGCCACTGGCCCCAGACCAGCAGCTGGGCTCTAGCCTCCCTGTTTCTCACTGCAGGGTGCCCTGGCAGTAGGCTGTGGGGACAGACACACCGTACATGTCTGAGCTCTGCTCCCCATGGGCACACTACCAGGAGCAAATTGTCCAATGTCAGCAAGCTCCAGCAGTGCCTCCCATGAACAGAAAGGACGCTGTTAGGCCTGTCTTGAGTCCCAGGGCACTGGGCTCTGCGGGGACTGGCACAGGGCTGGGAGCTGGTAGGTCCCAGAAACAGGAGCTGTGCTGACACTTCCATGATTGGTCCTGGGCTCTGTCCTCGACCCTGCCTCTCCCCGATGCAGAGCTGAGGATGGGGGTGGAGTAGAGAGTTCCCCTCCCCCTCGGGGTCTCTTTCTGTTGCTCCTGATTTAAAGCTGCTCAGTCGTGCAGCCAGTGTGACAGCTGCGCTCCTCTGATGATGTCCCCTGGACATGCACAGGCTGTGGCGTCTGAGCAGCCCTGGCAACCCCAGGTGAGGATGTGAGTCGTCACTCCTCCCTGGAGGCAGCTGAGTCAAGGTGACAGGTGCCCTCTGCCCACCAGCTCGGCCCTCTGCCTCTGCTCACGTGGCCCGGCAGTCACAGCCCTGACCTGTCAGTTGGCCGACTTGTGCAAAGCTGCCCCACATGGAGGGTGACAGTCACAGCAGGGAAAGGCCAAGGCAGAAGCTTGAACCCCAAATGCAACAGAATGAGCCCTCTCAGCAGGCTGCCACCAAGAAGCCAGGAGGGTTCTAGGGAGCCCAGGAAGGAGGCCAGAGACAGAGGCAGAATGTAACTTGGAACCACCCGTTCCATGAAGGTCCAGAGCAGCCCCTAGCCCTGCTCAGGGTAGTCGAGTTGGGCTGGCCAAGGTGTGCACCACCCAGGCTCAGATGTACCTTCCAGTGTCCAGCTGGCAGAGGCCCTTTAGAAACCTGAGCAGGGAGATGTTGAGAGTGCAGCCTGGGAGCATCACATTTGGAAGCGGCTGCTGTTGGCCTCAGTGGTGGGAGAGGACCCAATGCTTGCACTGAGGGGACCCAGGCCTGGGAGCTCAGCACAGGGCACCAAGCTGGCCTTTCCTGCTCTCTCTCTCACAGTCTCAGTGCCCCCACAAGTTTCTTCCTAAGGAAGCATCATGGCCATTGGATGGGTGACCTCAGAGGCCAAACAGGAGATACCATGAGGAGGAGCAGGCCAGGACGAGCCAGCTGAAGTCGGCAGTTGGAAGGCCTTGGAATGAAGGTGGGCCCTGCAGCTCCCCATGTGAGGAGGGTGAAGCCCCAGGCCCCAGCCAGGGGCCGACATGGAGGGACACCCACTATTCCTGCCATTCCCATTTTACAAAAAATCTAGAAATTTGCATTTTTAGAAAGAATGTTCAGGTTTGAGACAGGGTCTCACTCTGTTGCCCAGGCTGGCATGCAGTGGCATGATCATGGCTCACTGCAGCTAAATTTTAAAAATTTTCGTAGAGACAGGGTCTCATTATGTTGCCCAGGCTGGTTTTGAACTCCTGGGCTAAAGCGATCTCCCCACCTCAGCCTCCCAATGTTCTGGGATTATAGGCATGAGCCACTGTGCCTGTCAAAGTTGGGCTTTTAACTGTGGGCTCCCATTTTTGAAAATCCTTGAAAGCCTCAGAAAGCATGTCGGCAGGCCAGCTTCACCCACAGCCCGCCTTGAAGGTGTGACACTGCAGAAAGACAGGAAGCAGGGTTCAGAGGAAGCTTTCCTTGGGTGCATAGACCAGGGGCACCCCAGGCGTCAGCAGGGATTGGAATGCACAGGGCCAGGGCCAGGAGGCGGGGTGGAGGCCAATGCCCTTGGCAGCTGCAGACCTGTGGGAACCCCAGCTGGCTCCTGGGGCCAGCCCCACCTGCCCTGTGTCCCCTGTGGTGTTTGTCTCAGGGCAGGAGCCACAGTGGTGGAAGGACACACTCCCTGAGCCTCAGAGTGGGTGCCCGGTGGTCCTTGCTGGATCAGGAAGAGCAGGAGATGGGGAATCACCTGTAGGTCTCTGGAATCGCAGCTAAAATAGGGCTTCTGTGATGGATTGCCCTGAGCAGGGTCCTAAGTGGCTCGCCTGCCACACCCGTGTCCTGGCCCTGCCGCTGTGGGTATCCTGCCTGCCAAAGGCACACAGAAGGACAGGGAGGAGAGACCCCGAGTGTTCAGCAGCCCTGAAGAAGGCATCGAGGCCTGGGTGCTCAGCTGAGGCATGAGACATGGTATCTTCAGGCAGCCTTGTGGCTCCACTTACACCTGACATCAGGGAGGGCCTGGCTGAGTGCACAGCCTGTACCCCTGGGGCCTGAGAGAGCACCACAGATTTCAGGGCGGGAACATCACGCTAAGCCCACCCTGTGCAGGGGCCAAGTGAGACCTTTCCTGGGCTCCTTGCTTCAGGCATGGTGGGGAGAGGGCCCTTGAGTACTCAAGGCCCAGCCGCCTCCTCTTGGACCCTCAGTGACACCAGGTGAAGATTTGGCCCAGTGGACACCCAGACATTGGTTGAGACACAGCCGCTTCCTCACAGCAGCCTCTGGGAATTCAGTTTGGGGGAGGACCCCCCAGGAACAGGGAGGTTGGAGGGGAGGCAGCCACCCATTCTTCCTCACTCAGCCTTTGAAGGGCCCTGCCCCCACTGCCTCTCTGCATCTCCCACCACAGTCCTCCCCCATAGACTTGCTTTCTTCCCCCTCATGCCCACTTCAGTCTCTCTCTCCCAAACCCACAGCACAGGAGGCACACACCCAAGCCTCCCCATCTCCCACAGAGGGGAAGCCTCCTCCCTGCTCCCCGTCAAAGCTGCAAGAGGGGCCCAGGCCCCCTCCCGTCCTCAGTGTCCTCACCTCTCCTCTGTGCTTCGTTCCCTCTGGGCTCAGTTCCAGGCATCTGCATTGGAAGTGTCCTCACCTCCCCGCCTATCAGCTCTGCAGTGCCCTAGGGCTGTGCCACCTCCAGCACCATGGACACTTGTTCCTCCTGCCTCCCTCCAGCTTCCCAGCCTGGCCTGGAACTCAGGACTCCACCCAGTGGCTCCCCTGTCTGGGCCCACCAACTTCCCTGCGCTAAAGCCTCAGCACTCCCCGTGGCTTTGACCCTGTCTCCCTCCCCCACTGGCCAGGGCGGAGAGGGACACACAGAAAGCAGCTGCCAGCATAGGCAGGTGTTCACAGGATACACACACTTGCCCCACCAGCCCCTGCACCCAAGGAATCCTCACAGCCACCTCCCAGGGAAGGAGGCAGGGCAGAGGGAGGGCAGGGGAGGGAGAAGATCAGGGAGGCCGAGAACTTTCGGAGCACAAGGACCTGCAGTAGCAGTGCAGCCAGGGGCCGGAGCGTTCAGGGGAACAGTCATTGAGATCAGGATGGGCACTGAGTGGTGTCCTGACCAGCCTGCCATGTGTGCTGTCAGACTCCCAACCAAGGTCTCAGGGAGCCCCTCAGCTCCCTGGAGCTCCCTCTGGCCCAGCCCCTCAGGCCTCCCTTGGGGGCTCAAAGCAGCACTCCCCTGCCTAGTGTGAGTGTGAGCTGCAGGACGATGCTGTCCTCCATGCAGTAGGTGATGAAGGACAGCTGTGTTCTCGGGCTGGAGAGGAAGCATGTGGCCCTGAGAAGCCAGAGAAACAGCCAGGGCGGGTGACACCCGTTCCCCACCTCCCACCTCAACTCTTCTGCTTTGGGGCCCCTTGGTAGATATAGGGATGTGAGATAAATGTAGTAAAGCACTCTGAGGCCTGTGGAGACGAGGGGCCCACAAAGGAGAGTCAGGATGGCAACTCGCTGCATCCCCACAATCCCAGCACCCCCAAAGACACTTGCACTCACCACACACACATGCACACACACACCACACACATGCACCACCACACACACACACACAAACACACATCACACAGACACACATATGCACATCACACAGACACACATATGCACACACACACCACATGCACACACAAGCACACACATGCACACACACCACATACACCCCGCACACACACATATGCACACACATGTGCACTCACACACTCCATGCTGAGCATGCAGGAAGACAGACACGCAGCTCTCACAGCTGGTCTCCCTCTACTGGAAAATTCTTTGCCTCTTCACCCCATTCCCCTCTCCTCTCCCTCATCCCTCCTCCACCTCAGAAACCCAGCAAACAAGGCAGAGCAGAGGGAACACAATTCAGGCCAGACCCACAGCTTCCCCACACCATCTTCCCATCACCTGCATTTACTGAGGTCAGACCACAAAAGCCCTCTGGGGCCACCATGCAGCTAGAGGGTCCAGTGAGCTGCTGGGGTCCTGAGTAGTTTGAGGAGAGGCCCCTAGAGTCCCGTAAGCAGCAACTTCTGGTGCAAGGGCAGCCTGGGGCAGGCCGATGTGTGGGGCAGCCTGCCAGCACCTGCCACCCAGTGCTGGAGGCCGGGAGCACTGGAGAAGGGAAGGACAGCAGGGCTCAGCCAGGACCCAGGGGCCCATCCAGTCCTGACCCTGTGCACAGGCTGGAATGCTCTGTGCCTTCCCTCCTGGCGTGTAAGCATGGTTAGGTCCTGGGGGTTTGGATGTGCTCAGCATCCTGCTTGGCACATGGCAAGTGCTGAATTCATGTTATTTCACATTCTCCACCTGTGCCCAGAGACCTTCCCCATCCTTCCCAGGCTTGAGCTTTGCCCCCACTGGGGTCCCCAGCAGAACCCTAGGAGAGTGGGCAGGGGCATGTAGCAGGAGGCGGCTGAGAGGACCCTTTGGACCCTCACTCCCACTCTCTGAAAGAACAGGCTCAACAAGGCTGCCAGCCCTCAGCGAAGCCCATCCATTGTCCAACCAGATGCCAAAGGGAGAAATCACCACCCTCTGGGCTGTGCTAAAGATCAAGGGGGAAAGACCTATCCAGCGCATCTTGGAAGTCCCTAGGCTGGGCAGGGAGGATGGACTCCCCTTCCCTTCCAGCAAGCAGGGAGCTCCTCTCTTTGCTGGCTTTGCTTAGAAGTTGGTGGGCTGGGGTCTGCATTCCCTAAGCATCAGCATCCAGAGGGAATGAGAAAAATCAGAGGGAGTTCAATGGTTGCCTCCCCAACGGGGTGAGCTGAGGATGGTGGAGTGAGCTGAGGATGCTGGAGTGAGCTGAGGTTGGTGGAGTGGGCTGAGGATGCTGGAGTGAGCTGAGGATGGTGGAGTGGGCTGAGGATGGTGGAGTGAGCTGAGGATGGTGGAGTGAGCTGAGGATGCTGGAGTGGGCTGAGGATGGTGGAGTGGGCTGAGGATGCTGGGGTGAGCTGAGGATGCTGGAGTGACCTGTCCTGCTAGACACTCCTCATGTGCTCCTTGTGCACAATGTCCTGTTTCTGCTTTCTGTCTCGGTCAGCAGTGCTGCAGGGCAGATGCTGCTCAGGTCTGTCTTTGAAGTTATTCCACCTTTTGTCTTAAACTCTCTGTTGTGTTTCATTTCTCATTGATGAATTTTAGAACTTTGGTCCTTTTAAAACTGCATTTGTATTAATTAGCTGTTCTTGTCATATAATTTTATTCCTTTATCTTGTTTAAACATTTCACACTCCCTCATTTAAATATTCCTTTTAGATCACTCCATTCTCTTTACTTTCTGGGACTTGAATCTCCTTGTTTCTTGTATTTGCTGCCTTTCTTTGGGATACCTGGGAGTTTTTCCTCTGCGCTCCTCTTCAGTAGGAAATGACGTTCCATGAGAATCCTGGTTTCCCTGGATGAGGACGGTGTCTCCCGGGGAGAGTTTCCCGTTTGGCTTTGTTGGAGCCTGGCAGGTTCTCTCAGTTGCAGATGGGTATAATGTTAGCTCCTCAGCTCAGAGTTTCTGCACCAGCTCACCGCAGACTTGGGGCCCTGGTTTCCCACAGATGCCCAGGGCAGGGGGCCTTCCTCTGTGCTAGGTGCTGCTCCGTGGTATTTGTTCCATGACTCTGCAAGCATTGTTTTAAAAATCAGTTTGTAACATCGGCCTAGTAAACAAATGTAACGTTTGTGTCTCCTGGAACAATGGACTGTCACCACCCCCTTCTCATCTTCATGCCAGTCCTCAGGGAGGCCCCTGCGCCACTGATGTCTGAGGCCACCAAGGCAGGAAGACCCTGGGGGGAGGGTAAATGGGAGATGCCTCTCAGCCCCTGTGCCTGCTGTCCCCTGGGCCCCAGGGTAGAGCTTCTGCAGACTTTGTTCCTTCCCATTTCTGAGACAGCCTGAGCTGGAGCCACCCTTCCCTTCATGGAGTCCCAGCTGTCAAACAAACACCTCCAGGGCCATCTGCTCTCTGAGCAAGAGTTTTCCTCCTGGGATGCCCCCACTCACCCACAGAAGCAGGGATATAGGGAAGAAAGGACCAGGATTTCTGGTTGCAATAATTGTATCCATGAGTTTGAGACTCCCAGATTACCTTTGGACTCATGAGCTGAACTGCTGGGCATTCTGGCCTGGATGTCCCTGGAGCCCAGAACCTCCACAGGGATCATGAGCAGGGGGTCACTGCCCCAGAACAATGAGGGCACCCACATGGTCTACCCTGGCTCCTCACTCGTCAGAGGAAATGACGAGATTCCAAGGTCCCCTCTGGTATTGCAGGCTGGCCTGAGCCACAGGGTCCTGACCCAGCATGGCATCAAATGCCTGGAGCTCATCCTGCAGGAGCAGCCATAGAGGAGCCCCCGGGTGTGCTGGGCAGGGGGGACATATTGAATCTCATTCACTCTGGACAGCTGTGGTCTCTGCAGAGGCCAGGAGGCCTGTGGCCCCCAAACTACCCATAACGATGCAGTCCAGCTGGAACTGGGGCCTTTTGGCTTCAAAACATGTTGGAGTCTTTCCCCAGAGCCCCATTGTCTTTTAGAAATTACCACTTAGAGAGGGTAGTGCTGCTGATAAAGCTTGGCATGCACTGAATTGTGTCCTCCCCAAATTTATGTACTAAAGTCCTAACCCAGATTCCTCAGAATGCAGCTGTACTGTGTTTGGAGAGGATTTGTAAAGGTTAAATTAAACAAGGTCATTAGGGTGGGCCCTGATCCAGTACGACTGTTGTCCTTATAGGAACAGTTTAAGAAACAGACATGCACAGAGGGAAAAGCATGGGAGGACACAGGAGGAAGGCGGCCATCAGCAAAACCTGGCTCCATGAGATTCAGAGGAAAACAACCCTCCCCACACCTTGACCTTGGACTTGCAGCCTGCAGAATTCTGAGGAAAAAAAAAAAATGTCTGTTTTTTTGTCACTCAGTGCGTGGGACTTTGTTCTGGCTGCCTAGTGGACAAATACAATGGCTTTGCTGTTAACAGCCCAGACCCATGCTTCCTGCACATAAGGCATGGGACTCCCTCTGCCCAGGCCCAGCCCTGGTCTCTGAGCTGGCATGAGCTCACCAGGTAGGCTGCAGGCAGCAGGCAGGAGTGGGATCTGATGGAAGGGGCGGTGCCAAGGCAGTGAGGGTGGCAGAGGGATGCTTGCTTTCCCATGTGGCTCAGTTTCGTGGAAGCATCTGGAGCAGGAGTAAAGGAAGCAAGGTGACAGGGGCCACTCATGGGGAGACAGATGAACAGGCTCCTCCACTTGCTGGAGACAACTTTGGGGACACCTGCTCTGCCCACAGCCACACCCTCAAACTTCTCCATACCCCGTGCTGGGTCCAGCAGCAGCCCTGATTGTATGGTATGACCTTGGTGGTCAGATCAGGCATGGACAGCTTGACCCAGACTATGGGATCAGAATCTCTCCCCAGCAAAGTGGCCATGGGGTCATCTGAACAGAGGATGAGCAACCGCAGACTGCAGGGCTACTAGCAGCCAAGTACACAGAGAGGCAGAGGTGGGGAGAAGACAGCAGAGCTGAGGCCGCATGGCCCAGGGAGCAGGGAAACCTGAAGGAGACCCCAAGCAGGGGTCCTGTGGGCTTTCCAATGTCTGGTCCTGCTGAGGCCTGGCTGCCCCTGTGATCATGAGCCAGCAACCTATAGTCACTACAGTCCTGTCCTTCTGGTCTCCTCTTGGGTCCTGCCTCTGCACAGCCTGTAGCCAGGCTCAGGCTGGGATCTCCCATATGGACTCTAAGGCAGGCTTTCCTATACTTTCCATGGAAATTCTCCAGCTGATAGAGGAAGTGAACACCCCAAGCTGGGGCCACATTCTCAAGTGGTCTGTGAAATTTTTGCAAGGTTTGTGGTTCATCTCAAAGATTCATAATTTCAAAATGGAATTCTTGATAGTTAGAGAGATTTTTCACATACCCCTGAAGGGCTCCTCCTTCTCCAGGGTTGGGTCAAAGTCTTGTGTCCAGAAGCCCCCTGGTCAGCAGTCCTCTTGGTTTCCCCAATCACCCACTGTCCAGCCTGCATGGGTCCTTCAGTCCGGGGCCATGGTGAGGCTGGGTCCCTGGGCCTGGCACCATCTAGACACCCCTTGGGGGTCCAGTGACGTGCAAGCTACATCTCTAACCCCCTGACCTCTGCCTTCTCTACCTCCCTGCCCACTCCCTCATTCAGAGACACTGAGCATCACCTCTCAGGAGTTTCCATGTTAACACAAGATGGAAGAGAATTTCACTTCAGGCCACTGTTCCCACTGTGTCTTAGTCCATTTGGGCTGCTCTAAAGAAACTACTGCAAACTGTATAATTTTTAAACAACAGGAATTTATTTTAAACAGTTCTGGAGGCTGGGAAGTCCATATCAAGGCAGATTGAGTTTCTGGTGAGAGTCAGCTCTCTGGTTCATTGTTAGCATCTTTTGGCCAATAATGTCTTCTGTGTCCTCCCATGGTGGAAGGGCTGAGGCAGCCCTCTGGGACCTCTTTTATAAAGGCACTAATTCCATCCATGAGGCTCCACCCTGGTGACCTAATCACCTCCCCATACCCGCACTTTCTCATACCATCCCTTGGGGGTTAAGATTTCAACATATGAATCTTTAGGGGACACTAACTTTCAGGTCATAGCATTTGGACTTTCACCATTGCCCCACCCCCCAGCCCTGTAATTCTTGGGCCTTCGGACTCAGACTGAGTCACACCATTGACATTCTTGTTTCTCTAGCTTGCAGATAGCAAACCATGGGACTTCTCAGTCTCCATAACCACATGAGCCAATTCCTATAATAAATCTCCTCTTGCATATACCTGTATATAGCCTGTTGGTTCTATTTGTCTGGATAACCCTGGCTAATACACACTGCAAGCACCTGTGCAATACCAAGGGCCTGGCCATCTGCTTGAAATGTAAAATAGAAAACATACGTGCACACACACACACACACACACACACACAGAGAGAGAGAGAGAGAGAGAGAGGCCCTGCCCAGAGCCTTTAGACTTTTAAATTTTCAAATAATCGTAGATTGACAAGAATTTGTGAAGGGGTCCCAATATCCTTCACCCAGTTTCTCCACTGTTTACATTTTACATTCTACAGAACAATATCAAAACAAGGAAACTGACATTAGCACAATGTGTGTTCTTCTATTACATTGTATCACATGTGTAGATTCCTGTAACCACCAAGACACAAAACTATCCCATCATCCCAAGATCTCTCCTGCTACCTCTTTGTAGTCACACTTCCCCACCACCGCCTCTAATGCCTGCCAACCACTAATCTGTTTTCACTGTTTATAATTTTGCCCCTGGAAGAATGTTATACAAGTGAAATCGTACAGTATGTGACTTTTTGAGATTGGTTTTTTTCACTTAGCCTAATGCTCTTGAGATCCATCCATTTAGTTATTTGCATGAATAATTTGTTTCTTTTTATTGCTGAATATTGGCATAGATGTGTCACTTAGTTTAAGCATTCACTTAGTGAGGGACATTTTGGTTCTTTTCTAGTTTCTGGCTATGATAGGAAGACACAGGAGAAAATCATCTGGACCTAGGAGTTGAGGATGAGTTCATAGGCATGGCACCCAAGTACGATTCATTAAAGAAAGAATTGATAAATTGGACTTCATCAACATTAAAAACTTTGCCTCTGCAAAATATTCTGTTAAGATGATGAAAGGACAAGCTATGGAGGGGAGAAAATATTTGCAAACTGCGTATCTGACAAAGGACTCACATTTACAATGCATAAAGAGCTCTCAAAACTCAACAGTAAAAAAAAAATCTAATAAGAAATTGGGCAATAGACATGAAGAGACATTTCATGGCCGAGTCAAATCAGCATGTGGAAATATATTTAACATCATTAGCCTTTGGGGAAATGCAAATTGAGATCATGAGAAATCACTGCACACTTATTTGAGCAGTTGAAATAAAAATATAATGATAAAACCAAATGCTAGCAAGGATGCAGAGAAACCAAATTTCTCATCCCTTGCTTGTGGGAATATAACATGATACACACAGCCACTCCCAAAAATAGATTGACAGTTTCTCAAAAAAACATGCACTTACCATATTACTCAACAATCACATTCCTGGGCTTTTATCAGAGAAATTATAATTTAAGTTTGCACAAAAACCTACACACAAATGCTCATAACTGCTCTATTCGTCATGTTTTTATTGGCAGGTAATTTACATACAAAGAAATTCAAAAATCTTAAATTTCACAATTCAATGTGTTTTGTCAAATGCCTGCACTCCTGTCCCTCCCCCACTGTAAGATTTACAACACTCTAGCACCCCCAGAAAGTTATTTCATGCCCCCTTCAGCTAACCTCTACCATGCCACTCCATCCATAAACCCCAAAGCAACTATTAAAAAAAAAAAAAAAAGGCAAAAACCGCAATTACTTTTGCACCAACCTAATACTAGTCTGATTTTTAAATCACAGATTCATTTTCATATAAATGGAATCATACAATGTTTATTCTTTCATATCTGACTTCTTTCATTCAGGAACACGATTCAGAGCTTCTGCTGTGCAGTAGGGGGCATCAATAGTTCATTTTCTTTTTATTGTCTGCTAACATTCCATTGTATGGATTCAACCTAGTCTGTTTATTCATTCTCCTGTGAATGAATATTTGGGTTATTTCTAGTTTTTGTCTTTTATGAATAAAGCTTCTATTTTCATCTTTTTATAAGTCTATTTGTTAGATATGAGTTTTCACCTCTTTATCCTTGGATAAAAACCTAAGGATGGACTCGCTGGATAATATAATAGGGTATTTGTTTAAATTTACAAGAAACAACCAAACAATTTTCAAAAGTGTTTGCGTTCTTTTCCTTACTCGCTAGAAATACATGAGGTGGGCTTGTTTGAAGTTTGTGGATGTGTATGCGCTTCTCATGTGTGTACTGGCATTTGTCTACGTTCCTTTGTGAATAGTTTACCCAAGCCTTTTGCTCATTTTAAAAAACTGAACTTTTTGTTGAGTTATAGGAATTCTTAAATACTCCAGAATCAGGAATCAAGTCACTTTTTTATGTTTTATGCATATTTTCTCCCAGTCTTTTACTTGTCTATTGACTTGTTTCTTACTGATGAAGTTTTTTTTTTCTCACGGCTTAAGTCCAAGGTGTGTCTTTTTCGTCCAGCCAGGTGGCCCCGGCAGGTCGCTCCTCAGGGACCCACATGGGCCAGGGCGGTGCAGCAGTGACCCACAGGGGCCAGTGCAGTTGAAGAGGCTTTGAAACCTGATTGGAGAAACAGACTGCTCAGCTGTGAGAACACACAGCGCTCCAAAAAACTGGTGTTCAACACAACGCGTCACTCCGGCTTCCACTGCTGCTGCGGAGAGTCAGGTTCTCCGGCAAGGCCCCGCGCGCCCGCCCCCGCGCGCCCGCCCCCGCGCGCCCGCCCCCGCGCGCCCGCCCCCGCGCGCCCGCCCCCGCGCGCCCGCTTCTCTGTCCAGGGAACGCCTTTCTGCGGGCGGAGGCGGCTACGAGGGGGCGCTGCGAAAGCGGATTTCCAAGCACGCCTGGCGCCACTAAGCGGCGCTGAGACGGCGCTGCCTCCTGACTGCCGGTTGGAGGCTACAGGGGCTCTGGGGCAAGGGCCGCTTTTAGGAGTTTGCTGGTCACGAGGGGGGACGCGACCTCGTCCAAGATCTGTCTGCAAGGGACCCTTCCCAGCCGATGTGAACACAGCCCGGGGAAAGGGGCCGTCCGGGGAGCAAAGGCAGCCCGGGAAGAGGAGTAGGGGCTGAAACCAAAGGCAGCCTGGGTACCCAGGTTTTCCCAGGGGACAAGTCCCCCGGTTAGCTGGGCACAGGAAGGCATGGAGAGCGGCAGCAACTGCGTTGGGATGGGGCGGCTGCCCCCAGGTTGGGGCGGTGACCCATGTTCCACCAGGCCAGGCGCAGGGCTGAGGTGGCTGACTCCTGTTTCACAAGTGAAGACCTGGTCACCCCAGCAGCAAGGCATTCCGGAGTGGGAGAATTCCTGAGTCCTGGGGAGGAAGCCGTGGTTACAGGGCTGTGGCCCTGAGCAGGAGCTGGCTGGCCCAGCAGGGTGGGCCGAGCACTTCAGTCAAGGCTGAGCGCCAGGCACCAGGGACTCAGGTCTGAGAGACCTGATGTACATCCTGCTCCAGAGCAGATCGCAGAGATGCGCCCGCATGAATCCCCAGGCTAAGCCCAGAATTCCGTGGAAGATGCCCATGGGCCAGGAACACGGGTAGTCACCACGCTAGGGCATCACACAGGGCCCCCCTTGGCCAAATACCACGAGGGAACTTGGACACCTGCATGGGGCCATGGAAGTGCCTGCAGCCTCACACTCAGGCCTAGGGCTTACCGAGGTATTGCAGATATTTGTGTTCTCAGAGTAGGAGCTTAGGAATCAGTATCTTCTCTTCACTACAGGGACAGAGATGCAGTGGCCTAGGACACATCACAAATATTTAAAACGATGTCCTTGGTCAAGGACAGAGGTAGCCAAGGCCAGCCTTCTCCCAGGAAACTAACCCAGGACCCCAAAGCACAGAGCTGTTAGGTGGGAGGGAATTGGTCTCTATGTCTCCCTATAGTGTTGCAACACTTCGGCGCTGGGCTCCCTGTCCCAGACTCACCTTCCATACTCAAGCCAGAGGCTTACGAAAGCCGGGTTAAGATCCTCCCCTGCCTGTCCCTGTAAAGCTTCCCCACTGTCTCTGGAAATCGTTTGAGCTTCTTAGCCCCACAGCATGAGCCCGCTCTGACTCAGGCCCTGACAAGCTCTTTCTCTTCTGTCTCTCCTTCCTCTGTTGATATGGACACACCATTCCTTTGGCATGTCTAGTACAGACCAGATCCCCTGCTGTTGTTAGCATTCCTCCCTCTCCCTGGAATGTTCTTCCTTATCTGTCTACCTGATAAGCACTGAGTCATCCTGCAAAACTCTGCACAGCTTTCACCTTCCCTGAGGAGCCTCCCCTGGCCAGCCCCACCCCGTTGCAGGCAGAATGCTTGGCGGTGGGTTGCTGACCAACGATGTGGGTTGCTGACCACAAATCCATTCCCCCTTTATTCCTTGCCAAGGGAATGCTGATTTTGCTCAGGTTGTCAACCCTCAGGGAGGTGACCCTAAACATGCCAAGTCCAACACAGTAGCTCTACCCCCTGAGAGCATGAGAACAACACGGATGGGCATGTGCCCGGATCTGGCCTTGCCCTCATGGATTGCAGGTCAGGGGTGGGAAGCTCTTATAGAGCAGCCCCAGGAGCCCTAGGGGCCATCCTGCTGGCCATGCCATGGCAGTGTCAGAACCCCAAACAGCACCTGGGGTGAAGGAGCTACTGAAAGAGTGGAGAGACTCCACTTTGTCCTGTTAGATCTGTCTCAGAAGTATTTTTATTAGGATTGACTGGGTAAGCTTTCTTCCACAGGGAGCCTAAGGGGGCCCAGAGAGTCTTCTCAGAATTGGAGGCCATCAAGGATTGGCTCAGGCTCGCTGGCTACTAGGCTCTCCTGTTCCCAAAGTCCATACTCCTGTTTGTTGTTATTCAAAAATGTTTGTTGGAAGCCTGCTATCTACTAGGCCCTGAATGTTTAAAAACAAATAAAGTTCCTGCCTTCAAGGGGCTCACAGCTTTTCTGAGAGGACACGTAAACAGATAAAATGCCATTAGGGTGTAGTTCTGTGTAATAGAGAGTGTTCTTAGGTGCTGACAAGAGCATCTACTCTGTAGTTTAAGCAGAAAACAAATGTATGAAAGGCTATTGGACGGCTCACAGAATTCTGTGCGGCACGAACACTGTGTCTCAAATCATGCTGCAGGACAAACTTGGGGCTCAGTATGCTGGACCATGTTGTGCCTTCTCTCCCAGCCAGTGCTGCAATGGAAGAAAAGGAATTCAGCTCCTAGGAAATGCAAAACATTGATCTGAGGATAGAGAAGGAGTATATGTAGATATCATCTCTTGGAGGGAATTAAAAAGCAACGATGATAGAGCTATGGCAAGGCTACAGGTAGGGAATACCTATGGCAAAGAAAAACCAGAGCTAGACGATAAAGTAGTAAAACCAGATTTTATTCAGGACTATTGCAATAAGCAAAAAGAGACCTCAATATACAGTCAGGCTCATTCTAAAAACAGCATGAGAAGTTGAGACTTGGAGCCATGGAGCAGGTAGGAGTTGAAAGATGGAAAATTACCAAGAGGAAATGCCAGGGGTGAGGGTGATGCTGGCTAAACTGACCTAACAGGAGACCTGCTGAAGAAAGGCCAGGGTGACCAGACATCACCTGGGAAGGTGGAGGATGAGGACCCTGATCAGATATTGGGAGTGGTCAGATACGAACAAGGGGAGTTCTTGCTGAATTGACTTAGTGGGATTCTTGCTCAAATTGGATTTTACAAGAAAGTACACAGATGAGCCTAGAAGGTTCAGGAGCCTGACTCAAGTTTGCTCAAGCAAAGAAACTTTGTCACTATTCCCTTATTTTTCCCCTATGCTGAAATTAAACTAGGCAGACTCCAAATTATCTTTAAAAACATAGGTGTGCTTTTTAACAAATTCCAAAGAGCAATTGCAGAAGCACCTGTGGAGTGTGTCTGCTTTACCAGAAGTGCCCAAAAGATTACTCCAGCAAAAATGATTAGCAGGTGCTGTGGATGCTGCTGGTGTCCTGGCCAGGGCCCCTTTGCTTCCTTCCCCAGGTGCCATGGGGGTCACCTGGTGGGAGTCAGCACATGGGGCTGTGACCCCTTACACCCATGCTGCTCCAGCTCTGACCCCAGGCAGAGAGAGCTTCCCCTCTAATCTGAGGAGACCTCTTGCTTCCAGGCCTGTCCCACATTTCTCTGCTGGCAGGGAGGCAGTGGGGGTGATGTCCATTCTGCCCCATCAGGGGAGATGATCAACTTCATGACTCTGCTTAAGCAGATCCCCTTCCTGGGCACGTACTTGGACTTGACCAAATTTCCTTGGCTGCAGCTCTTCTCAAGGCTCCTGTTTGGCCACATGAGGCCTGTTTTGGGGTGGGCTGCAAAAGAACCCATCAAACCAGTGGTCAGGGGAGCTTGCAGGGCAGAGAGATCCTCTAAGTCCTTCCTTTCTTCCTTTCTTTCTTTTTTCTTTTTCTTTTTTCTTTTTCTTTTGACAGAGTCTCGCTCTATCACCCAGGCTGGAGTGCAGTGGCACTATCTATGCTCACTGCAATCTCTGTGTCTCGGGTTCACGCCATTCTCCTGCCTCAGCCTCCCGAGTAAGCTGGGACTACAGAGGCCCGCCACCATGCCCAGCTGATTTTTTTTGTATTTTTTAGTAGAGACGGGGTTTCACCATGTTAGCCAGGATGGCCTCGATCTCCTGACCTCGTGATCTGCCCGCCTCGTTCTCCCAAAGTGCTGGGATTACAGACTGAGCCACCACGCCTGGCCCCTCTAAGTCCTTTCTAAAGAGCTTTGGCAGAAAGCAGCTAGGCAATGGCTCAGAACTGAAAGCAAGTCTGCACACAGAGCAGGACTTGAACTGAAAGAAAAGGAATAAGAATTCTCACCCAGGGCTGGGATCCAAGAGACGCACACTGATACAACTACTAAAAGGTGTTAAACTCCCGAAGGGCCCCTGCCTTGCTGTGTTATAGTCTGATTGTGTATTGTTGAAGCCCTTACCCCCAGTTTGCTGGTGTTTGGAGATGAGCCTTTGGAAGCTAATTAGGGTTAGATGAGGTTATGAGGGCGGGGCCCTCATGATGGTATAGTGATCTTATGAAAAGAGCAGGAGAGAGAGAGAGCTCTTCCCCCCGTGACCACGTGTAAGCACAGAGGAAAGGTCATGGGAGGACGTGTCAAAAAGGCAGCCGTCCGCAAGCCAGGAAGAGGCCCTCCCCAGGAACTGAATTGATCTTAGACTTCCCAGCCTCCAGAACTGTGCAAAATAAGTGTCTGTTATTTAAGCCACCTATTTATGGTATTTTGTATGTCAGTCTGAAAAGACTAAGACATGTTGGTGAATACCTGCTGCACCCCCAACACCCAGGAGCCTCCCCTGGGGCCCCACAGACACCCCGCCATCCAGCACTAAGGGTTGAGGCCTGGCCCTGCAGGGGCCGCTACTCGAGCTCTGCTCCACCCCTGCAGACAGCAGCCATTCAGGTGAGTGGGTTGTGCCGCACCAGTTGTTAAATATTCTGAGCACCACTTGTGGTGGATTTAAAAACAGTCCCCAGATTCGTTGACACTCTTCTCATTGACAGATTGGGTCTGTGTCCCCTTTCCTTGAAGCTAGGGTGGCTTGTGGTGTCTTCAACTGATAGGGCACCGGGGAAGTGATGCCATGTGACTCCTGACGCTAACTCACAGAAGGCAATGTGCTGTCCTTCTTGTCCACTGGGAGATGGTGGAGCCCTACCACTTGCTACCCTGAGGCCACCATGCTGGAGAAGCTACATGTAGGAGCGCAGGGGACAGTCCCAGTTGAGCCTGGCCTTCCAGCCATCTCACCAGGGGCCCAACATGTGAGTGAAGAGGCATCCAGATGGTTGCAACCCTCTGCCCTAGAGTCACTCAACCTTCAGGTCTTCCCAACTGAGACTGAGTCCCCTTACTTGTTGGGTCAGAGACAAACACCTTGCTGTGCCCTCCAGAACTGCTGACCCACAGAATCTGTGAACATTATACATGAGGATTTTATGCTACTGGCTCTGGGGTGGTTCGAAAGGCAGCAGTTGTAACTGGGAGCCCACCCTGTATAGAAATGTGAGGAAACTGAGGCTCAGAGAGAGAGTGAGTGACTCAGTCACTGATATAGTTTGGATATCCCCTCCAAATTTCATGTTGAAATGTGATCCCCAGTGTTGGAGGTGGGGCCTGGTGGGAGGTGTTTAGGTCAGGGGGCGGATCCCTCATGGCCTGATGCTGTCCTCACCATCTTGAGCTCTGACAGGATCTGGCTGCTTAAAAGTGTGTGGCACCTCCCCCCACCTCTCTTGCTCCCACTCTCGCTACGTGATGTTGGCTCCGCCTTCACCTTCTGCCATGACTGTAAGGTCCCTCCAGAGGCCTTCCCAGAAGCTGAGCAGATGCCGGCACCATGCTTCCTATATAGCCTGCAGGACTGTGAGCTAATTAAACCCCCTTTTTAAATAAATTACCCAGACTCAGGTATTGCTTTATGGCATCGAATAGCCTAACACAGTCAAAGTCATGGAGCTGGTGCAGGGCAGAGCCAGAATCTGCCTCCCATCCAAGTGAATTCAGAGCCCACGCTATTCCCATCTCCCTGATCAGGCTGGTTCCTGGGCACACGCTTACCCCTCAGGGCCACTTGAGGGGAAGTTTGCAAACTGGAGCATGTTCAGGGGTGATGGCCCCAAACAGGCTCCAGGAGGGACCACTGAAGGGACTGGGGACACTGGGCTTTGACAGAGGTCATCGCAGAATTTGTGGGCCTTCTTCAGATATCCAAAATGTTGTTACTGGGAGGGAATAAGTGTTGTGGCCCTAGATGGCAGAGGTGTGGGCTTGATGCGGCTGATTTTGGTTCAGGTAAAGCAAGAACTTTGCTGGTCACATCCATTGGAAAAAGATTGGGCTGTCAAAGGACGCAGTGAGTCCCATCTTTGGAGGCAGCCAAGTGCACCCGGAGTACTCAACTGCACCCTGAGTACCGCCAGTACACCCTGAGTACCCAAGTGCACCCCAAGCACACCAAGGACCACCCCTGGGTGGATGCCAAGGGGGTAGTCAGGCCACAGGTTGGAACAGGACCAGCTGACTTTAAATCCCTCTAACCCTGAGATACGAGGATGTAGCCTACACATCAGAAGGTGAATAGAATCTACCCTCATTTGCAAGAGTTGTCCCCAGGGCAGCGGTGGGTGCAGCCCATCCAGTGTTCCCACTGGGAGATGCCCACGAGGTGCTCAGGTACAGCCCATCCAGTGTTCCCACTGGGAGATGCCCACGAGGCGCTCAGGCTTCATGGCTCCCCAAAGCTCTGTTTCTGACAAATTAAATTGGTCCTACACTGGTCCCTGCTAAACATCCAAAGATACTTTGAGTTGAATACAAATCTTTATTATTTTGAAAATCATAGCAAAGGCACTTCAGAATCTCCAGGTACCCAGTCTCAGTTGCCGTTCAGTGGGGACAAGAGTGGTGCTGAGGGCATGGTCACACCCTTCTGTGCTGCATGCAGAGGGGTGCAAGGCCAGGGCAGCTGACCTGGTCAGCCACCAGGGGAGCCCACGCCTCTTATAACACAGTGTCCTTGGGTCAGGAATTTGTAGTTTATTTTGTTATTAAGATGGCGAGAGAATTTTTCGTCCATTTAGAGCCTAATATTTTTAGATGAATGTTAATGGCATCTTGGTTGGGATGGATTCATGTTCGTTTCTCAGCTGCTGAAGGATGTGTGTTCTAAAACAAAAGGGCTCCCAGCCAGCTCTCTGGCTGCATGATAGAGAAGTGTTTCGTAAGACGCTTGTTAAAAACCCATATTCCCTGGCCCCTCTTGTGGAGACCCTGTTTCAGTAGATGGGAATGGGGCTGGGGTCTCTATAACCTGTGCCCAGGAGACTCTGTGACCAGTTTGGGAAGCTCCTGCAGGGAGGAAGGAATGACTCACAAGTCCCCAAGCCCTTCATGCTGAGGCATCTGTCTGGCTGGAGAAACACTAAGGTTGGCATTGTGCTCACACTGGGAAATGACCTGGAGGAAGTTGGGAAGAGGAGCCCAGGCCGGTTCCACCCTCTGGGTCAGAAACCCAGCTGGAAAGCACTGGAAATAGGGAAATAGAAGACTGAAAGGCTGGGACCCCCCTCACACCCAACCTGCGTCCATGGCTGAGGTTGACTGAGGAGTCCTGGAGACTCTGGCTTCATGGTCTTTGCTCTTGTTCTTCTGTGCCTCAGGGGTCGCTGCCCACCAGGCTCAGCAGGGCGTTCTTGTAGTCGCCGCTGGTGTCTTCCTGTGGGCAGGAGGCGCATAAGCGTGAGAAGGGGTTTGTTTGTGCCTGGCTCGGCAGTGGCGGCTGTGTTATTATGACCAAGAGTTGTGCCCCTGGCCTGCACCTGGCCCGGCCCTCCAGGGTTCCTAGCCGCAGGGGTTGTGCCGTCACCCCTCTTTCCTTATTTTTAATTTCAGGCTATTCCTTTACATTTCCTTTCGATTCTCTTACCAACTACATGCAGGATTGATGTGGAAAATGAATCAGAGACAGTTCCACTCCTAAACAAGAAAGGGGTCAGCTGTCCCAGGGTTCTTCTATTCGGGAGCCAGGGTGCCCAGCCATTCATTTACACAACACGATGCATCATTATTCAACACCTGCTGTGGCAGCTTGGGAATCAAGGCTGAGAGTGAGGCATCAGCACACACCTGGGGGCAGGGCCGGGGGTGGAGGGAGCCTGGACCATCACACCCTGACGGTGTGGCCGAGGCAAGCCCCTTCACCTCTGTGGGACTCATCTATGAAATGAGATTGATGCTGTGCTGCTGTGCATCTTGCTGAGACGTGGTGAGGGTACAGCAGGAGGAAGGCGAGCTGGTCTGCCCTGCATCTGGCTCACATCGGGTCCACAGTGTTTGTCTTCTGATGAGACTGACCTTGTGGTCCGATGACTGAGGAGCCCTGTTTCTTAGATACTGGTAGGTCCTGATGGGACTGGCTAGTCCAGGGTCTGCATACAGAGCTGGGAAATGGGCCAGGTCAGATCACCCAGATTCTTCTTCATGCAGTTGAGGACAGCGGGGCCAAGAGAGGGGAGTGAATTCATTCACAACGGCATGGTGAGTAAGGGGTAGACTGGGGCTAGACCCACTTTCCACACTCTGGACCAGTTTAGGTCTCATGGTTATTGTCTACTTTTCACCATTTAGTAAAATTTGCCTGTTTTGAGCCTGAAATCTCATTACGGGTTTCAAACTATAATGAAATTTTTTTTAACTTTTTCCTTTCTAGACACGGTCTCACTCTGTCACCCAGGCTGGAGTGCAGTGATGCAGTCCTAGCTCACGGCAGCCTTGGACTCCTGGGCTCAAGCGATCCTCCTGCGTTGGCCTCCCAAAGCACTGGGATTACAGGTGTGGGCCACTACGCCTGGTGATTTTTATTATTCTGAAGACAATTTTTGTAATAGTTTTTAGAAAGAAAAGCATTAATTTTGTTTACTTTTTCAAATACATGACTTATACTTGGAGTGTTTATACATTTGCCTCTTAATTTCAATGCAGGAGTTTTTAACTCATATTAGTGTTGAAAACCATTTTTGCTTTAATGACATCTGTGGTCTACACTAAAAAGAAAATGTTTGGTCAATGTATTCATGATTCTAACTCAATTTTCTTAAGTAACAACATTAGATAAAATTTGAAGAGGGTGGCTTCATGTATCTGTAGAAATCTCTCTGATGCCGTAAGTTACCATGTGTGGTTAAAAGGGTTAATGACAATCAGCTCAGACTGTCTGCAGGTGACAGCACAGTCCAGGCTGGTGTGTGCCTTGCCCTCCTGTCTCCCGGCAAGATTGGCTGGGGAGCCTCAAGTGAAACCAAGAATAATTCCAATCCTCTCTTGCTCCTGCCCACCTGTTTCAAGATGTTGCCATCTTGAAACATCTGGAAACAGAAATGTCTTTTCCACCTATTGTCAGCTATGTGTTTCTTGAAAAGTGCACTTAACAACGACATTTGCAGAAGAGCTAGAGACTTGACTTAGTAGCCAAAGAAAACTTGGGGATACATTTGTCCTAATGTGACTTCTGCTAATGAAATCATGAAGACCTCAATTTGCAGACACCCCCAGAAGAGCTGTTTCTCCCAATTATCGCAGCGTGATAATCAGTCTGTGTTTTGAAGGCTCCAGAACTTTTGCTAATTGGAATCTGGTTAGATAGTCTATTGGCACTCATCTGACTTATCTCCTTAGAAGTTGGCCACCAGGACTACTTAAATCTGGATTTGAGCGGTGGGCCCGATTCCTACTGGACTAGTTCATCTCATTGACTATTCAGAGGTGGCTTCTTCTGCAAGGATTTGGTGTCTTTTCCAAGGAGCAACCATAACTTAAATGTGAAACCAACTTTCTGAGTGGGACACAGGGGAGCCTCTGTGCCCTGGTCTCTGCATCTCCCCTCTGCCCCCCATTCCCCTTGGGATCCAGCCACACTGACCTCTGCTGTTCCCTGCACACACCACATGGTCATGAATGCAAGCACATGGTGCCCACTGGGAAGGGAGGGCTCACGTAGTGTTGGCCACAGCCTCCAGGTTTCCCTGAATGTCTAGGTTTCAGGCTGGCCTCCGCATTGGGAATGCCTGCTTACCATGATCATGCTGCTGAGGGTCTTGCCATACATCTTCTTGAAGTGACACTTGATAAGATTTAAGTCAATCTCGCTCCTTGAAACGATGTTTCTTATCAGGGTCCCATCACGCGTCCCTGCTCCCTGGGCAAGACAGCAGCCATCAACAATCCTGCCTCACCTTTCCTGTCCGTCTCTGAGTGATGGACGGATCTGTGTGGTTGGGTTCTGGGGCTTTTAGAGGGAGGGAGATGTGGGAAGGAGCCTGTGCTTCAGCCAGGGAAGCATTAGGAGGGAAGTTTTGGTGGCTTAGGGTGTCCATTCCCTTAATTCCTTCTCACCCACTGCCCAGAACTCTTCCTTTATGACGCCAAGTGCTCCAAACTGCAGTATGTTTGGTTTGCCATATCAGATTCTAGACACAAAATACTCACTGCTCCAGGAACAAGACTTCCTACTAGAGCAATGGCAGCAGTCAGCTCAGCCAGGAATTTCACAGGCAGGGCCTTCCTGCTCACCTTCATCCCTGACCAGTCTCATGTCAGCTGGGGCCACATGGCCAAGGGAATCGCATGCCCTCTCTCATTTCCTGGGCAGAAGTGGCCAGAGGGCTTGGGTTTCGGGTGTGGAACTAACTTCAGGGGATATCAGCAACCATCAATCAGAGAAAATGGGCAATGGTTTTAGTTTCAGGGAATTATTCACCTCTGGAGATGCAGCGTCCCTTTCCCAGACTCAATTTCACCTCCGAGAACTAAAACCTTTCTGATCCACAACAGGTTTGGGTAAGATAACTCCCCCGTGTGGAGGATCGTGGTGGCTTTGAGCTCCTTGGCTTTGCACTTGGTGCTATGTAGGGTGAGCGTCAGGAAGAAGAAGACAGGACAGTTACCTTCATGGCATAGTAGAGTCTCTCTGCAAAGTAGCTGTGGAGGTTTTGGGTGCATTTCACTGGCAAACAAGAAAGCTGTGTTAATGTCTGGAGCTGGTAGGTGGCACTACCTACAACTTTATGTCTTGCCTTAGGTCTTAAGAGTCAGTGTTGTGCAAGGCTTGGCATATTTCTTTGTTCCCTGCCTTTCCCAATGTGAGAGGCTTTGTGTCAGGTGGCGTGGGACAGGGAAGGTAGCCCGGGGCACTGGGCACAGCTCCAAAGGCCCAAGCAGGCAGGCAAAAGGGTAAGATGTGAAATGCACCAGACTGTGGGGCTCGTCTGAAGACACCAGCTCAAGCCCATCCAAGGGCAGCTCAGACTCAGGACAGGCCCTGGGCTCTCAACCCAGAGACACCTCCACCAAAAATCCAGCCTCTCAGCTCCACAGAAGCGCCATGGGATGGTGGCTGCTGGCCTCAGAGTGCCCTCTCTCTCACACTTATCAGCAGGAACCCTGCATTTTGAATTCCCATGTGACAAGTGGAGTTTGGCCCCACAGGACTAAGGCACCTGGGGGCGTCTGGTCCAGAGACTGGGCCCATGCTTGCTCCCATGGGTACTGCTCAGAGACTTGGCATTTGGGTGGGGAAGGTTGGCATTTTCACTTAGGGCTGCAGAAGGAGCATGGGCTTTGAGTGAGGTAGGCATGTGTTCACTTCCTGCCTTGATGGTGCAGTATGGCTTCATTACTCAACCTCCCTGACTCATCTGGGAAGTGAGACTGATGCGAGGCTTCAAGGTGAAGTGAATAGGAAGGCCCAGCATGACGGAGCACTGCATGGCTTCACTATTCCCTGCTGGCAGACTTCATTCTTGGTGGGTTCAGGCCAGATCCAGGGGTGGAAGCTGAGATTGGAGCAGGGGTGTGATTAGATGCCCTGACATAGACCGGATTGTATCACAGCATCCAAGGCCAGCTGGGGTGTCTCAGATGGCCCTGTCCACCCAGAGAGGCTAGGAAACAGCAGGGAGCCTGCTGGCTGCTGGGCTTTGCACGGAGGCAGCCTGGTGTGGAGGTGAGAGCTGCAGGCCAGGAGTCCGGACCTGGGCTCTGTGTGTAAGTGGGAGAAGAGACGTCCCTCTGCCCTGGGCCTCAGCTCTCTACTCTGCAGTGACTCTTCCCATTGTGATCTCAGCCCTGGAACCCATGAGAGCTCTGGAGTGGGTCCTCCTGAGTGGCCCTGACTTCCTGCTGTGGGGAAGATCCCCAGTGTTTCTCAGCATCAGACCATCCGTCACTCAGTTTGGACTCAAGCCACACATCACTGTTTCTTCAACTGGCAATGAAGGCAGGGGCCAGGCCCCTGGTTCATGTCCAGAAAGATGACTTTGTGCTGGCCAGGGCTTCACAACCACAGCCAGAGTGCTCCCTGCATGGCTGCCATGAGTACACACAGGGTTGGGGCTGGCATAATCACTGGCGTATGCATTTGTGTGCGCACACACACACACTGTCTGTCTCACACACACACACTCACATTCCACCCACAGTCATGCACACACACCCTCAGGCACACACACTCTCATGCACACACACACTCATGCAGACATACCCACACAGCACTGGGCACCACGTGGGCAGCACAGAGAACAATCCTTGGCAGCACACACTGGGACTCTAGAGGTGGAGCAGTCCCTGGGTGAGGGAGACAGGCAGAGTGTGAGTCGGGGGGACATCCCGTGAAGGTGACACAGGGATTCTTTCTCTTGTGGTCGCATCCCTAGGCCCTTTGTTCTTTGGTGCTGCCCCACGGTGAGCCCTGTGGCCTGAAAAACGTGCAAGTCTGAGCTCTTACCCACAGTGAGCATGGCCTCCTCCAGCGAGCCATGGGTCTCACTCTTGATGCTGTCCTCAATGCTCTTGTTGGCAATTTTCTCATACTCTTCAAACACTGTGGAGAGGGCTCTGCTCAGGGGATGGTCAGACCTCCTCGTGATGCCCCTCAGTGTCTCAGATCAGAGATCGCACATCAATTTGCCGCCCTGACCTCCCACTGGTGGCTGGGGAAACAGTCCTGGGCTCCCTGGCTCTCTCCTTAACTCTAGACTTGACAAGGCAGAAGCACGAGGGAGAGGCTCATGGCCAGGACACCCACTGTGGCCCCGACCCCAGCCCCTCCCTCCCTGGTACCTCTCAGCAGGTGAGTGGCACTGCGCGTGCACAGGATGGTGATGAATTTCATCTCATCAGTCCCACGAATCTTCTCGCCTGCCGCATACAGATCCTAGCATTGGGACACCCACAATAAGCCAGTGAGGGAGACCAGGGAGGTGAGGGACTGAGCCCCAGAGTCCCAGAGCTGTGGCCATGGCCCGGCCCTGTCCACTCTGCCAGGCCAGCATGCTCCCCTGCTTGGTCGTCTCTGACAGGGAGCTCCCCTTTCTCTAGCAGCTCTGGCTTAGAATATTTTCTCTATCCTGGGCCACAAGCTGCTCTAGGAACTGCCTGGTCCCCAGACTTCCCTCTGCCAGCAGGCAGACCTACAGAGACCCGGACACCTGTGTCCAGCACTGGGGCCTAGCGCCCCCAGGTTCATGGGCTGTTCCTGCCAGGACAGAGCTTTAGTGCTCCCCCACCCCCAAGTCACACTCCTTCCTCCCGAGTCTCCCAACACCCTCATTCTCCTCCCCAGACACCACAGGACAAAGGCGTATAGGAAGCTGAGCTGGGTGGGTCCCAGCCTAGTGTCAGAGAAAGCCCCCGTGGGCAGAGGAGCCGGAGTCCAGATGGCGGGGGTGGGGCCACATGGCCGGCTGGGCGCAGCCTCACATGTGCATCTTGGAGGGCCAGTCCCGGGTCCACAAAGCTGCTCACATCATCCCTGCTGCCCTAGGAACAGAGGAGGTGGCTCTGTAAGGCAGGCCAGCTGACCAGAGCATTAAGGGCAGAGGGGGGATCCTGGGCTTGGAGGGTAGGCATGGCTCTGCTGCTCTTTGGCTGTGGAAACTTCGACAAGCCAGTTATTCTCTTCAGCCCTTGGTTTCCTCATTTGTACAGTGGGGGTGGTAAGGACTGCCTCATAAGGCTTGGGGGATTCAGTGAGCTAAGGTAAGCAAAGTGCCTGGCATGAGGCCTGCACGAAGGACCTGCTCTCCTCCCGCTTCCAGGATGCTCTTACATGGCTGAGTAAGGACAGGTGTGGGGGCTCTGCAGTTGGGACCCTCTAACCATGCTGAGACACACCCAATGAGCCCTGGCTGCTGGGCTATCCCATGCCCCTACCCTGACTCTTGTGGTGCTATTCAAGGGCTGCTCCCTGGGGTGGAGCTGTTGGGACTCCCAAACCAAGGCACTCCCAAGAGCCTAGGCTGTGACACCTGCAGGAGGCACACCAGGATCCTCTCCAGGTAGCCACTTGTGTCTGCTTGGATGTCCTCCTCCAGGCTGGACCCATAGTCTGCAGGGAAACAGGACCATGAGACACAAGCAGAGGCCCACAGCCTACCCGGGGCCTGCTTTCCTCTTTCCAGCCCTATTCCCCATACTTCTCCTTATTAAAGCCTTCTAGGAAAAAAGTCCTTGGCACAGGGCATGGATGCAATGCCCGGGTGTCCAAGTGGCTGTCGCCTGGGTGGTGGTTCACAACTAGAAGCGACATGCGTACCCAACCAAGCTCAAAGCACAAGATGGACCAGGTCAGAGAGCCAGGCTAGGGGCTGCCAACCAAGCTCCATTTCATCTCAAGGCTTGGCAAAGCCAAAGCCTCCAGGAAAACTCCCCACTAGGTACATGATGTGGAGGACTGACTGGCCTCTGCTAGCCTGGGGTCCACACTCCCTACTACCACAGTCCTCAAGGGCAGAGATTTTAGTTGGTCACAGGCCTCTCTCCCCTGTAAGAGGAGCTGGTGAGCTTACAGATCAAGTCTGAGTCATGTTCAGTGTCACCATCAGGCACAGATCTTGGCATACGGTAGGTGCTCAGCACCTGTGGGTAAAAAAGTCCCCAAAGTGTCCTTTCTAGTGTGGCTCAGGTTAATTCTTGATCCTTGTTCCCTGCCAGGCTGCCAAAGCTTGTGGCCACTCCTGAGCCCCTCCATCTGTGCCACCCCTTACCTTCCTCATACGCCTTCATTATCTCCCGCAGCTGGTTCTTGGTCCGAGAGGCCAGGATCTCAATGATGACACCCTCCTTGGTTCCTAAGCCCTGTGGACAGAAACCTCTGCCTGCTGGAGTGCTCTGCCATGACCTTCTGCTCTGTCCACACCTTCTTTTCTCAAGATGCCTGAGCCTCAGGAAGGACCTCACTGCCCTGCCCCACTTGAAGTGGGAGGATGTGATGAGAAAATCACATGCTTGTCTTCAGTGATGAACATTGAGGGCAAGTGCTGTGACGGGGAAGCCCTTTCTCAGCTCTCCCTCCTTAGCTGGGTGGTCTCAGACAGGCTGCTCCATGTCCTGGAGCCGAAGCATCCCGATCCATAAACAGGAATAAGAAGCCTCCCCTGCGCCAAAGGTAGATTAGGGAGCGTGGGTGTAAAATGCCTGGCAGTGCCCATGCAGCAAGTGTCTTTCCAAACAAAATGACTATAGTTACTGGGTCCCCATCCTTATTAATCTGCAAAAGCAAAGAGTAGTGAGAGGTAGAGGGAAACCCAAGGGGCTGTGCCTGGGACTGTAGAGGTGGGTTTCCAATACCACTGTACACCTGAGCTCGTGAGGTTCTGAGAAGTACTGATTTTGGCTTCATCACGGCCACTCAACGTGTCAATCAGGCACCAGTGACTCCAGGTGTTGGGTGCAGTCTGAGCAGCAGGCTGCCTGCTCACTGGGCCCAGCTATGGCCCATATGGCCATTCCAAACAGTGGCTCAAGGGGAGCTCTGGGCTGTAGGTTCCCGGTCCCCGCATTGCCCCTACCCAGTCATGTGAGCACCCCTGCCACTCCCCTGCCCTGTCTGCCTGGTTACCTTCATGGCGTCATGCAGCTCCTTGGCTTCGTATCTGTATGGCGGGTACATAAGGGCCACAATGAGCCTCTCAAACTTGCCACTGAGCTCCGACTTCAAGGTCTCAGTGAGGTCCTAATGCGGGAACAGGGAAAGGTGATATTTGTCATAAGCCAGGCCCACCTGAGTGCAGGCAGCGGAGTGGTGGCTGGGTCCAGGGGCTTGGGCTGGATTCTGCGTGGGCCTTGCCACGTGCTGGCTGGGTTTCTTGGGCCAGCTCCTTAGCTTCTCTTAGCATCAGTATCTTTACCGGTTACACGGAGAGAAACGTGCTCCTGCTTCATCCCGTTGCTTAGGGGGTGGTGTGTGACTCAATTCAGCATTCAGTGCAGTGCTGGGCACATCATAAGCTCTCAGTAAAATGAAATTGGTATTGCTAGCTAGACTGCAAGCTCTGAGTATGGCATCACCATAAAATACCTGTCACTTGGCACTCAATGAATGAATGCATGCCTGAATTAAAGACTTCGTCTCACATGTGCCTCCTTCTAAGGTCACATGTTGCTACGAGGAGCCACCAGGCTACATCAGCTGATCTACAGAGCAGCAGAGAGATCAAGGGCTTTGTCAGACCTGAATTTTAATCCCCACCTTGTTGATTACAGGCTCTGGGACCTTGGGCAACTTAAAACCTCTCTGAGTGCCAGTTTCCCCAAATGTTTGAATACAAAGAATGTATCACTGTGAGGACTAAGAGAGAGAAACTGTAAAAATGCATACTGGGTTCTCCAAGAGAATATTTGAGCTGATCTTCCTTCGTTACATCTCCAAACTAATGATATGAGTCACTAGAGGCTTGAGGCAACCATGGCTGTGCACATATTTAATCCTGTGTTTACTGTGTACCCCCAAATGTCAGGCTTTGTCCTAGGGGTGGAGTGCAGGTGGGAGGAGAAACAAAGGGCCTGGCATGCTTACTCCAGGCTCTTAGAATTCCCAGGTGGCAGAAGGGATGAGGTGTGGGTGCAAGCAGCTCGACTGAGGAAAGCGTGCCCACGCCCCAGAACAGAGCAAAGCCAGGCCTGCATGCCTGGGGCATGGAAAAGAGAAGGTGGTCTGGGCTCAGAGGGCAGGGCGAGATAGCCTGGGGGCAGGGAGACAGACCTCCAGTGGGGCCTTTTGGGTGCATGAGAAGGAATGCTGTGAGAGAGGAGGCAGGAAAGGAAGCAGGGAAGGCCAGCCCCCGGCCGGGGCTCTGACACCTAAAAGTAGATCTGCCAGATAAAACACAGGGCAGCCAGTTACATTTGAATTTCAATAAAGAACAATTGTTTTCGTGCAAACAGGTTCCATGTGCCCATGCTGCCAGTGGGCTGGCTCTAGGGGAAAGTAGTCCAGAATGGAGCTGCCTCCCAGGCTGTACCCCCAACCCCAAGGCTCACCTATCCCCACCCCCACCAGCCTTCCCCTTGCCTTGCCGAACTGAGCCTTGAAGGACTTGGCGATCTGCTGCCGCTGCGTGTTGCTTCTCTTGGTGAGCACATCGATGATAGCCTGCTCGTTGGTCCCTGCAGGGATACAGCACAAGTGACCCTGCTGCCCCCAGGGTGACACACTGGTGAGGGCGGAGGAGGGGAAGGCGAAGGCAGCTGCTTGGTGGCTGAGCAGTTGGGACCCGACACCTGGATAGTTCCAAACCCCCGGACCATTTTCGTGGTGTAAACAAGACCCTTAGGAAATCTGCCTCCCCATTTCCCACCCCACACCCCCACAATATTGGGGCGTGCCCAAGGCCAGCCTCACAAGATGGAATCTGAGGTCTGGGTGGCTCTGGACATCAGCCTGGGCCTTTGGAGCTTGGCCGAGTGAGATCTCTGGCCCTGCCCTCCTTTGTGTTGGTCGCAGTAGGGGAAGGTCAAGACTAAGAGTCCAACCCCTGAATCCGAGGCCTGGCCCAGCAACTGCGTGGCATTGGGCAGCCAGCCTCATTTCCCTGGGCCTCCGTTTTCTCATTTGGGAAGTGGAGATAACTTTCTGCTTCACAGAAAGCAGAGGGCATGAGAACGTTTTCTGGGCTTGTCAGGAGCGGCAGTTCTCATTAATGCCCCTGATCCTCAGGCAGAGCCGGCTAACGGGTCAGTCCCACCTGGGGTGAGGTCAGGGTACATGCTCTGCTCTCAGGTCAGGAGGGCTTTCTGGGCAAGCTGTTTAAATCTGGCCTCAGGCCAGCCCTCGCCCACTCACGGTAGAGCTGAGGGCAGCACTGGGCACGTGCAGGAGATGGGAAGAGAGCCGGCTCCATGGCCATCGATATGGGGCAAGGGGGCCTCGAATCAGCCCCACAAACTCCCAACACCTCACAGCCCCAGCAGCTCTGTGCCTGGCATCATAAAGCACCACCCCCTTCACACTTCATGTGACACACGAGGCCAAGAATTCTTGGGGCCACTTTACAAGTGAGAAAGCTGAGACTGATGGGAAGTCACTCACAGAGACACACAGCTCACCTCCCCACCCCCATTACCCAGGGAAGAGCAGCACCCTCCTGTCCAGTCTTGCAGGGTGGGTGCTGACCTCACTGCAGAAACAGAGGACTGTGTGATTCTCTGGGTAGTGGAGTCAGTTTCAGAGTATCATGGGACACCCCAGCTCCCCAGATGTCCCCTGGCACCCGCTTTCCAGGGCTGTGAGCGGAGGAGTCTTGAGCAGAGGTGGCAAGGCTGCCAACACCCACTCACCGATCCCCTTCATGGCTTTGTAGAGGGTCTCTGCATCAGGGTCTGGGTTGAAGTGGGAGCTGCTCTTCACTGTGACACCCTCCTGTTCAATCTGCAAGAGAACCAGGCCTGCTCAAAGCAGGCAGGGACAGGGAGGGCAGAGCAGGCTCCCAGCCCATCTTGTAGCCCGCCCTGACAGGGTGAGCCCCTTCCCTGGGCACGGAGATCTGCTCAGCCCTTGCAGGCCAGTGCTCCACCCTTCAGCCCCTTGGCCAACAGGGTGGAGTAGCCAGAGCCAGAGCTTGTGGGGAGAAGCCACAAAACCTTTCCTGTCCCTGTCTGTGCCATCTGACTGCAGACAGCAGCCCTAGCCACACCCAGCTCCTTCCAGCATCACCCACCAGCAGCAGGAAGGGACAAACTCACCCAAAGTTAGGAGGGGAAAGAACACTTAAGCAAAGGCTTCCTGGAGCTGCATGCACCACCTTCAGAGTGTGCAGATGAGGTTGGAAGGCTGAGCATGGTTCTGCCTTTCTGAGGAATGGTTTGAGCTCAGTCTGCCCTCTTCCTGGGGAGTTGGGACTTACAGGAACTTAGAGGGCAGGGGCCCAGCTGAGCATATTGATAGTTCAGGGTGTTTGCAAGTCCACAGGCCCATGGGGCTCAGAGCGTCAGGTTTAGAAAAACCCGCACGATGCTCTGCAGATTGTGAAATAAACCAGATAACCAAGTGCCTGAGCCCTTGATTTCCAAGCCTCCAGTTCAGGGCTTGCTTGAGGGCTCTTTAAACTTGTGCCCTGCAGAATTTCTCAGATGATTAACACGGACATAAGTATATTTTGGGTGGAGGAATGGTAGAGAATGGAGGGATGTTGGAGATAGGTATTGAATTAGAGGGAGACTCAGAGATCCTCCAGGATGAAAAAGAGTTTAGTCCCATCCAGTCTTGTCTTCCATTTACCTGTTCACTTATTCCTTCCATCACCTCCATCATCTGCCCATCTACTTTCCCACCTACGCACTTACCCATTTGACTACCACATCCATCCATCCATCCACCCACCCATCCATCTATGCACCCGCCCATCCATCCATCCATCCATCCATCCATCCATCCATCCAAGCCCTGGGTTAGATTGTGAAAATACAGAGATTCCCATGGATGGTATATCTGTAAGTATCTTTCCTTTGAGTAAGAGGTAAGGCATCTTTCTGAACTCTTTGCTTTAATTTCAAATGTCTGGTGACAGATCTTTGTGAGTCATTTCTTAGCACCATGTTTCACAGCAGAAATTGTTAGAAATAATTCCTATGGAAATTCCATCCAGAGAGAGCCAGTGTGGTCCCAGATATTGCTCATCGGTGTCCACACACACCATATCCCTTGCTTGTGGAATAATGCTCTGCTATTACTCCTGTTAGCACTTCAAGCCCCTTGTGTGTGCCAGACCTGGGCCAGGTGCTTTAGAAGCAATGCTTATGTCATGGCTTCCTCAACAGTTGTGCTAGGTGAGTACTGATGCCTCACTTTACAGAAAGGGAGCTGGACTCCCTTACACAGCTAGTAAGCGATGCTGTTGGGACTCCCCAGCCTGACTCAGAAGCTGAGCTCTATCTACCTCCCCTGCCCTACTGATGACTCCACCTTTCCCAGGCAATGAGTGTTCCTGGAACGTTCCACTGAAGGAAGCTTCACACACAGGAACACAGGTCGTCTGGGAATGTGGGAGGCATCTCGGCTCTCAGTGCCTGCCGGCTTCTCTCTGCCCCAGCACTCGGGGGCTGTGGTGCACCAGCCAGTGGCCAGGCTGTGTAACCGCATCCCTGAGGAGCATGCAGTCCCGCAGGGGTGCGGTAGGTCTCAGGTGCAGCATTTGTAAGCAGCTCCCGGGCTGGTTCTGATTTTGCTGCATTGAGAAGCCTCTGTCTCACTTCCCACTCTAAGGTTTTAGAAAATAAGTGTTCTGGGAATCGGAGCCCTGGCTATCAGTGTGGAGTCCTGGAGCTCCAGACCTCCTGCTGAGAAGGAAGGGTCAGCCTCAGGTTCCTGCAGGGTCTTGCCCAGGGCCGTGCTAGTCCAGACAGGCACATTTTCACTGAAAAGGTGACTCAGACCAGCATGTGACTACATCTATTAATATAACTTGTTCTGTGACAGGCACAGGGGAGCTGCCACGCCTTGGCCTTCCCCTGCTATGTGGCTGCCCAGAGGCCTGGGAGATGGGTTTGTCTCTATGAGAGACACAGAGGAAAAGGCAACACCAAAAAGAGAGGTGCAGATGGGCCCTGCCTACAGACAGATCTCTCTCCAGTGGCTCCCTCATCTCCTCCCAGCCCGTTCCTGGCCCAGCTTTGTGCCTAGAGGACACTGGGTCGTCGCTAGGAGCTCAGCTGTTGCAGGTGGGGTCTACCTGTGAACTTGCTACCCCGAGCCAGCTCTCACATGGGGTATGGACGACCAGGGTATGGTTTTGGCCCTGGAGTCAGGCTGTTCAGATTCTCACCTAGACTCTGACACTAGTGAGTTCGGGCACCTGCCTAGCCTACTTGTGCCTCAGTTTCCTCATCTGTGGATAAGGATACTGGTGTCTACTTCATAGACTCCTTGTGAGGTTCAAGGGAGATATTGAATGTGAGGTGCTTAGAGAAGGGTCCGGCCACACAGTAGGGACTCAGTGAGTGTCACAGTGATCCTGTCAATTTGGCAGGTCCCTACATGGACAGCCCTTTGTCCTGCTGCACTGGGTGCAAGGCCCAGTGCCAGACTGCCTTGGCCAGCAACTGACTTTGGAAACCACCCAGCACTGGGCTCTCCCTGCCATGTCCACCTCCTCAAAGGCAGGTTCCCAGCAGTCTGGTTGAAGCTGCAGGCCTCCATGGCCGCTTGTCCTGGAAGAAGGCTGCTTCCCTGGGGGCCAGGACAGCTGCCCCACCTCACCCTGGCTTCCTCTTTGTCCCACCTGTCCAGAACCTAGCATGTCTGACCCTGAGGACACTTGCTTGGGTTGCGACATCTATGATCCAGAGACTCCCTGAAGCTGGACAAGCCTGGGTATCCCACAAAAGCTCACAGAGAACCTGGGGCTGGGCAGAGAGACCCAACTGCTCTCTGACTGGAGCCTGCTGGCCATTGGACCCTAGCAAGTCACTCAGTGTCTCTGAGCCTTCATTTTGTCATCTGCAAAACAGAAAGTGCAGCCCTGACATCCTGAGGCTGCCTGGGAGGAAAGGAAAAGGGTGTGCAGAGCCGGCAGCCGGGAGATGTCACCTCTGTCCCCTTCTGGATATTCAACTCCTTAGCACAGCGATGGCCTCAGGCTCAACCACAGACGGAAAGCTCCCGAGAACCCATCAGTTATGCTGGGGATGGGCTGCCCTGAGCCCCGGGTTCCTCCAGGCTCTAGCAGGCCAGGTCCTCCTGCTTCCCCTCTTCCCTCTCCAGTCTTGACAAATGAACATCATTGATCCCTGAGGTGAAGGCATTGATGGGTCCCCAACAGCAGGTTCAGGTTACTCTCATGCTCAAAGCCCTTCAGTGCCTTCCCACTTCTCTTAAGGTAAAGCCTAACTCCTCAGCCTGCCAGGCAAGGCCTTTCAGGACCTGGCCCTGCCTGCTTCCCCAGGTCCATCTCCTCTGGTACCAGGACCCTTGAGCTGTGCTGAGCAGCTTCCCTCAAAGCCAAGCTCCCCACCCTCTGACCCTCTGCACACAGTTCCCTCTGCCAGGAGCAGCATGCCTGATTCTCCCCAAATGCACACGTGTGTGCACCCCATACACATTTACACACAAGGCTCAACCATGATACCCCCTCCTTTGAGTGGCCCCACCCCTGCAAGGGTCCCTCCCCTGGACTCTTCTCAAACCTCAGCTTCCCCCTTGCATTTCTAGATTTCTTCATCAGCCTGTCTCCCGGCCCAGGTCCCATCCCTGCCGTGGGCACTCTAGGCCTGGGACTGTTTCTTCTCGGCCCCTTCCCACCCTCCATGCTTGGCCCAGGAGGCAGCCAAATGTAGACTGAGCCACTCCCAGCCAAGGGCGACTTTACATTTCTCAGGACTCCCTGGTGACCAGCACCCAACACCATGCAGGAACCCAAATCTCCTGCCAGCTCCCACTTACCCAGGCTTTCCACCAGGCCATCTCTTTCACTTCGGGGGCACCTTTCCCACGGAGATGAAGAGACACAGGTTGGCCTCTGCTGGGACTCCACACGTCTGGCTCCTGCAGCTGAGGAGTGAGCAGGCCGCTCACTTGGGTGTGGGGGTGCAAGCCCGCCCAGGGCAGCGCCACACCTGCCTGCCGCCCCCTCGCCCCCGGGCTCTGCCTGGCTTTGGGTGTCTCCTGTGGCTCCCAGGCCCCACCCAGACACTGCCCAGGCCTGCTCTGGGGAATTACACAACTCACTGTCAGATATTTGGGCTGTGGCTGTTACGCATACTGGAAATTCTTAGCTCCAGCCTGCGAAAGCCCCACTCAGTAAACACAGCTCCATGTTGATTAGGCTGGTCTCAAACTCCCGACCTCAGGTGATCTGCCCACCTTGGCCTACCAAAGTGCTGGGATTACAGGCGTGAGCCACCGCACCCAGCCCATTTTCATCATTCCTAATAGCCATGGAGTATGCCATTTAATCAACTGCATATGCAATATTATTTTTTTTTTCCGGGGGCAAGGGGCTCATATTCACCACAGATGGGAGGCCAGTTGGTGAGAAGGTGGCAGGTGGCATAGCCACCTTATACAGCATGCCATACTGGTCCACTGTCAGACCGGTGATGGCCACAGCTCCATCACCCCCCATGCTGACTCTGGCTCCTGCCTGGCTCTGCCCGGCCACCACAACCCCTCGGGACCATTCAGAGGCATCGCTGGAGGGTGTGTGGTTAGTGGAGTAGCTGGTCATGGGGAGGTCTCGTTTCTTTGGTGGAAGGCATTCCTGGTTCCTCTCATGAACAGGTTTCATATTACTTTGTGGTGTTCCTGGAGCCTGGAAGGAGTTGGCTTGCTCCCTGGGGCATCAGGAGGGGCTTCTCTGTAGCTTCTCTGAACCCCTCTCTGCTTCTGGCTGGGGCACCTACATCTGAGCTTCCAGTGGTGCTTCTGAGCAGCTGTAGTAAGTGTCCTCCCGGCTGGCTCGGGAGCCAGCCCATTTCACCACGCTTCCCGGGATCCACCCGCTCATCCTGGAGCCGCTGCAAACCTGGCCGCCGCCATCCCCAGCCCCGGAGCCGCCCCATACCCCTGTATATGCAATATTTGTTAACCATTCCCTTTTGGTGCCCATCTAGGTACAGGTATCATTTTTGGAGCTAAAGTATCTATAATACACTGGAAGTAACAGATGTCACCTCCATATTGTACGCCAAACCTAATAAGCAGAGCAAAACTTTTCATCCAAGCGATTTGGTTAACATTTTAGGATGTTTCTAATCTCTCAGTAATACAAATATGCTACATAGATCTATGTGTTTATCCTTTGGGCACCTGTGTGTGCCTGTGCATACCTGGAGAATAAAGTCCTGTGAGAGGAACCGCCATCCAAAGAGGGTGTTTCAGTCTGTACTGCCACCAACAATGTGCTTGTGCTTCTGAGCTTGCGTTTGGGTCAGGAGAATTTGAAAGTCATCAGGAACCAAACCAGGATATAAGGTTCAGCTGTAGCTGGAAAGTGGCAAGCGTTCCAAAGCTAAGACATTGGCTATACCTGGGCTGTTCACAAACTGTGAGTCCAATTCTGGATGAGATCCAGAAGTATGGTGAGCAACTCACTTATTTTTTAAGCAAAACACCTTTTCTTCTCATTTCTGCTAAGAACAAATAGCTTCCAGCAAGAGAAATAGGGGATGCAATATTTTTACAAATTACTTCCCTTTTTTTTAATTAAAAAAAGTTAAGTTAAATGCTATTTAAAGATATGTTTAACCTCTATGATACTGACTTGCTCATGAGAAGAAAGAGAGAGGGCCAGGCATCTTGCCCACTACTACCCACTATCAACACTTAGGCCTGACATCAGTCTCTAAATAAATATTCTGGGCCAGGTGTGGTGGCTCACGCCTGTAATCCCAGCACTTTGGGAGGCCAAGACAGGTGGATCATGAGGTCAGGAGATCGAGACCATCCTGGCTAACATGGTGAAACCCCGTCTCTACTAAAAATACAAAAAATTAGCCAGGAGTGGTGGCGGGCACCTGTAGTCCCAGCTACTGGGGAGGCTGAGGCAGGAGAATTGTTTGAACCCAGGAGGCAGAGGTTACAGTGAGCCAAGAACATGCCACTGCACTCCTGCCTGGGCAACAGAGTGAAACTCCGTCTTTAAAAAAAAAAAAAAAAAAAAAATCAACAGCAGCTTCTAGGATGATGAGCAGTGACTCAGTCTCTCCTTGACCAGATTCTGTAACCGTCCAGCAGAAATGCTTATCTGATCTCTGCGAGAACAGGAAGCAGCTCAGTGGGGGCCTTCCTTGCTAAATTCTTCATCAAGCTGGTCTGTTATCTGCCCTGAGTCCTGCAAGAACATCTCAAGAAAAATCCCAAAAACATGCAAGACAAATGAGGGCCCTCCCTTAGCATGTCTTGAAGCACTGAGGCACCTGAAAGTTGTATATAGTTTCTGGGGAAACAGTTTTTTAGGAAATGTAGCACAGACACTAACTATTCTTCCAGAAGAGCCCCTTCCTGACATGAAAGATCTTACTTAGCATGACAGAGAAGCATCTGATTCATCATGAGGACCTATCCAACCAGCAGCAGGGGCCCCAGTGCCAGTGTCCACCTCAGCAGAGGAGACACGGGGGACATGCAAAGTGTTTCTGTTGAAAAATACTTCACCTAGGGTGACTATAGTTAGCAGCAATGTATTGTATATTTCAAAGTAGCTAGAAGGCTAGGTACAGTATCCCATGCCTATAATCCCAGCATTTTGGGAGGCCCAGGCAGGCAGATTACCTGAGGTCAGGAGTTCGAGACCAGCCTGGCTAACATGGTGAAACCCCATCTCTACTAAAAATAAAAACAATAAAAAATAATAATAATAAAAATTAGCCGGACGTGGTGGCCTGCGCTTGTAGTCCAAGCTACTTGGGAGGCTGAGGCAGGAGAATTGCTTGAACCTGGGAGGCAGAGGTTGCAGTGAGCCGAGATCACACCATTGCCCTCCAGCCTGGGCGACAGAGCAAGACTCTGTCTCAAACAAAAACAAAAACAAAAACAAAAAAACAAAGTAGCTAGAAGAAGGGACTTGAAATGTACCCAACACATAGTAGTACCAAATATTCAAGGTGATAGACACCCGAAACACCCTGACTGATCACTATTCTGTGCATGCAATAAATACTTAAATGTACTCCATAAATATGTAAAATATGTTATATCAACAAGAAAATACTTTGCCTAGTGTTTCCATCCAAATGGGAATAAATCCAGCGCTCAATGTACACATGTCATGGCTTTTTATTGAGACTGGGGAAGGGCCGTGGTAGCAGGTGCACTCACTGTCCAAGTTTGTCCAGACTTTCTGCTGCATGGGTGATGGCATTTGTGACTGTGTTGGTCACTGTCTCGGTGATTTCCTTCATCTTTTTGTCCCCTGACTCTTGGGCTTTCTTTATGGCTTCAGCAATGGCTGTTGGAAAGAAAGAGGAAGAATGTCCTAGTGATCCACCCACTGAACTTGCGTCCCCTTGAGTGGCCTGTGGGATGTGGCCATCTTAATGGATTAGTCTCTGGAGTGGCCCGATGGGACCAAGGGCAGCAGGATTACTGCAGAATGAATTTGAATTTGGTTTTAATTTCCCCAACAACTTGCATTTCTTCAACTGTGAGTGAGACTGAGCATCTACTCATGGGTACATTGCCTGCTTATCCTTTTTTCTGGAAAATGCCTGCTTATGTCTTTTGACCATTTTTATATTGGGTTGTTATATTGGATTATCATTTTTATGAAAAATATTTTTCATCAGTGTGTAATTTTTCTTTTGGCTTGGTTTATAGTGTTTTTTTTTTTTTGGCTATAGAAAATTTCAGTTTTGGATTGTCAAATTTACTTAATATTTCCTTTATGGCACTGATTTTTTTGTCATAGTTCTAAAGATTCTCCCCTCTCCAAGATTAGGCCAAAGTCTCTGATGTTATTACTATGTCTAAATGTTTATGATGCCTTCCCCCTCAAAACTCATATGCTGAAATCCTCAGTCTTAATGTAATGATATTAAGGGGTGGGGCCTTTGGGAGGTTGAAATTAGCACCCACATAAAAGAGACCACAGAGAGCTAGCTCCTTCCACCATGTGAGGACAGAGCTGGGCCCATCCATGAACCAGAAAGACTCCCTCACCAGATGCCAAATCTGCCAGTGCCTTCCTTGATCTTGGACTTCCCATCCTCCAGGAGTGTGAGAAATAAATTTCTGTTGTTTCTAAGTCACCCAGTTTATGGTTTGTTTTTGTTTTTGAGACAGAGTCTTGCTCTGTCACCCAGGCTGGAGTGCAGTGGTGCAATCTCAGCTCACTACAACCTCTGCCTCCCAGGTTCAAGGGAGTCTCCTGCCTCAGACTCCTGAGTAGCTGGGATTACAGGCATGTGCCACCATGCCCAGCTGGTCTTTGTATTTTTAGTAGCAATGGGGTTTCACCATATTGGTCAGGCTGGTCTCGAACTCCTGACCTCAGGTGGCCCACCCGCCTTGGCCTCCCGAAGGGCTAGGATTACAGGCGTGAGCCACTGCACCTGGCCTATGGTATTTTATAATAGCAGCCTGAGCTAAGATGGTTATCTCCTAGTAAGTTAATAAATTCATTTATGTAAATTTAAGTCCTTCATCTACCTGGAATCTATTTTGTTGAAAAGGAATGAGATATACACATGCTTTGTACATAGTTCTACTCATAGCTCACACACATCAATTTAACATTTAACATAGAATTTTACATGTTAAATTTTTTTTTTTTTTTTTTTGAGACAGAGTATCACATTGTCGCCCAGGCTGGAGTGCAGTGGCGCGTTCTCAGCTCATTGCAAGCTCCACCTTCCGGGTTCACGCCATTCTCCTGCCTCAGCCTCCCAAGCAGCTAGGACTACAGGCGCCCGCCACCGTGCCCAGCTAATTTTTTGTATTTTTAGTAGAGATGGGGTTTCACCATGGTCTGGATCTCCTGACCTCATGATCCGCCCACCTCAGCCTCCCAAAGTGCTGGGATTACAGGCGTGAGCCACCACCCCCAGCAATTTTTTTTTTCTTTTTTTTTGAGACTGAGTCTCGCTCTGTAGCCCAGGCTGGAGTGCAGTGGCATGATCTAGGCTCACTGCAAGCTCTGCCTCCCAGGTACACACCATTCTCCTGCCTCAGCCTCCCAAGTAGCTGGGACTATAGGCACCCACCACCATGCCCGGCTAATTTTTATGTATTTTTAGTAGAGACGGGGTTTCACCGTGTTAGCCAGGATGGTCTCGATCTCCTGACCTCGTGATCCGCCCTCCTCAGCCTCCCAAAGTGCTGGGATTACAGGCATGAGCCACCGCGCCCTGCCATGTTAAATGTTTTGTCCCAGTGTGCTGTCACATAGTCTTGTGTGACTTTGTCTTCTTATTCCACAGAGAGAACCATCTAGACAGTGTCCTAACGCAGTACAGTCTGTGGCCTCTGATGAGCATAGATAACTGCCCCAGCCAAGAGGCTCTGAAAGGCTGCAACATTAGGGGCAGAGTTTGACCTGGTTAGTCAAAGAACAGGTTGGCCCAGCACCTAGCTTCCCTTCCTCCCTCCCTCCTTCCCTGCCCGACCTCAGCCGGCTGTACCTTTCTCTCCAGTCTCCTTGGCATGTCCCACCACCTCCTTCACCACTTCCTCCACGGCATGAACTGAACAGAGGAGACAAGTCCAGGGTGAGGGCTCAGAGCAGGCCAGCTGCCCCCGAGTCCAGGGTGAGTGTTCAGAGCAGAGCCGCTGCCCTCCCAGTCCAGGGTGAGGGCTCAGAGCAGGCCCACTGCCCTCCCAGTCCAGGGTGAGGGCTCAGAGCAGGCCCACTGCCCTCCCAGTCCAGGGTGAGGGCTCAGAGCAGGCCCACTGCCCTCCCAGTCCAGGGTGAGGGCTCAGTGCTGGCTTATCCTCACAACAGACCTATACATCCCTGGGCATCCTAGATGGGGCTCTGGGATGCCACCCCCAGCCAGGACAGACTGGCTCATGAGAAGGACCTTCCCCCACAGCTGGCTTCATTTGGAGACGCCAGGGCCTTGGCTGCCGGGAGACGAGCTCAGTGAGCCCCATGAGGGCATGGGTCCCTGAAGCCCCTTGGCCCTGCCTGGCCTGGAATGGCAATGAGCAGGCAGTCTTGCCAGCTGAGACATGAAGCCCAGGCTGGGCCTGTGTGCCAGGTCACACCCCTCTCAGGATGTGCTAGCGCCTGCCTCAGGTTGGTTTCCAAAGCCTCATCCAGTAAGACCAGGTCTCTCAAAGCAATTCCTCCAACAAAACGGAATTCTCGGCCTACTTCAGAGTTTTTTAAAGTGTGGGTGGTAGCGTGCTAGAACTGAAGGATTTCAGAGTCAGAAGAAATGGTTCTAACTCTACCTTCCACCTCTTGGTTCCCTCATCTTTAGAATGGGAATCTGTTGGGATGATGAGACCCAACACCAGGTCACGGGGGCAGCAAGTCCAGTGGAGCCAAAGGAATGAGAGACAGTTCGAGAGAGAAAATGGGAGCAGGGTGCTATCGCAAGTGTGGAGGCTGTGAAGGCCCCAAGTTCTGGGAGCCCACGCTATTTATTGGTGATCTAACAAAGAAACAGGTGGTGAGGATGTGGAGGTTGAAAGGAAACGGTGTATCAAGTGAATGAGAAACATATGGCTACTTGAGATAATGGGAGTGCTAGAAGCAAGGAGCCAGCAAATCTAGCAAGCCCTGCCTCAGCTTCTCTCCCAACACTCAGCTTTTCTCCCAACAGGAATCATAAAAAACTCAGAGGCTAGTGAAAGGTTAAAGCAGGTGGTCCACACCAGCTGCAGAGTCAAAAACAAAATACGCGTCTGCTGCCATTTAGAAAGAGGACACAAACTCAGGCAAGACTTTTTCACACGATGACCCATGAGTGGGGCCTGGCTGGGCCTCCCCACACATACCTGCTGACCTCTGAATACAACATACACTTCGGGACCAGATGCAGTGGTTCACACCTGTAATCCCAGCACTTTGGGAGGCCAAGAGGAATGGATTACTTGAGGTCAGGAGTCTGAGACCAGCCTGGCCAAAATGGCGAAACCCCGTCTCTGCTAAAAATACAAAAATTAGTCGGGCATGGTGGCGGGTGCCTGTAATCCCAGCTACTCAGGAGGCTGAGGCATGAGAATCACTTTGAACCCAGGAGGCAAAGGTTACAGTGAGCCGAGATCGCACCACTACACTCCAGCCTGGGTGCCAGAGCAAGACTCCATTTCAAATACAAATAAAAATAAAAATAAACATGCTTTAGGGGACTTGGATGAAATTGAAAATGCCCTTTTTGACTTTGAACAGACTTGGTGACTTGTTAAGAAATCTTTGAAGCTTTAAATTTATGGTAAAAATAAAAATCCATCTTCCTTTTCCTGCATAGGTTATTCAGAATAGGCTGTTTTGACAAGAAAGGCTCCCCAGATTTCCAGAGGGAAAGGTCCAAGCTGCCAGTGTTCACCCAGCACCAGGACTCATGCCCTGCCCCCAGGAGACCTCCCCAGGTCTGCACCCCTCAACTCCGTGCTGACTTGGTAGAGCAGGAGACCAGGGTTCCTGAGGGGCCAAGGCCTCCCCGCAGGTCCTCGCCTGCCTACTTAGATCCGCCTCCCACAGACCCAGTCTTCCCCAGATCCCCCCAGCCCAGGTAGAAAGGAGCCCCGGGTCCTCACTGGCTCCCTCGGTGGCCTTCTCGGTGCGGTGGGCCAGGCCCTCGGCAGCCAGCTTCCCCAGGCCTCCCAGCATCGTGTGGCAGCAGACAGTGGCGAACTAGGATGCTGAGGACTGGCCCAACATGCTTTTATAGTTGCCTCTGGTGCCTGTCTAGGCTCTGGGGCAATAAGCCCTCGCCCCAGCCCAGTAGGAGGCTGGACAGGTGAGTCAGCGAGGGCGGCAGCAGGAAGGGGCTGGGTGGAGCCACCCTGGCACTGGGGTGGCAGCATCCCCTGACAGCATGAGGCTTCTGTAACCCTGTCCTAGAGACCCCGTGAAGGATAGGGGCAGGGAGCAGGGCTGGACAGGAGAGATCTGGACATGCCTCTTCCTTGAGGCAGAGGGCCTGAGTGCCAGCCCCCCTGAGACCAAAGCTTCCCAAGCCTGGGTACTGATATGTACCTGGAGACAAGGCCTAGGATTCCAAGCCTGCTGCTCAAGGTCCCCAGTGTGGCCTAGTAAGAGGTTTGGGGGTTCTATGGGCCTGGAGACCTGGGCAGTCCTTTGGGTCACGAACACAAGTGGAGTGAGGGTGACTGCCCTCCCCATTCCTGGAGACCCTGGCTCTGCAGAGCAGTTTGCGGCCTCCATGGGACAGGGTGGGGCGTTCACAGTGGTGCCTTGCCCGAGGCAGAAGGGGGCACAGCACTGGGCAGAAGCGTAGTCACCTGGCGTCACTCAGCTGATGCTCACTCACCCAAGAGGCTCTGTGAGGTCGGCGGTGCCCTCCTATCCCCTGGCAGTCCTGGAGGAGTAGACAGAGGCCTCCACCACCACTCAGGGAGGTGCTTCTGGCCTTAGCTAGAATCCCCTAGAAAGCAGCTTCCCTGGCTCCTGGTGCATCGCATGAGGAGTGGCAGGGCTGCTCCCTAGTTACTCATGATGAACAGACATGCCTCAAGCCACCTGCCACATGCTGCTTCCCTTAGTCACCAGCCCAACCTGAGCCTCCTTTTCCTCATCTGTAAAATGGGCATAGCGTGCCTTCTTGGCTGTGTCCCTAATCATCCCTGAGACAAAGCATGCAAGCTCCTGGTAAACACCTATTCCCTCCACTCATCACTGAGGTGCCCTTTGGCAGTGAGCTCTGACCAACCGGTAGGGTGTGCCAAGGAGTGACTGGGACGTGAGGCTGCCTTGGAGCCAGAGGGCTGGGGAATGTGACTTCCGCTGGCCAGGAGCCAAGGAGAGGTCTTCCCATGCTCCTACTTCTGGAGTGCAGGCCTGTGGCAGGGGTCTGAGGCTCTCTCCCCAATGCAGGCTCCTGGAGCTGCTCTCCTGGGTGTGTTGGGGCCTGATTAGTTTACTGGACTATGGGCCCTCCCAGCCTGGGACTCGGGAGCTGAGACCCTCTTGCATTCCTGCATGGTGTTTGCGGGCTCCAGGGCTACAGCCAGTCCCCCTAGGGTAGACAGTGGGTATCGTGGGCAGCAGGACCTCTGGGTCTCAAGACTATGGCCCCACACATGCCATTGCTATCTTCTTTGGGCAGGGGTGAATTGGGGCTTAAACAATTTAGAGGGGCCCTCTTTATGAAAAAGAATACAATAATATGATTCTTGCACATTTTTCATTTATATACGTATGAACTTCTGGACCCAGAAGGGGCTGTGAAAGTCGGGGGCCTGGAGCTCAGGCGGGTCCAGATGACCCTGTCCTCCTTTTGTAACAGCCAGAGCCCAGGATGTTTTGCCCAGGGCATTGGGCTGGCACTGCAGAGGCCTGGGGGATGGGGGGACACCTGGGACATGGCTGGTGGGAATTGTTCTAGGAAACCTCAGGGATTCTCCCTGGACCTGTCAAAGCCCCTTCCTGATTTCTTCTGAGGCTATGTGTCCCCTACTCGCACAAGGGTCCTTTCTATGCCTGTTCCCCTGATAAATGTCATCTGCCTGCTCTAGAATGGCTTCCAGACCCCACAGACCCCCTCCTCATGAGCTCCCACCCTAGGGTACTCTCCACCAGTCCCCTCTTTCAGGAGCTCACCAGACCCAGACAGCCTGTTGTCAGAGCTCAGCCACACAGGAGGACCCTGGCCCACTGCCCAGCCCAGAGCCAGGCCCACCACAGCCTCTGGGGACAACTGCCCTTCCCCCCACCCCCTCCACATGGTCCCCTGCCCATGAGACCCTGCCCTGCTAATTTAATGCACTGCCTTGGTGTGAGCACTGTGATTCTAATGACAACACACCATGGCCTTCTGGGCGAGGCTGGGTCCAGACACAGATCCCAAATGCCTGCTGGGGAGAAGGCAAGAGGCCCGGGAGGCCCAGGACAAGACATGGGTCCCAGGCCCTGGTGCCCTCCCTCTTGGCCTTCCAGCTGCTGCTGCTGTGACCAGATTCCCGTTCACCCAGCCCAGTCCATGGGCCCCAGCAAGCCATCTGTGCCACACAGAGGGCAGACCCCTAAGAGTGGGACCCCTTTCTAGCCAAAGAACATGAGATAGCCCCAAATCCTCCTCAACATGATGGATCCTGGTCTGAGGGGCTGGGCTCAGGTGACTCCTGCAGGGAACTTCACCTGCCTGGATGAGGTCAAGTGTGAATCAGGTGGGGCCTGCCCTCCACCACCCCATCATGGAAGAGGTCCAGCCCACAGTGGGCCCAAGAGGGCTGCCCTTGGACCTAGGGACCCAAGTCAGCATATCCTGAGTCAGAAGGTCAAGTCCAGCCTCCCCTCAGGCAGGGAGAATCTGGCTTTGACAGGAGCAGATAAATTCTCAAGGTGGAATTTGACCAACATACTAGTTTGGCAAGGGACTAGCTGGCTGAATCATTGAGTCAAGGACAGCCAACGTTTCCAATAGCAATTTGCCAACTTAGCAATTACCAATTCTGAAAAACAATTTGTTTATTTGAAACACTTAAATACTTAGGCTGTCTCATGTCTGAAGCACGATGATGCCTTGCGTGATTTAAAGGACAGACGTCACAAATGCCAAGAGTTTTGTGGCGGTCCATCCTGCCAGTGTCTTCTCCCACTTTTGTTCTGTGGATTTGAGCTCACAGTTTGTGCTGTGCCCACCGCCTGCCCACCCTAACGAGACTCCTGGAGACTTGGCTGGCCAGTCACCAGAGGAAGAGGGGCCCAGCAGCATGCCAGCATTCACCCACCTGTGGGTATCAGTCAGGCTCCTGGTGGAAGCCAGAGGACATATTCGAATGGGTACTTGAGGAAAGGGGCTGTTCACAGAAGTGTGGACCGAGTTAAGAAACCAGTAAGAGATGAGGAATGTCCTGGACCAGCAAGAGTGGGAGCTGTTATCTCCCTGGGTCTAGAGGGACAGGAAAGGTGTCCACAGATCCCAAAGAGAGCTGTGGCTGTAGGGGAGGATCATCAGGAGCTGCAGCCATCAGTAGAAAGATGTGGCCACTGCCAAACCAGCAAGGAAGAATCTGAGCGAATAACCACCTCTCCTCTCTCTCTCTCCCACCTCCTATGACATCCTCCACTGTGTGAATTCCACTAGGGCCAGAGAGTGAGGCACCCTGGTGATGCAGTCCAAGAGGGAGTGGGCAGAGAGGAGCCAGTGGGTATGGAGGGGAAACAGAGAAACAGAGAATTCCAGCTCACTCTGCGGGATTTCTGGGTCTGATAGAAACATGGCATTATTATTATTATTATTATTATTATTTTGAGATGGAGTTTTTCTCTTGTTACCCAGGCTGAAGTGCAGTAGCATGATCTCGGCTCACTGCAACTTCTGCCTCCCGCGTTCAAGAGATCCTCCTGCCTCAGCCTCCCGAGTAGCTGGGATTACCAGCACATGCCACCATGCCTTGCTAATTTTTGTATTTTTGGTACAGATGAGGTTTCACCATGTTGAACAGGCTGGTCTTGAACTCCTGACCTCAGGTGATCCACCTGCCTCGGCCTCCCAAAGGGCTGGGATTACAGGCATGAGCCACTGTGCCCAGCCTGCAGCAGCTTAATTTTACAGTGTCCCTTTTCTCCTTCTGGAAACTATATAGAGCAACAACAAGACTGAGGAGGAAGAGGAGGAGGAGGAGGAGGAGGAGGAGGAGGAGGAAGAAAAAGCCCATCATCAATACACACATCAAACTCAACTTCAGAGAAATTAGGAAGCTGGGAAGCCATGTAAACCCAAAAGCAGGAGACACCAGCAGAACCAATGCAGGAAGCCAGGGAAGTGCAGAAGAACAGGGCATGGGGGGCAACCCAGGGGGGAATCTTCACTGTTGCCAGCAACACACATTCCCAGCAGGAGAGGACCCTCAGAGTGAGAACGCAGAGCTGGAGAAGTGAAGAAGGAGCAGGTGGTGCCCGGGGAAGTCCAGGGGTGTGGGATCTGAGAGCACCCCTTCCCAAGAGAGGCGGGAACACTTGGGAAGGCAGGGCTGAGTCCCTGGAGGCTGTATCTGGGAAAGGAGGCTGGCAGTAGAATCTTCCTGAAGCCGAGTGGGTTCTGAGAGGCAGAGGGGCAGTGGTACAGAGGTGAGGCTGACGCTTCTGTGCAGGAAGGGCAGGCTCCTGAGGAAGGGAGCCCCGAATGCTCTCCACTAGATTCCCAGGGAGCCCCACTCCCTCCACAGGGACCTCGCGCTGACATCTGGGAAATGCCATTCATACTGGAACGTCCGACACACTGCCATGAATGTGAGGGTTTTGTGACTGATGGGGTAGGTTTCTCTCTTCCAACTTAATAGTATAATTTCCATTTATTCCTCCCCCAGCCTCCCTGAACATTCACCTCTTAGATAACCACAGTACGGTGATCAGAACCAGGAAATCCACATTCTCATATTTAACTATATTAAAATTATTTCACAAAATAACCAATTTTATTAATTTAATTAAATACATTTAACTAATGTTTAAATATATTTACATAATTTAACTAATTTAAAATGAACATATTCGCTAAACAAAAGACCTTATTGGAGTTTCACCACTTTTTCCACCAATGTCCTTTTTCTGTTCCCAAATTCCACCCAGGATCACGCTGCATTTAGTTATTTCTTAGTCTCTCGCCGTTTTGTAGGACTGCAATAACAGTTCCTCAATCTTTCCTTATCTTTCATAACCATGACATCTTGAACCAGTACTGATCAGTATTTGTGAAATGTTCCTCGATTTGGGATTGTCTGATGTATTTCCATGATTGGACTGAAGTTACGAACTTTTGGCAATTACAGCACAAAAATGATGTGGAATCCTTCCCAGTGCATTCCATCAGAGTTATGGCATTGATAGTGCTTCTTACTGATGATGTTGAACTTGTTCATTTGATTCAGGTTTCTGCTGGGTTTCTCCATTGTAAAGTTACTATCTTTCCCCCTCATAGGGGGAAAGATCTTAGGAGAAATACATGGAGACTATGAAAATTTTGTATTTTCTCAAACTTTAAAATTTTTTTTCAGGCCAGGCGCAGTGGCTCATGCCTGTAATCCTAGCACTTTGGGAAGCCGAGGTGGGTGGATCACCTGAGGTCAGGAGTTCAAAACCAGCTTGATCAACATGGAGAAACCCCATACCTACTAAAAATACAAAATTAGCCAGGCATGGTGGTGCATGCCTGTAATCCCAGCTACTCAGGAGGCTGAGGAAAGAGAATCGCTTGAACCCGGGAGGAGAGGCTGCAGTGAGCTGAGATCGTGCCATTGCACTCCAGCCTGGATAACAAGAGCAAAAGTCCATCACACACACACACACACACACACAAAAAAAAAGGCCAGCCGCAATGGCTCACACCTGTAATCCCGGCACTTTGGGAGGCCAAGGTGGGTGGATCACCTGAGGTCAGGAGTTGGAGACCAGCCTGACCAACATGGAGAAACCCCATCTATACTAAAATAAAATACAAAATTAGCTGGGCATGGTGGTGCATGCCTGTAATCCCAGCTACTCAGGAGGCTGAGGCAGTAGAATTGCTTGAACATCGGAGGTGGAGGTTGCCGTGAGCCGAGATCCTGCCATTGCACTCCAGCCTGGCCAACAAAAGCAAACCTCCATCTCAAAAAAGAAAAAAAAAAAAAAAACACCTATTTTGACAGCCGGGCATGGTGGCTCACACCTGTAATCCCAGCACTTTGGGAGGCCAAGGCAGGCGGATCACCTGAAGTCAGGAGTTCAAGACCAGCCTGGCGAACATGGTGAAACCCCGTCTCTACTAAACATACAAAAATTAGTTGGGCATGGTGGCATGTGCCTGTAAGTTCCAGCTACTTGGGAGGCTGAGGCAGGAGAATCGCTTGCACCCAGAAGGCAGAGGTTGCAGTGAGCTGAGACAGCGCCATTGCACTCCAGCCTGGGCAATAGAGTGAGGGATCTCAAAAAATTATAATAAAAAATAATAATTCTATTTTGAATTGTGGTAAAATACACATAAAATTTACTACCTTAACCACTTCTAAGTGGCAGTTGGAACAGGGGTCAAGGAGAGCCCTTGGGTTGGGTAATGTAGAGTATATTCACATTGCCATGCAACCAGTCTCCGGAACTTTCTCATCTGACAAAACCAAAACTCTATATCCACTAAGCAACTTCCCATTTTCTCCCTTCCCCATGTCCCTGGCAACCCCCGTTCTACTTTCTGTTTCTATTAGTTTGCTTACTCAGTCTGGACGCTTCACATAAGTGAAGGAACACTGTATTTGTCTTTTTCTAACTGGCTTATTTCACTTAGCATAATGTCCTCAATGTTCATCCATGTTGTAGCATGTGTTAGAATTTCCTTCCTTTTTAAGGCTGAAGAATATTTTATTGTATGTATATACCACATTTTATCAATTCATCTGCCTATGGACAATTAGGCTGCATCCATCTTTTGACAAGTGTGAATACCACTGCTATAAATATCAGTGTACAAATATTTCTATGAGACTTTGCTTTCAATTATTTTGGCTATATACCCAGAAGTGATATTGCCGGATCATTTGGTAATTCTATTTTTAATTTTTTGAGAAACTGCCTGTCCTGTGCTGAGCAGGTCTATATAAACCTACTCGCAAAGGCCAAGGAACCTGAGATACCAAAGAAAGAGGCTGACAAATCCAGTTTCTCAGAAAGAAACATTTAATAGGCGTTTATGAACAGAAGCCAAGTCAGGGATGGCACCAAGATAAGATGGTGGATCCCTGCACCATTACCCCCACCTCCCCGACCCAGGGCTTATATAGAATAGGGAAAGGGTAATGCGGGCTTCAGCAGGGATGTGTATGGCCAGACATGGTGGCTCACGCCTGTAATCCCAGCTCTTTGGGAGGCCAAGGTGGGCAGATCACCTGAGGTCAGGAGTTCCAGACCAGCCTGGCCAACATGGTAAAACCTCGTCTCTACTACAAATACAAAAATTAGCCAGGCGTGGTGGCAGGCGCCTGTAATCCCAGTTACTCGGGAAGCTGAGGCAGGAGAATCGCTTGAACCCAGGAGGTGAAGTTTGCAGTGAGCTGAGATTGTGCCACTGCAGTCCAATCTGGGAGACAGAGTGAGACTCAGTCTCAAAAAATAAAAAATATATTTTTTAAAAAGATAAAATAGAAATCATAGATGAATTCTTGGAACTGGAATTAATCAGAACATGGCAGATTAGCATCCAAGATGGAATTGCTTTATTCTCATTCAAGGTTTCCCTCATTTTTCACTCTCCCCATGCTGGTCACCTTGCTGTTTGTTCCTCAAACACATATGAAATGCGTTTCTGTCTTGGCAGTCATCCTGCTACCTGTAATGTCAGCACTGCTTTCTGTTGTCCCTTCAGTCAGGTCACTGTTCAAATAGCTCTCTAGACAGGCTCTTCCTTATCATTCTACTTAAAATAGCCCCCAATCACTCTGTGTCCCTTTAGCCTGCTTCCTCTTCCTGCTATTTCATACTACCTGAAAAAATACTTGAACTTCCTAGAACATAAGCTCATAAAAGCAAGAACTGTGCTCCACCTCTCCTCTACCCCAGCACTCAGAAGAGCAACAGAGTCAGCATCCAGTGAGTGTTCATGAATCAAGTCACTGCTTGGCAGAATTCAGCACTGGGACCACAGCCTCGCCTATCTTCAACTCTTTCTCTTTCTGCTTTTCCTCCTCCCACTCTAGTAGCCACTCTTCTGGGGGCTTGTCCCTTAAATGATTAGTCCTTACTGACCTATTTTCTGTCTACTTTATCTCTTTTTGAGAGAGGGTCTCACTCTGTTGCCCAGGCTGGAGTGCAGTGGCATGAATATGGGTCACTGCAGCCTCCACCACCTGGGCTCAAGTGATCTTCCTGCCTCAGCCTGCCATGCCATGTAACTTGGGCCACAGGCATGTGCCACCATGTCCAGCTAATTTCTTGATTTTTTTTTTTTTGGTAGAAATGCGTCTCACTTTATTGCCCAGTCTGGTCTTGAACTCCTACACTCGAGCAGTCCTCTCAACTTGGCCTCCCAAAGTGCTGGGATTACAGGCATGAGATACTGTACCTGGTCTTATTTTTTCTTTTCTTAAGATACAGGGTCTCACCATCTGGCCCAGGCTGGACTCAAACTGCTGAGCTCAAGTAATTCCCCCACCTCAGCCTCCGAAGTAGCTAGGACTAAAGGCATGAAACCACCATGCTTGGCTTGTCCAATTTCATTCTACACACTTTCTCGGTATTTCAACAGCTGCTGTTGCTCTTCATTCTGTAGCTCTACATCAGATTCATGCTCTAGTCCTGTATATCCAAATGATGACTAGAGGCTGCCGGCTCTGCTCTTTCAAAGGCACAATGAGCGTAGCCCGTCTACAAAACTCTCCCTTTTCCAATCCAGCTTTCCCTCCTGCATCACCTATCTCTCTACATCTGGAACCATCGGCAGCTGCCTTCCTAAGGCACCTCGGTCTGGCATTCGGAAAACCACCCTGTCTTGCCAGAGCCTCTTGGTCTTGGGTAGCAAAAGCTGTATGCAATCTAAATCAAGCTTTCAATCATGAGAAATCACATTCCTTCTTTTCCCTTTGTAATATACTCGTGTTTTTTTTTCCTTTCTCAATAAGCAAATTGTACCACCATCTTATTCTGAGATGCTCCTTTTTAAAAGCTGTAGATCACATTAATGGAAGTGTTTACTGCTGGGAATATTTTCCATGTGCAATGATCTGTAACCCTCTTTTTCTTTTTTTTTGAGACCGAGTCTCGCTCTGTTGCCCAGGCCGGAGTGCAGTGGCACAATCTCTGCTCACTGCAAGCTTTGCCTCCTGAGTTCATGCCATTCTCCTGCCTCAGCCTCCCAAGTAGCTGGGACTACAGGTGCCCGCCACCACGCCCAGCTAATTTTTTTTTTTTGAGATGGAGTCTCGCTTGGTCGCCCAGGCTGGAGTGCAGTGGTGCAATCTCAGCTCATTGCAAGCTCCGCCTCCTGGGTTCATGCCATTCTCCTGCCTCAGCCTCCCGAGTAGCTGGGACTACAGGTGCCCGCCACCACACCTGGCTAATTTTTTTTTTTTTTTTTTTTTTTGTATTTTTAGCAGAGATGGGGTTTCACCATGTTAGCCAGGATGGTCTTGATCTCCTGACCTCATGATCCGCCTGCCTCGGCCTCCCAAAGTGCTGGGATTACAGGTGTGAGCCACCACGCCTGGCCATGCCCAGCTAATTTTTTGTATTTTTTAGTAGAGATGGGGTTTCATGATGTTAGCCAGGATGGTCTCGATCTCCTGACCTGGTGATCAGTCCGCCTAGGCCTCCCAAAGTGCTAGGATTACAGGTGTGAGCCACTGCGCCCAGCCGAACTGTAACTCTCTTATCTCAACTAGCTGACATTACTTCACATCCAGTTCAATTTATAAATTAAGAGAGGTGCCATGGGCTGGGCACGGTGGCTCACGCCTGTAATCCCAACACTTTGGGAGGCCGAGGCAGGTGGATCATGAGGTCAGGAGTTCGAGACCATCCTGGCTAACATGGTGAAACCACGTCTCTACTAAAAATACAAAAAATTAGCCAGGTGTGGTGGCAGGCACCTGTAGTCCCAGCTACCTGAGAGGCTGAGACAGGAGAATGGTGTGAATCCGGGAGGCAGAGCTTGCAGTGAGCAGATATCACGCCACTGCACTCCAGCTGGGGCAACAGAGCAAAACATCATCCAAAAAAAAAATAAAAATAAAAATGAAAAAGAGGTGCCATGTGTACAAAAATCAATGCATATTTATGAACTTTTTTTCAAATATATTTTCACACATTTTATCTAAATACATAATACAGAAGCCTGTGTGACTTGGGCAATGTGGCCAGGAGGGCCTGAGACTAACACATCCACCTTGGCAAAAGGACATAAAATATGTCTTATGGTCAGAAAAATCAACATTTTGTGTATTTACTTAGTTTACGAAAAGTACTGAAAATGCTATTACTAGCTGAATTTGTGATTTCCTTTTGAAATTCTGAGTTATCCTTATTTTTCCCATTTTGTTTTTGCACCAAGGAGACTGCAGTCAAATAAAACAGATACTACACGCACTCGTCGGGGCAGCCGTACTGCAGAAGCACGTTGATGCACTCCTGGCTGGAGGCCTGCCGGGCGTAGGTCAGCGCTGTGTTCCCGTGGGCATCTCGGGCCATGACGTCCACCCCGTACCAGATCAGGAGCTGTGCCAGGACCACATTCCCCTTGCGGCAGGCCAGATGGAGCGTCGTGCAGCCGTCTCCCTCCCCACAGGTCTCGTTCACCTCCTCACGGGACCCATGTGCCAGCAGCAGGATGGCTGTCTGCAGGTCCTCATCAGCGGTGGCCCGCAGCAGGTGCTGGCCCAGGGACAGATCAGTGCAGGGTAGTGGGGCCAGAAAGAGCTTCTCCTCATATTTGGAACGGATCCACTGTTCCTTCTCCTCCCTCATGGACTTTACTGAGGGTTTTGTCCGCCCCTGGCTGCTCCCTTCCCAGATGCTGTTGGCTAGGTCATTGCCAATAAATGACATAACCTTCCTGAGCTCAACTGGCCAGTCATCCAGCTCCAGAGATCGCACACGGGAAAGGCGGGTGCCAAGACTGCGGTGGATTCCTGAGCATTCAATACACATGAGGACTCCCAAGTTCAAACTGGCCCACTTAGGATTCTGGGTCTCACAGTCCACACAGTGGGAGTTCCCACGCATGTTTTGGATCAACTGCAGGGCCATGGCCTCACTCTGGCTGGTCAGCTGGGACTTGCTTTTACTGCTCTCGCATGACTGCAGGCTGGCCAGGATCTGGCTCTGGATGGCTTGGACCCATGCATCCCGCTCCTCATACGTCGTGGCTTCAAAGTGCCACATTTGGCCAGTGACAGACACAATCATAAAGTTGTTGGTGCTTTTCTTCTTTAGGTGTTTCTTTTTATTGGCATGAGGAGAGGGGGGCGGGTTGAGCTTGGGGCTGGTGGTGCTGGAGATACTGGGGCTGAAGCATATGGAGTCACCCAGCCCGGTGTCCATGTCCTTGGATAGGCCATTGCTTTTAGAGCTGGAGATGGGTGCGCAGGCCGATGTGCCTAGGGATGGCCACTTTCCTGGGACTTTGATGGTAGATGTCTGAAGGTCAATCTCTTTTTTATGAATATTCTTCATATAATCACCTAAGCTTGAATAATAGGTGAGCACGCCATTGGAACACAGGGTGACATATTTCTTTTTCCATGTCTTCAGCCATTTCCCACTTCGCTTTAAGAGCATGCCCTGTTTAATGGGGATGGCTCTGCCGCTCCTGATGGTGTCAGCGTGATTCTCCGGGGCTTTCCTCTCTTTGTCTGGGTCAGTCCCTTTCTCAGATGTAAACAGGTTGGACCAGCGCATGGACCGCTTGCAAACGGGCGTGGGTGTGTTGGCAGTGGGAGGAACACTGAACTGAAGGTCCTCCTGGCTGGTGCTGGGAGTCGATGGAATGGAGGAGGAATAGTTATTTAAACTCCCACCTCCATTTCTTTTCTTCGTAATGTGCACGGTGGAAACCTGTGTGGAACAGAAGGAGGAATGGCTTCAAAAATTGGGTAGTGGCTTGCAGGGTCCTATAGACAGCTCACAATTACCTTTTAAAAAGATACATTTTCTGGGCCAGGCATGGTGGCTCACACCTGTAATCCCAGCACTTTGGGAGGCCAAGGTGGGTGGATCACGAGGTCAGGAGTTCAAGACCATCCTGGCCAACATGGTGAAACCCTGTCTTTACCAAAAAAAAAAAAAAAAGAAAAAAGAAAAAAAAATTAGCTGGGCATGGTGGCACACGCCTGTAATTCCAGTTACTCGGGAGGCTGAGGCAGGAGAATTGCTTGAACAGGGACCTGGGAGGCAGAGCCTGCAGTGAGCCAAGATCGCGCGATTGCACTCCAGCCTGGGCTACAGAAAGAGAGTCCATCAAAAAAAAAAAAAAAAAAGATATATTTTCTGTTGTTTGGATAGTATATTTACTCATACTAGCTCACTAACTAAACAGAGCTGCAGATCAGTTCTTACTCCAGCACATTCTTTTTATAACACTTAAGATGACTAAATGCAACATGAAATGGGGAAGATTTAAAAAAAGATGGCTTTGACTTCGGCATGAAACAGATACAAGTGTACGATGACAATACAACCTCAATAAAAGTGCCACTTAGCGCAAATGAGTGTAACTGTTCATCAAGTGTCCTCAAAGATCTATCTGCATCTGTATAAAATAAGAAAGCGCATTACTTCAAAAACTGTTAATATCTTGGTATAATATTTGTTTAGTAAAATACTGCCTCCTGTGTGCTTTGGTGTTTACTTTACCAAAGCAGTTTTTACGAATTCTTCTCCTGGATCCTGACTTGCAGAGGCTTTCCTGACTTCTTCTTTCTCAGCACATCATGGCCTGTACCGTGAAGCCTTTTATATGATAACCAGTCAGAAATGCCCATGAGTGTTGGCTCTCCCTAACAGGCCATGGCAATAAACCAAACATATTTTCACTCTTCTAACCACACATTGAAACACAAGAACGTTCTACAAAGCAGTAGTAGTAAACTTTAATAAATGTAAATGTGATTCAGATTTCCCAGCTTCCTTTCTCTTTAGTTCTCTGTAGTACACTCTCATGATGTATTTATGTATTTTCTGTTGTCTGAATGACAAACTCATCTGCCTTTTTAAGAGGCCAGTCTTTGAGGAACTTTAAACTTTGTAAAACTAATGCATTGTGCCTGTGTATAAACCAGTGGTTCTCCAAATGTGCTCTGTGGACCTCTCGGGATCCCGAAGACCCCTTCCAGAAGGCCTAAGAGGTCGTAACTGTTCTTTTTTTTTTTTTTTGAGACCAAGTTTTACTCTTGTTGCCCAGGCTGGAGTGCAATGGTGCGATCTCGGCTCATGGCAACCTTTGCCTCCCAGGTTCAAGTGATTCTCCTACCCCAGCCTCCTAAGTAGCAGGGATTACAGGCACCTGCCACCACTCCTGGCTAAGTTTTGTATTTTTAGTAGAGATGTGGTTTCACCATGTTGGCCAGGCTGGTCTTGAACTCCTAACCTCAGGCGATCCACTTGCCTCGGCCTCCCAAAGTGCTGGGATTACAGGCCTGAGCCACTGTGCCTGGCCAACACTGTTCTGAATCATACTAATTAAACCTGAGAAAGCTGATGAAAATTTTAAAAAATTTGTGAAAGTAATACAAAGTCATTGCCTGCTTTTTCGTTGACACTTGCCATGATTGTATAAAAGCAAAAGTAGGTACAATGGCTGGTTTCTCAGCATAAATCAAGGCAGTGGTACCAATTACAATAGTAGTCATTCTATTCTTCACTGTCCCCTACAGGTAAAAAATATAGCCTGAATTTCTTAAGAACATCTTTGATGAAGCAGTAAAAATTAATGTTGTTAAATCTTGACATGTCTCTAATATTCTGAATAAGTGGAAAGTTAACGAGAAGCGCTTTTTTTTGTTTTTAAAGAATCCGTGGCTCTCTCCCTCTCCCGTCTCCCTCTCCCTCTCCCGTCTCCCTCTCCCTCTCCCGTCTCCCTCTCCCTCTCCCTCTCCCGTCTCCCTCTCCCGTCTCCCTCTCCCTCTCCCGTCTCCCTCTCCCTCTCCCGTCTCCCTCTCCCTCTCCCGTCTCCCTCTCCCTCTCCCGTCTCCCTCTCCCGTCTCCCTCTCCCTCTCCCTCTCCCATCTCCCTCTCCCGTCTCCCTTTCCCGTCTCCCTCTCCCGTCTCCCTCTCCCTCTCCTTTCCACGGTCTCCCTCTCATGCCGGGCCAAAGGTGGACTGTGCTGCTGCCATCTCGGCTCGCTGCAGCCTCCCTGCCTGATTCTCCTGCCTCAGCCTGCCGAGTGCCTGCGATTGCAGGCGCGCGCCGCCACGCCTGACTGGTTTTCATGTTTTTTTGATGGGGACGGGGTTTCGCTGTGTTGGCCGGACTGGTCTCCAGCTCCTAGCCGCGAGTGATCCGCCAGCCTCGGCCTCCCGAGGTGCCGGGATTGCAGATGGAGTCTCATTCACTCAGTGCTCAATGGTGCCCAGGCTGCAGTGCAGTGGCGTGATCTCGGCTCGCTACGGCCTCCACCTCCCAGCTGCCTGCCTTGGCCCCCCAAAGTGCCAAGATTGCAGCCTCTGCTCGGCCGCCACCCCGTCTGGGAAGTGAGGAGCGTCTCTGCCTGGCTGCCCATCGTCTGGGATGTGAGGAGCCCCTCTGCCTGGCTGCCCAGTCTGGAAAGTGAGGAGCATCTCTGCCCGGCCGCCATCCCACCTGGGAAGTGAGGAGCGCCTCGTCCCGGCCGCCATCCCATCTAGGAAGTGAGGAGCGTCTCTGCCCGGCAGCCCATCGTCTGAGATGTGGGGAGCGCCTCTGCCCCGCCGCCCCATCTGGGATGTGAGGAGCGCCTCGGCCCGGCCGCGACCCCATCTGGGAGGTGAGGAGCGTCTCTGCCCGGCCGTCCCATCTGAGAAGTGAGGAGCCCCTCCGCCTGGCTGCCACCCCGTCTGGGAAGTGAGGAGCGTCTCCGCCTGGCAGCCACCCTGTCCGGGAGGTGAGGGGCGCCTCTGCCCGGCCGCCCCTACTGGGAAGTGAGGAGCCCCTCTGCCCAGCCAGGAGCCCCTCTGCCCAGCCAGCCGCCCTGTCCGGGAGGGAGGTGGGGGGGTCAGCCCCCCACCCGGCCAGCCGTCCCATCCGGGAGGGAGGTGAGGGGCTCAGCCCCTCGCCCGGCCAGCCGCCCCGTCCGGGAGGGAGGTGGGGGGGGTCAACCCCCCACCCAGCCAGCCGCCCCGTCCGGGAGGCAGATGGGGGGGTCAGCCCCCCGTCTGGCCAGCCACCGGGTCTGGGAGCTGAGGGGTGCCTCTGCCCAGCCGCCCCTACTGGGAAGTGAGGAGCCCCTCTGCCCAGCCAGGAGCCCCTCTGCCCAGCCAGCCGCCTCGTCCGGGAGGGAGGTGGGGGGGTCAGCCCCCCACCCTGCCAGCCATTCCATCCGGGAAGGAGGTGGGGGGGTCAGTCCCCCGCCCGGCCAGCCGCTCCGTCCGGGAGGGAGGTGGGGGGGGTCAGCTTCCCTGCCCGGCCAGCCGCCCCGTCCGGGAGGGAGGTGGGGGGCTCAGCCCCCCGCCCGGCCAGCCGCCCCGTCCGGGAGGTGAGGGGCGCCTCTGCCCGGCCGCCCCTACTGGGAAGTGAGGAGCCCCTCTGCCCGGCCAGCCGCCCCGTCCGGGAGGGTGGTGGGGGGCTCAGCCCCCCGCCCGGCCAGCCGCTCCGTCCGGGAGGGAGGTGGGGGGGGTCAGCGCCCCCCCCCGGCCAGCCGCCCCGTCCGGGAGGGAGGTGGGGGGGGTCAGCCCCCTGCCCAGCCAGCCGCCCCGTCCGGGAGGGAGGTGGGGGACTCAGCCCCATGCCCGGCCAGCCGCCCCGTCCGGGAGGGAGATGGGGGGGTCAGCCCCCTGCCTGGCCAGCCACCCGGTCCGGGAGCTGAGGGGCGCCTCTGCCTGGCCGCCCGTACTGGGAAGTGAGGAGCCCCTCTGCCCGGCCACCACCCCATCTGGGAGGTGTACCCAACAGCTCATTGAGAATGGGCCATGATGACGATGGCGGTTTTCTGGAGTAGAAAGGGGGGCAAGGTGGGGGAAAAGATTGAGAAATCGGATGGTTGCCGTGTCTGTGTAGAAATAAGTAGACATGGGAGACTTTTCATTTTGTTCTGTACTAAGAAAAATTCTTCTGCCTTGGGATCCTGTTGATCTACGACCTTACCCCCAACCCTGTGCTCTCTGAAACATGTGCTGTGTCCACTCAGGGTTAAATGGATTAAGGGCGGTGCAAGATGTGCTTTGTTAAACAGATGCTTGAAGGCAGCATGCTCCTCAAGAGTCATCACCACTCCCTAATCTCAAGTACCCAGGGACACAAACACTCTGCCTAGGAAAACCAGAGACCTTTGTTCACTTGTTTGTCTGCTGACCTTCCCTCCACTAGTGTCCTATGACCCTGCCAAATCCCCCTCTGTGAGAAACACCCAAGAATGATCAATAAAAAAAAAAAAAAAAAAAAAAAAAAAAAAAAAAAGAATCCGTGATTTAACTGTGAACTGAAAAATCACTTTTTTCACAGAACATCATTTTTATTTAAAAGTACAACTGGGCCAGTGCAGTGGCTCACGCTTGTAAAATCCCAGCACTTTGAGAGGCCAAAGCAGGCAGATGGCCTGAGCTCTTTCAGGAGTTCGGGACCAGCCTAGGCAACATAACAAAACCCTGTCTCTATCAAACATATAAGAAAATTAGCCTGGCGTGGTGCCACACATCTGTGGTCCCAGCTACACAGGAGCCTGAGGTGAGAGGATTGCTTGAGCTGAGATCATGCCAATGCACTCCAGCCAAGTGACAGAGTGAAACTCGGTCTAAAAAACCAGTTCAACTATCACTCTCAAAAATAAATGAAGTGAGAGGTTGTCACTTCAAGGGAAATACCTATTTGTTCCCAATGATAAAATTTAAGCTTTCCTGTGGACTTTGAAAAACTTGTTCCTTCTACTGTAGGCTTGGCAGCTTTTCAATACTTAAAGGCATGTTAAAGTAAGATTGGTGGTTAAACTAAAAGTGATTTTTGACACAATAAAACATAAACCAATATATTCCAAGTAACTAATGCATGATATTATAAATGCAAGTATGGAGCAAAAGATCCATTTACTGTGCAAGAAAGATCAATGAGTACTGATGGAATAAATTTATTAATATGTAAAATGCCACCGTAACTAATTTAAGAAACCACCACTTGTGAAGTTTTGATTTAGTGTTTTAACAAATACCCACAACTGTCTGAAAACTTTAAAAATACACCTTCTACCAACTACATATTTGCATGAGGTTAGGTCATCTTATTGCTTCTTTTTTTCTTTTTTTGAGACAGAGTCTCTCTCTGTCACCCAGGCTGGGGTGCAATGGCGAGATCTCGGCTCACTGCAACCTCCACCTCCCAGGCTCAAGCGATTCTCCTGCCTCAGCCTCCCAAGTAACTGGGACTACAGGCATGCACTACCATGCTCAGCCATTTTTTGTACTTTCAGTAGAGGCGGGTTTTACCATGTTGGTCGGGCTGGTCTCAAACTCCTGACCTCAAGTGATCCACCCACCTCGGCCTCCCAAAATGCTGGGATTACACGTGTGAACCACTGCGCTCCACCAGCTTATTGCTTTTTTTGTTTGTTTGTTTAGACAGAGTCTTGCTCTGTCACCCAGGCTGCAGTGCCATGGCACGATCTCAGCTCTCTGCAACCTCCGCCTCCCAAGTTCAAGTGGTTCTCCTGCCTCAGCCTCCAGAATAGGTGGGACTACAGGTGCGTGCCACCACGCCCAGCTAAGTTTTTGTATTTTCAGTAGAGACGGGGTTTCGCCGTGTTAGCCAGGATGGTCTCGATCTCCTGACCTTGTGATCCGCCCGCCTCAGCCTCCCAAAGTGCTGGGATTACAGGCGTAAGCCACCGTGCCCAGCCTCTTATTGCTTCTTTAAAGCAAATTGCAAAGAAAGCTCTAGAGAATCCATTTGTCTCCTATTAAGCTCAACATGAAAGACTTTAAATAATATAAACACATGACACACTTTTTACTCAACTTTTTGTTGTAGAAAAGTTTTTTTTCAATGAAAAATTTCTGTTAACAATACTGTTCTCAAGGAATATTTTCTGTTGTTATAACCTGGGTCATGGGTTACTACTGACATCTAGTTGGTAGAGGCCATGAATACTACTAAACTCTCTGCAATGCACAAGACAGTCCTCACAACAAAGCATTATCTAGCCCATAATATCAACAGTGGTAAGGCTGTGAAATCTAAACTAAAAATAGATTTTGAAAAAATTTCAATTGTGTAATTCTACCACACTAAATATCAATATAATCAATATAAACACATACTCTTTGAGATTCTCAATCATTTAAGAATTATGAGAGTCTTAAGGAACAAAGAAAATACAAATAATTTGCTTCGATATTTTAGTAGGCACAATACAGCTTATGATGTCTGGAGCTGTGACCTAACACTGAGCTTGATATCTTTCAAAGTAATTAGCTAGAATAACAAGGCAGGTTTCTAAAAAGCTCACCTTTGTGTGATATGATGAGGTATCTCCAAGGTCACACTGTGGAAGGAAAAAAAATTCATAACAATAGATGTTATCATTTGTTAGGCCTGAAGACATTTTTTAAAAGGGGGGCAGAGGAAACTCTCCTAGCGGCCCTGAAATTCAAATCTTCTAGTTCAGAACAGTACCATAAGGGCACTTTGTTTTCATTTCTTTGTTTTTTACAAAAATATGAGAACCAAAATGCAAGGAAATATGCCGTTAGAAGATGCGTTTCTGTTGGTGATTACAATATATAAATAATAACAGATTTCCCTGTTATATGCTTTTCTACCCACGAAACCTTTCGTCCCATGCGGTTTAATTTATGTATTTATTTATTTTTTGACCCAGAGTCTGTCTCTTTTGCTCAGACTGGACTGCAGTGGTGCCATCTTGACTCCTCACAACCTCCACTACCCAGGTTCAAGCGATTCTCATGCCTCAGCCTCCCAAGGAGCTGGGACTACAAGTTTGCACCACTATGCCCAGATAATTTTTTTTTTTTTTACGGTGGGGGTGGATGGAGTTTCGCTCTTGTTGCCCAGGCTGGAGTGCAATGGTGTGATCTCGGCTCACCACAACCTCTGCCTCCCGGGTTCAAGAGATTCTCCTGCCTCAGCCTCCCAAGTGGCTGGGATTACAGGCATGTACCACCACGCCCAGCTAATTTTGTAGAGTGAAGCTCAAAACAACTGAGGGAAGGCAAATCTCAATTCTACTAACAGGTCTACACAATATGAGCACTTTTTAAAAAGCCTGTAACATTAGCAGGTAAGATGGATATGTCTATAGTGCTTCAAGTAGTTTTCATCTCTGAAATAATTTTAAAATCACAGAATTTAAAGTTACATGCTGGAAAGGACCAATGACCTTATGTGACATTTAATTCAACACTCATTTTACAGATCAGGGAAACAGACCTTAAAACTGACTTGCCCAAGGTCCCACCAAATAGGAGCAGTTTCTCGTCCTAAACTCAAACTAAGCAGTGGCTCTCAAACTTTGCTGCACATTAAAATCGCCTGAGAAGCTTTAATATCTGCCCCATCTTCAACATGAGACATTTTAATTTAATTAGTATTGGGTATGGCTTTGGGCATCAAGGTTCTTGGTAAACGTTTCCCAGGTGATTTCAATCAGCAGCAAAATTTGGAATGATTGAGCTGGGGTGAAAATCAGAATCTTCTGGGATGCTTTTCTTCACAGAAAGATGCCTCACATCCATCCCGATTTTCCTAAAAGGCTTCTCAGTGCCTAGAGACAGAGGGAAAGTGGAGATGGGAAGATACATGTGTTTGCAGACTTGTATTTTGAAAAAAACCTTGCATAAGTGATCTCAGCGAGTTCCACCTATCCCACTGACAACAGTGCACTACTGATTCATGATAAAACATTTTTCAAAATATCTTCTTGAAGACAATTTGCCCTATTAATTTGTTCAATAACTTTATTTCACCAATAGTGAATACACCAAATGATTATTTCTCAAACTTGCTGGTGGCAAATTAAAACTTACTATACTCTCAAAAGTAGACTTCTAAAAAGTAGAATAATGAGGAAAAAAGCACAAAATTAGTTTCGGCAAAATTAATCTTCAAAGCTGCTTTTGAATTATATGCTAACATATCAAAATCTTTGGAACTCAGAAGAAGCCAGGGACTCTAGTCAAAGTAATTTTTGTGTATGTGTGCTCAAAGATTTAAGAGACTTGGCTGACTACAGACATTTAGTGATTACTCAATAGGTCCCAAAGCTCAGGACTTGAGACAGAGTTTGAGTCCAGTTTTTGTTCGAAACACAATTTCCTCTCAACTATTGTTAAAAGGGAGGGAGGAAAGTGACATTATTATGAGTGTAAACTTGCCACTTTTAATTGAAGTAAAAGTTATTGACAATTGAATTAGCTAAAAAGGCTAGTGCATTTGAAACAAAATTGTTTATAAGCTAGTTATGTTTACAGAATGAAAAGTTAAATTAAAGATAAAGACATTAATATTCTAAATTAGCACTTTCCAAACTGTGTTCTAAAAATCAAGACTAATAACCCAAGGAGATAAGAATAATGTACACTGGACAGCCCCTGTGGAGCTGGTGGTGGTGTTGGTTGTTGTTCCTTTTAAAATAAACTTCATCTCGGGGTGCTCTCAAAGCGCATCTTTGTGGCCCACGAGGTGCTCATGCACAATGGGAGAAATTCAAATGCAGATACACTGTGGTGCCAGAAGAAGAAAAGCTGTTCCTTCTTCCAAGGATAATGTGCAAAGTAGTGCACACTGATTTGGGCCTATGATGCAGTGAAAAACTAAGTTTCCACAAAAAACATTCAATAAAGGGAACCTATCCTTCTCACTGTGTTCAACATTGTCTAAAGGCATAAAGGCATCAAAAAGATACACTGTTTCTGGGATTGCTTCTTTGCTAACTGATTTTTCCTTCCACCACGACGTCTAAGATTAAAAGAGAAACTGATACTTAATATTTAGAATCTGGATATCAATATATGGTTGACTCCAATTTCTTAAGCTGATTGCTGAAGAGGACAACCAAATGGCTGAAATAGTTTTAGAATAAAGGAATCTGTCCCTCGGCAGCATAGTTGTACTCACGATATTATTGTCATTGTAAGATAATGCTGGCTGGCTGTGCTGTCATCAAGGAATATTGTCGAACACGAGCCGTATTGTTGACTGAAACGCTCAGTAGATACCTGAAGGGGAAGGGAAGTGTAAGTCAAACTTATCAAAGTGTATTTTTTTCTCAGTTAAAATGTCAAATGACAAAGCACTAAGATATGTCTTACACTCCACGAACTGCCTGAGTGTAGTATCATGTGCACTCTATAGAAAACCCATTGGAGGCTCTCAACTTCCAGAGATGATGTTGAAGATATGGGTTATAAAATGCTGCCCTTAATATGGTACCTGTCATCAAACCTAACAAGGATTTTATGAATTACCATTAAAAATAATGGGAAAAGTCGGCTTTGCCGGGCGCGGTGGCTCACACCTGTAATCCTAGCACTTTGGGAGGTGGAGGCGGGCGGATCACGAGGTCAGGAGATCGAGACCATCCTGGCTAACATGGTGAAACCCCGTCTCTACTAAAAATACAAAAAATTAGCCGGGCATGGTAGCAGGCCCCTGTAGTCCCAGCTACTCGGGAGGCTGAAACAGGAGAATGGGGTGAACCCAGGAGGCGGAGCTTGCAGTGAGCCGAGTTCGAGCCACTGCACTCCAGGCCCGGAGACAAAGTGAGACTCCATCTCAAAAAAAAAAAAAAAAAAAAGTTTAAAATAAGATTTCATTTTTTTTCTACAGCAATAAAAAGCAGCCGAGAATTTCTATTTATTTATTTATTTATTTATTTATTTATTTTTGAGACAGAGTCTCGCTCTGTCGCCCAGGCTGGAGTGCAGTGGCGCGATCTCACCTCACTGCAAGCTCCGCCTCCCGGGTTCACGCCATTCTCCTGACTCAGCCTCCTGAGTAGCTGGGACTACAGGCGCCCGCCACCATGCCCGGCTAACTTTTTGTATTTTTAGTAGAGACGGGGTTTCACCGTGTTAGCCAGGATGGTCTCGATCTCCTCACCTCGCGATCTGCCTGCCTCAGCCTCCCAAAGTACTGGGATTACAGGCGTCAGCCACGGCGCCCAGCCCTTCTATTATTTATTTACTACGATAAAATGTAGTGTATTAAATAATCCTGCTACAAGAGCATTTTATTGCAGTGAATACAAGACTAATGCATTTACTAAATTACTAATCCTAAATGTATTATTTCAGGTGATATTGTTACAAAAGAAGTGTTTCAGATTCAGAGGCTCTGTGTGCCAGGGCTGCTAGGCCACCAACAAGTGAGGAAGCCATAGGTTTCTCTAGTCCTATTTTCTTATGTGGAGGATAAAAAGAGTATCACTTAAATATTCTCTCACACCCTGAAAACAAATGACAACTTAAAAAATCTAACTTTCACTTCATGTTTAAATAAGACTGCCAAGACATGACTCAAATGAGACTCTCAGAGAATACTTTGCATTCACTTCAAAACTTGATCAATTTCATTCTATAAATCATCTGAGCTGCACCTAGCCATTTTCCTGCTCTACCCCTGCTCTCTGCCTAGAATACTGCTTTTCTCTTTCCTTGCTTCAGCAAGCTCGACTCCATCTACCCTCTTGGATCTCTTTGTCGGCAGCCACACCAAAAAATGTATTTTTATACACTAATTAGTTGAATTCACCACTGCTTACAAGATGCTAATTCCTGCAGAGTATTCCCCTCATGAGAAAGTATGCTTCTCCATAAGAGTAAGGGAGGGCCCTTACTCTTCCTACCTCCACCTGCTGAGCATAGAATTTTGAGTAAATCCAAAACTTCGACAAGTGTTTGACAATTCAGTTATCATTTGGAAGGTAAGTCTTACTACATTTAATTACAGCAAAAACACTACTAACAGTTTACTGTTTATAGGTATTATTTAAGGTAGTCACAAAATAGAAACAAATGATCTAACGTCAGTCAGCATAAATGAGAGTATGAAATTTTACAATATTTAACAAGAAATGGAAGGGGTTACTTAGTAGTTTTAAGGTTTAATGACAAAAACTAGAAAATAATCGTACCTAGTAATTTAGTAAGTCAAAATCAAAGCCTTACCATCAAAGGAGCAGTACCCATTGGATGCGGATGCCCACGCACTGACTTCTTCTGCTGTACCTGCTGCCTCTCATTTTAACCCATTAAAAATACTAAAGTTGTTTTCCTTGTAGACATCTTTCACCTCCTTGGTTAGGTCTATTCCTAAGTATTTTATTTTATTTTAGTTTATTTTTGCAGCTACCAGAAAAGGGGTTGAGTTCTTGGTTTGATTCTAAGCTTGGTCGCTTCTGGGGTATAACAGAGCTACCGATTTGTGTACATTAATTTTGTCTCCTGAAACTTTGCTGAATTCATTTATCGGTTCTAGGAGCTTTTTGGAGAAGTCTTTAGGGTTTCCTAGGTATATGATCATATCATCATCAAACAGCAACAGTTTGACTTCCTCTTTACTGATCTGCATGCCTTTTATTGTCTTCTCTTGTGTGATTGCTCTGGCTAGGCCTTCCAGTAGTATGTTGAATACAAGTGAGGATGCTGCATTTTGTCAAATGCTTTTTCTGCATCTGTTAAGATGATCATGTGATTTTTTGTTTTTAATTCTGTTTATGTGGTGTATCACATTTATTGACTTGTGTATGTTAATCCATCCCTGCATCCCTGGTATGAAACCCATTTGATCATGGTGGATTATCTTTTTCTTATTTTTTGAGATGGAGTCTCGCTCTGTTGCCCAGGCTGGAGCATGCAATGCAGTGATCTTGGCTCACTGCAACCTCTGCCTCCGAGGTTCAAGCGATTCTCCTGCCTCAGCCACCTGAGTAGATGGGATTACAGGTGAGCGCCACCACGCCTGGCTAACTTTTGTATTTTTAGTAGAGATGGGGTTTCACCATGTTGGCCAGGCTGGTCTCGAACTCCTGACCTCATGATCCATCCGCCTCAGCCTCCCAAAGTGCTGGGATTACAGGTGTGAGCCACCATGCCTGGCCCGATTATCTTTTTGATATGCCGTTGGGAACTACAAAACATTGCTGAATGAAGTCATGGACACAGACAAATGGAAAGACACCCCATGCTCATGAATGGGTAGAATGAATATTGTGAAAATGACCATACTGCCAAAAGCAATCTACAAATTCAATGCAACTCCCATCAAAATACCACCATCCTTCTTCACAGAACTAGAAAAAACAATCCTGAAATTTATATGGACCAAACAAGAACCGGCACAGCCAAAACAAAACTAAGCAAAAACAACAAATCTGGAGGCATGACATTACCTGATTTCAAACTATACTATAAGGCCATAGTTGCCAAAATAGCACGGTACTGATATAAAAATAGGCACATACACCAATGGAACAGAATAGAGAACCCAGAAATAAACTCAAATACCTATAGCCAACTGATTTTCAACAAAGCCACCTAAAACATAAAGTGAAGAAAGTAAACCCTATTCAACAAATGGTGCTGGGATAATTGGCAAGCCACATGCGGGAGAATGAAACTGGATCCTCAACTCTCACCTTACACAAAAATCAACTCAAGATGGATCAAGGACATAAATCTATGACCTGAAACCATAAAAGTTCTAGAAGATAACATTGGAAAAACCCGTCTAGACACTGGCTTAGGCAAAGACTTCATGACCAAGAACACAAACGCAAATGCAACAGAAACAAATAGGTGAGACTTAACTAAAGAGCTTCTGCACAGGAAAAGGAACAATCAGCAGAGTATACAGACAACCACAGAGTGGGAGGAAATCTTCACAGTCTATACATCTGACAAAGGGCTATTATCCAGAATCTATGAGGAACTCAAACAAATTACAATTACAAAAATATGGAACCAGCCCAAATGCCCATCAATCAATGAGTGGATAAAGAAACTGTGATATACATACATATATATATATATATATATATATATATATATATATATATTTATGATGAATACCACCTCAGCCATAATAAGGAATAAATTCATGGCATTCCCAGCAACCTGGATGGAAGTAAGACTATTATTCTAAGTGAAATAACTCAGCATGGAAAACCAAATATCATGTTCTCTTTCATACGTGGGAGCTAAGCTATGAGGATGCAAAGCCATAAGAATGATACAATGGACTTTGGGGACTTGGGGGAAAGGCTGGGAGGAGGGTGAGGGATAAAAGACTACAAATTGGGCTCAGCGGATACTGCTCAGGTGATGGGTGCACCTAAATCTCACAAATCATCACTAGAGAACTTAGTCATGTCACCAAATGCCACCTGTTCCCCGAGAAACCTATGGAAATAATAAATAAATAAATAAAGTACAGCATTTTTCTCAGCAAACATAAAATAAAACAAAGACTAAAGTTCATATTTTTCACTCTCCTTTTGGGCAAGACAAATTTTAGTTACGTTTTTAAAGAATTAGTAACTTTTTTCCTTTTTCCGAGACAGGGTCTCCCTTGGTTACCCAGGCTGGAGTGCAGTGGTGCAATTATAGTTAACTGCAGCCTCAAACTCCTGAGCTCAGGCGATCCTCTGCCTCAGCCTCCTGAGTAGGTAATACGAAAGGCGCATGCCACCAGGCCTGGCTAATTTGTTATTTAACCTTTTTGTAGACATGAGGTCTTGCTATGTTGACCAGGCTAAAAATGAACAAATCTTTTTTTTTTTTTTTTTTTTTTTTTGAGACGGAGTCTCGCTCTATCGCCCAGGCTGGAGTGCAGTGGCTAATTTTTTGTATTTTTAGTAGAGACGGGGTTTCACCGTGTTAGCCAGGATGGTCTCGATCTCCTGACCTCGTGATCCGCCCGCCTCGGCCTCCCAAAGCGCTGGGATTACAGGCGTGAGCCACCGCGCCCGGCCAAAATGAACAAATCTTAATTAACTTAAATATTTCGAACACCTTGGGCATTCAGGAAAACAGCTCCATTTATGTTGTGAAGTAATGGGAAGCATATGGCAGTGGATAAACTTGGAATGAAAATATTAAACAAGGCCTTAGGAGAAAAGTGTAATATGCTTATTATAGATTCATTAATTTAAAAAATTTTCTGGCTTAATATCATTATACTCAAATTAGACTTTGATTTAAACACAGGTCCTAAATTTGGATTAAATATAATAGATTGACCACAAATTTATTTCGTCTCCCTCCGGAAGCCTCATTAGTCATAAAATAAAGGTTACACCCATGACCAGCACAGAAGGTTGACAGAGATAATTTTTAATAAATGCTGAGACATAAAAAGTAGACAAAGGAGTGGTAAATAACACAGAAACACAACTTTGGTGCCTACAGAAAGTGACTGGAACAGAAGCAAGCCAGTTTGTCTTGCAGAACTAAAGGCAGGTTGTGAACTTACAGGCAAATGGCACTTTGGAAAGTAGGGTAAAATGTAAAAAAAAAAAGCCAGCAAGGTCAGTTGCAAATCTCTAACTAGAGCCCCAAGTCCACCTGTCCTTCCATCTGACAAGAAACTTAGATGTGTGTTCTCTGGATATATCAAACCTGAGAATTTCTGGCTCAGAGATACCATGGCTTAAACCTGAGATATAAAGAAAACTGTACACCAAAAATGGAACTCCAACTTTCTTGGCTAACTCTGCTTTTCCTTTCCAGGCCTGCTTTTACTTTCCAGGCAGAAAATTGGGAGATCCTTCTCAGAAGAAACTGAAATGTCTTCAATAAAGATCCCCAGATAATACACTGAGGTCTCCCAAATGAAAAGCTAGTCAGGCTTCTAAGGCCTCACACTGAGTGCTATCAGTTAACAGAAATCCTGCTTCCAAATAAAGCAGGCCAGGGACCACCACACATTGGAGGGAAGCCTCCAAGAAAAGAGATCAAAACAATAGAAAAAAGGAATTGATAGGACCAGTCAAAATCAGGAGCAAAACTTAAAAAAAAATCTTAAAACACTCTCAAAAAATATAAAATTCAATAGAAATAGTAGAGGATAAAGTCACAGAATATCCCAGAACTAGAATAAAAAGACAAACTGAAAAAAATAGAAGGGGAAAAATTAAAAATCAATGCAGGTGTACTGGTCTAAGCAGCCTAGCATCTGAATAACAAGACTATCAGTAAAAAGGTAACAGAGAAAATAAAAAAGAATTCTCAAGAAGAGATAGTCTGCAGGTTTAGTAGCCTCAATAAAATGAAAAGATCCCCAACAAGCTGTTATAAAATTTCAGAACCTTAGAGAGAGAGATTCTAAAAAGCTTCCGCAGATAACTAAAACCTGGTTGTAAATAACATATCCCACACTGGCAATAGATTCAAAAACAACACTGTAATAAGAGCACAACTGCAAAATGTCTTCAGAACCATAAAATTTAGATTCAACCTAGAGGTGTACTCTCTATCAAAGAGAAGGGATTTTAACATCTCCACCCAGGAAAATGTGTTCAAGTACAACTAGAGACGATAACAGGACAGAAGGAAACACAGAATCTAGGACTCAGGCGATCCCACACAAGACAGCAGTTACGTGAGATCCCAAAAGACTTTAAGGAGTTAGCCCAGAAAAGCAGACATCGAGCATATCTAGGGAAACCCACGCTATATTGAACTAGGATGACAAAAGGCCAAAGAAAGTTGCCCCCCACACACACATAAAAAGGAACAGATGTGTTTTCGCAGATGGAAAATATCTTTGAAAGGCATGTGATAAATGCTACAATACTTGGGGGAAAAACAGCTGTTAGAAAATAGGCAAATGAATGTAGTCAGAAAATTAGCTTCATGCTAAAAAATAATGGATGTGAAAGCAAACAGAGCACCCAGAGGCTACTTAATGATATTTGGATAGATAAACTAACACAGGCTAGGAAAAAAGAAGATCCAGGAGAATTGCAGAAGTGCTCAGATTTCAGAACTGTTTCAGAGACAGGATGAAGGACATGGAATGCAGAGGCACAGTGAAAACACCATATGACTTAGCAGTGAATAATATTTGCAGAGTCATAATCATGTAAATATTACTGATTTAATTAAAAAGTGTGCTACAATTGGAAGAAACAGGGAGAAACATAAGATCATGGTGTAGCGGGGAAGGTACGCTTTTACCTGCTGTGATAGAAAGTCAATAGACAGCGCTGGCAATTAACTTAACTATTCTATTTTTGGTCTTTCATTAAAAATAAGATTAAATATTTAAGGCACTTTTTTTTTTTTTTTTTTTGAGACAGAGTTTCGCTCTGTCGCCCAGGCTGGAGTGCAATGGCACGATCTTGGCTCACTGCAACCTCCGCCTCCTGGGTTCAAGTGATTCTTCTGCCTCAGCCTCCTGAGTAGCTGAGATTACAGGCATGCACCACCACGCCTGGCTACTTTTGTGTTTTTAGTAGATACAGAATTTCACCATGTTGGTCAGGGTTGTCTCAAACTCCTGACCTCAGATGATCAGCCTGCCTCGGCCTCCTAAAGTGCTGTGATTACAGACGTTAGCCACCATGCCCAGCCTTAAGGCAGATCTTTTGAACCAGACTATTGAAATTTAACTTAAATGTCAGAAATCTTTAAAAGGTGGACACGCTAAGCTAAACACTTTTCTGGATAAATTTAATACTCAGGAAAATAGAAGAGATTTAGAAAATCCACAAAAAGAGGTCCATGCTACCACCACCAGATCCACATTGTAATTTAAAGAAATCAAGAGAAACATCCTTTTATGTCAGACTATCAATTTCTTAACTATTTGAGTGTTTACTTACATGGTTTGTACAGTTGCTTCTTCTTATTTCTACAACTAAGAATAAAAAAAAAAACTGGTCACTTCTGATACAAATACCATAAAATAAAAGTAGTTGTTAACATCTTACTGATTACTCCTATGTAAAATGAGACAAAATTCCATTAAAAAAATTTTTTTTCAATAATTTATAATTTAAATTATCTGGCATGATTAATTTCATAAGTCAAATCTAAAAACTTAGTTTTTCATTTAGTTTACTTTTTGTTTCTATTACATACAAATGAAAGAATCCTCATGTACAAAAGAAAAGGGTAAAAAAATTAGGCCAGATGAAAAATTTAGCTAATAAAAAGTTTAACTGTTGCATATATGAGCCATGATCCATTAGTATTCTCTCATTCTGCATTTACACATAGCTTACTTTAATTATCAGACTCTAAGAGCTAACAGCTCTAAGAACTACTTCCTGACCAGACACCTATCTCTAGATGCAACAGAATCCCTGTAAACATCTTGAACCACACTTAGTGGTTATCTACTAATATGTCACTAAAAACAAATCAAAATTAAAAAACGGTCTTTACACAACTGGAAAGTAACGTATCTTAATTTTTTTTTTTTTTGAGATGGAGTCTCACTCTGTCACCTAGGCTCGAGTGCAGTGGCGGGATCTCAGCTCACTGCAACCTCTGCCTCCCAGGTTCAACCAATTCTTTAGCCTTAGCCTCCTGACTAGCTGGGACTACAGGCACGTGCCACCATACCTAGCTAATGGTTTTTTGTATTTTTAGTAGAGACAGAGTTACCCTGTGTTAGCCAGGATGGTCTTGATCTCCTAACCTCGTGATCCACCCACCTCAGCCTCCCAAAGAGCTGGGATTACAGGTGTAAGCCACAGAGCCTGGCCTAAATTTTGATGTTAAAATGAGTATACAAATCTAATTGGACATGGTGTCTGCAGCACAAAAAATCATTTTTTTTCCTCTAAAAAGAGGCCAGAATAAGAAAAGCCCCAAGAGGGACTTGGGCCATGCTTTGTTTCCTACACTGCCTCTGCCTTTGATGCTGGAAGGGCCTTGTAGGCAAAAGTTCCTACCACTGAAGAGTGAGGGACATGGAATAGCTTTTCTTTTACTGCTTCCATGCTCTCTAGGTGTGAGAAGCCCATGGCTCTGGAAGGAACTGGGAAATACAATTCTGATATGTTTTGGATATGTTGCCCCTCCAAGTCTCATGTTAACATGTGACCCTTAATGTTGGAGATAGGGCCTAGTGGGAGGTGTTTGGGTAATGGTAGTGGATTCCTTATGAATGGCTTGGTCCCATCCCCGTGGTAATAAGCAAATTCTCATTATGGTAATTTAAAAGAGTGTGGTACTGGCCAGGTGTGGTGGCTGAAGCCTGTAATCCCAGCACTTTGGGAGGCTGAAGCGGGTAGATCACTTGAGGTCAGGAGTTTCAGACCAGCCTGGCTAACATGGTGAAACCCTGTCTCTACCAAAAATACAGAAATTAGCCAGGTGTTATGGTGCCCACCTATAGTTCCAACTACTCGGGAGGCTGAGGCAGGAGAATTGCTTGAACCTGGGAGATGGAGGTTGTAGTGAGCCAAGATTGTGCCATTGCACTCCAGCCTGGGCAACAGAGTGAGACTCCATTTCAAAAAAAAAAAGAGTGTGGTACCTTCCCCCTTCCCCTCTCTCTTTCACCATGTGGAACCACCTGCTTCCCCTTTGCCTTTTATCATGATTGTAAGTTTGCTGAGGCCCTCACCAGAAGCAGATGTTAAAGCCATGTTTGTACAGCCTGAAAATCTTTGAGCCAATTAAACCTCTTTTTGTTATAAATTACCCAGCCTTAGGTATCTCTTTATAGTAATGTAAAAAATGAAGACAAATTCTAACCAGAAATAACTGACTCAAGATGGGCAAAGTCTACTCAAACTATAAAAACAAAGGTTACAAACTCCCGTGTTTTACTGTGCCGCATTACTTCGCACATTATTATAGAACCCTTACTTGTATTCTTGCTGTTTAAGTCAACTGGAAAACTTGGCTGTGTATGGCTTGTTGGCAAATAAATGAGGATTTAACATAACATTAAGGGAAATAAGCAGGAGTAGGGCACGTTTAAATTTACATTACATCAAATGAAAAAGTTAATAACCTAAAACTTTTGAGTAGCATGAACTTGGATGTGGTAAATGAATGTGGTCAGAGGACTGTGTAAGAGGAGGCCCAAATCACAGGTTCAATCCCTGATGATAAACAACTATGTTTTTTAATTTGTTTAAATGAAAACCAAGCTGAAGCCTAAGTTCTATCATTCATCTTTAAAGTGTACTTTTTGGAGCAAGGGAAAAGGGATTATAAATAAAGATAAATCCATTAATTATAAATAAAGATAAATCCAAGAATTATAAAGAGAAATCCATGACTCCTCCATCACATGACAAGTTAATTGTGTTGATAAAAAGATGGCAAAATGTATAAACAAAAAGGTTACACGTTTTCACTAACATCATAACAACTAAAGGAAAGTATATCACATATTAAAATAAGACAAGTGAACATGTGAAAAGGTGAAAAATTTAAACCAATATGAGTTTTTCTAAATACTTTCTATAACCTGATCAAACAAGAGCTTTTATTCTTTCTCTTGGCAGAAAAAACAATGTCATCTCACCATCTGTTTGAGAGTTCCTCTGGAATATTGTGCTTGCCTCTGGATTGGCAGAAGGGTTAAACTCTAAAGCTATATGCATAGAGGAAGAAAAGAAAAAAAGATGTAATCATTGATAAAAATTTATCAACTCGTTTATTCGACTGCTGCATTTAGGCTATTTCACTATCTCTACTTTGATTCTTATCCATTGAAATGAATGTATAGACATAAGATAGAGCCAGGCAAGATGGCACATGCTTGTAGTCCCAGCTACTCAGGAGGCTGAGATGGGAAAATCACTTGAACCCAGGTCAGGAAGTTGAGGCCAGCATGAGTAACACAATGACACCCTCCTTTATTTAAAAAAAAAAAAAAAGAAGAGGTAAATTTTGGCTTTGAGTTGTGTAAAATCAACTTTGCATAAAATAAATCAAGATGGCAGTAAGTTTTAAAAGACAGGTCTATTTTATAGGCAAAATATAAGATGTATTCTAGAGTTTTTAAAATTTTTAAAAAGTAAATTCATCATATCTGTCACTTCCATTTCATTCTGAGGACACAGAACCTTAGTTCTCTTGAGTAGCTGTCTTCCATAGTCATGTGATATCTCTAAGTTTTCATTTCTTCATTAGCAATACGTAGGGAGAACATACACAGGCCTTATTTGTATTGGAAAGGGCCAAGTGAGACATACATAAACTGTGGTGTAGTCCTAAAGAATGACAATAAAGAGTCATTTTTGGGCTCTCATCCAACACTACCCATCTACTAACTGGTGTGTAACATCCATCAGGCTTTCCTAACATCACCAAGCAGAGTATAAGTTTACACAAGTACTTACATGCTTTGTGTATAAAGGTACAATCAATTAATTCACATAATGCATTTGTTTATTCTAAAGCAATCCTTAAATATCTTGAAATGTGAAGATAGTACTTCCAAGTTACAAAGTCACACTCATAATGAGTCTTAATTATCCTACCTCTTTAAAAATTAAGAGCCCAACCAAAGTTTAAATAGAAGAGCTATAAGACATTTCCTCTACAGTAATGAAATCTCTGGCATTTAAATGAAACCAATAAGCCAACTGGATTTAATATGTTTATGATGCAATGTTTTCTATTTTGAAAATTTCAGTTTTTATTCAAGAACCATATTATTACCCGGAATTACTTTTACTTAGATTCATCTCTTTGCAAAATTTTAGAGGCAAACCAACTAATTGTTTTCTCTTTTCTACCGGCTCCCATCCCCTGCCTCTGCCAGCAGTGTAGAGACTAAAAAACTCCACCTTTCTTTCCTTTTTTTTTTTTTGTGAGACAGAGTCTCACTCTGTCACCCAGGCTGGAGTGCATTGGCGTGATCTCTGCTCACTGCAACCTCCACCTCCCAGGTCCAAGCAATTCTCCTGCCTCAGCCTTGTGAGTAGCTGGAACTACAGTCAGGCGCCACTACGCCCAGCTAATTTTTGTATTTTCTTTTTTAGTAGAGACAGCGTTTCACCATGTTGGCCAGGCTGGTCTCGAACTCCTGACCTCAGGTGATCCGCCTGCCACAGCCTCCCAAAGTGCTGGGATTACAGGCGTGAGCCACCAAGCCCAGCCAAAACTGTGACTTTCTTATCTTTGAACAAGATGCTATTGTCAGGAGGGGAAGGGACAAAGGGGGAGCCACGGCAACAAACACTCTTACAGGGAAGGTCTGACATTTTAACCTGCAATCTTTATATTACACATTAAAAGTCTACATTGACGTTTCATGTCTTTTGAAAGTTTTGACCATGAACCAATCCCCACCTCCCTTTTAGAACAAGGAGGTAAATAAAGTCTGTTAAGTCACCAGAATAAATCTGGAGACACATTTTCTGTTAAAGTAAGAATTTTAAAGTAATCAGAGCCTCATAGGTAAACTCCTTTGAGAAACCCCAAACACACACACACAACCATTTTTCTGCAGCCCCGGCTGTGACATTTCACACCTTTCACAATTATTTTAAGCACTCTCCTTTTTTCTTTTTCCTTCTGTGTTCAAATTACAGTTAGAAGAAACTAAGCAGCTTCTATGAAGGTGACTTAAAGCAGCCCATTAAGAATACCATATAGCCTCTCCCGTGGCAACCTCCATTCTGATTTTAAATAAGAAATCCCCAAATATTTGAATAGGAACTGTCCTGAGATTTGGCTACTTTAACAAAGGAAACAATTAGGCACTTACCTGGCTCCTTCACTTAGGTACCATCTGGATAGGTACAAAGAAAAAATAAGATGGGTACTGAAAAGTTGGGATATTTGAGTTTTTATTGAGAAAAGGAAGAGAATAGCTCAAAGAAGCCTAAACAAAGTCCCACAGGATAATAAACAGAGCTACAGACACTGTTGTCTCACCATCTGTTTGAGAGTTCCTCTGGAATATTGTGCTTGACTCTGGATTGGCAGAAGGGTTAAACTCCAAAGCTATATGTATAGAGGGAGAAAAGAAAAAATATGTAATCATTTATAAAAATTTATCAACTCATTTATTCAACTGCTGCTTATTCGACAAGAGCCATAAATAAATGGTCCCATGCCAGCCTGGGAGAATGAGATGAGAGAGCAAGAACTGGGCGATTGGGAGGGGAGGTGAAAAGAAACCGACTGGACTCGGTGGGGAAAGACTAAGGGGTGGGAATTCAAGGCAGAGCCAGCTTTTATTCCTGGCCAGCCCCCGGGAAAGCTGGCTACAAGCAGAAAGGAGCTCGAAGTGGGGGATGCCTCAAAGGGAACCTTGGGGTCAGCAGCAGCCAGAGGCAAACCGAGGGTAGATGGCACCTATCACCTCCTTACCTTCAGGCATCTCCCGGTCACGAACGTGGTGCATGTGGAGGTCCTCACCAACTTCAACAGTCACCTCAGCAGGCTGTACAGCAGCAGCCATGGGCGCTCCTGCCATCCTGTCCCCAGTTCCTGCCTCATAGATCTCAGATTCAGAGGGACACACCGACCCCTGCTGCTGGTCAAACTCGAGGCTGACGCTAGGGTGCACACGACAGGTCAGTATGTTCCCCATGGGGCGCCTCTACTGTCTGCCACCACCTGTGCCTCTGCTCACAGCTTTGGCCACGCACTCCCACTGTCCTAGGCCGAGGCTATGCTGCACTTGCAGAGATGGTCTTCCCGCTCCTCGCCTGCCCACCTCACAGCGCGGCCCCGGGCACCAGCCCTGGCCCCGGCCCCAGCCCCGGCCCCGGCTAGGGCTGCAGGCCAAGGCCCACACCCTGCTGCCTCCCCTGAGTTGACTTGTCTGGGAGGGTGAAGACCAGCCGGCTTATTTAATAGGTTGTGAACCCAACAAGCGCTGAGAGACACAACAACTGCCTGAAGAGAGAACAGACGGAGCTCCTCCTCCTTCTGTAGTCACCTATAGACTGAAGCCCACTGGTCCCAGGTGGGAGCCCAGGCATGTGGCACACAATGCCCCACCCCACACTTCACAATGCCCTCCCCGACAGCTCACAGTGCCCCACCCTGCCTGCCACCCCTCCCCAACAGCTCAGAATGCCCCTGCCTTGGCTGCCCCACCCTGTGGCTTATGATGCTGCTGCTCTCCTGGCCCCTCGTGCAGTGCCAGTGGGACTAAGGTTTTCATTCATCACCAGCTTCCTGAGATTTTAGTCCTAAGAAAAGCACAGGGTAGTTCATTACTTGAAGCCATCTTCCTCTATGAGTTCTATACAAAGCCTCAGTAGAGTGGGTCCCATTAGCAACCAAGTTGAACAACTTTTATTTGCTGACTGAATATAGATACACCTGAATTGTTGACTGCATTTGTAACTAACTAAACACTCCTCTCCTGTCTTCCAACGAGTGGTCATTTTTGTCCGCAACTTGACCACAGCAATCCCTGGGGCCCTAGCTCTACTCTCAATAAAGAGTTATGGCTGTGTGTGTTGAATGACACCTTAGGACCAATCCTGCCTCCACCTCCTTCTCCATAAAAAAGAAACCTAACTTGCCCCTCCAAGCTCTGAAATGCTGAAACTTACCAACTCCCTTTTCTCCCCACTATTTCTTCCTTCCATGGCAGGGACTTTCAGGTTTTCTTTCTTTTACTAACAAGGCACTAAGCATGATTTTCTCATATAAAATCGAGAGCCATAAAGTGGCTTACCACAGTCCTATTTCAATAAAGATGAATACTCGACATCTGGCAAGTAGTGTGTGCCTGACACTGTGCTATGCTCATTTAACCCTCAGAAACAATCTCATGTTACAGATTTTACAGAAGTTGTTGAGATGGAGAAGGTAAGCAACCTCCCCAAGGTCACATGACTGCTAAGGGTGGGGCCATAGTTTGATCCCAGGTAGTCTGAATTCCCCGATTGCTTAAGCATGAGTATCAGAAAGTATAGCAGTCTGTTTTCACACTGATATAAAGAAACACCTGAGGTTGGGTCATTTTTAAAGGAAAGGGGTTTAATTGACTCAGTTTCGCATGGCTGGGGAGGCCTCAGGAAACTCACAATCATGGCAGAGGGGGAAGTCCTTCAGGAAACTTACAATCATGGCAGAAGGGCAGGTCCGACTTACATGGTGGCCGCACAGAGAGTGGGAACATGTGAAGGAGCAACTGTCAAACATGTATAAAACCATCAGATCTCAGCTGGGCACAGTGGCTCACACTTGTAACCCGAGTACTTTGGGAGGCCAAGGCAGGTGGATCAACTGAGGTCAGGAGTTTGAGACCAGCCTAGCTAATGTAGTGAAATCCTGTCTCTACTAAAAATACAAAAATTAGCTGGGTGTGGTGGTGCATGCCTGTAATCCCAGCTACTCAGGAGGCTGAGGCAGGAGAATCACTGGAACTCAAGAGGCAGAGACTGCAGTGAGCCAAGATCGTGCCATGGCACTCCTGCCTGGACAACAGAGCAAGACTCCATCCCAAAAAACAAAACAAAACAAAACAAAACCCTATAAGATCTCATGAGGACTTACTGAATATCACAAGAACAGCATGAGGATAACTGCCCCCGTGATCCAATCACCTCCCCCTAGGCCCCTCCCTCGACACATCAGGATTATGGGGATTATAATTCATGATGAGATTTGGGTGGGGACATGGCAAAACCATATCAGAAAGTAAAGGTAGAAGTCAAGCTTGGATGGGAAATGACATTGTAGATTATTATTATTATTATTATTTTGAGATGAAGTTTTGCTCCTGTTGCCCAGTGAAATTGTTTCTCTAATTTCATTTTCAGATTGTGTCTTGTAGATGTATAGAAATACAATTGATAAATGATTCTGGCTATTAACCTTTTATGCTTCAACCTTGCTGAACACTATTTCTTTTTTTTTTTTTTTTTTTTGAGACGGAGTTTCGTTCTTGTTGCCCAGGCTGGAGTGCAATGGCGTGATCTTGGCTCACTGCAACTTCCGCCTCCCGGGCTCAAGCAATTCTCCTGCCTCAGCCTCCCAAGTAGCTGGGATTGCAGGCATGCGTCACCATGCCCGGCTAATTTTGTATTTTTAGTAGAGACGGGGTTTCTCCATGTTGGTCAGGCCTGCCTCAGCCTCCCAAAGTGCTAGGACTACAGGCATGAGCCATCGTGCCCAGTCAGATTTGTATATTTTTAAAAGAATTTTTTTTACTTTTTATTTTTTTTTTGAGACAGAGTCTCACTCTGTTGCCCAGGCAGTGGCACAATCATTGCTCACTGCAACCTCCACCTCCTGGGTCCAAGTGATTCTCATTCAAGTGCCTAAGCCTCCCAAGTAGCTGGGATTACAGGATCCCGCCCCCATGCTCAGCTAATGTTTGTATTTTTAGTAGAGATGAGGCTTCACCATGTTGTTCAGGTTGATCTCGAACTCCTGACCTCAGGTGATCCACCTGCCTTGGCCTCCCAAAGTGCTGGGATTGCGGGCATGAGCCACCACTCCCGAACAGAACAACATTTTTTTGATGTGGATTTTAAAATGCCTCCCCTTCTTTCAACATTGATTAAGTCCCTTCTACATGCCAGGCACTGTATGTGTGAAATAGTCCCAACTCTCAATGAGTGTAGGCAGATACACAAACAAAGGCTTAAGGAGGTCAGTTTTCTCAGACCATACTGCTGGACAGTATATGAACCTGGGATACAAACCCACCTCTATTTGACCTCAAATTTGATGCTGGGATGGTTTTAATTTTATTCTGGGAATTTCAGTCATTCAACCATAAAAAGGTGAAAAGTCTCTGTCAGATGTGTGTGTAGTGGTCCGTATAATAAAGACTGAAGGAAGCAACCCAACCAATTAAGAGACTTTCTCTAAAGGCAGAGTAATGCTAAGGGCAGTGGCAGTGACAAAAGTGGAGGAAAAAGTCTGTGATCATTTGGGAGACAGAATAGGAAGTGCTTGGTCATGAGATGTGAAAGAAGAGGGGAAGTAGAAGGAAAACAGAGCTGCTCAGGCTCTGCTGGGGAAGACTGGGTGTGTAGCAGTGCCTTCCTCCTGGCCGAGAATGTAGGAAGAGAAATAGGTAAGGAGGAAAACATAGTTTTTTACTCTCAGTGTCACATTAAAATGGAACTCTCTGGTCAAAAGTTGAATATAAATCTCTGTAGGCTAAGTCCATTTGTGACATCCCAACATATGTTTTCAAAAATAACATACACACTAAATCAAGCCATTAAGCATAACTGGGGAAATTTCCTAAAATTTACATGCTAAAAAATCACCATTTTTCATTTATTACTTTCATGGAGCAACTTTGAATCTATGGTTACAGCAAGTGAGGCACCTTGTATAAAATAAAGCTAATACATGAAATAAAACCATTTAAAATTCTATTGTTCTCAGAGAATGGAGAAAGCAATTGAAGCCATGGGCATGGAGGTGACTGCCTTGAGAAGTTGTGTATAGTAAGGAGAACTGGGAAGAAAGAAGACCTGGAGAATAGGGTGATTTATACGGCATTAAGTGAAGCTTGCAAAAGTGAGCACTGGGAGTCAAGAGACATGTATGAATCAGGAATGGCTGCTCCTGTGAGTTGTTAGAAAGGAGATGATGCCTTCTTTTCATATCGGTAACAGCAGCACCTAGCACAGTGCCTGTTCAATAGGTACTCGACATGTATTATCCCAATGCAGAGTCAAATTTTGCCAGGAGGGCAGGAAAGCTACAAATTAGCTATGGCAACTTAGTGATTGGGCTTGTGTGTCTGTGTGAGCGAGCTGGATGTCAGGCAGTGGGTAAAGTAGTGAACTGGAGGTGAGAAAACAATGACACAAACTCAGGGCTTCTCTTCCCAAGTATTTGGCTGAGAAGAGAGATGTAGTATTAAAGGGAGATATGTGGTAAAGGAAGCCTTTTATTTCAAGATTCAACAAATGCCTGAGTATACTTCTATGTTAAAGGGAAAGAGCCAACAGAGAAAACACATTCTTGAGGTTAGAAGAGAAGGAAGAACTAATGCAGAAGGCCCCAAAAGGCACAGGTGCGTGCAATCTGGATCAGGGACAGATTAGCTTTGGACTCCTACAAAAGCAAGAAGGGAGAAAGGACCATGTGACACTAGAGATATTTCTGGTAAAGGAAAGGTTTAGGAAAAGATCTTTTGATGACCTTTATTTTAACCGAATTTTTTTTTTTTTTTTTTTTTTTTTGCTCTGTCACCCAGGCTGGAGTGCAGTGGCACGATCTCGGCTCACTGCAACCTCTGCCTCCTGGGTTCATGCCATTCTCCTGCCTCAGCCTCCTGATTAGCTGGGACTACAGGTACCCGTTACCATGTCCGGCTAATTTTTTGTATTTTTAGTAAAGACAGGGTTTCAACGTGTTAGCCAGGATGGTCTCCATCTCTTGACTTCGTCATCCGCCCGCCTCGGCCTCCCAAAGTCTGGGATTACAGGCATGAGCCACTGCACCCGGCTACAGACTTAAAAAAAAAAATACTCTGGGAAAAACGATATTATGTATAGAAAAGTCTACACTTCTTGATACAACTAACTAAAAAAAGCCTGATACACTAAACAAAACCCAAATAATGTCTTCCCTAAAAGTGGGTAACTTGAAAAGCAATTCGAGCAAAAATCAATGAGTTCAATTATAAATAAGTATATCAACAAAGTGAAAGATGGGTTTAATTTTTCCCACAAAAAGTTAAAAGAAATAACAGCAGTTTTAGAGGAAGAGGAAAAAATAATAAGAAAATTATATGCAGTTGCAAAATGTGTGACTATTTACAAACTCTAACATATAACTACAAAACGGACCAGAAGAATCATTATCATAGGAAGCAAAGGGTCATTTCAAAAATCAGAGGAGGGATGATTAATATTTAATTTAATTCTATGGAAAAAATTTAAGTAACCTTTGAGGACAAAAATAGGTGATATGTTGAAATGCGGGAAACCACAGTGGAAGGAAAAAGAATTCAAGAAAGCTCAGTTTCAGTAACCAGTATCTAGTAAAATCTTCAGGACCTAGAGGCTACAATCTGCATTAATAGTGTCTGAAGACCTAGAAATGTCATTAAATACCATTTTGGATAATTGTTATAGACTTGAGATGATGTCTATTTAAAGTTACAAGATAGTGCCTGTATTTCTGTATTCATTACAGAAAACAATTGGATATGGAAAAGAAACTAACATGCTATGCCACAATCTCTAAAGAAAGATTAGGGAAGTTTCAGCTTCATTAAAAAAGACAAAAATACTATTATATAATAATAAAGCATTCAATACAACAAGAAGATTTTACTAAATATATATGCACCCAACAATGGAGCATTCAGATTCATAAAACAAATAGTACTATACCTAAGAAAACAGATTGATAGCAATATAATGATAGTGGGGGACTTCAATATCCCAATGACATCACTAGACAGACCATCGAGGTAGAAAATAACAAAGAAACTCTGGACTTAAACTGGACTACAGACCAAATGGATCTAAAAACATTTATAGAGCATTCTACCAACAACCACAGAATATACATTCTTTTCACCTGCACATGAAACATTCTCCAAAATTGACCATAACCTTGGCCATAATGCAAGGCTCAATAAAATAAAATAAAAACTGAAATAATATCAAGTGTCTTCTCAAACCACTGTGAAATGAAATTAGGAATCAATACCAAGAGGAACACTCAAAACTGCACAAGTACATGGAAACTAAACAACTTCCTCCTGAATGACTCTTGGGTAAACAATGAAATTAAGGCAGAAATTTAAAAAAATTCTTTGAAATGAATGAAAACAGAGTCATAAAATACCAAGACATCTGGGAAAGAGCAAAAACAGTACTAAGACAAAAGCTTATAGCCCTAAATGCCTACATCAAAAAGACAGAAAGATCTCAAATTAACAACCTAACATCACAGTTGAAGGAACTAGTAAAAACAGAACAAACCAAACTCAAAGCTAGGAGAAGAAAGGAAATAACAAGGAGCAGAACTAAATGGGATTGAGACTATAAAAAGATACAAAGGATCAAAAAAACAAAAAGTTGGTTCATTGAGGGGATAAACAAAATTGACAGACTGCTAGCTAGATTAACCAAGAAAAATGAGAGAAGATTCAAATAAGCACAATCAGAAATGACAAAAGTGACATTATAAATGATGCTACAGAAATACTAAAGATCATTAGAGACTACTATGAACACCTCTATTCACACAAACTAGAAAACCCAGAGGAAATTGATAAATTCCTGGAAACACAAAATCTCCCAAGACTGAACCAGGAAGAAATAGAAATCCTGAACAGACCAATAATGGATAAGAAAATTGAATTAGTAATAAGAAACTTTCCAAAAACACACACACACAAAATTTCCCAGGACCAGATAAATTCACAGCTTTGTACATCTACCAGATGTACAAGAAGAGCTAGTATCAATCTTACTGAAACTATTCCAAAATATTGATGAGGATCCAGTATCATCCTGATACCAAAATCAGGCAAGGACACAACAAAAAATAAAACTACAGGCCAATATCCTTTATGAACGTACACGCAAAAATCATCAAAAAAATAATACTAGTAAAACAAATCCAGCACTGCATCAAAAAGATAATTCATCACAGTCAAGTGGGCTTTATTCCAGGGATGCAAAGATGGTTAAAGACGGCAAATTAATAAACATGATTCACCGCATAAACAGAACTAAAACAAAAATCATATGATCATCTCAATAGATGCAGAAGAAGCATTCAATAAAATTCAACATCCTTTCATGATAAAAACCCTCGATAAACTAGACATCAAAAGAACATACCTCAAAATAATAAGAGCCATATAAGACAAACCCATAGCCAACGTTATACTGAATGGGGAAAAGTTAAAAGCATTCTCCTTAAGATCTGAAACAAGACAAGAATGCCCACTCTCGCCACTCCTATTTGATATAATACTGGAAGTCCTGGCTAGACCAATCAGGCAAGAGAAAGAAATAGAAGGTATCCAAATTGGAAAAGAGGAAGTCAAATTATCTCTGTTTATGATGATATGATTGTATACCTAGAAAACCCTAAAGACTCTTCCAATAGACTCCTAGACTTGATAAACAACTTTGGTAAAGTTTCATGAGATAAAAATAAATGTACAAAGATCAGTAGCACTTGAATACACCAATAACATGGAAGCTGAGAACCAAATCAAGAACTCAATCTCATTTACAATAGCCACCTAAAAAAAATTACCTAGGAATACATTTAACCAGGACTTGAAAGATCCCTACAAGGGTAACTACGAAACACTGATGAAAGAAACCATAGATGATGCAAATGGAAAAACATCTCATGCTCATGGATTGGAATAATCAATATTGTTAAAATGACCATCTCCCTAAAGCAATCTACAGATATGACACAATTCCTGTCAAATTTTCAACATCATTATTCACAGAACTAGAAAAAAATTCTAAAGTTTATATGAAACAAAATAAAGCCTAACTAGCCAAAGTAATTGTGAGAAAAAAAAAATCCAAAGGCATCATATTGCCTGACTTCAAACTATACTGCAAGGCTATGGTAACTAAAACAGCATGGTACTAGTACAAAAAATGGACATGTAGATCAATGGAACAGAATAGAGAGCCCCCAAATTAAAGCTACATACCTACAATTAATAGATGTTTGACAAAGTCAACAAAAATAGTGGGGAGAGGACAGACACCCTATTCAATAAGTGGTGGTGGAAAAATTGGCTAGCCACATGCAGAAGAATGAAACTGGACTCCCATCTCATTATAAACAAAAATTAATTCAAGATGGATTAAAGACCCAAACAAGACCTGAAACTGTAGAAATCCCAGAAAAAAAAACCTAGGAAAAATGTGGATATCAGCCTAGGCGAATAATTTATGACAAAGACCCCAAAAGCAAATGCAACAAAAACAAAAATAGGCAAATGGAACTTAACTAAACTGGAAAGCTTCTGCCCAGCAAAGTAAATGATCAACAGAGTAAACAGCCAATTTACAGAATGGGAGAAAATATTTGCAAATTATGCTTCCAACAAAGAACTAATATCCAGAATATATAAGGAAATCAACAACTAAACAGAAAAAAAACAAGCAACCTTATTAAAAATTGAGCAAAGGATAAGAATAGACATTTCTCAAAAGAAGAAATATAAACAGGAAGCACATGAAAAATTCTCAACACTGCTAATTATCAGATAAATGCAAATTAGCACCACACTGAAATATCATTTTACACCAGTCAGAATGGCTATTTTTAAAAAGTCAAAAAACAACAGATGTTGTTGTGGATATAGACAAAAGGAAATGTTCATATACTGATGGTGGAAATCTAAATTGGTTCAACACCTATGAAAATCAGAATGGAGATTTCCCAAAGAACTAAAAATAGAACTACCATATGACTCAGTAGTCCAACTACTGGGTATCTATCCAAAGGAAAAGAAATCCTTATATAAAAAAGACACCTCTACTAGTATGTTTATCTCAGCAATATTCACAATAGCAAAGTCATGGAACCAATGGTTGACCAGATAAATAAAATGTAGTATAAATACACTATGAAATACTATGCATCCATAAAAAATGAAATCATGTTCTTTGCAGCAACGTGATGGAGGTGGAGGCCATTATCCTAAATGAACTAACTCAGAAACAGAAAATCAAACACCACACGTTCTCACTTACCAGTAGGAACTAAACAATGGGTACACATGGACATATGGATGGAAATAAGAGATGCTAGGGAATCCAAAACGGGAGAGGGTGGGAGGGGGATGAAGGCTGAAAGACTACCTATGGGAAACAATGTTCAGGATCTAAGTGATGGGTACACTAGAAGCCCAATCTCTACCAGTACACAATATACCCATGTAACGATCATGCACATGTACCCCCTGAATCTAAAATTTAAAAATGCAGCCCACCTGCAACTGAGCCCACCTGCATGATCAAGGGCTGTGTCCCTTTTCTCCCTTCACCAGGATGATGCCAAACCTGGGGAATCAACTCAGCTGGAGAGGAGGAAGCAGGGAAGGAGTGGCCCATGGAAGCATGGCTGGCAAAGTTCCCTCTGCCTGCCCCTGCTATCACTGTCCAACACAGAAAGCCTGGGAGGGTCCCTGTGGGTGGCCAGGGTGGAGGGTTCCTCCCCTCCGATGTCTTCTGAGCTCACCTTCTTAATATATGACTTCCTCCCTTGAGGGATGAGGAAGGATGACAGGCCCTAGCTTGAGTTCATGTTGGCTAAACTCCAAAGGCTCTCAATCCCCCTTAACAAACAAGTATGTTGATTTCCCCAGGATCATATAAAGCTCTTCATGAAATTGCACATACATTTCTTCCTATGGGGTCTCAGAGTTGCAGGGACGGGAAGCAACATCTTCATGTTTCCACATGGGTAACACAGAAGAAATAAAGTCTCTGTACACTTTCAGGTTATTTCAACTCCCTTTCTGCCTAATGAAAGCTTTCCCACACTTTTCCTGGTGTCATGAATACAGTGAACATTTTCTCCCTTAGTCTTGAGAGATACACAGTCCCAGGCACCTTGTAAAGTTGCCTTGGCTGCCCTGGGCACATTTGTATGTGGCTGTAGGCATTAGGCAGCTGGGCCAGACAGTCTAGAGCCAGAGGGTGCACTGTCTGGCTGGCTGTCCCTTCCACACCTGCGGGCATGCATCCTACCTCTCTGGACCCTGTCTCATTGCGCTGCACACGGGCCATGCACCTGCTCACCAGGCACCAGGTGCCCTTGTCATAAATATCTCCACCTGTCTAGCAATGAAGTGGGAACGCTCAATTCTTTGTGCAAATCTCTGTATTTACAGGACCAGAGGTGTTTTGTTTTGTGAAACAAAAACTCTCTAAAAAACAAAGCAAGACAAAAAATTGATGAAGCCAGGCCTCCCATTCCAGGAAGAACGTTGAGAAGTGAAGTGTGGAGGGGCAGCATGTTCTCGAGTACCCACAGTTGCTCAGGGAATGAGCCTCCAAATGGGGAAAAAACAAATGACTAGGTCCCGTCCACCCCCAGGGGCTCTAGCATCCTCTTCCATTTCCTCAACATTGACCTGGCTCATTTCTCTGGATGCCTTGTGCAAGGCGTTGTGTGCCTGGAAAAGCCTCTCATAACCAGCTTGGGAGACAGATGTGCAGACACAGAGGGGAGAGGCTGGGGAAGGGTGGGAGAGGCAGGCTTCCCATCATGGCAGCTGGCAGGACCCAGATGCAGAGTCCAGGCTGCAGCAGGACAGGAGGGTGCAAGACGGAGAAGGGGGACAAGAAAAAGTAATTCCTCAGGATGATGGCACTGAAGGTTAAAGTCATGTGACCTAGAGAAAGCCCCCAAAGCCCTACACACAGAGGCAAGACATTGTGATGAAGCCTTAAAACAAAGAAACGAACAAACAAACATGGGAGGGGGGACAGTGTGGTTATCACTGTCAAATTAGTCAATATTGTTTAAAATCCAAATCTGGTATATTTTTAACTTGTACTTGTCTTTCAGAATTTCTGTGGAAAAGCATCAATATTGCATTCCAGTAGATGGGGGAGGTGGAGAGCCGTTTATTTACTCTCAAAGATGGATTAGGGATGACTGGACAACCTCAGCCATAGCTCCCCTCTCCTGACTTGCTCAGGAGCCCCATGTGGGGTGCCCATGGCCTGTGTGGGTGGCACCTTGGGCAGTCATGCAGCCACCATGTGCACACAGTGGGCGGTGGGACACTGCCTGTTGACACTCATCTCTGTTGGGGCTGTGGTTTCTTCTATGGGGACAAATGATTAAGGAGGGAAGTTTACCTTTTCTCGTGAAATGAGGAGGATTCCCTGAAATTTGCCTGGTCTTGGGGATGGTGTGGGGTATCTGGGAAGATAATTAGCATTTCCAGAAAGGGCCTCACTGCCTTCTGGGACACATTCAGAATTTGAGTAGCCAAAAAATGGAAACCAGGGACAAGAAGATGAGTACAGTAAGTGAGATATGCAAGTATTTTTCCTTTCAAAAAGCTAGGCAGGGGCCGGGTGCTGTGGCTCACGCCTGTAATCCCGACACTTTGGGAGGCCGAGGTGGGTGGATCACCTGAGGTCAGGAGTTTGAGACCAGCCTGACCAACATGGTGAAACCCCATTTTTACTAAAAATACAAAAATTAGCCAGGCATGGTGGCAGGCTCCTGTAATCCCAACTACTCGGGAGGCTGAGGCAGGAGAATCACTTGAACCCAGGACGTGGAGGTTGCAGTGAGTTGAGATCACACCATTGCACTCAGCCTGGGCCTGGGCGACAGAGCGAGACTCTGTCTCAAACAACAACAACAACAACAACAACAACAACAACAACAACAACAAAAAGCTAGGCAGGGATACACAGTATTGAATTCATATTTCAAACACTTTTTGAGCTTTTTAAATGGAGAATTTGGCCTAAGACCTCATGTGTCCCAGCCCTTGATGACAGATGAATTTGGGGCTGTTGGGAGTGGAATGCATCCATGCCTGGCATCCCAACGGCACCAGGGCATCAGTGTCGTGGCAGGTGCAGTATAAATCCAGCTCACTCAAAAGACAAGCTCCCTGGTGTCAAACACAATCAACTTTAGTTGATCAGCAAGAATTCAACTCCTTTGACCGCAAGAAAAGACTCAATGTATATGTCCAGTTCAGCAACAAAAGCCTGTTAATCTTGGGTGTTTGGTGCCTTAGAAGTTGGGCTCTGAAGGGGGGAGTGACAAAGGGGGTTCTGCAGTGTGCCTGAGCAGTGGGGACAGCAGCGGCAGCATCCTGGAGGGAGGCCTCAAGCACCTAGCTGGGGGGAGGCGGCACCTGGAGGAGCAGGTGAGGGGGAGGCACTCCCGGCTGGGTTGAAGGCAGCTCTTTGGGTTGCACAGAGTCTGTGCTTGGGAAAAGTACTCCGGGCTGTGTCTCAGGCAGATCCTTGGGCTGCAGGGAGCCTGTTTGAGGGCGAGGCACTCCCGGCTGTGTCTCAGGCACATCCTTGGGCTGCAGGGAGCCTGTGGTAGGGAAAGGCACTCCTGGCTGTGTGGAAAGCAGATCCTTGGGCAGCAGGGACCCTGTGCATATTGGGACTGTGCAAGGGCTAAGCTGAGGTACCTCCCCTGTAGGGAAGAGAAGAGAGAGAAGGTCACTGTGATGGCATTCGAACTGGGCTCAGAAGGCTGCGGTTGCCTGGCTCAAGGGATGGGGCCAGGACCCATCGGGACCCACAGGGTGGGCCTTGTTGTGCTCCTCCTCTCTCCCCTGGGTGCTGCCTCCAGCCTGGACTCCTCCTTCCAGACTCAGCTGTAGCGTTAAAAGTCCCCTCTTCCTCTCCAGGCAGCCCTGGGTCTCTGACTCTGGACTCCCTCAGCCCTCCAGTCGAAATTGTTTGCTTCCCCCTGGTAGCTAGGAGGAGGCCCCAATTACCTCTGTGCCCCAGCATGGCACAGAAGGCTCTAGTGAGCATGTGGAAGGGATGAGTGCTCACCACAGCCCTCAAGGCTGGCTCCAGGGACCCTTGGGTGGCTGATGAGCTGAGAAGGCAGCAGCTCCATGGTTACCTTGGTTTGGGAAGAGGATGATCCAGACCCGTAGGAAGAGCAAACTCTGTTTTGCAGAAGCAGCTGCTTTGCTTTCATCTTGGGCACACACTAGTGTAGCCAACTCACCACCCACACAGCTGCAAGCCACACAGAGATTGTCTCTGTGTTCGTCTGCGATGCCTTTCTCTCTGCTGGCTTCTTATGCTCATGATCGGGGCAAGCCTGTCTGAAGACTTGATCAGGGCCTTTCAAAAAGGCCCTCAGGGTCACTCTAAGTAAGGTCAAAGGGACTGGGGTTCAATCTAGCCTCTGACCTCAGGCAAGTCACTCAACCTCTTGGGAATGGCTTTCCCATCTCTCAAATGGGCCCAGCAATACCAAACATGGATTGGTCACCCCAAGTCCATTCTTCCTGTCTTCCTTACTAACGAAGCCTGCTTTTGTTAAGAAAGGCAATGTGGTACAACAAACCACCACGGCACGTATTTACCGATGTAACAAACCTGCACATCCTGCACATGTATCCCGGAACTTAAAATTAAAAAAAAAAGAGAGAGGCAATGTGCTCAGTTGAAAAATGACCTTTTCCCAGTCTCCCTTGCTGAGCAACATGGCCATGTGAATGCATTCTGGCAACGGAGTATAAACAGGAATTGTTGGGCATTGCTTTAAAGAAGGCTGATTTCCCTTTTTCCTTCTTCTTCCTGCCTGTAATATGAGTGTGGTGACTGGAGCTCCAGAAGCCATCTTATAAGCATGAAAGCAAATTGAAAGCCTGGCCTTTTCAAGGAGAATTGTTAGGTTTCCCCAAGGCTGTTCTCTTGGGGCTTAGCAGGCAGGCAATTAGATAACAATCTTTCTCAGAGCTGCTCAGCTCTCCCATTTCTCAATTTGTATAGGCTGTCCTCTGTTTCTGGAATGTTCTTCCTAACCTTGTCTGCCCAGTGAACTGCTGCTCACCTTTTCAGACTCAGCTCCAGAGTGGCCTCCTCCAGGAAGCCCCTTATCCTTGCTCCCAGCTAAATTGACCACCCTGCTTGGTCTTTCCAGTCATGTCCTGGCAGAAAGCTGAGCCCATTGTGGGAAGTGCCCTGTCCTTCTATATGTGCCTGTCCCTGCTCTGCAAGCATGAGGACTGTAACTGCATCCCCTTCGGCACCTGTGGCTGGAGGGCTGCAGCAGTATCCCAGGATGCCAGTGGGCATATGCCACTTTGCCTCGACCTCCCCATCTGTGATGTGGTGCTGATGATGCCCACATACCACGGCAGGAGCAGCAGCCCATCAATGCTTGTGGTTTCCCTGGCGTGGGGCCTGTTCTGCTCCTTCTGTACTCAAGGCCACCCTTCCCAGGCTGCCTGGAATCCCAGGGGTCTCCTGCCAGGCCAGTCTCAGCCTGATGGTCCCAAGGAAACGCTCCATTCCTCACAGGTGTTCCACAGAGCATGCAGACTTTGAGCTTGCTTGAACCTGTCATTCATGCATAAAGCCTCCCCTTGGACATGTGAGTGACAAATGCCTCAAATGCTGGATTCCCCTACAGAGACGGTCTCTCTCTTACTGAGAGGGGCCCTTCTCCCATCTAGGCCCCGTCCTGTGACCTGCCCTCTCCTGCCCCTGCCCTGCTAGTCCCTATTCAGGATGATGCTGACTTTCCCCTTGTGCCCCCTCAGACCCTGTCCTGAGCCACCTGTGTCTGCAGCTGCCTGTCCACCTTCCTTCATGCCCGATTGGGCTCCTGCCACTTGTTCAGGGATTCAGGCTTCCTTCTTAGTACAATCCAAGTGTGTTAGCCTGCTCTCCCTGACTCCACCCATCCCCAAATCTAGTCCTCCCAGGACCATCTTCCCTCCCAGCTCACACCCTCCAGAGAAGCTCTGCACTGCTGGCAGGATCCAGTCCCTCCACCCAGCCTGCACGCCAGACCATCCCCTGCCAGGTTCCTGGGGTCTCCATACCCTGCCTTCAGGCAATCACAGCCCAGCTACTAGAAGAGCTGGCCATGCCCTGGCACCCTCCCTCGCTCCTCTTGAGGGCTCTGCTCCTCACCTCTCCATGTTGCACGCCCAAGCCCAGCCATCCTGAGCCTCAGTTCTGGTGCTGCCTCTGACAAGCTGCCTTCCTTGAAGGGGAGCATCCTGGTCCCAAAGCCCCAGAGCACTAGAGCTGAATCTCTTTCTCTTTCTCCAGACAGCCTGTCTCTCTCCTTGCAGCACAGAGTTGGGGTCCCTTCACATAACAGCACCCTCACCCTGCCTGCCCCAGGTCACACACAAAGCTCAAGGCCGTACCCAGAGCAAGAGCGACCAGAGAGTCTATGGGCTTGGCCCAGACCTCCACCTGGAGGAACACGGATGTTTTCTCCACCTTTCCTTGGGGCTCAAGAAGGTTCAGCACTGTATTCCACCCACCACTGCCCTCCTGACCACAAGCCGACTGGACCCAGAGTGCAGGTCACTCCATCAGGATGTGCTGGGCCACAGTCCAGGCCTCACAGAGGTGGCTTTGTCATGGGGGCTTGAAGCCCCACCTCACTCCTCCTGGTCACCACCCAGACTATAAGGCCCAGGCAAGATCTTGGCTTCTGGTCAGTGCTCTCCTCTGTCCACTCAGGCCTCAGCCCCCAACCTTTTTTCCTCTGAGCAATCCCTAGGGGCAGCCAAGGCCATTGTGCTCAAACCCTCTTCTGGCATGGTTAGAAGGCATGGCAGGAACCAGAAAGGATAATGCCACTCCCAGAAGGAGGTGGCCCCTCCTCCTGGCACTGCCCACCCAGCCTGGGGGATCTGTGGGGATGTTGTGAGGGGCTGCCTCTGTTCATTTTTGTGGGAGGAGGAAGTGCCAGCTGTGGGGCTCAGGGGCCTGCTGACTGCTGTCCACTCATTTCTCCCTGCCTTCCATCATCCCTAACACCAGTGCTGGGTGAGGGCAGGGGTGAGTCACCCTGCCCAGCCCCTGTTCCTTCCTTTTATCCATCTCTACTCACAGCTATTCCTCTTTTTATCCATCTCTACTCACATACTATGAGTCCACTAACATTTTTAATACATAACCCTTTTAGCATGAAGATGAAAAAAAAAAAAAAAAACCCAGATGCCTTACAAAGAAAGACCTTCTGATCAGCCAGGCCTTCCTGTGATAAATACCTTTACTCCATGGCCTAAAACTGAGCTTAGAGCCACTGTAAAGGACTTCCCTAACCCAAGAGTGAAGCCTCAAGGGTTTACTGAGGAATTTCGAATGGCTCCCTGACCTTAACCAATTTATTCACATAATATTGGGGCCTGGTGAAGCTAAGAAATGGATGGCAGCAGCAGAATAGGGTGGACCTGAGGAGGATATTAAAGACCCTCAAAAACCCCTGCATGAGAAGAGGTAAAAGGAGCTAGAAAAAATGCTGAACACATTTTACATTCAGTTCCTAAGATTGTTCCAGAAAAAATTGATTGGTGCATCATCCAACCCTGCAGACCAAAGCAGGAGGAACCAGTTTCAGATTACAGAACTTGCTTAGAAACACTGTTTCTGAAATATTTTGTGCTCAAAATATAGCAAGGAGTATTTCCTTCAGAGACTGGAATGGCATTAACTGCTGTATTTACAAATGAGCTCCGTCCTGAACTTGGCAGTTCAATTAAAACCTATAAGCCAGGATGGAAAGTTACAGACATGACTGAATTGGTGGCCTTAGCTGAACATTTTCAGAAGACTCTAGAGCAAGAAAAAACCCAAAAGGCTAACCATCTTATGCCTCTCCAATTACAACAGTTACAGGGGCCAAGACCAAAGGGACCTTCTCATTTTTATTTTAAATCACAAGCAAGAGGTCCAGAATAAGGAATTCCTTACCCCAAGGTAGATGCCTTCATTGCAAACACCCAGGACACTGGGAAAGGAGATTGTTGACTTTTGTCTCAGTCTACCACCAAGGCTCCTCCCTTTAGGCTGGACTGGTTCACCACTAGAGGGGACCCAAGAGATTTTAATGCTCAGAATAATAAAAATAGACAGGGCTCAGGGATTCTCTAGTAAACTGCTCCCCAAAACACTCTTAGATAAACATAGAAAAACAAGATGTAAGCTGGGAATCCTGTGCAATGCTGGTGTATACCAGGGTCGCCTTATCCAGCATAAACCCTACTTTAAAAAGCCAACAAATCTCTTGGAGTGAAAAGATCATCTCTGTGGTGAGGGTTTCGAATCAAGTTCAAGAGGCTTCCATATCTGAACCTGCCTAATCAACTTGAGGATATTTGCAAGAAAATATACCTTTCTACTATGTAACAGTGATCCAGTAAACTTGCCAGGGCAGGACTTTCAGAGTTGAAAGGGCACATACAATTCTCCTCAGAGGGAGAAGCAATCGTAGAGTTTCCTGACTCTCCTGAACCAGAATGGTTATGCTCTCTACAGACAAATTGATAAGATCAAAACTCAGGCCCATAATGAAACACCTTTCTAAAACACCTGAATATTTATGGGTCTCTTCCTCAAATGATAGAGAAAGAATTAAAAGTGCGGAGTCTATAAAGGCCCAAACTGGTTATTCTAAGTCTTTGCCTAAATTACTCCAATATATGCTAAAACCTAATGAAATTAAAGGGCTCTCAACAATTGTAGGAGATTTAACTAAACTAGGATTTAGAATTCCATGTACCAGTCCTTGTTAACACTTCCATCCTACCAGTTAAAAAACCAAATGGATGAGGTTGAAGATTTGTTCAAGATCTACAGCTAATTAATAAGATTATAATACCAAGATTTCCCATAGTCCAAAATTAGAATCGTTTATTACCTAACGTACCCACTGATTTAAAGTGGTTCATCATAATAGACCTCTGCTCAGCCTTCTTTAGCATTCCAGTTCATAAAGAGAGTCAACATTTGTTTGCTTTTACTCAGAAAAATCAGCAGTACACCCGGCCTTTTCTATTTTTCCCAGGCATTGCCTCAGTACTTAATAACCCTACAGTCTTCTGGACATTGTACTGTTACTCAGTATGTAGATTACCTGTTATGCTCTCCCACTCAACAGTGCTCTGAAATTGACTCAATTTACCTTCTATAGCAACTCACACATAAAGGTCACAAGGCCTTGATGGAAAAACTTCAATTTTCAAGAGAAATATTTCATTATTTGGGACATGACTTGACTGCTGAAGGGATTTCCCTCTCACCTGGGAGAATTCAAAACTATTCAACATTTTCCTTGGCCTGGAACCAAAAGACATTTAAGAGGTTTTCTTGGACTCACAGGATATTGAGGATCCTGGGTTGCAAATTTTCCCTTAATTGCCTCACCATTGTTTTAGCTCACTACAAATGCAGTATGGGAAGACAGTCCAGGCTTTTAACCATGAAACTGGCCTTATGACAGCCTCCAGCTTTAGGACTTCCAAACTACACTAAACCTTTTACCTTGGTTGTTCATGAACACAATAATCAGGTATTAGAAGTTCCTACTCAAGAACATGGGGGAAACATAGGCCCACTGCATATTCCAGTCTGCAATTAGACCCAGTAGTTAGGGAATATTCTAATCATTTAAAAGCAGTAGTAGCAGCAGCCAAGTTGGAAGCTTCATCCGAGCTTGTTTTAGGGAATGAACTCAATTCACAAGTCCAACATGCTGTGAAAAGTCTATTAAGTTTCAGCCAAACACAGCATTTTTCAGCAAGCCAGCTAGCATCTTATGAAATTCTTCCTGATGTCTTCTAATCTCCATCTAAAATGCTGCAACCTACTTAACCCTGCTATTGTATTAACTCTTCCTGACTCTGGTGATGACCACAATTGTGTAAGTGCAGTATTGGAAATAGTGGCCTCTTGCGTTGATTTACGAGACAGTATATTGGCTAATCCTGAGTTATTATTTTTTGTTCACAGGTCCTATGCCAAAAACTCAAAAGAAAATATCAGGCAGGATATGCCATTACCACCCAAAATGAGCTAATAGAGGAGGGAACTCTTCCTCAACTTAAGTCAGCTCAACCCACAGGCTTTTTGCTCTCACCCAAGTCTGTCCTATAGCTAAGGACAAGTCAGTAAATATTTACACAAATAGAAGATATACTTTTGGAGTAGTATACAATTTTGGCATTTATGGAAACAATAAAGTGTTTCTTACTTCTAGTAGGATCCTCATTAAAAAAACAGACTCCAAATAGATAAACTCCTTTCTGCTACCTGGTTACCATCAGAGATGGCCATTATTAAGATTGAAGCTCATACCTGTAAAACTGAACCTGAATATAAAAGGAATGCTCTAGAAGGTATTTATGCCAAATCAGCTAGTGCTGAAACTGTTAGGATATACGATTTAAATTAACTCCATAAGATTGATCCAAGTCAATTCTCTCATGATGACCTACTCAGTAAACACTGCAATGCACTTGATTTGGAAAAACAAATTTGATATCTAAAGGATGTAAATTCAATGTTAAGCATAGACTCACAGAGGGCTCAGATGGCTGCCTGGCCCTTCCTGAGTCTTTGAAGCTTCTACTATTAAAAGCTCTGCATCCCACAACTTGTCCTGAAACAGAATCCATGTTATGAAGAAATACTGGTGGGATGACTGTTTCAAAATTGCTAAAATGGTTTATAATCAACGTTTGGTTTGTCAAACTCATAATCCTGGGAAAACAATAAAAACTTCAGGTAGTATATTTTCACCACTTGATGGGCAATTTTTTTTTTTTTTGAGATGGAGTCTCACTCTGTCACCCAGGCTGGAGTGCAGTGGCGCAATCTTGGCTCACTGCAACCTCTGCCTCCCAGGTTCAAGTGATTCTCCTGCCTCAGCCTCCCGAGTAGCTGGGACTACAGGCACACGCCACCACACCTGGCTAATTTTTTATATTTTTAATGGAGATGGGGTTTCGCCATATGGCCAGGCTGGTCTCAAACTCCTGACCTTGTGATCCACCTGCCTTTTGAACACTTACAGATGGACTTCCTTCAGTTGCCAACCTCAACGGGGTATCAGTATGTCCTTGTAGCAGTTTGTATGTTTTCTGGCTGAGTAAAGGCTTTCCCATGTGGGAAAGCTGATTCAATGACAATAGCCAAGAAATTATCAGAAAATGTGTTTCCTTCTGGCGACTCGCTGGAGAAATCTCCAGCAATAAGGAAACTCATTTTACTGTGCAAGTTATAAAGCACTTAAGATATTATGGACATGATGGCACTATCATTGTCCTTAGCCCTCTGTCTTCTGGAAAAGTTGAAAGAACAAATGACATCTTAAAACTCAAATTGACAAAGTTAACTGAGTCAATTGGGTTGCCTTGGCCAAAGGTACTATCATTGGCTTTGATGATAATCAGATACGCTCCTACTGGAAAACATAAGTTGATACCTTACGAAATAGTCACTGGAAGGCATATGCCCCTAGTAACAGAACCGCATGCCTCTCCCACTCTCCTAAACTCTGATATGCTTAAACTTGGAAGGCTTTAATGCATTATGTCAAAGTGTATTCTTACCAGGTAAAGGAAGCTTTTTATGATGCACTGACTGAGGATAATCAAACCTTTCATGGTGTAGAATCTGTAGCTTGGGTCTTCTGGAAATGATGTCAGAGGAAAATTGCTTTGAACCTCATTGGAAGGGACCATACCGAGTCCTTGTCACCACCCACACTGCAGTGAGGCTTCAGGGCCTTGGACCTTGGGTCCGCATTTCACAACTCAGAAAGGCCCCTTCAGACTCTTGGGACTGTATATATATTGGAGACTTTAAGGTAAACCTGATGAGAGAAATTTCTCCCCAGAAGCAGACAACATCCTAGAAATGGACAACTTTTCAAAGATCATAAATTAAGATTTCTCTGACATCATGGAAAACTTCAGTTTTTGTCTTTTCCCCTCATCTCCTGCTGTCCTAATCCTTTCCTTTTCTCTACAGGAAAATTCATGGGACCATAATCAGTGGATGGCTTTAGCTCAAGCTTCTGCTCTAGCATAAAACCCAAGCAATTGGGTTTGTGAGCTAAAACCAAAAAAACGAAGAAACAATTCCATTAATGCCAGTGTCTACGTTCCCAAAGAGAATCACCCTGAAACTCCAAAGGAAGAGGGGAAAGTTGTCCTTGATACACTAAACATAATTGCTACTTGCTTTCCTGCACTTGCTAGAAACAACACTCTAACATTTCCAATTAATAACCTGATTGTTACCAAATATACAAAACCTATTCAAGTGATACCTGCAAAAGGTATATTTGGCTTCCAGGCACTAGTCTCTCAAGATCTGGGAATTATCTACGTGGGTACAAGTAATTGCTTGTATAATGTCACCAGATTAAATTCAGTAGGGTACTTTTTAAAAACTAAATGTGGTTATATACCTTTACAACATATTATAAGGGAGGTACAAAAAAGCAAACTTCCTTTTATGCAGACTAATGGGCAAACAATTTGTTTTTTGAGACAAAGACTCCCTGTGTACCCCATGCTGGAGTGCAGTGGCATGATCTTGGTTCACTGCAACCTCTGCCTCCTGGATTCAAGCAATTCTCATGCCTCAGTCTCCCAAGAAGCTGGAATTACAGGCATGTGCCACCACACCCAGCTAATTTTTGTATTTTTAGTAGAGATGGGGTTTTGCCATGTCAGCCAGGCTGCTCTCAAACTCCTGGACTCAAGCAATATGCCCACCTAGGCCTCCCAAAGTGTTGGGATTACAGGAGTGAGTCACTGCACCCGGCCATGGGTGAACAATTTTAACAAACCCTTGCTCAAATACAACTAAATGGACACTTTTCCAACCCCTAAGGGCCTATATTGGGTCAGTAGAGAATGTGCTTATTCCATTATGCTGAACCCCTGGGAGGTCTGTCTGGCTACAAAATTTAAGAATTTTCCCAATTTAATGATTAGCTCTAAATTTCATACAGTGGGTTCCCCACTACCAGCAAGAGTGAGCCCCCAGGAAACCAACTGAAATCTTTACTCAGTAGAAACTAGCTTCTCTTTGTCTGTTTCAAAGTTGGTGCTAACTTCAGTTATTGACTGTTTTTGCTTCTGATCACAGGACCTATCATGGGAACTTTCATGGGAAGGTATTTGAAAGGCAGGAGTTAGCCATATCAAATAGCCAGATGTGAACCATGAGTAAAAGCCATACTCCAAAAGAGAGGTGATGACATATACATTCACATGGAACATCACGCAGCTTCACATCTCCTTTTTGCTACAGTTGAGGGCTTGTGTTTGGTATTGAACACAAGTGAATGTTATACCTATCTCTCCTCTGATTTTGTTACTACAGAAAGTTTAATTTAAAAGGTGGCTGGCTGGTATTACTGTTTTCTTAGACTCTGCCACCAAATACATTAAGAAAATCTCTCAAGAGAAAGGAACACATAACGTGTTTATGGGAGCAACTGACAGTTGGTTTGCAGGCATCCTAAATGGTGGATGACAAACTTGGGTTTTCTAATCTTTATATTTATTCTAGTGACTTTCCAGGCTATCATGCTTGTGTTACCAGGCTAACAACAAAGATGAATGCCTCTACAAATCAGGCCATTTTACAGTGAATTATGGCCTGTACACCCTGAACAAAGACTATGACTGATCGACTTAAACACTGTTGAGCTGCCTATACTGCCTGAACCTTGACTTGATTGATTTGGGTCATTTTGCTTCATAAGAAACATTGTTAAGGAGTTCACTTTGGTCTTTTGATATCATCCTCTTTGTAGTCATCCTAATAGTCCCCGTGGTCCACTGAACCCTCTAAAATCTTCGATGTGTTGTATGCAACCATCCATTGAGCATAAGTGGTCTCACTTCTACTAAGTCAGCAAAAGCATACAAAAGTATTGAAGTGGCATGATGTTGTGACTTGTGAATTCCATACTGAGATCAAGTAACTCATTTTTGATGGTGACAGAGAGTGGCATCAATGCCCAAAGTTTTGGTCAACCTCCCCAAATTGAGAGGCCACTCAAAAGAGTGAAATTGTTAAATAAAACTAAATTTTGGCCTGAGAAAGCCTCCATACTCACATACTTGAGTTCTCACATATGAACCACAGCCTAACTCAGTACAAAAACAAACTGAAAACCCAACTGCGGAGTGTGCTTCTATAACGGGAGCTGAGCCTCGGCCATTCACAGCAGCCACACTTCAGCCACTCACAGCAGCCAACTGTTGAAATGAGGAGGACACACAGAGCTGTCGCCAATTCAGCTGTTACTGTACCTCAGTTCCGTTTTCTCTATGTCGTTTTCCCTTTTCTGTTCCGAAATCTTATCTGACCCTGTGGTAGCCCTGGAAACTCTCTGAGTCTGTCCTGATTCTGAGGGCTGCCCTATTTGGAATCATGTTTTCTTTTTTCTGCTCAATTCAACTCTGTTACATTTAATTTGCCTGATGTTTTTCTTTTGACATATGTTAAACAATCCTTAAACATCCATAAGTGCACTTGAGCTCACCTGCATACACACTGTCAGTACCAGGGGCTACCACCACAATTATATACTCTATTTATTCCAGGTAGTGTTTGCTCGATTTGGGACCATTATTTTGTCAGCCTTTTGTTTTTCATTATTTTAATTTTTGGAGCTTAATGTTTAACATTGGATAAGGCAAGTCTTCTCTCACTGCTTTTCTGTATTAAAAATTTCTTAATGATTCTTAACTGTCTATTTTTTTTCAAGGGAACTTGTCGTTTTGATCAAATTCCCTAAAAATGTTTCATTACAATTTTCACTAAAATAACATAGCAAGCTCATGAATTCCTCTGGGAAAAGTTGACATTGTGCTCTAGATTCTTATATTTTCAAATTTCTCTTGTACCAATAAGTAAAGTTTTATAGTTTCTTTTCATCATGGGTCAGCACATTTGTGTTACACTTATATATGGGTATTTTGTTTTTTATTGCTATTGTAAAGAGAAAGGAATCTTTCATGTTTATTTCCACCTTCTTTGTTTCTACTTATTTATTGCAAAACATTCCAGTAAAAACTTACCACAATCATTCCAGACCTAGTGTTTACCCACTGCTGAGGGATCCTCTGGAGCAGGACCCCGGGCACTAACACTGAGGCCACCTCCCCTCCTCTGCCCCAGTCTATCCCAGGAGATCCAGGGAGCTCTGAGGTATGGGTCTACACTTGCACTGATGAAGAGGAGCAGGGTTGGGGTGCCTCACAGTAGAGGAGACCTCCAGGTGGCTGCCCCCTGAATCTGTGGGGTAAGTGTAAGGTGGTGAGGAGGTTCCTGGAGTTTGAGAGGGTCTCCTTCCTCACTGCCTCTCTACTGATTGCAGATATCTAAGCCAGCAACTAATTACTTCTCACATCAGCTCAGCCACTCTAAGGTAAAGGGACATTTCCTGAAGTGATTGGCAAACAATCAGAAACCTTAATTGCCAGTGCTTTGGAGTTTTGGCTCAATATTTGTATTTCCCGATTATGTTACAGAAATGTGTGTGTGTTTGTGTGCATGTGTGTTGGGGTTGGAGGGGTGGTGCTGAGGAGTCGAAGGGAAGCTCTCTGTAATTGCAATACCAAAGTTATGATCTGAAACTTTCCCAAAAAGTACTGGCTTCAAGAACAGCTGCAAGCTGGGATTCCTGGACAGTTGGAGGCCACAGCCAGCTTGGCTTTGCCACCCCTGTCCCTTGGTCTAGTGCCCTCCACGGGCATATGGCCAGGAGGAGAACTCAGGAGCTCCATGGTCATGAATGCATCCTAAGGCCCGTCTGCATTAAGCTCCAACTGTTACCCAGAACAACTCTCCCAGCAAACATGAGTATGAATTTAGAAGGAGGTCTGCAAGTGACAGTGTGAAATCAAGATATTAATATTCACAAATGTATCATGTGTAAATTTCAGTAAATTCTCATTAGAAGCTGTCGATAGTTTCTTGGAAATCATGACTTCCAGTGAAACAGTGTACAAGAAAACAGACTGGATCATAGATTAATTGATATTAGTAAATTAAGGTCCTGTGGCATATATCTAGTCATGAAGGCATCATCAAACTTCTAAATAAAAACCAAAATGCTTCTAATATTAAACATTGAAATAAATGTGAGCTATACATACCTTTAAGAAAAGTTAATAAAAGCAAATAACATAATTATTTACTCAGTTATTCCAGCTTAGGGTCGCAGGAGGCTGGAGCCTATCCCAGCAGCTCAGGGTGCAAGGTGGGAACTAACCCTGGACAGGATGTCATGTCCTTGCAGTGTGCACTCACACACCCACACACTCACACAGCGCCCATAGAGACACGCCCATCCACCTGATGTGCACATCTCTGGGATGTAAGTGGAAACTGAAGTACCCAGAAAAATTCCCTGCAGCCATAGCAACAACATGCAAACTCCACACAGACATTGGCCTCAGCCGGGAATGGATTTTTTTCTGATCAGCATCATCATTTCTCACTCAGTGTTCAGATGACGTTGAATGAAATGATGTTATTCAAGGACCTGCTGTGTGACATTTTGCACTGTAGAGAGATGCACTTGCAGGTGTTTCCATAGATCACTCTGACAGCAGGACATGGGGTGGAACCTGACTCAGACATGAGCCTCCCCTCAGGTCAGTTCATAGCCCGGCTCTACCACTCAACAACCCTGCCACGTTGAGCCTATAACTAAACATCAGAGCCTCGGTGTCCACAGCTCTGAAATGCAGACAGTAGTGACTACCTTGCAGGACAGAGAGGTGGCCATGCACGCAGTAAGGACCTGGAGCCAGGTTGTTGGATGCTGGTCCTATTGCTTCCTGGCTGTGTGACCCTGGGTGGGTTACCTAACTTTGTAGGGCCTCTAGCTTCCTCCCCACAATAGAGTTATGGCATATATTAGTTTGTGGAATGTAGTTGCAACAGTGTCTGGCCCACCTTAAGATCTATATGAATGGCAGCTATGAGCCTTCCTGGGTGTTGTGAGAATGAAATGAGATCCAGTTTCTAAAGGGCCTCCTGCTGTGGTGCGCACACGAATTAAACTCACTGGAAAGGCTGTTATATCATAGTGGGCACTATATTTGGTGACAGAGAGTAAGGTTTCACACTATTAGCCTGACTTTCCTGATGGATCGAGTAATATTGTTTCCCATTAACATAATGAGCATCCACAGGATAAGGTGAAGGAGAATCCTCAGCATGGATGGGAGGTAGAGTTTGGCTCAAGAGACTCAGAGTTGTGCTGCTTCATTTTGTATGAGTGTGTAGTGGGGATGGCCTGGAAGAGGACATTATCAAAAAATTTATTCAGGGAACCGAAGGTGATGGAGCAGGGAGACACACTCAATTTAAAACAAAAATTGAAATTAAACAAGACTGACTGCTTTTGCCACAAAAATGCTGAGGTTTTTGGTAAACTGAGCCTTGGAGAATTTCCTGCATTATTATGTGCCAAAATGCAAAAATGTTTGGATTTGCTGAAACAATAAACTAAACAAGGTTTTAAAAGGCAGCAGCTCCTCTGAATTCGACAGCACACTCCAGTCGAACAGGCTCATCAACTTCCCGAGCTTATCACACTCCCCAGGTCAGCCCACAATGCCAAGTCAGGAAGAGGAGTTTGGAAATAGCCTCCCCACAAGGCCGGGGCATGGGTGGAGAAAGAGGCATGCACTGGTTCTGTCAGGATCCCCCAACCTGCTGAGGGCCTGAGTGAATCCCTGTCTGAGGGGAGATCCTGGAAGAGGGGTGTGCAGCACACAGGTGGCCTCTTCACTCTGCAGTGAAGAGACAGACAGCCTACGCCTGTCCTGGCAGGACGTCTCACTGATGCCTCCACAGCCCTGCGGTTGCAGTTGGGCTGCCTGGCTGGGGCTGAGCCACCCATCCAAGCCTGGTCTCCAGCGGGTTCTCACTGAGATGCACTCTCTCTCCCCCAGCCTCAGGGCTGCTTCTCACTCAGGGTCCCCTGGCTCAGGCAGGAAGGTCACATTCCCAGTGTCTCTGAGCAGGAAGCTGCTGAGCTCACCAGCAGCCTGGCTGGTGTCTGGCTCTGTACACTCATGACTAGGCTTACAGGCTGACCCTGTGGCTCTGAAACGGGCTGAAGGTCTTAAGGGGATGCATCCTCTTTAGTGCATGATTCATGTTAGACCCTAGGGCCAGCACACCGAAGGCTTAAAGAGGAGAACCGGGAACTCCTGCCAGATTGTCTGAATTCTTGGGTATCTGACAGAAATCTTACAAGACACTTAGTCGGGTGTTCAGGACTACAGTTGGGAAGGACAAGATCAAATTAGGTTGTGGCAGAGGAGCTAGAAGGGAGCCCAGGTCTACAAGCCACAGCTATGGGCCTCCCTGGGTTAGGGACAGATCTGGGGTTGATTTCTGATAGCCTGGAGGCAGCCACTTACTATCTGGGTGGCCTTAGGCAACTCTCTGGGCCACTCTGGGCCTCTATTTTGCCATTAGTAAAACAGGGATTGTCTCTCCTTTTCTAAGAATCGCAAGGTGGACTTCACACGATGACAGTGGCAAGGGCCTGGCAGAGCCCTGAGCAGTGGTAAGTGCCCTCTGTAATGCAATTACTCTGCCCCCTACCACCCCACCCCTAAACCTTAGCTTCAAAGAGCTGCCCTCGGGAATGAGACAATTTCAGAGACTTGCTCCATCCCCTGTCTCACCACACTGGACAGTAAGGCCATTTCTGGCCCTTTCCCATGCCAACCTTCCCACCTCTTGCCTTTCCTCTGCTTGAGGTGCCTGTTTTCACACTCGGTCGTCAAGCTCTATCCCTCCTAAGTGTCTCACCTGTTCAGTGCATAAGGCTGGACTAGTGCCATGTGACCGGAACTGGGCTGTAGCAACGTGGAGAGGCCTTATGGGACCTCGGATGGAAAGTGGGCTTCTGTGCAAGCGTGGCTGGGATTGAGAGCCCTGTGCAGAGGCACAGAGCCAGGAGCCCAGCGGCTGGAGGAGCCCTGCATGCCTCTGACACCAGCAGTGCCCTGCCAGGTGTCAGCACGCCTCCCAGGGGCTCCCAGCCCATTTCTTATCAGCAGCGTCCAGAGGCTTGCAGCCTGCAAGGCCTTGTCCATGCGCAGCCACCTGGCCACTGAGAACCTATGCTGGCCTGATGCAGGAGGTCTGGCCAGTGCAGGTCCCTCTATAAACCCTGGTGATGAAATCATCTTCCAGGTGCAAAGGGCTGGACTGTGGGAGGCACAGGCAGATGAGTCCCAGGCCGAGCCAGAAGCAGGGCTCTCCAGGGCCCCGGGGCCTAAGCAGAGAAGCCCCTTGGTGCTGATCCAAAAGGAGAGCAGTGCAGAGTAAGGGCAGGAGTCAGCCCAGTTCACATCCAGCCCTATCACTCGTGGGCTTTAGGAGCAGGGACATGCTACTTAATATCTCAGCACTTTTGTCCCCTTCACCAAACTGGATAATAATAGCACCTACTGGTACAGTTACTGGGAGGATGAAAACAGTGAAAGCATGGCTTAGCCTCGCAAATGGCCCATGGGAGGACTGTGTACATTACTGAGGCCTCATTAATAATTATATAATTATTAGTCTTCATTCATAATAAGTTACAAAGAGAAAATCTTAACAATTTGGTCCTCCCTATGGTCCCAAGGCAATGAACCAAGGAAGGAATCCTTATTCCCTGTTAGAACCAGTCACTGTTGCCCAACAACTCTGTTAGCCATCCTAGCCAGCACTCCTGGCCCCAGGTGATGAACAAAGGAAGAGCTTGGGTGCCATGTCCAGAAACTGTCTGGGATGCCCATGGGCACCGTTTCTGTGTGTCTTGTGCCGTCCTCTTTTGCAGATGCCTGACATGGCTCTCTGAGCCCCAATCCCAGAGGACAGTGGTCAGGGGAAAAGCAGTGGCCTTTTGTCCATCAACTGTGTCCCTGTGCCCTAGCTCACCTGGTCCCTGCGCTGACAACACATCCATGGCACCTGGTGGCAGCTTGGGTGAGAGAGGTCACAAAAGGTATCCAGATTGCCCTGAAAAGCAACGTGGCCATGAGGAAGACATGCAGCCTGGACACTGCCTCCAGAAGGCATCAGAACTCCCCAGCCCCCTACAGCTCTGTCCCCAGGAACACACCCAGACAAAGCTCCCATCCCCCTCTGGGGGAGGGGCCTGGCAGCCTTATGTGCTGGGGACATGGTCACTGTGGCCACAGAGAGTTTTGGAATCTAGAACAAAACACTATTTTGCTGAAGGAAGAGAAAACGCCAGGGGCAGATTCAGATAAAAAGTCCAAAGACAGGAGGAGCCTGTGGTTCTGAGCAGAGGTCCTGAAGGGGAGCATGAGTTAGGCCTGGGGGCCCAGCATGGGGGCCTGGGCAGGAGCTCATGGCAGGGAGAAGGAGCCTTGCTGCTGGGGCACACAAGGGGAAGGCAGGTGAGAGGACCATGCCCTGCTCAGGGAGTAGGTACCTGACACCAGGGAAGAGAGAAGAGGAAGGCAGAGAAAAACAGGCCAGAAAGCAGCCCAGGACCCACGGCGGGCAGCCCCTTGGCCACTCGGCGCTGCAGTCACGCCTTTCTGGGTTCCGGTGGGGATGGGATGAGGGCCGTGTGTTGCAAGGCAGTGCAGGCCGCTGGCAGGTGACTTCCTCCCCCTGGAGACATGTGCCCCACACTCTGAGAAGAGACAGGCCTGGCTTCCCCAGATGCCCACTGAGGCTGCAGAGGAGCCTGACCCTCCCAGGAGGAAGCAAGAGATCCGACCACAGACAGAGCCAGGACCAAGGGGGAGAGGGGCAGAGCCAGGCAGGAACTCTGGGGTCCTTCTCCCTCAACATCAGCCACCCAGGCGCCCCCTCTACCCCTGTGCAGGGCCCCCTGCTGCTGCCTGGCTGGGTTTCTCTCAGCAAGATGGGCCCTGGACCCGCCCATGAAGGAGGTTTCCTCAGGGAGAGTGGCTGTTGTGTTGGCCCCGGGGCTCAAGCTCCTGCACAGGTGTCTTGTGAGGGCGCTTTCAGGCCTCCACCTCCTCCCCTCCCTGCAGCACCTGTCAGCCCATCACAGCAGGTGACAAGCCCACTCAGTGACAGCTTTTCCTCACTGCCTGAAGATCCTGCTGCCCGGGCTGGCAGGTGCCTCTGGCATCCTTGCAGTGTTCGTGGTGGTGAGAACGTGTGTCAGGACTGGTCATTTCTATTTTTTTTTTTCTGATTTGCATGACCTTTTGTGACTCAGGTTGCCTGACCCATGCACCTGCAGGCAGGTGGTCTAAAGCCTGGGGCCATTGCCAGAGCTGAGGCACCCCTGTGGAAACCAGGGACTGGTCAGACATCAAAAGCTGCCACTGTACAGAAACATGGATCCTTCTAGAGAGGGAGTTCAATGTGTGGGGACAGACCTGGTGGTGCAGGGGACAGGAGCCCTCATATATGCCTGCCACTGGGGCACGAGGGTGAGGTGGGCATCTGGTTGCTCTTGGCATCAAGTGTCCAAAGTCCAGCCCCTGTAGAGCCGGACTTCCTCCAGGGCCCAGGCCTCTGCAGTGGGACCCATCTGCCCCCTCCTCCCACAGTCCCATGCTGGGGTCACAGTCCCTCTCCACTGTGCCCTTCTCACCTCTATCCTTCTCATCCCACCCACTCCTTGGCATCCACAGCAACAAATAATCACAGTGGGGCAGGTGTTTACAGGAGCTGGGGGCGGAGGCGGGAGTGGAGGTGGTGGAGGCGGAGGCGGTGGTGGTGGTGATGGTGGTTTTTCCTGCTCTGGCTCCTAAAAAAAGAAAAACAACTGTCTGCTGACAGTGCTGGCCACTCCCAGATGTGTGTCTGGGGAATGAAAGGACCAGAAAGAAACCCACACCACAGTGGAGGGTCCTTCATGTGAAAAACACGCAAACTCCTCCTAGTTGGCAGACATGGCTCTTCTCGTAAATGCCAACGACTTTGTCTCTGTCCCCTTGGTTCTCCTGTGGCTGCCCTTGTTGAAAGAGGCCTGCTCTGGGGGTTGTGCAATGGTCCCAGCATTTGCAGGTGACTGTCTGTATCCACCTGGTTGCAGATGCAGCCTCCCCAAGTCCACTATGCAGCACTGCAGAGGCCACCCTTGGCCAGGGGTGCCTGTTCCCACCCCATCCCAGGCCCAGGGCCTCCTGCCTCAGCTACTCACCACTGCCCATGGCCCCTGGGGTGGGTCCCCGACCCAGGTGAGCCACAACTTGTTCCCGGACTCCTGGCCCCTGTGCTCACTGGGCTGGCGTCCTTCCCAGCTCGGTGCCCATCAGGACTCCCCCATCCCTCAGCCCTGCAGTCCCGAGAGGCTAACCCCAGCCAGCCCCTCATCCCTGCCAGGGACATGGATCCAGAGAGGCCAAATGGAGCCACACCTGCCTCTAGAGCCTGGGGACAGGGCCAGGTCCCTGAAACACGGGGCTCCTTTTCCAGAGCGCCTCTGTCCTTAGCATCTTACAAAAGGTCCTTGACAGAGAGCTCCATTTATTCAGGACAGATCATCACAGTTGCTGAAACTGGCCACCCCAGGCTATGAACTGGTGACAAGGCTTATGTTAAGGGGTGCAGGAAGCGGGAAGGGCATGCTGGGGACATCACTGTGAGTCCCCCATCTTCTCAGGCTCCATTCTGCCCCTCTGTCAACTTCTCTCCTCAAGCAGATGGAGATCATGGGGCGCAGGCTTCATGGCACTCTTGGTGAAGGTCAGTGGGCTCCTTGGGATGTGACAATATTGGGACCGGAACTGCAACTTACCTTTTCTGGCTTCTGCACAGGTGGTGGCTCCTTGACAGTCTAGAATGTTCAAAAGAGACAAACGCAGGCTGGATGGGGGTGGGCAGGCTCTGCCTTGGCCCTGCACACAGCTGGGACCCTGGCCTGGAGCACCAGGACAGAGCACTGCCTTTGGGGTGTCACTCTGGCCACCCTGAGCCTGTGAAGTTGTACCCGGCAGGCTCCTCCTCCCGGGCCTCAGCCTCCAACCTTACCAAAGGGGAACCCCTGTACCGCCGCTGTGGGGTTCCTAGGGGTCAGCCAGGCCAGGGACCAGGTCCCTAGTGAGGCCCAGCCCCTGCAAGTGTCCTTCTCTGCCCACAGCCACATGGAGAAGACAGCGTTCGCCCCACTTCCCTTCCTTAGGGAGAGCCTGTCTGTCTCCAGGAGCCCTCCCTGACCTCCCAGCCTCATGGCTGAGTCCCGGGCTTCCTTCCCTTGCAGCTCCCTATGCAGACATGAGCCCTGTGTGTTCCCTGGGCTGAGCTCTGCCCTCTCCTCCTTCTGCTCTGTCCTCTGTCTGCATCTCTCTGAGCTGGGTCCGTCCACCCCAGCTCCCAGCACCCCTTCCATCTTCCCTGCCCCGGGCTCCATCTCTGTTTTTGGGTCCTGCTCTGCCTTACAGGGAGCCCTTCCCACTCCTGTGGGGTGGACATTTCACCCTCAGCCATGACAGGACAGAACTGTGAGCTGCCTGTGGGGAATGGTAGCCACCATTTCTGTCCCTGCCCAGCCCAGCATGGGGCCCAGGGGAAGCTGGAGCTCAGTAAAGACAGATGAAGGAATGGGGAAGGAACTAGACATGTGCCGAGATCCACGCTGGTTCCTCAAGGTACAGACAGCTGGGGGTTACAGCGTCCTCCATTTGGGCCAGCAGGGCCTCATGGGGGCCCCTCTCTTCCTCCCTCCACACAGAGGCCACCTCCTGGCCCTTGTCCATCTGAGGCTTCCAGAAGTCTGCATTGTTGAGGCAGCCCTGGTTTCAGGGGTTCTGGGTTCACTTCTCTCTAGGAGCCAGGGCAGGCCTCAACCCCATGTCCAGGGCATTCCAGGCCAGCTCTCTGTGGCCAGCCCGGGGCAGGAGGCCCTGCAGAAGCCCAGGCTTGCTAGGCTCTGGGAACGTGTGGACAGGTCTGCGACTCCCTGGGCTCACGTGATGAGCTGGGAGCTGAGGGAAACTTCCCACAGGCGGGATCACGGGGCCGTCACATGTTAGAGTCCCTCAGAGGGTGGGCCTGTGCCTGGGCCCCAGAGCTGGGTGGGCAGGGAGCACTTGCCTTCTTGCGGCACAGCCGCCAGACACAACACAGCAGCAGTGGCACAAGCAGCAGGAGTGGCACAAAATAGAGCCAGTTGCGGAAAATGCCCTGGTGGAGAAAGAGAGCACCATGGGAGGGCCTCGGTGGCCTCTTCCCCGTGCCCACCACTTGGTGGCCCATCTGCCCACTCCTCACTCTCCCTAGCTGGCCCCGCATCCGGGTACCACAGTGGGGCCAGCGGCCAGGGCTGGGCCCCAGAGAGCTATAGACCCTTGCTCTGGCCCTGCTGAAAGTCTCTGCCCCTGAGCCCTGCCAAGAAAGTCCCGGAAGCTTCCATGGTCTGATGATCCCACCCTCACTGCACACCTCGCCTGCAGCACAGGGCTTCTGTGAGGACCACAAAATCTACCGGTACGAAGACAGGTGAGGGTGGAGGTGCAGGCACAGGAGCAGGGGCAGGAGACCCGGGTCCATCCCCCACAGCCTCTCTCCCCACTTCCAGGCTCTGCACCGTGGGCACATCCACGCACTGCTCTGAGCCTCAGCCTCCACACCTGTGCAAAGGGAATGAGCCACCCTCCCTGGGGGCACTTGTGAGGTTTAGAGAGCTCCAAGTCCTGGCTCAGAACCAGGGCCACATGGGGTATAAGCAACGGGAACAGTTCTCTGGGTGTTCTTCGCAATAAAGGAATCTTGGGTGGCATCCGTGGGAAGGCAGGCTGCTCAGGCCTTCCTCAAGTCCAGAGCTCTACTTAAGAGAAGGCTCGAGAGGGGAGGGGAGGGGAGGGGAGCAGAGGGGAGGGGAGGGGAGGGAAGGGGTGGGGGCCTGTGCTGGGAACCCGGCTGGCTGAAGGAGAGGAACCACTGAGGCTGAGCATGAAGGCCGCTGGCGAGGTGGGAGCCCCATGGCTGCTCCTGATGTGCCTGTCACAGTTGGGCCGTCAGTGGGTAGATTCCTGATGGGGAATGCGTGCATTCAGCCTGCAGATCCATGCGTGGATGTGCAGGGACAGGCAAGGGTAGACCCAGAGGGAAGACTCCCAACACTGGTGTGTCCTCACAAGTGAGACTGGGTACAAGGCAGTGGAGTGGGCTCAGGCCTCCCACCCGTCCCTCCAGCACATCCTCCTGCCTATGCGGCCCTGGGCCAAACTGCCCAAAGACATGGAGCTCTGAAGAGCAGGCACCTGGGGCACAGCACCTCCATTCCCAGGGGCCTCTTGGAGCTGAGCTCGGGTCCGAGTGCCTGAGAGCCTCCCCTTCAGCAGCAGGAGGGGACATACTGCAGGGCTTGGCGAGGGAACAGAGAGGGACATCTCAGGGGCCTGAACAAGGAGGAGAGGCAGAAAGGGGGCTGAAGGCATCTGGGAAATGACAGCAAGTGACCACCAGGCAGGCTTGGGGGCCAGGGTCATGAGCAGGTTCAGGACCAGATCAGCAGCTGGGGCACCAGTTCAGCAGCACACACGTACCCTGACGGCAGTGTGTGGAATCCTCCAGAGCTCCTGGGCCTGAGGTCTTGGCCTAGAGGTGCTGGACTCTGGCTCCTGGCAGACAGCCTCCCAGCCTCACCCACCTGCACCATCCAGAAGCCGGGTTGGAGCAGCCTCAGGTGCCTGCTGCACACGCTACTTTCTGGGACTGCCTGAGAACTGTCTGTCTTTTCCGTGCTTCTTCTAGTGCAGAGGCTCTGGACAGTCCTCATACGTGTTTGCAGCCCCATGCTGGTACTTACACATGTGGTGCTGGTGATGCTGACATTGCTCTTGAAGAATGTTTTGCCTTTGTTCAAGCTGACTTCAATAGAGTACTCCCTAAAGCATAGAAAATGCAGATGGTGAGAGCCAGTCCAGAGAGATGCAGTTCTTGCCCTTGGACAGCATGGGTAATGAGAGGTCATTCCCCAAACACTTGCAGGTAAACTTAGCAATGATGACCAAAGGGTAAGTGGGACAGGCAGTGAGGGGCCCTGCATGGGGTCTCATGCCATTGTGACCGTGTCCTAAATGACCAGGGACTGCTGCTTCGTGTCACCATCCCGGCTCTTCTGTATTTACAGAGTCTATTGGCTTAACTCTGAGAGGCAACCTGGAGCAAAGGTACCATTCCTTGGGCAAGCATCTCCTGCATCCTGCCTTCCTCACAGACCCTAGGATGCTGCAGATCCCTGAATACCTTGGGGGTCACTAACAAGGGATGTGGGGAGGAGGGTGCTCTTTGCACAGCCACAGATATGTGCTGTCCCAGCAGGGGGTAGAGGGGCATCCACATTTTGTACACCTCAAGGTGCCCAACCCTGACTCCCTGGTCTCTTGCCCTCTAGCCTCCTGCCAGGGGCACTTACTCTCCAGGTTTTTCTAGTTTTGGCCCAGGGCAATTCATGGAATTATTGTCGATACTGGTTGGCTTTTCATCTAAAAGAAAATGACATGAGAAGAATGTCAGTGCACCTGTCTGTCCACTGTTCCTCCCCATGTCTGTCCTCAGCATGCAGGGCTGACCCTGTGGCCCAGGACTGGCATGTGGGCTCTGCCTTCCTATTGCACAGACCCCTGCAAGCACCCGCCACACCCAGGCCCTGTGCAGCACTCTGTTGTGTAACAGGAACAGGCAGGCAGAGTCCCTGCTCTCAAGGACTCACCTTTAGGGATTGCACGGGACACAGAAAACAAAATAAAAAACAGGACAAAACGGATGACAGAGAGTGCAATGTGCTGTGATGTCCATGACCAGAGGAGGTGAGGGAACCAGAGAGGAAGGGACAGCCGCTTCATTATGCATGACTTCTCCTATCTTGTAGAGCCACAATTTCTGGTCTAGAGGAACATGAAATAATGCAAGGCCAGGGATTTGCTTCAAAATACTCTGTGGTAAGGGTTCCAAGGAAAGCAGGTGGGGCAGGTTGAGAATTATTGAAAGTAGGTGATGGCTTCTTTAAGTTCATTGCACAATTCTTGTTATTTTGTGTAGTGTTGCAAACTTCCATGAATAATAAATTATCTCTGAAGAGGTGACATTCCAGCTGAGATTAAAAAGATGAGGAGCCAGCCAGGCAAAGATCCCAGGTAAAGGTGCTTGGGGCTGAGAGAGTGGCATGTGCCAATGCTCTGGGCAGTGACTCGCTGACCTTGTCAAGGAGGGAAAGAGGTGACCCAGGACAGGGGCAGGGCCTTGTGGGCCCTGGAAAGGGGTTGGGGTTTTATTTCTTGTGCAGTGAATCTGTCCAAGTTGGGCAGATCCAGGATGTATTTTGCACATGGAGGCAACAGGACTTGCTGGTGGGATGGATGTGAAGAGGAAGCTCAGAGGAGTCAAAGATGACATTTGAGTGTTTGACCAGAACAACTGGGTGGACAGTGACACCATTTACCAAGATGAGGAAGCCTGAGGAGGGGACTGGGTTTTTTTTTTTTCAAGTCTGTAATTTTGTTTTCCAATTTTTGTTTATTTATGTATCTATTTACTCATTTTTGTGGGAGCGTGGTAGGCTCAGGAGAGTTCGGTAATGTGTACACATGGAACATTCTCACTCCTGAGCCCACACCCTTTTCACACCTCCTGAAGTATCGGGGAGGGCGTGAGCCCTGCTGCATCTGCCTGCTGGCCTGGCTCCAGCTCTCTACCCACTGGGCTCGGCTGCCAGGACCCCGGCTTCCCAGGGCCCATCAACTGCATAGCCAACCTAGGACTGGCAGAACCCGTGGTATTGACTTTTTTGCCAAGGATGATTTCAAAACAATTATGGCATCCTCCTCATTTTCCTTTAAAAGGCTTTCTCTGCTTTTCTTTTCCACCTCCCTAAATATGCACATAGTTTACTCTGGCATGTGTTTTCCATTGCAATGTCCTGTTCCTGAATAAATAGCATTTCTGTTTAGAGACACTCTCTCTGTTTGTTATTTCAGTTGTCAAAAATTGCATCCAGGCGCTTCCAGAAGCCAGAACCAGGCTCTGCCCCTGCTGCCCTACAGGGACAGATGCAGGACAGAGATCCCTGACCTGCACCTCCAGGCTGGCATCAGCCGCCAGGGAAGGCACGCTGCCATCTAGTTGGGGGTGGAGGGGAGGCGTGTTCAGTGGTGGCCATCACTCCAGGGACATTTTCCGGGGATCTCTTCCTAATAGTGAAAATAGGTTTAAAGGTTGTTCTCAATTATTTTAAAAAATAAGTTTCTTTTTACTCTTGGACCAGCCATCAACCAGAAGCAGGATGGCCATCTACGCAGGTGCTCACAGCTGTGGCATGGGCTCCCCACTGTGAGATGTCGGTGCTGGCCTGTGTATGCAGATGTAGATGGTAAGCTCCAGGGTGGGAAGCCAGTACACCCACAGGCCCACAGAGGAGGCAGCTGAATGCCCCTCACGGAGGTAGGCTGGGTACCCCCTTTCCCAGGAGCTACCACCACAGGGAGGCAGAAGGCAGATCGCCTGGGTCTGCTTTCCTGCCCTGCAACATGAACTGTATGGCCCTGGGCAGGTTCTTCCATCATGCTTCTCTCTACCTCTCCATCCATACGAGAAAGTTGTCAGAACTAAAATGGAGTCATTTGTGTTAAAAAATAAAATAAAAGCCATGACAAATAGGGCTAAGAAAGGCTACAAAGAGAGGGTTTTATGCCTATATGCCTGATAACAAAAATATCACAAAAGACTTTGCAAAAACCACAACCTTGCACAAAAGCCACTGCAGACTTAACACAAAAAAATACTTCTACAGGGACATGTGCCCAAGAACTGCCTGCCCAGCCTTGGACTAGTGTCACCCTTGTAACTGATCTTTTTAGGCAAGAGTAATGGTCTCAAAACAATTCCCTAATCTTCATTTCTCCTTTAAAAGCCTTTGTCTTCTTTACCTCCCTGATTATGCACATTACTATGGCACACACATTCCCAGTGCCGGGCACTGTTCCTAAATAAATACTGTTTTCTTTTAGAGAGAAACTCTCTGTTGTTCCGATTGACACATACAAAGACTTTCTGTAAGGCTGCTTTGAGGATTCAGGGAGATAGTGTGCATAAGGCACTTGGCACGATATCTGATATAAGTGCTCAGTAAGCATTAGCTTTCCTTAGAAAGGGGCTGCTCAGTCCCTAAGACAGTTCCAAGGAAGTATAACCCAATGAAAACCGAATTCCCTGAGACCATCCACACAATGCTGATGAGTGGGAATGTGGGGATGACAGGCTCAGCCCCTTCCTATGTACACATGGAAAGGAGGAAAAAGGTCAAGAAGCCTCTTGGGGGAAGAGAAGTCATCCTGGGATTACCACATGGCCCTGGAATTAGATGTCAGTGAACATACTATCATCAGATCAAATGAATGTGTCAAGGGGCCACCTGGGAAGATCAAGGAGGGTGCAAAACTCCAACTGCACCCCAGGCTTTCAGTGGGGAAGAGCACAACCCATCCCCAGCACCCAGGGCACAGTGTCTGCCTGGACTATGTGCTTCCTCAGGCCATTCCACCATCACAGAGGTCCCCTGATGCCTAACTATTGCCAAATAATAGGAGATTTAAAAAAATACTATAGCCCTTCCATGAACCAACTGCTCTACGCATGTGATTTTGCTTACTTAGGTGTAACTGTGGCTGACCATCTATAACATGAAAATCCACACCCAAAATGCTTCAAAATCTGACATTTCTTGAGCACCAACATGATGTTCGAAAGAAATGCTCATTAGAGAATTTCAGATTTCAAATTTGCGGCTTGGGATGCTGAAACATCAGTATACTGCACATGTTCCAAAACGTGAAAAAATCTGAAAACTAAAATATTTGTGGTCCCAAGCATTTCAGTTAAAGGATACATAGCCAGCACCATATTGCCTCCATGTTAAATTGAGAAAATAGAGGCTCAGAGTAGAACACTCATCTGGTCAAGGTGACACAGGCAATGTGTGCCTGAGCCAGGATTCCAGGGCCCGGGCCTACAGACTGGCATCCTCCCTCAGTGCAAGGTAAACACACCCCTCTGGGCAAGCTACTGGTGCACCTGGCCATTCAGGCTCAGACCTCCGGGGCTGCCACCATTTCCTAGAAGTAGCCTTGTGGGCTTTGGGTCCTGGGCTCTCAAGGGAAGGGGAAACTGAGGCTAAGGTGGGCAGATGCAGCTGTGATCGCAGACCCAGTCCTAAACCCAGCCTCACTGAGCGGGAAGCCCTGATGTAAGATGCTCTTGAGGCACAGGTGGATTTGTTACTTCCCCACTTGGCAGATGAAGGGAGGGGTGGCCGGCCTTCCCAGTGCCTCCTTCCACTTGTCCTCATGGCCTCTAACCCCACAGGGTCCACAGGGAATGGTTGGCAAGGGCTGGGAGGCTTGGCTGGCTGTGGGGAAAGGCAGCATTGTGTGGGAAATACGTGACTCAGAGGCACCGAGGAGACAACTTACCAATGATAGTGCTTTCATTGAAGATAAATCTGCAAATAACTTCATCCCATGTCTTTAGATTCTGAAAGCCATTTCCATGAATAACCACATGGTAGGGTTCTGCAAGGACAACATTCAAAAGGCTGAGTGAGGAAGAATAGGGGGCTGCCTCCCCTCTGACCTCCCTATTCCTGGAGATCCACCCCCAAAACCGAATTTGCAGAGACTCCTGTAAGGAAAGAGCTGTGTCTGAACCAACATCTACGTGTCCACTAGGTCAAATCCTCATCTGGTGTCACTGAGGGTCCAGGAGGAAGCATCTGGGCCTTGAACACTCAAGGGCCCTCTCCCTACCATTCCTGAACCAACACGCTCAGGAAAGGCCTTGGTCCTTGCACAGGGCAGGCTCAGAGTGGTATTCCTGCCCTGAAATCTGTGGTGCTCCCTCGGCCCCAGGTGTGCAGGCCGTGTACTCAGCCAGGCCCTCCCTGATGTCAGGTGTAAGCGGAGCCATAATGCTGCCTGAAGACACCATGTCTCATGCCTCAGCTGGGCACCCAGGCCTTGATGCCTCCTTCAGGGCTGCTGAACATTCGAGGTCTCTCCTCCCTGTCTTTCTGTGTGCCTGTGGCAGGCAGGACACCCACAGCATCAGGGCCAGGACTCAGGTGGGGCAGGCGAGCCACCTAGGACCCTGCTTAAGGGAATCCATCACAGAAGCCCTGTTTTAGCTGTGATTCCAGAGACCTACAGGTGATTTCTCATATTCTGCTCTTCCTGAACCAGCAAGGACCACAGGGCACCCATCCTGAGGCTCAAGGAGTGTGTCCTTCCACCATTGTGGCTCCTGCCCTGACCCAAAGACCACAGGGGACACATGCAGGTGACGGCTGGACCCAGGAGCCAGCCAGGGTTCCCGCAGGTCTGCAGCTGTCAAGGGCATTGGCCTCCACCCCTGCCTCCTGGCCCAGGCCCCACGCATTCCAATCCCTGCTGATGCTTGGGGTGCCCCCGGTCCATGCACCCAAGGAAAGCTTCCTGTGAACCCTGCTTCCTGCCTTTCTGCAGTGTCACACCTTCAAGGCGGGCTGTGGGTGAAGTTAGCCTACCGACATGCTTTCTGAGGCTTTCAAAATGAGAGCCTGCAGTTAAAAGCCTGAACATTAACCACAAATATCTAGATTTCCAGCTTTCTTGGAAAACGGGAAATGCAGGCCTTAGTGGGTTTGTGTTTCTCCATGTCAGCTCCTGGCTGGGACCTAGGGAACCATGCTCCTCAGATGAGGAGCTCTGAGGCCCACCTCACTCCAAGGCCCTCAACGCTGACTGCTGACATCAGCCAGCTGGGCCTGGCCTGCTCTTCCTGCTCAAGGTGCCAGCCTGGCTCTCGTAGTCACCCACTTGATGGATACTATGCTGCCCTTGGAAGAGCCTGGGCCTGGTGGGGGCACTGAGGCTGTGAGAGACAGCAGGAAATGCCAACTTGGTGCCCTGTTCTGAGCAACTAGACATGGGCCCCTCAGGGCAAGCCTGGGGTCCTCTCCCACAGCTAAGGCTGACAGCAGCTGCTTCCAAATCTGATGCTGCCAGGCAACTTCTTCCCCACTCAGGCTTCCAAAAAGCCCTGGCCAGCCAGACACTAGGCTCAGTGTGTGCCCGGGAGGGAGCAACTGGGCCTGTGGCCTGTGCCCCTTGGTCAGCCCAACTTGGCCACTCTAAGCAGGGCTGAGTGCTGCCCCAAAGCTCCATGGACAGGATAATTGCAAATTACATTCTGGGCTGTGTTAGGACTATGTATTGCAAGCAAGCATTTTTTTTTTCTTCAAGGTGGATGGATGAAGAGAGAGAGAGAGAGAGGGGGAGAGATAAAGGAACATGGCCAAACATTCATTGTAAAATCCCAGTGGTGGATAGAGGTGTGTTTGTGTTCATTGTACAATCCTTTCCACTCACCTACAGGTTTGAAAATTTCAACAATAAAAGGGTGGAAGAAAACCAAAGAACTAAATAAGAAAATTATGCTTAGACATAGACAACCAGAAGTCATGATACATCCTGGGTGACAAGTGACTGATGAGAGGGACAGACCAAGCCCTTGGGCTGCAGGGAGTCAGAGGGGCTGGTCATCAGGGAAGGCTTCCAGGACGAGGTGCCCTTTGAACAGGGCTGTGAAGGACAGGTGGGCTCGGCCCTTCAAGGTGAGGCAGGGCTTGCAGGGTGCCTATGCTCCACCTGGTCCCACCTCTGCACAGGGCACCCAGAACAGGGAGTGGACCCTGGAGGGCCTGGGGGTCCTGCTAAGAGCCTCAGACTCCTGCCAGGCTGGAGAGGGAGATGCCTGTCAAAACCCTCCAGCCATGTGTGGGGGATGGCCTCAGGATGGGCCTTGAGCAGTGAGGCCACCAGAGGCCTCTCCCAGGCTGGATAGGAGGCCCAGGGCTAAACTGGGGGAGTCTGGGCTGCATGCCTCCCTCCCTGGCCTCCTTCCTGGGCTCCCTGGAGACCTCCTGGCTTCTCAGTGGCAGCCTGCTGAGAGGGCTCATTCTGTTGCATTTGGGTTTCAGGCTCCTGCCTTGCCCTTTCCCTCCTGTGACTGTCACCCTCCATGTGGGGCAGCTTTGCACAACTCAGCCGACAGCTGACAGATCAGGGCTGTGACTGCCGGGCCACGTGAGCAGAGGCAGAAGGCCGAGCTTGTGGGCAGAGGGCACCTGCCACCTCGACTCAGCTTCCCCCAGGGAGGAGTGAAGACTCACATCCTCACCTGGGGTTGACAGGGCTGCTCAGACGCCACAGGCTGTGTGTGTCCAGGGGACATCATCAGAGGAGCACAGCTGTCACACTGGCTGCACGGCTGAGTGGCTTTAAATCAGGAGGAACAGAAAGAGACCCCGAGGGGGAGGAGAGCCCTCTCTACTCCACCCCTGCCCTCAGTTCTGCATGGGGGAGAGGCGTGGTCGGGGACAGAGCCCAGGACCAATCATGGAAGTGTCAGCGCAGCTCCTGTTTCAGGGACCTGCCAGCTCCCAGCCCTGTGCCAGTCCCTGCACAGCCCAGTGCCTTTGGACTCACGAGAGGCCTGACAGCGTCTTTTCTGTTCATGGGAGGCACTTCTGGAGCTCACTGACATTGGACAATTTGCTCCTGGTCGTGTACCCATGGAGAGCAGAGCTCAGACATGTACGATGTGTCTGTCCCCACAGCCTACTGCCAGGGCACACTGCAGTGAGGAACAGGGAGGCCAGAGCCCAGCTGCTGGACGCCTCGTGGTCTTGCTAAGGGCCTTGTAATGTCCTCTCGTGATGAAGGGAGGACACCCTGGGCTCCCTTCATCTCCAGCAGCCGCAGTTGTGCAACTGCCGGCCATGCAGACCCCCAACCTACACAGAAAGAGCTCAGGACAGACAGAGGCATCACAGAGGCCCACACAGGACTGTCACAACCCATACTGGGACCCCAGCTGACAAGAGGGCATCCTCGCTACGTCTCAGACAGCATGGACAGGCACTGGGATTGATCCTGTGGGATTGAGGTGAGCTGAGGGTGTTTGTGTGGACGACTTTGTCGGGCTATGGAAGTTTCCTTCTGCTCATAGGGTGCTGTGGGATGTTGACGCCCCTACTTCTTGTTCTTCATCCCCTGAGATAACCGCTTGGTTCCTGTTTCCTATTTTGTTGATGTGGTAAATTACACAGACATTTCAGCTCCTGCACCTGCCTGGCCTTCCTGGGAGGAGCCCTGGCTGCTCCTGCCCTGTGGTCTGGGTTAGCTGCTACTCCATGCCATTTGCTGGTGTTTCCCTGAGAGCTTCTCACACATGTCTTTTCTTGCTTTAGAGTTAAACTTACCGTTGTGAGGTTACAACACACTAATTGTACACAGGTACTCACACCACCACCCCCGCATATTCCCCCCACAGCAATAGACACGTTCACATCCATGTGGGCCACATGTCCACTCCCACCGACCCATGAACATTGGACCACAAACACACTCAACCTACCCCATACCACACACATCACACCACACACCACACAACTGAAGTACACACACCCACACACCACACACACACATAAATAGCAAACACACATACACCAAAAATACCAAAGACACACCACACATCCCATACACACACCATACACATCAGCAACACACTCCCAACTCCCCATACGACACAAACACACACTGGACACCACATACCTGCACACCAGACACCCTTCCCACACACCAGCAGCCTTCCACACACCAGGCAACCTTCCCACACACTCCCACAAGACCCCCACTCATGCCACACACACACAGTGCACATACACTACACACACACATGCATATATGCTCCCTACATACACTCACACCCCCACATACATATTACACAGCACCTCAGCTCCCACACAACATACACCCCACAATACAACACACACAGATGCATCACTCATGCATACCCCACACACACCACACTCACAGCACATATACACACCCCACACAATCACACACACATTTCCACAGCACACAGACCACATATTACCCTCTCCCGCAGACTTCACACACATCAAGGCTCCCACAGCACAACTTCCCAGACATACTACACATACTGCACCCACACAAACTACATACACACATACCACACACACCAAACACATACACACCACATACACACACCACACTCACACACTCCCCACACACATCCTCCCCCACACATACCAAACAAATGCACACACTCCATACACGCATGCACTAGTGCACACCACCCTTTGGCAACTGCAGGGCCTCCACAGCTCTTACCTCCTACACACTCAGAGGAAGGCTCCACCGATGTCACATCAAGACAGACCTTTGATGTGAGCTGGAACACAGGAGGGGTGGGGTGGGACAGGGAGAGTGAGCTTCCTGCCAAAGGATCCAGGTCCCCAGCCCCTCACCTCTGCCCACTCACGGCATCAATGGTGCTTCTCAGGGCCTTGAAGCCATTCTCCACTGCAAACACGTGGCCAGGGCTGTCTGCAATTGCTGTTATCTACAGAGAGCAGAGCTGGGTTGGACTCCCCACCAGGAGGTGAGGATGCAGCAGACCCCCGGCCCAGGAGACAGTGTCTTGCCCTCATGCTTTGGGGGCAGCAGAATGTCAGGCTCTGAATGTCGCAGACTTCTCCAGCCAGCAGCCCACTCTTAGGGAGCAGGGAGCTCTTACACCCTCCCCTTTGGCATGGTGGGATTTATACAACACGCTGTCAATCACTTCTGCAGTGGCCATGAGTTGGCCCAACTCACTTGGGGCGGCTTAGACAACCGTCCTCGGGGTGGCCCGGAACGGTTGGCTCGAAAGTGGCCACTAGGCTCGAAAGTGGCGCCTGGTTACCTGTTTGGAATTACCTGGTCCAGATTATAATCAGCCACACCCAGGGTGTAAATGTTGGCCCCCAGTTTCCGAGCCTTTTGAGCCTAAGGGAAAGAAGGCATTGCATATTGGTCATCAAAATACATGGAGCAAAATGCTGGTAAGTATGAACTGGACTCACTTCTCTGAGAGTGTCCTTAAATGCATGTGCCACCAGTTCTCCATCAGTCATAGCAATAATCATGCTGGGAACCTTGTCTGTAGAAGAAGCAAAGAGTGGCCTGCTCAGCAAAGGCACCAGGAGTGACCTCTAGAAGCTCCGGAACCCCTGCAGATGGCTGGGCCCACAGCGCTGCCCACTCCAGGGCATGGCCAGGTGCCCCCACCTCATCCTCCAGAGGAGAGGCTGCCAAGACCCAAGCACCTGCCACCCAGAGACCCCCTAAAGTCAGGGAGGTCTCAGCCCAGCACCCATTTTACAGAGGAGGGGCTGAGAGGGGCAGGGTCTTTCCCACCGGGCTGCCTGAACCCTCACCCACTAGTGACCTGCACCACCTCTGCCTGAGGGCAGCTCCAGCCAGGACTCCACAACCACAGGCCTGTCCCACGGGCAGAGGGAGGAGCTGCTGGGCCCTCCTGTAACAGACAGGCTCAGGGAGGCTCCCAGGGGGCCGGGTCTTGCTGTGAGCAGAGCCTGCAGGCAGCCCTGCCGGTATCTCTGGGCCCAGGAGTTCAGGACTCCAGGTCAGTGGCACCTGGGCAGGGGACCCCACAGCCACCTCAATGCCTTTCCTCTCCAGCCCTGCCTTTTCCTGACAAGAGCTGCAGTGACACAGTGGGGAGGGAAGTTGGGGGCCCTGGACAGCCTTCTGTACCATATGAGACAGGGTCAGGGAATGCAAGTCACTCGGAGGGGAGACATGCAAGGGAGGAGGAAGGCTAAGGTGTGTGAAAGGGGGCAAACCTCTTGGCTCTTCCCTTGTCCTTTTCACACAGCCCAGCTGGAGGACAAGCACCTCAGGGTTATGAGCACCAGAACTGCACACGCAGGATCCCACACAGTTCTCAGAACTCCATGGGGTGAGGGCTTACTATGCTTATTGCACCAGGGAGGGACCTGAGCTCAGAGCAGGTGAGCAACTTGCTCCAAGAGGCAGGGCAGGTGTGGCCTTGCAGAGTCTGCACACAGAGCTCTCTGAGGCTCACGCCCAGCTCTGTTCCCCCTACAGGACCACTAGGGGGAGGGCAGGTGCTTACTTCCGGAGTTGAAACTTTCGATCTGTTGAATTGCCTGCAAGAAAATGAAGAAATATTGAGCCTCGACAGTGAGATGCTCCCACTGATGCTCTAAGATTTTGTAGGTTAGGGTTAGGGTTAGGGTTAGGGTTAGGAGATCAAGGGGTCTATACCTTTCTAAATCCTGCCTGCATGAATGTGTGTCCGTCAGGCACAATTTTCTGAAGTTGGTCAAGACCGTTTTTTATTCTATTCCTGAAAAAAATTTAAAAAGGCGGTTGACCTGGAAAGACATTGACTGTTAAAAATCAGCTCCCAAGCTCTCCGGGAGCCACTGTTCTTTGCACAAGTCCTCCTGGATGAAGGAGGGGGCCAGGCAAGGGCTTTGTCCTCCTCATTCCTCATTCTGATTTTGACCAGAGATTTCAAGCCCTTCTGAGCGCATCCGAGTTACAGAGAATGCAGGCCTGGGGAACTTCACCAGGGCCCTGCTTGGACCATCTCTGGTGACAGTAGGAGTTTCCCATGGATGAGCAACTGTGAGTCAGGAACTGCAATGGGGCTGACATTCCTAACCCTAACCCTAACCCTGAACCAGGGATGGGCAACTGAGAGTCAGCCACTGACAATGGGTTTGACATTCCTAACTCTAACTCTAACTCTAACTCTAACTAACTCTAACTCTAACTCTAACTCTAACCCAAACCCTAACCTTAACCCTGAACCAGGGATGGGCAACTGAGAGTCAGCCACTGTCAATGGGGTTGACATTCCTAACTCTAACTCTAACTCTAATCCAAATTCTAACCCTAACAAGGATGCTCTTGTGTTGGGCACTCCGTCCTTTAACAGGTAGGGCTGCATTTGGGAAAAGTCATCCTGCTAAGCCACCAGCCCTGCACCCAGACCGACGGCCCCAGACCCCTGACCCTGACTCAGTTTCCTGCTCTATCTTTACCCTGATACAGGAAGTAGCAAATCTGCTTAGAGTGTCTGGCCTCCTTGACTTTCTGTGCCCCTGAAACAAAAAGACCAAAGGCTGGAGAGGCAGCCCCGACAGCTGTGCATGCAGGGGCTGAACACTGATCTGCGGACTGGCCGGGGCATGAGGCCTGTCAGTTGCTGTTAAAGCAGACAGAATGGGCTGGGGCAGTCAGGACTGGCTCTGGTGGCAGGACTGGGACAGGCTGGGGACTTAGGGTCAGGCTAATTCAATGTGACAGGCTGAGCCTGCACAGCAAGGCTGGGCAGAGCATGGACCCTGAAGGATGGCTTCCCACTGTGGGCAGAGAGTCCCTGCCATGGCTGGAGCTCTGAGAGCCCTGCCCTGCCCAGCCCAGGAGGGGAGGAGGCCAGACCCATCCATACCCAGAAGAGGCCATGGCCTGGTCTTTCTCTGTCCATGCCCAAACCCCGCTCCCTGTCTGGGTCACTCGCCACAGTCCTCCCCCATAGACTTGCTTTTTACCACCTCACACCCACCCAGTCTCTCTGACAAACCCACAATGCAGGACACACATACTCAAGCTCCCCTACTCTGTATTCCCTTGAAACTGCAAGTGGGGCCCAGTCCCCCATCCAGTCCTCAGTGTCCTCACCTCTCTTCTGTGCTTCATCTCCTCTGGGCCCAGTTCCGGGCATGTGCATCGGAAGTGCCCTCACCTCCAGCCAAACAGGAACTCTGCTGTGCTCCCTGCTGGGCCTGGGCTCCAGCCTCCTGAGCTTGTTCCTCCTGCCTCCCTCCACTTTCCCAGCCTGCCCTGGAGCTCAGAACCCCACCCAGGGGCTCCCCAGTCTGGGCCTGCCAGCATCCCTGCACTAAAGCCCCACTACCCCACCATCAGCTTTGACCCTGTCTCCCACACTGGTCAGGGCAGGGGGAACAGGCACAGAGCAGCAGCCAGCACAGGTGTGTGTTCACAGGACACACACCCCCGCCCTGCCAGCCCCTGCACCCTGGGAATCCTCACAGCCACCTTTCAGGGAAGGAGGCAAAGCAGAGAGAGGGCAGGGGAGCGTGAAGTGGGGGAGGCTGAGAACTTCTGGAGCACAGGGGCCTGCAGGTAACCTTGCAGCCATGGGTAGGAGGATGCAGGGGAGCCGGGGCTAAGGTCAGGTGGGTACTGTGAGTTGCCCTGACTGGCCTGCCCTGTGTGCTGTCAGGCTCCCAACCAAGATCTCTGGGAGCCCCTCAGCTCCCTGGAGCTCCCTCTGGCCAAGCTCATCAGGCCTCCCTTTGGGGCTCAAAGCAGCACTCACTTGTCTGAGGTGAGTGGCAAGACAGTCTCGCCGTCTGTGGAGTAGGTGATGAAGCACATCCGAATATTTGGGCTGTGAAGGAATCATGTGCTGGTGAGAAGCCAGTGGCACAGGCTCAGAAGCCAGGGTGGTGAGGCCAATTCGCCACCTCCCACCCCAACTCTTCCACTTTGGAGCCCCTTGCTGGACACAAGGAGGTGAGATAAATGTAGTGAAGGACTCTGAGGCCTGTGGAGACAAGGGCTCCATAGAAGGGAGAGTCAGGATGGCAACTCACTGCATCCCCACACTCCCAACACCCCAAAGACACTTGCACACACACACATGCACACACAGGCACACACAGGCACACACACACATGCACACACAGGCACACACATGCACACACACAGGCACACACAGGTGCACACACACCACACAAACACACACACACATGCATACACACACACACACACACACGCACCCATACACATGCACCCATATATGCACACACCCACACACATGCACACACTCACACACACAGGCACACACTCACACACAGGCACACTCACACGCACACACACGCACACACACACGCACACACTCTCACACACACACAGGCACAGGCATACACACCCCCCCACACACATGCATACACACTCACACACGCACACAGTCACACACATATGCACCCACACACATGCACCCGAACATGCACACACTCATATGAACACACACACATGGCACCCACACTCAGGCACCTGCACACACACACACAGACACACATACCTTATAATGAACAGGCAGGGAGATGCACATACAGCCCTCCCAGCTGGCCTCCCTTCTACTGGAAAATTCTTTGCCTCTTCACCCCATTCCCTCCTCCCTCTCCTCTCCATCATCCCTCCTTCATCTCAGACAAGTGACTCTCCCTATTGGCAGCCATGCACACAGCCTCCCCTTCCTCTCCCTGACCCTCCTTCCTGCCGGCTGACCCTCAGTGGCCCTCAGCGACAGTGCTGCCATACGTCCCCAGCGGAGCTCCCCATGGATCCTGCCCTTGTTGCCCATTCATTTTACCCACAGTCATCAGACTTTTCTTCCTTAAGCGCCATCTTGATCATGCCACTCCCCTGCTCAAGAGCCTTCTCTGGCTCTCTATGGCTCACAGCAGGAAATCCCAGCTCCTTGGCCTGGCATAATGAGCTCCTGTGGCTTTGGCCTCAAGCTGACCTGCCCAGCCCTCTCCCAGCCCTCCCTGAGCTAACCTCATTCCCAGCCAAGTCAGACCACTCACGCCACCACAGGTCCCCTGTCTTTTCCATCCTGCAAGACCCAGTTCAAAGACCCACATCCTTGGAAGCCATCCTTGACATTGTCCTTAGGAGTTCCTGTTTTTTCCTTTAACCTTCCATGTGAGTTCTTTGTCCCCTACTTGAACCCTCAGCAACCCAGAGTTCCAGGACTGAGTCACTGGTTTCCCTGCCTATTGTCCCTTCCCAGCGTGTGATGTCCCCAAGGGCAAACTGCCTCCCCTGCAATATGTCTGGGCTCACAGGCAGGAGCCAGCCAAGGCCGCTGAGACCCCATGGAACCAATGAGTGCTGGCCTCATTCCTGCTTCAGAATGCCACCTTGGGCTCTGTGTCCCCCACTGAAGGACTCCCACGCCCACCCCATCTGATGGGATGTGCCCTCTGCCTGCCTTCCAGAGGAAAAGCTCTCTGCAGCTCAGGGGAGGCTGCCATGCGGAGATCCGTACCTTTGGAACCTCGCCACTGTTTCCTCCACCCACATATAAAGGTCAATCCAGTTATTGTTCACGCTGCCAGACCTAAAACAAAAGGAGATGTGGGTCAGGGAGATGAGTGCATCTCTCCGATGGGCAAGTGTCTGCCCTGCCCCCAGCCTCCCAGCAGGCTCTTAACAAGCTCTCCTGACCCCAGCACAGCTGAGGCTGGGGTACACCCCCAGTGGCCACCGGATCATCCGAGGTCATGAGTTTCACCAGTTGAGTGGTCAGCATAAGGTGATCACCCAGCCCCATCTGCCTGGGACTGAGGAGCTTCCTGGGATGTGGGGCTTTTGTTGCCATCCAGGTGGCTGATCAGGTTAGGTGGGGCACTATGTAGAGTGAAAATGGGAGAGAATGTATTGGTTGGAAAAGCCCCCAGTGAACAATTCAAATATAGAAAATCAACCAAAAAAGTTTCATTTATGATAGCATCAAACAGAACAAAATATTTAAGAATAAATTTAAACAAAGAAGCTAAAGAAATGTGTACTGAAAACTATAAAACATTGCTGAAAGAATTTAAAGACACAATAAATGGAAAGATATTGCATGCTTATGAATCAGAAGGCACAATAATAATATTGTTAAGATAACAATGTAATCTGTATCAAAATCTCTACAGCATTTTTTTGCAGAAATAAAAAAATTTGCACTAAATTTCATATGGAATTTCAAGGGACATTAGTCATACAGCAAAAAAAAAATCTGAAAAAGAAGAACAAGATTGAGGATACACATTTCCTGATTTCAGAATTTATTACAAAGCTACAGTAATCAAACTATTATGGCACTGACGTAAGGACTGACATGTAGAGCAATGAACAGAACAGAGAGCTCAGAAATAACCTGTCACGTCTGTGGTCAAACGATTTCCAACCAGTGTGCTAAGAACACTCAGTGTGGGAAAGAACAGTAGTTTCAAGAAATGGTGCAGGGAAAATTGGATGTCTATGTGCAAAAGAATGAAGTTGGACCCTTCTGTAAACCATTACAGAAATTCACTCAAAATGGGTCAAAGACCTAAATGTAAAGGCTAAAACTTTTAAACTCTTAGTAGAAAACATAACTTTTATGACATTAGATTTGGGGATTTTTTTGGATATGGCACCAAAAACACAGGCAACAAAATTAAAAATAGAAAAGTTGAGACTGTATCCAGATTAAAAACTTTTGTGCATCAAAGGACACTACCAAGGGAGTGAAAAGACAACCTGCAGAATGGGAGGAAATATTTACAACTCATATACCTGATAAGGGATTAATATCCAGAATATACAAAGAACTCCTACAACAACAACGAAAAAGAAACAACAAAAAAATGCAACAACAAAAAATGGGCAAAGGATTTGAATAGACATTTCCTCAAAGAAGATATGCAAATGGCCAATAAGCACATGAAAGCATCTGCTCCACATCACTAGTCACTAGGGAAATGCCAATGAAAGCCGCAAGGAGATACAACTTCACACCCATTGGGGTGACTATTATCAAAAACCAGAAAATAACAAATGTTGGGCTTTTGTTGGTGGGAATGCAAAATGGTGCAATCACTGTGGGAAACAGCTTGGCATTTCCTCAGAAAGCTAAACATAGGATCACCATAGGATCCATCAATTCCACTCCCAGGTATATACCAAAAAGAAGTGAGAGCAGGGCTCCAAGAGACACGTATACACCAGTGTTCATAGCAGCATTATTCACAATAGCCAAATGGCAGAAGCAACCCAAGTGTCCATCAACAGATGAAAAGATAAACAGGCCGGGCGCGGTGGCTCATGCTTGGAATCCCAGCGCTTTGGAAGGCCAAGGCCAGGGAATCACGAGGTCAGGAGTTCAAGACCAGCCTGTCCAATATGGTGAAACCCTGTCTGTACTAAAAAATACAAAAATTAGCCTGGCATGGTGGCACGCCCCTGTAGTCCCAGCTACTCAGGAGGCTGAGTTGGGGATAATCGCTTGAAACTGGGAGGCGGAGGTTGCAGTGAGCCGAGATTGTGCCGCTGAACTCCAGCCTGGCGGCAGAATAAGACTCCAACTCAAAAAAAAAAAAGATAAAGAAAATGTGGTACATATACATACAGAGAAATATTATTCAGCCATAAAAGGGATGAAATTCTGATGGATGCTACAACATGGGATAACCTTGAAAACATTATGCTAAGTGAAAAAGGTCAGACAGAAAAGGCCAAATATTATATGTTTGTATGATTACATTGTGTGACTCCCCTTACCTGAAGTACCTACAATAGGCAAACTCATAGATAGAGAAAATACACTAAAGGTCACTAGGGCTTGGGGAAGGGAGGAATGGGGAATTATTGTTTAATGGAAATAGAGGTTTTTTGGGGTTTGATAGGGATGGGGTTTGAGACAGGGTCTCACTCTGTCGCCCAGGCTGGAGTGCAGTGGTGTAATCTTGACACACTGCAGTCTTGACCTCCCAGGCTCAAGTGATCCTCCTGCCTCAGCTCAGGCTGAGTAGCTGGGAGTGGAGGCACACATCACAATGCCTGGCTAATTTTTGTATGTTTTGTATGGACAGGATTTTGCATGTTTCCCAGACTGATCTTGAACTCCTAGACTCAAGCAATCCTCTTGCCTTGGCTCCCAAATTGCTGGGATTACAGGAGGGAGCTACTGCTCCCGGCTGAGAATAGAGTTTCAATACGCAATGATGAAACATTTCTGGAGATGGATGGTGGTGATTGCACAACACTGTGAATGTACTTAACGCCACTGAATTGTACACTTAAAAATGGTAAATTTTTGTTATGTATGTTTTCCCACAATTAAAAAATTACTCAAAAAATACAAGGGGTCATTCCCACTTAGAGCCCTGAAATGTCACCTGGCCAAGAATAGGAGCACATGGGAGGCTGATTCATTTTCTTCCAGCTCAATCCAATGAATGAACAAATGAATAATGAGTCTCATGAATAAGCTGGACATGAATGACCAAAAAGCCTGCCTGCAGGCAGTAGATGTTGTTTCTGCCTGGAGGACTACCGCAAGATTCTCAGGGTCCTGTCAGCTGCGTGGTCTTTGGATGGGCTTTGGAGTCACAAAATCCAGAGTTTCAATTCAGCGCCATGGATGTCTATCTGGAGGCTGTGGTGGGTCATTCCCTGGCCATGACCTGGCTCATTGCCTACTCCTTAGAATGCGGCAATACGCTTTACCCCCAGCCTTGTTAGGAAGACTCGTTAAGGTTGCTTTTGTCTGCTCCCTTTACATCCACTCTAGGCACTCCCTCTGCATTCCTCCTCATCCGATCTGTCTGGGATTGCATCAGGGCCTCTGCAGTTCCTGTGAGTTTCTAGCCTGTGGCTCTGCCTTGCCTGGCAGGTCCCTTCATCCCCATCCTCTGTCATCGCCTCTGACCTGCAAATTCTCCCTTCATCCTCATCACACTTGGCAAGGTGAAAATGAAGATACCCTTTTTACAGATGGGGGACACGAAGGCACAGAATGATGAAGCAACTTGCCCATGACTATGTGGCTAGTGAGTGGAGTCTGCCTGTCTCCAGAACTGAGTTGCTCCTTCCCCAAGAGTAGCAGAGCAGTCAGAAACCATGGGAATTGGTGGGCTGGGGGTACACATCCCCTAACCATTAGTATCCACGGGGAATGAGAAAAATCAGAGGAATTTCAACCTGCGATGCTGGAAAGAGTGCAGCACAGGAAGCCGGAGTCTTGTCACACCAGCTGTCTCTGGATGCTTCCCCAACCTCCAGGAGCCACCCTTGTCCAGGAACCAGATAGAAAAATACCTGCACTACGCACAGCCCAGGATCGTGGTGAGGTGCCAGGAGTGCAGGCGAAGGGCTTTGGAGGCCAGAAAGTGCTGCAACATTCTCCTGAAGATTGCACCACTGCTGCTACTGAATAAGCACAGAGAGTATTCCCACCCAGCAGGAGGAGCGGCAAAGGGAACCAAGGCAATCTCTCCAAAGCTGAACATTTGCCTCTTTCCTTCCTGGTGAGCCAGAAGGCGCCTAATACGTAGCCCAGCTTCCCCAGGGCCACCCTGAAACAGACCAAACTGTTCTGAAAGTGTAGGAACTATCACGTGGCTCTCCAAGTTGTAGAAGAGGCACTTAGAAGCAGCCAACCAAAGGCCTTCTCTAAGCAGTGACATTAGAATGCCCAACATAGGCAACAAAGCAATCTCTCTGGGGCCCAGTAAAATAGAAGTTATTTGCGTGAAAAAACAAACAAGCAAAACAACACAGAAACCCCAAACATCCGCAGTGAGCTTCTGAGAACTGCTGAGAGGCAGGTCCGAGCAATCATCTGTTGCAGCAGCGTGAGGATGAGGATGCTGACCCAGCTGATGGAGGGGTAGGGAATAGTCCAGAACCCCTTTGGTGGCTTTTTTCCTCATCCAGGAGATGAAGCACCAGGGAAAAGACAGCCAGGGCATTCTTTCTGCCTCAGAAAAACAGGAGGCCTAGGTCTGGTCTGACCAAAGTTTGGCCCTGCTTCTGTGACGGAAGCTTGCATCTCCTTGAGTGGCGTCCTGTCCCTAGTGAAAAAGAGGTGGTGGCTCCTGAGGGTGACCCAGGGCCAGAGCTAGAAGGGACACTCACTTGTCCAAGATGAAGTAGAGGTCAAATGAGCCCTGGCATCTGTGACCTGCTTGCCCCTGGCGCCAGTGCTGCCTCCATCCTGGGCCATGGTGGTGGTGGGACCTCCTGGAGCCCAGGGCCAGGCGGTGAAAGACTCTCCAGTCAGGTCCATGGTACCGAAGGCTTCCTGCTCTAAAAAGTGGTGGAGGAAGCAGCAGCAGCAGCAGGAAGACCAGGAAGTAGGGCCCCAGGGACTCATGGCTCCCCATTATCTGGCCGTCCCTGTGACCCCATCTCACTCTTGGGTGCCTGTGCCAGGGCCCAGAGAGGCTGAGCACAGGCCCCTTCTCTGCTGCCTCCCCTTATGCCAGGGGCCACACCCCTCCTCCTGCCCTTTCACCAGTGCACACTATGGCCCTCCACCAGGTACCTCCCCAGATCGCAGGGACTAGGGTCAGCAGCTAGCTCTGGGAGACTTGCCTCCAGCTACCTGCCTGGCCCTTCCCCCACCCTGGGGACAGAATTCTCTGTTATGGTTGACAGGAAGGTTGACATGGTGACTTTGTGACCTGCAGCTCTTCCCAATGTCCTGCATGTTGACAACACCAGGGGGAGGCACAGGACCTTTGGAGGGGCTACAAGAGGAAGCCTCCATTTCCCTTATAACAGCCCACACAGTGTCCCTTAAAACCACTAGACCCTGCTGTTTGTTCACTGGAAGAGTTAGCCCAGGTGACTTAGGTGAGGACATTGCTGTGGGTGAGGAGGTCAAGGACTGGGAGGCCAGAGTGTTGGCAATGGGAGGCTATTTGTGTGACACTGAAGTCCCCCAGGAGATGGCAGTTCGGGAAGGAGATGGAAACTGCAGTGTTGCCAGAGTCTTTGTGAATGAGGGACATTCCGGTTCTCTACTGCTGTGTAACAGACCACCTACATTTAGGGACACAGAACAGGCCCATTTTATTACGCTCACAGGTTCTGAGGATCAGGCACTCAGGGCGGAGTTAGGAGGGCTCCTCATGTCTGGGGCCCCATAACTTGAAGGATTGGGCACTGGAATTATCTGGAGGCTGCTCCACTCACAAGTGTGGCTCCTAGGCAGGAGGGCCCAAAACCTGGGCTCAGCTGGGACTGTGAATGGAGACCCTGCATGTAGCCTCCCCGTGTGACCTGGGCTTCCTCCCAGCATGGCAGCTTCAGGGTGCTTGGGCTTTTACAGGTGGCCCAGAGGTCCAAGAGTGAGTATTTTCAGTGAGCACGGCAGAAATTATAGAGCTTTTTATGACATCACCTTGGAAGTCATACAGTGTCACTTCCACTGTGCTCTATTGGTCCAAGCAGTCACAGCTGCCAAGAGTCAATGGGCAGGAACACAGGCCCCCTCTCTAGGGAAAGAATGTGGACAGGTTCACATCCCAGTGTCAAAACTGCTGTATGACCAATGCTTTGAATAGCAGAGAGGTTACAGTGTGTGGAAAAACGTAGGCACCGATGAGTGAGACTCAAACAGGACTCAGAAAAGTCAGACTGTGACTGTTAGAAACACCTTAATCAATTTTATTTTGTATGCACAAGAGTGATATCCAATTAAAAATCGTTCTCTAATAAGTCTAAAATATATCTTTCAATATGTGTAATATACAAATTACAAGTGATAAAAGTATTGGGTTAGTTTTTTGTTCTTTGTTTTCTTTTGTTTTGGAACTGTATTTAATATAATGGAGTATCTTAAATAAGGGGTATTTCAGAATGAATGAAGCCCAGTATATTTCCTTCAAAAGCATATTTGAGCTATCTTGCTTCATTCTTCTTGACACTTGGTATTAGCATACTTTAATATTTTTGCCTGGTGGTAAGTCATCTCCTTGTGGTTTACTTTTTTCTTATTTTATTTATTTATTTATTTATTTATTTGTAGAGACAGGGTCTTGCTCTGTTTCCCAGGCTAGACTCCACCTCCTGGCCTCAAGGGATCCTCTGGCCCTGGACTCCCAAGCGCTGAGATTAGAGGTGTGAGCCACCCTCACTGCCCTCTTTGTGGTCTTAATTTGCTATTTCCTAATTACTAATGGGAACTGGTCACCTACTCACTTGATTTTGGTCGTTCATGGTTCCTCTTTGAAGTGCCTATTTAATGCCGGCGTCCATTCTTTGCTTTAGGTGTTTTTCTCCTTCACATTGACTCAATAACAGTCTTTATATATCCTGGATACTAATCCTTTATCACTTGCTGCAACTATCTTTTTTTACTCTGTGGCTTGTTTTTTTCACTTCATTTATTGTTTTTTAAACAAAGCCTAAGTTCTTAATTTTAACGTACTTGAACTGACATTTTCTACCCTGGCCCCCTCCCACCCTTAGTTCCCAGACACCTCTTATGATCTGGGGTCGAGGAGCCCGCCTTCCTGGCGGTCTCAGCTGGGGCCTGGGGAGCGAAGGCGGCGGGCCCTCCCGGGAGAAGCTGCGCGATTCGGATGCTGGGGAGGTGAAGCTCGCGGGGACGCCAGGCCGCCGGGGTAAGGAAGGCCGGGAGGCCGCGGGGGTCCACGGCGCGGAGGGAGCCGCAGGCACCGGTCACAGCCCTCGCCCATCGCCGAGACCCGGCAGGCCCAGGAGCCAGAGGGCGGCGGCGTGAGAGGGCATCGCCTCCAAAGGACGCCCTCGCCCTCCCGCAGACGTAGTCGCAGGCGCCAGTCCCGGTCCGAGCCAGCTGGGGGTGGCTCCGGGGAGCTGAGCCGGGGGAGGGCCAGGCCGCCCAACGGATCAATAGGGGGCTTTCTCCCAGGTTGCCGTTTCTCTGGCCCGCGACGCCCTACCCGCCGGAGCCGCCCAACCGCAAGCCCCGCCCCGAAGGCGGGTGCAGCCAGGAAGGCGGGTGCAGCCAGGAAGGCGGGTGCAGCCAGGAAGGCGGGTGCAGCCAGGAAGGCGGGGCCTGGTGGCCTCTGGGCGCTGGCGCCAAGTTCAGAGCCGCGCCCTCGGCTGGGCGGTGGCGGCCGCGTCTGCACCTCCTCCCTGCGCGCCGCTGGAGAGCCCGGGAGAGACGCATGCTCAGGTCCGCCAAGACCAAGAACAAGCGGGCGCAGGCAGCGGAGCCCATCTCACTTGCACGAAAGGCAGCGTTCTTGAGTCCTGCCTTTGACAGCGGGGGGTTCTTCCCTTCCCTCTGTCAGCTTCCTCCAGCTCTCTCCCATGTCCTTTCCGAGTCCCATTGCTGTCCCTGTCCCTTGCCTCTCTGCTTCTTGTCTCCTTGTCCTCTCCTGTTTCTCTCTCATCTCTCCCTTTTTCTTGTGTCTGCGTTGTTGGCTATTTCTCTGTCCTCTTTTGTCCTTTTTCCTTCTCTCTCTTTCGGCCTCTCCCCTCACTCTTTCTATAGGCTTCCTTCTCTTTTGCAAGCAAGAATTCTTCTTATGTTTTTCCCCTAAGGTGACTTCTTGGCCATAATCGTTTGCATCCACCCCTCCCCGCCCCAGCCATCCCTCTCTCTGTTCATCTTGTAGTGCCCCATTATTCTCATCCAGGGCTTGTGCTAGGTGCTGGCGTCTTCAGCCCAGATCCTTTCTCCAACAGATTATATCCAAAGATCTGCACATGTAACTCGTTCAGTGCCTTTCCTGGGAAAAAGTACATAGATGATCAAATTATAAATCTCTGAATTTTCAGTGTCACCTGAAAAAAATACCTGGTTTTAGATACAAGACAATTGAATCCTTTTCTTGACATTTTGCCTTTACTCATAGAGGTACAGACAGCACAGCAGGAAGCTAAGCCTTGCAGAAGCTTTTAGGGGACACTGCCACCCACACCTTCTGTGCAATGCCAGGTGCAGGGGAGGGAAGGGACAGGATACAGACCTGGGTTGTGAGAAGACAGTGGGAGGCCAGGGTTTTGCACTTGAAACATTTGGGTGAGACTGACTGGAAATAAGAAATTAACAGTAAATTTCTAAAATATGTAGTTGCTTTGCCTCCTTAGAAATAATGGAACCTGATGTTGTGGTATATTGTGATCTTTAATGATATTCCAGCTTTTGACCAGCTTCTGTGGAACATCTCTACCCTGCCCTGCAGACTATCCTGTGACTCCTGGAAGTCCAGGTCATTTGTTGCATGGAGAGGATGCAAACCACGTGCTGCAGCTCCCGATGCCTTTTCCGAGCAGATTCCTCAGAGGGGGTGCCTGACATCAGAGATGAATTTCAGCCAATGCCTTCCAAAGAGGCAGATGCAGAAAGCTCACTCCTTTCAGTAACCCTGAGCAAAGCACTCAACCTCTCTGAGCCTCGGGTTTCCATCTGTGAAATGCGCTCAGGCTAAGTTGTCTCTCCAGTCCATCCCAGGCCTACCCATGTACGACTAATTGGATGAAGCCAATTCTCCCCTTCTCCAAGAAAAACTGATCTGCTTGAAGCCCCATTGCTGAGCTTCCATGAGCTCCCACAGGGAGACATACACACTCACATGCACACACACACATACAGTCACATACACAGACACACACACAGTGACACACATGCACTCACACATGTATACATATACTCAGACACATACACACACACACAAACTTACACACATATACATATACATTCACATACACATGCAATCACATACACAAACACACACATGCACGCCCTTACACAGGCTTGCAAACTCATGCTCACTGTTTTTCACACACACACACTTTTCCCCAGTATAGCTAGTATTGTTCCTAGGTACAGCAGCTTGCTTGTGTCATCTTTCTGGTTCTGCTGCACCCGGCACCACCTCTGCAGGTGCCCCCCTGGGCTGCCTTCATGGCTGAGACAAAGTTTGCCAACCACAGCCATGTGGCCCTGAACAGGAGAACTGTCCAGCGTGCCCTGAGTTAGGATGTGGCAACCTCTTCTCAGCACTAAAAACGGGGACACAAGGTCTCACAGCAGGACAGAACATTTGCTATCAGGATGCTTCATGGTATAAGATTAAGACTTATCATTTATTGACTACATAAGTGTCTGCATGACAGATGCTCCTACACCTTATTTTATTTAATTTTCACAACAACCACATGAGGTCTTGATCCAAGTGAATTTGTCTTCAATCTGCCAAATGTCATCCTGATAAACTCAGGGCAGCATCCCAGCTTTTAGAGACCATCGTGGATTTGGACACTGCCAGCTGCTGACTTAGTTACCCCACCCAGCTTCACACTCCAATGCTAACATCCAGATCTTAATAAGAAGAATGAGGAGGAAGAGGAGGGAGCAAAGGAGAAGATGAATACATAATGATGAGAAAAAGAGGAAAGACGAAAAAAAGAGGGGGAAACATAATAATAGCAACGAGGAAGAAAAGGAGGAGAGAAAATTAGGAACTATCTGGGGACCTTTCATCCCACCCGGGACCCCTGAGGGTTACTGCTGTTGCATGCATCAGCACTGCATGGAGTAAGGTCAGAGATGTCCTCCAGAACCCCAACAGAACAAGGGCCAGACCGAAGCTCCTCAAGGTGGAAAATGACATGAGTCTGGCTTCGCTTCTCCACAGGGAGCCCCCGCCAGCTCCTCGTGCCCGTCTCTCCCTTGCCTACAGACTCACAGCCTTCCACTTACTTTAGGATCATTCCCAGGGTGAACATCAGATTTGAGTCTCATCCACCTCCAGGCTTCATCCCTAATGCCTCTCCCACAGCACCTTAGATGGGGGATCTCATTCCAGGTCATGCCATGCCCTGGCCAGGGTGTTCTCTGGGTCAGGGCCCTGAGCACACACACAGCAGCCCAGCGCTGCCTGGCTCCTGCTTTCCTCCGGGGACCCACCTGTGGCCTTTGCACCTGCAGATCCTCCTCTGTCCAGACTGCTGTGGGCACAGTGCAGTTGCACCTTCCTCTCTTTCACAGACACCAGCTGCCCTAGATGGCGATGGATCTATGAAGCCCTTGTTCTCCTTGCTCCGAACATGATATGAAAAGTTGCTTTGTGGTCGTCAGCTCTCCTCAGTAGGCTCAGTTCATGCCCGGGCTCTCGCCCCCTGACACTCTTTACTGGCCCTCGTCACTCTGTCATTATGAGTGTCCTGGGAAGGGCTCCTCTTGGCTCTCGTCCCTCTGACCTCAGCAAGACCTCCCTCTGAACCACACAGACATCTCTCATTATCACCCCACATCCTTCCTACTTGGAAGAACCAGATTTAGTTCCAGGACTCCCCCACTGCTTTCAGAGCCCCCAGATCACAGGAAATCAAGTGATGATCTTTGAAACTTTCTGAAACTGAGCTCCCCAAGTCTACAGGGGATCTAACCATGCCTGGCCTTCTCCACCAACACAGAGCACATCTCCCCAAGGCTCCCAACCCACATGGGCCACAAATCAGGGTCCGCTATTACCCAACTCAGCAGGTGTTGCAGCCTGGGAGATGAAGCCTCACCAACCCCACCATGTTAAAAGCTCGTGGTTCTTGGTTTATCACCCATCCCCTGGGCCCTGACTGCACACTGATCATTCACTCATCTGGGAACCGCTGGCCACATTCTCCCACATTATCTGTCTCTCTATACCTTACCCAGGTTGTCCCAGGTAACCGAGACTCCAATCCAGCTCTGCTGTATCCAACCTGTGACCTTGGGCAAAGTGTGGATCCTCTCCATGCCTCTGCTTTCTCACCTGTAAAGAGGGTCACCTTGGATCTCTCTTCACTGGATTGTTGGAAAGATTAGATTGATTAGTACAGTCAAAGTGCTAAGGAGCCTGGCTCAGTAAATGTTGGGGGGATCAGTTCTTATCACACTGAGTGCAAAGGGATAGAGTCCACTCCATGGAGGCCTTCCCATCACTCCTGAGCTCTCAGGGACCAGTGACCAACACTGTTTAAAGAATGACCAAACAGCTTGGGCATTTTTCTCCTTCCTGCTCCAACTACAGAAGAAAGAACTCTTGGCAAACAGCTGGATAAACTCTTTTTCCTGAGATGTCTGAAGGCACCTGCCCCAAGCCAACTGGCCAGCCTCCTGCTGTTCTGAGCTGCAGGTCAGGCACCAGATCTTATTCAGAGACACTATGTACCCCCGACCCTCCACGCAGTGCTCTGCTGCTCTACCTTTCTCTTCAGCTAAAACATACAAGAGCAGAAAATACCTCCTGTCTTCCAATCCTTTGGTGTCCCTAGTCTCTGGAGAAGCTTCCCAGACTCTTTTGGAAGATTCCAGAGGACAATCATCTATGGGCCTCTTCTGCCTATGGATTGTAATGTCCTGGGGTTTCCTAAGAAAGAGAATACACCTGTTATCCTCCTGGCTCTGGCATACTGAGGAAATTAAACACTGAAGGTGATCCAGTCTTTCCCAGAGGCTGACTGGTAGTGCTAGGGAGATGAGCACTTCCTGGCCAGCCCCTGTAGGCTCCGTGGCCAGCTATGCCTGGACCCCTCTAGCAGCAGTGCCTGCTATATTCCAGCAAAGCCAAGTGCAGGAGTCCCGGGATAAGGCAGCCCCCAGTTCTGCAGTGAGGGCGGCCCTAGTACAACACAACTTGGTCACGAGGACCCTTATAGGGGTGGATGCGATCCCATCACCCACTCAGATGCCTGAGACTGTGCAGAAGCAGGGCCAGTGAAAGCAGAGGGCAGATCCAGTGCTTTAAGGGGCCCTGCTATGCGGATTGAGGGTCTGCCATGGACATGGCTGAAGATGGCCAGGACATAGAACAGGGAGCAATAGCAGTACTCATTGCCTATTGCCAAACAACGCCAATAGGCAATGAGTGGTGCAGTGTGGAGTGATATATCAGACATAATATGTGCTGAGGCTGCAGCAACATGGAAGTCACATAATGGGACTGAGTTAGCCCTCGTTACTCTGGCTCTAGGGCATAACTTGTGTTCTAAATCAGCCCTGCCACTCGCTACCTGCCTGACCTCAGGCAACCACTCTAGGCCTCCATCTCCTCATAAGTAAAATGGGACGGTGATCTTCATTTCATGAGCTCACTGACAGGACTCAGCAGGGCTCTGTGCATGCCAGGCAGCAAGAGCACAAGGAACGGCAGCTCTCTTCCTAATACAACTAGAGAATAAAGATGGAGCCCAAGACGGTGGTCCCAATTCCACTGGCAGCCTTCAAGGAAAAAGGCTGTGATTTTACTTCAGCTACACCTTCCAACCTTCCCAGGTTCCAACAATAGTATCATCTAAAGGTAAAAAGTACTGAAGCCCAATACTTACCCTTGTGGTTAAAAAAAAAAAAAAAAAAAAGATGTGGTTAAATCTTTACAAAATGTGCCACCCACTGAATTTCTGAAAAGAAATCTGCTAAGCCAAGCAGATATGATGATTAAAATCATTTGAAAAGCATGCCTTTTACCCCTTTCCCTAGAATTCTGATGTGTTGGAGGTCAGTGGTTAGATGATTTAAAAGGGAATTTAACTCTTTATTCCAGAAAAAGTCTCATAAATCAAAGTTCCATGCACAGACCTATGATTTTGTCCAACACTCTTTGATCTAAAGTGAGCAAATTCTTTCATTAAACACACTTCAATCCACTTCCATAATATTTAATCTCTATTCATTTCTGTGTGATTTCTCTATGACCATATTTCCTTTTCTGCATCAACTGAAAAGTTAAATTAGCTCAACGATCACAATAAACTATAGCATCTGGTTAAATTATTTCTAAGAATGCCAACTTCAAGCTTTAGCTGGTTATTAATGATATACATATATATGTATATACACACACACATATATACACACACAAATATATGTATGGTGTGTGTTTGAATATACAGACTCATATATCATAAAAACTCATTAAAAATGAAATCACATCTCTCTGACAAGATTACATTTTTTAATAAGAAGCAGCAAAAAGTGCCTTGATATATAATTCTTCTATTTTATCCCTCATAAATGAATCTGACTTGCTTTTCTAGATTTTTTATTTAGTATGCATCTAAGACAAGTTTTCATATTAATGTAAAATATTTTTATCTTGGTCCTCCTGATGTATACAAAAATATTAATTTCAAATGCCAGAATTATTGTTATAAAATGTCTAATGTCTCCCTCAGGAGTAATTAGGCAACTTCATTTCCTACCTCAGTGGCATTGGCAACTACGTATTTTAGAAAATTACTGTTTTTTCTTATTTCTAGTCTCCCTCAAATGTTTCAGGTTCAAAGCCCTGGCCTCCCACTGTCTTCCCACAACCCAGCTCTGTATCCTGTCCCCTCTCTCCCCTGCACCTGGCATTGCACAGAAGGTGTGAGTGTCCCTTAAAGGCTTCTGCGAGGCTTAGCTTACTCCTGCAATGTCTGTGCCTATTAGTAAAAGGCAAAAGGTCAAGGAAAGAATGCAATCAAGCTGTGACTCTAAAACCGGATGTTTTCTTTCAGGTAACTCGGAAAAGTCAGAGATTCATAATTTGACCATCTATGTATTTTCCCCCAGAAAAGGCACTGAACAGTTTACATGTCCAGATCTTTGAATATAATCTATTGGAGAAAGGATCTGGGTCTGATGCATGGTTCTTACCCTAGCAGCCAGCCCAAGAAGATAATGGAGCAATATGTCATGAACGGAGGGATGGGTGGATGAAGAGAACCGCAGCCCAACATGTCTCCCTAGGAGAAAAAATAAATCAAAGGGAGAATTCTTGCTTGCAAAAAATGAGCGGAGGATAGGGAGAGAGAAAAAGACAGTGAGAGGGGGAGAGAGAGGGAAAAGAGACAAGACAGAGAAATAGCCAATAAAGCAGACACACACAAAAAAGGGAGAGATGAGAGGAGAAAGAAACGGGATGGGACAAGGAGACAAGAGGCAGGAAGGCAGGGGACAGGAACAGGAATGGGACTCAGAGAGGACCTGGAAGAATGCGGGAGGAAGCTGGCGACAGAGGGAAGGGAAGGACCCAACAGCCAAAGTCAGGACTCAGGAGCGCTACTGTGGGGAAAGGCAGTGGAAATGAGATGGACCCCGCTGCCCGCGCCCGCTTGCTCTCGGTCTTGGCCGACCTGAGGGCGCTTCTCTCCCAGGCTGTCAGGCGGCGCGCAGGGAGGAGGTGCAGACGCGGCCGCCACCGCCAAGCGCCCAGCGCGCGGCTCTGAACTTGGCGCCAGAGCCCTGAGGACACCAGGCCCCGCCTTCCTGGCCGTACACGCCTTCCGGGCAGGGCTTGTGGGTGGGTGGCCCCGGCGCGGGAGGGTGCCGGGGCCGGAGAACCCGCAACCCGGGAGAAAGCCTGTGATCAGCTGGGCAGCCCAGCCCTCCCCGGGCTCAGCTCGGCGGACAGCCCTCTGATGGCTCGGGCTGGGCCGGGCGCCGGCGCCTGCGGGAGGGCGAGGGCATCCCTTGAAGGCGGCTCCAGCTCTCGCTGCCGCCCTCTGGCTCTAGGCTCCCTGACCTCTCACTCCTGCGCCAGGGGGGCCGCGGCGATGCGCCCCGTGCCTGTGGCTCCCTCTTCGCGGAGGACCCCCGTGGCCTCCCAGCCCTCCCTCCCCGCGCGACCTGGCGGCCCCGCTAGCGGCACCTCCCCAGCGCCCAAGTAGCCCAGATCCTCCGCGAGCGCCCCGCCGCCTCCGCTCTCCTGGCCCCCGCTCCCCTGGCCCCAGCTGTGACCGCGCAGCACTTTGCCAGGAAGGGGGGCTCCGCGACCCTTAGAACACAGAGGTGTCCGGGGGCTTAACTGCCCCTGGAGGGTGGGAGGGGGCCAGGGCAGAAGGGCCGTGGTCTGGACGGAATGACTGTGGGGTGGGTGGAGACTGCGCTGGGACTCGGAGGACCTGGGCTTTCCCCTGCAGTGGGGGAGTGAGGGTAGATGGGGTAGAGTCTCAGGTAATTGCAGTTCTTGGTGCTGTTGCAGGCAAGTGTGCATGGGTCACATTGCTTGAGCCTAGGGTGCAAAGTAGCTTCCTTTGGAGAAGGGAGAATTCTTCAAGTACTGAAAGGAAAACCACCCCGAGTCTCTGCTCCCTCATTCATTAATTCTGTCACTCAGTGGGTGTTCTGACGTGGTAGGGGTGAGTGGGTGCGCGGAGATACCGTGAGGAAGCGCTGAGTTTCTCTCCACGGCTTTGGAGGGTCTGTTGCAAAGATGAGATCCTCAAAGACAAACATAAGTCTGATGAGGTTCAGAACATATATCAAACCTTAGAGATGGTCCTGTTACAGGAAAGGGGTCCCCATCTAAACCCCAAGAGAGGGTCTTGAATCTTACGCAAGAAAGAATTCAGGGCGAGTCTGCAGTGCAAAGCAAAAGCAAGTTTATTAAGAAAGTCAAGTGGTCAAAGTGCAGCTACTCCATAGGCAGAGTGGGACGTTCCCAAAAGTAAGAGGGGTAAAGCCCCCATCCTAGGTACAACGCTTGTGTAGATGGGGAGATGTGCTCTGCAAAAGAGTTTGTGATAAAGGATTCATTTTCTTAATTACTGTATTTTGCAAGCATCAATATTATCTTTAAAGCAAAATTAGGAATGCCTTTGTTCTCCAGATATCTTGATATCTGGACACTCCCAAGTCTGGGTCTGTTTAGTAAACATTATTAATTTGTTCCCTTAACTGTGAACATCTAGAGGCGAGGAATGCCTAGCTTTCTGAGAACGCAGCCCAGCAAGTCCCCGCCTCATTTTCCTAGCCCTCACTCAAAATGGAGTCGCTCTGGTTTGACTGCCTCTGACAGTCCTGAAGCAAAACTTTTCTTTTATGGAAGAGAGAACATTGAGGAATAGAGAGAGACATCAAATCCGAAATGCAGAACATCAGAGACAAAGAAAACAATTTGAAAGTCACCAAACTCAAAACACAGATTACCCAGGAAAGACTGGTGGTGAAACCAATGATAAAGTTGCCACAGCCACCAGTGATATGTCCTTGGGTGCCTCAAAAATAGAATTCTGTATCTATCTGGAATATAAATCAAGTGTGAGCACAAAATGAAGGTATTGTCAGATGTGCAAAGTGTGAGTTTACAACCTGTACAACCTTGATGAAAGGATAAGAATGTATTTCAGAAAGAAGGAAACAATTTGGAAGAGTGGAGTTCAAGAAACGATGGTGAGCAAAGAAGCTGGGAACATGCTGATTAAGGTGAGTGGCTAGATACAGAAAATAATGACCATCACCAATATGGGGAGTTTTCTGAAAATAAAAGGATAGAATAATTTCAGAGGGAGACCACTTCCAGGAAAGTTTATCCAAGCAGCTGGGGAGACCTTGAGCCATCTGAGGAGTCTGAGATTTCCTAGGCATCGGCCTGTTTTCATATCCCTGCTGGCCTCTGGCTAAAAGAAGCCTGTGAGGGATGTGGTCTTTCTGTGAATGTGGTGGCCCATTGTGGTGGTAGAGAATGGATTCCCAAAACACTCCCTTCCCCTAGTCCTACTCCCCACAGTCAGAGATCTGATTGGTGCAGTTTCGTGCTCCCCACAATGTACTTAACTTGCCATTTAAAGTCAAAATTTGTCTCCTAAAAAAGAAAAGAAAAAGAAAAAAATATCCAATCCAGCACCGTGGCTCATGCCTGTAATTCCATAGCTCTGGGAGGCAGATGTGGGAGGATTGCTTGAGGCCAGTCTGTGCAACATAGCAAGAACCTTTCTCTCAAACAAACAAACAAACAAACAAAACAAAAAAAGAAACCACAGAAAACAAAAATAGGTGGGTGTGGTGGCTCACACTATAGTCCTACTTACCGGACTGTGGGAGGCAGGAGGATCACTTGAGCCTAGAAGTTCCAGGTTATAGTGAGCTATGAGTGCACCACTGCACTCTGGCTTGGGCAACAGAGTGAGGCCCTGACTCTTAAACAAAAATTGGCTGGGCAGGGTGGGATCACACCTATAATCCCAGGACTTTGGGAGGCCAAGGTAGGCGGATCATTCGAGGTCAGGAGTTCGAGACCAGCCTGGCCAACATGGTGAATCCCCGTCACTACCAAAAAAAATACAAAAACTAATCGAATGTGTAGGTGCGCACCTGTAGTTGCAGGTACTCGGGAGGCTGAGGCACGAGAATGTCTTGAACCCAGGAGGCGGAGGTTGCAGTAAGCCAATATTGCACCACTGCACTCCAGCCTGGGCAACAGAGTGAGACCATGTCTCAAAACAACAACAACAACAACAACAGAAACTAGCTATATACTTTCAAAAAGAGACACATCTAATACATAAGGACATAAAAAAGTTTAACATAAAAGGATGGGAAAAGATACAGAGATATGGCCGGGATGCTGGGGAAACCAAAAGGAAGCGGGAGTCTTCAGCACAGAGAAAGTGTGACCAGGGTTTAAGAGGATCAGTTCCCAATCAGCTGCATTTTCTAGACAGCCATAACAATTCTAAACTTGCATGCACCTAATAAAATAAAACAAAAAACATAAACTATAAGGAGAAATTGTGAAACCCACCATGTATTTGAGAAATTTCAACACGCATGTGTTGAGTAGACACAGTGTTACTAAAAACTTAGAAGATTTGAACAACACAATTAATAAACTTGGTTTTAATGGTCTTCTAAAGAATCCTCCCCCAAATCATGTATTGAAACAAATCTCAATAAAATTCAAAGAAACAGTATCATACAGACCATGTTCTCTGATTATAATGGGATTAGGTTGGAAATCAATGACAAAAAGAATTTTTTAAAACCACATAAAATTGGAAGTTGAAAATTGAATGTATCAAAGTAGAAATCAACACTGAAATTAAAATCAACTGATAATAAAATATTAAATATGAAAACTTATGAGATTCAGTGAAAGAGAAACTTAGAGGGAAATTTGCAGCCTATTAGGTTTATTTTGCAGCAAAGAGGGTTGAAAATAAAGAGCTAATAATCTAAATGAAAATATGAGAAAAAGAGTAGCAAAATGAACCCACAGAAAGTGAAAGGTAGAGGATATTAAATAAATAACTATAAATAGAAAACAAAAAATGCAATAGAGAGTAATAACAAATCTAAAGGTTATTTGAAAGGTTTGCTAACATAGACAATACGCTAGTGAAATTGATCAGAAAACAAGACAGTGCTTCTTATCCTTTTCTGTTTTTCATTATAATCTCCCCATCCTGGGAAATGTTTTAGGCTTTATTTTTCTTAATAGTATCTCCCCGTTAACCCCCATGAAATTTTGATTTCACATATATACTAGATTGCCCTTTATGTACTGTATACATATCTGTGTTTTATATTTTAAAAGAGTAAGACCCACACAAGGCTAATTTTCACTCCTTTAGGGACAATATCCTCCCTGTTTAGAATGCCTAGAAAAAGAGAAGGCACAACTAAGCAATAATAGGGATTAAAAAGATGTAACTACAGATAGAGCAGAAATATAAGAATTAAAAACATTCTGAACAACTTTATAACAAGGCATGCTAATTAATGTTCAAATTCCTAGAAAAATATGTCATATGAATTGACAGAAACAGAAACACTAAGTAAGTATTAGGGCCAGACATGGTGGCTCATGGCTGTAATCCCAGCACTTTGGGATCCAAGGTGGGCTGATCACTTGAGGTCAGGAGTTCAAGACCAGTCTGGGCAACACGGTGAAACCCTGTCTCTACTAAAAATACAAAAATTAACTGAGCCTGGTGGCGCGTCCCTGTAATCTCAGCTACTCTCGAGGCTGAGGCAGGAGAATCTCTCGAGCCTAGGAAGCAGAGGTTGCAGTGAGCCAACATCACGCCACTGCACTCCAACCTGGGCGACAAAGTGAGTCTCCGTCTCAAAAATAAAAAATAAAATAAATAAATAAATGTTAGTCTGCTCTGGGTGTCATAAGAAAATACCACAGGCTGGGGGGCTTAAACAGTAAAAATTTATTTGCAACCTGTCCTGGAGGCTGAAAGTCTATGATCAAGGTGCCACCAGGATTGGTCTCTGATGAGACTCCTCTTCTTGGCTTGCAGAGACCTTCTCATGGAGTTTTCACATGGCCTTTGCTCTGTGCATCCTTGAAGAGAAAACTCTGGTGTCTCTCTTCTTGTAAGGACATCAGTCCTAGTTGATTAAGGGCTTAATCTTATGACCTCATTTAACCTTAATTACCTCCTTAAAGCCCCTGTGTCCTAATAATTCAGTCACATCACCAGTGAGGGCTTCAACATACCCATTTTGGGGGAGACAGAATTCGTAACATCCAGAAACTATTAAATTATATCATTTTAAAGTCTTCTCAAAAGAAAACGCAAGGATGATATCATACCAGATATTCAAAGAGCAGATTATACTTATCATGTTCAAAGTCCTTCCTAGGAGAAAGAGCAAACCTCCAGGTGCATTTTATGAGTCTCCTATGACCTAATACCAAAAACAGATAAGGACAGCACAGAAATCGGAAAGTATGGACCCATCTCTCTCATGATCATAGATAAACAAAAAGTTCTAAATTATGACTAAACTCTAGCATGTTTTAAAATTCATGGCCAAGTTAGGTTTATTTATAGCATTTTAAAATTGGTTTTGCATGCATTAATGTATCTAAACATACTAAATTTAGATTACTGGACAGAAATACACGTTCATCACAAAATACCAGAAGAAGCATTTAGATAAAACACTTGTTTGTGACTTGTAGCAAACCAAGATTAGTAGAGAAACTTTCTAACCTGATAAAGAATTTCTACCAAAAGCCTTCAATGAATATCATTGTTAATTGTGATGTTAGAAACATTCTCTTTAAAATCAAGAGTGCCTCCATCACTAGTCAACATTGGATTGGAGAACTAGTCAGCACAATTCTTATTCTTTTTTTTAAAAAAATTATATTTTACAAGAAATCAAAATGAATCTACAGATAAATTCATAGAAGAGAGTTTAGTGAGGTGGGTCAATATATAAACATGTAAGTACATTTCTGTATATGATACACAGTTTAAAAACTTTTAAATTATCATTTACAATAGTAGTAAAAGGTAGTGTATTTTGGGAAGGCACTGGACCAATGAGGTCAAAATCTTCATAGGGGAATTTATCTGAAAGGCACTAGAAAAGACCTGTATAAACAGACATATGCCATGTGTCATATTCACTGATAGGACAACTCTCACTGCAGACCTGTTTCTTCCAAATGAATCCGTACATTTAATGTTATTGTAATCAAGCATTAAGAAGTTTTTGGGAGAGAGGAGACTCGATGAGCTGATTCTAAAATTTATGTCAAAGAGCAAATAGCCAACAATAACCAGAAGAAAAAAAAGTGGATGATTGACCTTATTGTGCGAAGACTTGCTGTAGAACTTTGTGTATGTGTCAGATGAGTCTAGGTTATCTTCCGGTTACCCCCTTCCCTCTCCCCATTTAATCATCTGAAAAGCACAAACTATATTTCTCATGTGTATATATCATTCTCCCACGTATCCATTCCAGGTTCCCAAGGGAACGCCACACATCCTAGTTGCTCAGGCACCAGGCTGTCGGGGCCACCTAAGTCATACCTAGACTCTTAAACATTTTCTGTCCAGAAGTGGCACACATTACTTCTGTTAACATTCCACTGGTCAATCAAAACCTGCCACAAACATGGCAGGGAGCGCAGCCCTTCCCTTAAATGGAAAGGGACAATGATGGACAGTAATACAGTCTTCCTCCATATAGTCATTAAGATAATGTGGTATGGATGCTATCAATATAAGCCAATAGATAGAGATTGGCAGCCTGGCCAACGTGGTGAAACCTAGTCTGTACTAAAAATACAAAAATTAGCCAGGCGCAGTGTGTATGTGAAGAACTTTGTGCATGTGTCAGATGAGTCTAGGTTATCTTCTGGTTACCCCCTTCCCTCTCCCAATTTAATCATCTGAAAAGCATAAACTATATTTCTCATGTGTATATATCATTCTCCCACGTATCCATCCCAGGTTCCCAAGGAACGCTGCACATCCTAGTGCCTGTAATCCCAGCCACTCGGGAGACTGAGGCATTATAATCGCTTGAACCTGGGAGGCAGAGGTTGCAGTGAGTTGAGATGGTGCCACTGCACTACACAGCCTGGGCAACAGAGAAAGACTCCATCTCAAAATAAATAAATAAATAAAAACAGATTCAAATCTATATGGAACTTGAAACACAAGTAGTGACGAGATCAATGGGGAAAAGATGGAATTTTCCACAAATGGAGCTGGGACAATTTGTTAGCTTCATGGCAAAAAATGAAATCAAATATCTGGCACAAATCACATTTATAAATTAATTCTAGGTAGAATCAAGACTTCAATGTGAAAGGCAAATCTTTAAAATTTGTAAAATAAAATGTATTTCACCTCTAACAGGGAAGAAATTCTTAAGATATAAAACAGAGCAAATCTTAAAGTTTAAGAAAATGACAACACTTTGGGAGGCTGAGGCGGGTTGATCATGAGGTCAGGAGTTCAAGACAAGCCTGGCCAAGATGGTGAAACCTCATCTCTACTAAAAATACAAAAATTAGCTGGACATGGTGGGGGTTGCCTGTAATTCCAGCTACTTGGGAGGCTGAGGCAGAGAATTGCTTGAACCCGGGAGGCAGAGATTGCAGTGAGCCGAGATCACACCACTGCACTCCAGCCTGGGCAACAGAGAGAGACTCTGTCTCAAAACAAAACAAAGCAAACAAACAAACAAAAACCACCACTACCACCACCATCACCACCACCAACAAAAAAACAAAAGAAAAAGAAAATGACAAACAACTGGATTAAAATGAACAACTTTTGCTTTACTAAGAGACAACAAATAGAGTGAAAAAACAAGCCACACCATGGAAGAAGATATTTGCAACAATTGATAAAGGATTAGTATTCAGAATTTAAAGAATATGAATGAATCAATATGCAAAAGATAAACACCCAAATCAGAGAATGGACACACAGGCATGAGCAGGCACTTCACAAAGGAGGGAACAGGAATGACCCAAAATCATGAGAACAGATGAACAACTGTTTAGTAATTAGGAAACTGCAAATTAAGACAATACTTTTGTCTATTGATTAGATGTCAAAACATAATTAAAAATAAAAAATAAATAAAATATGGCACTACCAAGGGTCACGAAGGATGTGAAGCAGGAAAACCTAATATGCTTTCAGAGGAATTACACCAACTCTACCCATTCTAAAATACCACTTATTTAAAATAATCCATTGTTTTAAACACCACTCCAAAGCAAGACAGAAACCCCCCAAAGTCCACTAACCCAGTGCTTTTTATCACTTGTAATTTTTTTTTTTTTTTTTTTTGGAGGAAGAGTCTCACTCAGGCTGGAATGCAATGGCGCAATCTTGCAATCTACAACCTCCGCCTCACAGATTCAAGTGATTCTTCTGCCTCAGCCTCCCGTGTAGTTGGGATTACAGACATGCACCACCACACCTGGCTAATTTTTGTATTTTTAGTAGAGATGGGGTTTCACCATGCTGGCCAGGCAGCTCTCAAAATCCTGACCTCAAGTCATCTGCTGGCCTCAGCTTCCCAAAGTGCAGAGATTACAGGCATGAGTTACCCTTCCTGGCTATCACTTGTAATTTTTGTGTTAAATACATTGAAAGATCTATTTTAGACTTATTGAAGAAGAATTTTTAATCATATATCACTTCTGCATACAAAAATGAAGAAAATAAAATTAAGGTATTTCTAACTATCACAGTCTAACTTTTCTGAGTCCAACTTGAATCCCATCATCAGTACCCACGTTTTTCCACACACTGTAACGTCTCTGCCATTCAAAGCATTTGTCATACAGTAGTTTTGACACTGGGATGTGAACTCATCCACACTTCTGCCCTAGAGAGAGGGCCTGTGTTCCCTCCCATTGACTCTTGGCAGCTGTGACTGCTTGGACCAATAGAGTACAGTGGAAGTGACACTGTGTGACTTCCAAGGTGATATCATAAAAGTCTACAACTTCTGCCTTGCTTACTGAAAATACTCACTCGGAACTCTGGGCCACCTGTAAAAGCCCAAGCATCCTGAAGCTGCCATGCTGGGAGGAAGCCCAGGTCACACGGGGAGGCTACATGCAGGGTCTCCATTCGCAGTCCCAGCTGAGCCCAGCTTTTGAGCCCTCCTGCCCAGGAGCCACACTTGTGAGTGGAGCAGCCTCCAGATAATTCCAGTGCCCAATCCTTCAAGTCATGTCGGGCTGCTCAAGCCTTCCCATCTGGGGCCCCAGACACGAGGAGCCCTTCCCACTCTGCCCCGAGTGTCTGATCCTCAGAACCTGTGAGCATAATAAAATGGGCCTGTTCTGTGTCCCTAAATGAAGGTGGTCTGGTGCACAGCAGTAGAGAACCGGAATGTCCCTCATTCACAAAGACTCTGGCAACACCGCAGTTTCCGTCTCCTTCCAGATCTGCTACCCCCTGGGGGACTTCAGTGTCACACAAATGACCTGTCACTGCCAACACTCTAGCCTCCCAGTCCTTGACCTCCTCACCCACAGCAATGTCCTCACCTAGGTCACCTGGGCTAACTCTTCCAGTAAACAAATGGCAGGGTCTGGGGGTTTTAAGGGACACTATGAGGGCTGTTGTAAGGGAAATGGAGGCTTCCTCTTGTAGCCCCTCCAAAGGTCCTGTGCCTCCCCCTGGTGTTGTCAACATGCAGGACACTGGGAAGAGCTGCAGGTCACAAAGTCACCATGTCAACCTTCCTGTTAATCATAACAGGGAATTCATAACAGAGTTGGGGTGGGAGGTGGGGAACTGGCATCACTCACCCTGGCTTCTGAGCTGGTGCCTCCGGCTTTTCACCAGCACTTGATTCCTTCTCAGCGCAAATATGCGGATGTCCTTCGTCACCTACTCCACAGATGGCGACACTGTCTTGCCACTCACCTCAGACAAGTGAGTGCTGCTTTGAGCCCCAAAGGGAGGCCTGATGAGCTGAGCCATAGGGAGCTCCAGGGAGCTGAAGGGCTCCCAGAGACCTTGGTTGGGAGCCTGACAGCACACGGGGCAGGCCGGTCAGGGCAACTCACAGTACCCACCCTGACCTTAGCCCCGGATCCCCTGCATCCTCCTACCGATGGCTGCAAGGTTACCTGCAGGCCCCTGTGCTCCAGAATTTCTCAGCCTCCCCGTTCACACTCCCCTGCCCTCCCTCTACCCTGCCTCCTTCCCTGGGAGGTGGCTGTGAAGATTCCTGGGGTGCAGGGGCTGGCGGGGTGGGAGTGTGTGTCCTGTGAACACACACCTGTGCTGGCTGCTGCTCTGTGCCTGTTCCTCCTGCCCTGGCCAGTGAAGGAGGGAGACAGGGTCAGAGCCAGTGGTGAGAGTCATGGGGCTTTAGTGCAGGGATGCTGGCAGGCCCAGACAGGGGAGTCCCTGTGTGGGGTTCTGAGCTCCAGGCCAGGCTGGGAAACTGGAGGGAGGGAGGTAGGAGGAGCAAGCTCAGGTGGCTTGAGGTGGCCTAGAGAGGTGCCCAGACCTAGCAGGGTGCACTGCAGAGTTCCTGTTTGGCGGGAGATGAGGGCACTTCCAATGCACATGCCCAGAACTGGGCCCAGAGGAGGTGAAGTGCAGGAGAGAGGTGAGGATACTGAGGACTGGATGGGGGCCTGGACCCCACTTGCAGCTTCGAGGGGATACAAAGTGGGCTGCCACATCTTGAGCTAGGGGGAGGCTTGGATCTGTGTGTCCTGCACTGTGGGTTTGGCAGAGAGACTGGAGTGGGTGTGAGGTGGTAAAAAGCAAGTCTATTGGGGAGGACTGTGGCAGGTGATCCAGAAGGGGAGTGGGGTTTGGGCATGGCCAGAGGAAGGCCAGGGCATGGCCTCTTCTGGGTATGGATGGGTCTGGCCTTCTCCCCTCCTGAGCTGGGCAGGCAGGGCTCTTAGAGCTCCGGCCATAGCAGGGACTGTCTGCCCGCAGTGGGAAGCCAGCCTTCAGGGTCCATGCTCTGCTCAGCCTTGCTGTCCAGGCTCAGCCTGTCACATTGGATTAGCCTGACCCTAAGTCCCCAGCCTGTCCCAGTCCTGCCACCAGAGCCAGTCCTGGCTGCCCCAGCCCATTCTGTCTGCTTTAACAGCAGCTGACAGGCCACATCCCCCAGCCAGTCTGCAGATCAGTGTTCAGCCCCTGCATGCACAGCCATCAGGACTGCCTCTCCAGCTTTTGGTCTTTTTGTTTCAAGGGCACAGGAAGTCAAGGAGGCCAGGCAGTCTAATTAAGCAGATTTGGTATTTCCTGTACCAGGGTAAGGAGAGAGGAAGAAACTGAGTCAGGGTCAGGGGTCTGGGGCTGTGAGGTCTGGGTGCAGGGCTGGGGGCTTAGCAGGATGACTTTTCCCAAATGCAGCCCTACCTGTTAAAGGACGGAGTGCCCAACACAAGAGAGTCCTTCTTGGGTTAGAGTTTGGATTAGAGTTAGAGTTAGAGTTAGAGATAGAGTTAGAGTGTTAGAGTTAGAGTTAGAGTTAGAGTTAGAGTTAGAGTTAGAGTTAGAGTTAGAGTTAGAGTTAGAGTTAGAGTTAGGAATGTCAACCCCATTGTCAGTGACTGACTCTCAGTTGCCCATCCCCGGTTCAGGGTTAGGGTTAGGGTTAGGAATATCGGCCCCATTGCAGTTCCTGACTCACAGTTGCTCATCCATGGGAAGCTCCCACTGTCACCAGAGATGGTCTAAGTGGGGCCCTGGTGAGATTCCCCAGGCCTACATTCTCTGGAACTAGGATGAGATCAGAAGGCCTGTAATCTATGGTCAACGTCACAGTAAGGAATGAGCAGGACAGAGCCCTTGCTTGGCCCCCTCCTCCATCCACAAGGCCTTGCACAGTGAACAGTGGCTCCCAGAGAGCTTGAGAGGTAATTTTTAGCAGTCCACGTCTTTCCACGTCAACCAGTTTTTTGGAGTTTTTTCAGGAAGAAAATAAAAGAGGGTCTCGACAAACTTCAGAAAATGGTGCCTGAAGGACACATTTTCATGCAGGCAGGGTTTAGAAATGTATACACCCCTTGAGCTCCAAGAATCGATTCTAGTTGACAAGGTCTTAGAGCATCAGTGGGAACATTTCACTGTCCAGGCTCAATATTTCTTCATTTTCTTGCAGGCAATTCAGCAGATGGAAAATTTCAACTCCAGGTTTAAGCACCTGCTGTCCCCCTTGTGGTCCTGTAGGGGGAACAGAGCTGGGCGTGAGCCTCAGAGAGCTCTGTGTGCAGACTCTGCAAGGCCACACCTGCCCTGCCTCTTGGAGCAAGTTGCTCACCTGTTCTGAGGTCCAGCTCCCTCCCTGGTGCAATGAGCATAGTAAGCCCCCCGCCCCATGGAGTTCTGAGAACTGTGTGGGATCCTGCATGTGCAGTTCTGGTGCTCATAACCCTGAGGTGCTTGCCCTCCAGCTGGGCTGTGTGAAAAGGACAAGAGAAGAGCCAAGGGGTTTGCCCCCTTGCACACACCTTAGTCTTCCTCCTCCCTTCCTCGTTTCCCCTCTGAGTGACTTGCATCCCTTGACTGTGTCTCAGATGATGCAGAAGGCTGTCCACAGCCGCCGACCCCCTCCCCACTGTGTGCCTGCAACTCTTGTCAGGAAAAGGCATGGTTGGTGGGGAAAGGCACTGAGGTGGCTGTGGGGTCCCCTGCCCAGGTACCACTTACCTGGAATCCTGTACTCCTGGGCCCAGAGATGCCGGCAGGGCTGCCTGCAGGCTCTGCCCACAGGAGAGCCCAGCTGCTCCTCCCCCTACCCATGGGACAGGCCTGTGCTTGTGGAGTCCTGGCTGGAGCTGCCCTCAGGCAGAGGTGGTGCAGGCTGCTAGTGGGTGAGGGTTCAGGCAGCCTGGTGAGAAGGGGCCTGCCCATCTCAGCTCCTCCTTTGTAAAATGGGTGCTGGGCTGAGACCTCCCTCACTCTAGGGGCCTCTGTGTAGCAGGTGCTTGGCTCTTGGCAGCCTCTCCCCTGGAGGATGAGATGGGGGCACCTGGACATGCCCTGGAGTGATCAGTGCTGTGGGTCCGGCAGCCCGCAGGGGTCCTGGAGTGTTGGGCTAATCAGACCCAACACCATATCGTGGGAGTGATGAAGTCTGGTGGAGTCAAAGGAATGAGAAAAAGACAGTTTGAGAGAGAAAGTGGGACCAGTGGGCCATCACAAGTGTGGAGGCTGCAAAGGCCCTGAGCTCTGGGAGCCCATGCTGTTTATTGGTGCTCAAACAAAAAACAGGTGGTGAGGATGTGGGGGTTGAAAGGAAACAGTGTATCAAGTGAATGAGAAACATATAGCTGCTTGAGATAACGGAAGTGCTAGAAGCAAGGAGCCAGCAAGTCTAGCAGACATGCAAGCCCTGCCTCAGCTTCTCTCCCAACACTCAGCTTTTCTCCCAATACAGGAGCTTTTGGAGGTCACTTCTGGGGCCTTTGCTGAGCAGGCCACTCCTTGCTTCTCCTGCAGATGACAAGGTTTCCAGCATGATTATTGCTATGACTGATGGAACAATGATGAAACATCCATCTTTGGACACTCTCAAAGAAGTGAGTTCAGTTCGTATTTATCAGCATTTTGCTCCATGTATTTTGGTAATTAATACTCAATGCCTTCTTTCCCTTAAGCTGAAAGGGCTCGGAGCCTGGGGGCCACCATTTATACCCTGGGTGTGGCTGATTATAGGAAAGACCCAGTAATTCCAAACAGGTTAACCAGGCACCAATATAGAGCCTTGTGGTCAGGTTAGGGTTAGAGTATGGAAGGGTGTCCCAGACAGCTTTCCTAGGGCCACCCCAAGAAGGGTCATCTAATCTGCCTCAAGTGAGTTGGGCCACCCTATGACTACTGCAGAAATGACAGCATGTCATATAAATCCTACTAAACCAGAGGGGAGGGTGGAAGAGCTCCCCACTCCCTGAGAGTGGGCTGCTGGCTGGAGAAGGCTGTGGCCCTCAGAGCCTGGTATTCTGCTGCCTCCAAAGCATGGGGGCAGGACGCTCTCCCCTGGGCTGGGGATCTGCTGCATGGTCACCCCTGGGCTGGGGGTCCAAACCAGCTCTGCTCTCTGTAGATAACAGCAATGGCAGGCGGTCTGGACCATGTGTTTGCAGTGGAGGATGGCTTCAAGGCCCTGAGAAGCACTGTTGATGCTGTGAGTGAGTGGAGGTGAGGGGCTGGGGGTCTGGCTCCTGTGGCCAGAAGCTCACTCTCCCTGCCCTGCCCCACCCCTCCTGTGTTCCACCTCATGTCAAAGACCTGTCTTGAAGTGATGTCAGTGGAGCCTTCCTCTGAGTGTGTAGGAGGTGAGAGCTGCGGAGGCCCTGCGGTTGCCAAAGGGTGGTGTGCACTAGTGCATGTGTGTATGGAGTGTGTGCATTTGTTTGGTATGTGTGGGGGAGGATGTGTGTGGGGAGTGTGTGAGTGTGGTGTGTGTATGTGGTGTGTATGTGTTTGGTGTGTGTGGTATGTGTGTATGTAATTTGTGTGGGTGCACTATGTATAGTATGTGTGGGAAGTTGTGCTGTGGGAAGCTTGATGTGTGTGAAGTCTGCGGGGAGGGTAATATGTGGTCTGTGTGTTGTGTAAACGTGTGTGTGATCTGTATGTGAGGTGTGTATATGTGCTGTGAGTGTGGTGTGTGTGGGGTATGCATGAGTGATGCATCTGTGTGTGTTGTGTTGTGGGTGTATGTGGTGTGGGAGCTGAGGAGGGTATGTGTTGTGTGTGTGTTGTGTTGTGGGTGTATGTGGTGTGGGAGCTGAGGAGGGTATGTGTTGTATGTGTGTGGGGGTGTGAGTGTGTGTAGGGGGCATATATGCATGTGTGTGTGGTGTGTGGGGGGTATGCGCAGAGTGTGTGGCATAAGCTGGGGTGCTGTGGAAGTGTGTGGGAAGGGTACCTGGTGCGTGGTGTCTAGTGTGTGAGTTTGTTGTGTGGAGGAGTTGGGAGTGTACTACTTGTGTGTGTGGTGTGTGTGTATGGGATGTGTGGTGTGTGTATGGGATGTGTGGTGTGTGTTTGCTGTTTGTGGAGTATGTGTGTTTACTATTTATGTGTGTCTGTGGTGTGTGTGTGTACAGTGGGACTAGAGTGTTTGGGCGTGTTGTGTGTGTCATATGTGGGTGTCTACATGGGGATATCTTGTGCGTGTGGCATGTAGGGAAGGAAATGGTGTGATGGCATGTATGTATATTTTGTGTGTGCATTCAGTGGGTGGTGGGTGTGTGTGCCATGGCTGTGTGTGTATGGTGTATGTATATGTGTTTGCTGTTTATGTTGTGTGTGTGGGGTGTGCTGGGTGTGTGTTGGGGGAGTGGAGAGTGTGTGGTGCGTGTGTGATGTGTGTGGTGTGTGTGTGGGATGTGTGGTGTGTCTTTGGTATTTTTGCTGTATGTGTGTTTGTGATTTATGTGTGTGTGTGGTGTGTGGGTGTGTGTGCTTCGGGTGTGTGGTGTGTGGTGTGGTGTGTGTGGTATGGGGTGGGTTAAGTGTGCGGTGCAGTGTGCATGGGTGAGTGGGTGTGGATGTGTGGCCCACATGGGTGTGAATGTGAGTGTCTATTGCTGTGGGGGGAATATGCGGCGGTGGTGGTGTGAGTACCTGTGTACAATTCTTGTGTTGTTACCTCACAACAATAAGTTTAACTCTAAAGCAAGAAAAGACATGTGTGAGAAGCTCTCAGGGAAACACTAGCAAATGGCATGGAGCAGCAGCTAACCCAGACCACAGGGCAGGAGCAGCCAGGGCTCCTCCCAGGAAGGCCAGGCAGGTGCAGGAGGTGAAATACTGTATAATTTACCACATCAACAAAACGGGAAACAGGGACCAAGCGGTTATCTCAGGGGATGAAGAACAAGAAGTGGGGGCGTCAACATCCCACAGCATCCTGTGAGCAGAAGGAAACCTCCATAGCCCAACAAAGGTGTCCACACAAACACCCTCAGCTCACCTCAATCCCACAAGATCAATCCCAGCATCTGTCCCTACTGTCTGGAATGTGGCAAGGGTAACTTCTTGCCATCTGGGGTCCCGGCATGGGTGGTGACATTGTGTGGTCCTCTGTGATGACCCGTCTGTCCTGACCTCCGCCTGCACACGCTGGGACTCCGCATGGCCGGCATTTACGCAACTACAGCTGCTGGAGAGGAAGAGAGCCTTGGGTGACTCTCTTCCATGGGGACAGCACGAGGCTGGGTGCCGCTGGCCCCAGAGCAGCAGCTGGGCTCTGGCTTCCCGGTTCCTCACTGCAGGGTGCCCTGGCAGTAGGCTGTGGGGACCGACACACGGTCCATGTCTGAGCTCTGCTCTCCATGGGCACACGACCAGAGCAAATAGTCCAATGTCAGCGAGCTCCAGAGGTGCCTCCCATGAACAGAAAGGACGCTGTCAGGCCTGTCGTGAGTCCCTAGGCACTGGGCTGTGCAGGGACTGGCACAGGGCTGGGAGCTGGTAGGACCCAGGAACAGGAGCTGTGCTGACACTTCTACGATTGGTCCTGGGCTCTGTCCCCGACACCGCGTCTCCCCGATGCAGAGCTGAGGGTGGGGATAGAGTAGAGAGCTCCCCTCCCCCTCGGGGTCTCTGCTGCTCCTGATTTAAAGCTGCTCAGCCATGCAGCCAGTGTGACAGCTGTGCTCTGATGATGTCCCCTGGACATGCACAGGCTGTGGCGTCTGAGCAGCCCTGTCAACCTGTCAACCCCAGGTGGGGATGTGAGTTGTAACTCCTCCCTGGAGGCAGCTGAGTCGAGGTGACAGGTGCCTTCTGCCCACCAGCTCGGCCCTCTGCCTCTGCCCATGTGGCCTGCAGTCACAGCCCTGACCTGTCAGCTGTTGGCTGAATTGTGCAAAGCTGCCCCACATGGAGGGTGACAGTCACAGGAGGGAAAGGCCAAGGCAGGAGCCTGGAACTCAAATGCAACAGAATGAGCCCTCTCAGCAGGCTGTCACCAAGAAGCCAGGAGGTCTCCAGGGAGCCCAGGAAGGAGGCCAGGGAAGGAGGCACACAGCCCAGACTCCCCCATTCAGTCCTGGGCCTCCTATCCAGCCTGGGAGAGGCCTCTGGTGGCCTCACTGCTCCAGGCCCATCCTGAGGCCATCCCCCACACATGGCTGGAGGGTTTTGACAGGCATCTCCCTCTCCAGCCTGGCAGGTGTCTGAGGCTCTTAGCAGGACCCCCAGGCCCTCCAGGGGCTGCTCCCTGTTCTGGGCACCTTGTGCAGAGGTGGGACCAGGTGGAGCATAGGCATTCTGCAAGCCTTGCCTCACCTCGAAGGGCCGAGCCCGCCTGTCCTTCACAGCCCTGTTCAAAGGGCACCTCGTCCTGGAAGCCTTCCCTGATGACCAGCCCCTCTGACTCCCTGCAGCCCAAGGGCTTGGTCTGTCCCTCTCATCAGTCACTTGTCACCCAGGATGTATCATGATTTCTGGTTGTCTATGTCCAAGTATAATTTTCTTCTTTAGTTCTTTGGTTTTCTTCCACCCTTTATTGTTGAAATTTTCAAACCTATAGGTGAGTGGAAAGGATTGTACAATGAACACAAACACACCTCTATCCACCACTGGGATTTTACAATGAATGTTTGCCCATGCTCCTTTGTCTCTCCTTCTCCCTCTCTTTTCATCCATCCACCTTGCAAAAAAAAAAAAAAAAACAATGTTTGCAATACATAGAATAAGTAGTCCTAACACAGCCTAGAATGTAATTTGCAACCACCCTGATTGTGAAGCTTTGGGGCAGCCCTCAGTCCTGCTCAGGGTGGCCGAGTTGGGCTGACCAAGGGGCGCAGGCCACAGGCCCAGTTGCTCCCTCCCGGGCACACTGAGCTCAGGTCCGACTGGCCAGGGCCCTTTGGACACCTGAGCAAGGAAGGTGTTGAGAATGCTGCCTGATAGCATCAGATTTGGAAGCAGCTGTTGTCGGCCTTAGCGGTAGGAGAGCACCCGATGCTTACCCTGAGTGGGGCCAGGTCTGGTTGCTCAGCACAGGGCACCAAGCTGGCCTTTCCTGCTCTCTCACAGCCTCAGTGCCCCCACCAGGCCCAGGGTTTTCTGAGGACAGCATAGTATCCATCAAGTGGGTGCCCACGAGGGCTGGGCTGGCACCTTGAGCAGGAGGAGCAGGCCAGGCCCAGCCGGCTGATGTCAGCAGTCAGTGTGTGGGGCCTTGAAGTGAGGCAGGCCTGGGAGCTCCTCATCTGAGGAGCATAGTTCCCTAGGTCCCACCCAGGAGCTGACACAGAGGAACACAAATCCACTGAGGCCTGCATTTCCCATTTCCCAAGAAAGCTAGAAATCTGGATATTTAGGGGAAATGTTCAGGCTTTCAACTGTGAGCCCCCATTTTTGAAAATACTTGAAAGCCTCAGAAAGTATGTCAGCAGGCCAGCTTCACCCACAGCCTGCCTTGAAGTTGTGACGCTGCAGGAAAGCAGGAAGCAGGGTTCAGGGGAAGCTTTCCTCGGGTGCATGGACTGGGGGCACCCCAGGCATCAGCAGGGATTGGAATGCGTGGGGCCTGGGCCAGGAGGCGGGGTGGAGACCAATGCCCTTGGCAGCTGCAGACCTGCGGGAACCCCAGCTGACTCCTGGGGCCAGCCCCACCTGCCCTGTTTCCCCTGTGGTGTTTGGGTCAGGGCAGGAGCCACAGTGGTGGAAGGACACACTCCCTGAGCCTCAGGGTGGGTGCCCTGTGGTCCTTGCTGGATCAGGAAGAGCAGGAGATGAGGAATTACCTGTAGGTCTCTGGAATCGCAGCTAAAACAGGACTCCTGTGATGGATTGCCCTGAGCAGGGTCGTAGGTGCCTCACCTGTCCTACCCGAGTCCTGGCCCTGCCCCTGCCCCTGTGGGTGTCCTGCCTGCCACAGGCACACAGAAAGACAGGGAGGAGAGACCCCAAGTGTTCAGCAGCCCTGAAGGAGGCATCAAGGCCTGGGTGCCCAGCTGAGGCATGAGACATGGTGTCTTCAGGCAGCCTTGTGGCTCTACTTACACCTTACATCAGGGAGGGCCTGGCTGAGTGCACGGCCTGTACCCCTGGGGCCTGAGGGAGCACCACAGATTTCAGGGCAGGAATAGTACTCTGAGCCTGCCCTGTGCAAACACCAAGGCATTTCCTGAGTGTGTTGGTTCAGGGATGGTAGGGAGAGGGTCCTTGAGTGTGATCAAGGCCCAGCTGCCTCCCCCTGGACCCTCAGTGACACCAGATGAAGATTTGACCCAGTGGACACATAGATGTTGGTCAGACACTGCTCCTTCCTTACAGGAGTCTCTGCAAATTGAGTTTTGGGGGAGGATCTCCAGGAACAGGGAGGTCAGAGGAGAGGCAGCCCTCCACTCTTCCACATTCAACCTTTTGAATGCTGTCCTTGCAGAATCCTACCATGTCGTTATTCATGGAAATGGCTTTCAGAATCTAAAGAAACAGGATGAAGTTATTTGCAGACTTATCTTCAGTGAAAGCACTATCATTGATAAGTTGTCTCCTCGCTGCCTCTGAGTCACGTATTTCCCACACAATGCTGCCTTTCCCCACAGCCAGCCAAGCCTCCCAGCCCTTGCCAACCATTCCCTGTGGACCCTGTGGGGTTAGAGGCCATGAAGACAAGTGGAAAGAGGCACTGGGAAGGCTGGCCACCCCTCCCTTCATCTGCCAAGTGGGGAAGTAACAAATCCACCTGTGCCTCAAGAGCATCTTAGATGAGGGCTTCCTGCTCAGTGAGGCTGGGTTTAGGACTGGGTCTGCGATCACAGCTGCATCTGCCCACCTTCGCCTCAGTTTCCCCTTCCCTTGAGCGCCCAGGACCCAAAGCCCACAAGGCTGCTCCTGGGAAATGGTGGCAACCCCGGAGGTCTGAGCCTGGCTGGCCAGGTGCACCAGTAGCTTGCCCAGAGGGGTGTGTTTACCTTGCACTGAGGGAGGATGCCAGCCTGTAGGCCTGGGCCCTGGAATCCTGGCTCAGGCACACATTGCCTGTGTCACCTTGACCAGATGAGTGTTCTACTCTGAGCCTCTATTTTCTCAATTTAACATGGAGCTAATATGGTGCTGGTTGTGTATTCTGTAACTGAATGCTTGGGACCACAAATATTTTAGTTTTTAGATTTTTTTCAGGTTTTGGAATGTGTGCATTATGCTTATGTTTCAGCATCCCTAATCTTAAAATTTGAAATCTGAAATTCTCTAATGAGCATTTCTTTCGAACATCATGTTGGTGCTCAAGAAATGTCAGATTTTGAAGCATTTTGGGTGTGGATTTTCATATTATAGATGGTCAGCCACAGTTGTACCTAACTAATCAAAATCACATGTGTAGAGCAGTTGGTTCATGGAAAGGCTATAGCATTTTTTTGAAAGTCTCCTATTATTTGGCAATAATTAGGCATCAGGGGACCTCTGTGTTGGTGGAATGGCCAGAGGAAGCGCATAGTCCAGGCAGACACTGTGCCCTGGGTGCTGGGGGTGGGGTGTGCTCTTCCCCACTGAGGGCCTGGGGTGCAGTTGGATTTTTGGATCCTCCTTGATCTTCCCAGGTGGCCCCTTGATACATTCATTTGATCTGATGATAGTATGTTCACTGACATCTAATTTCAGGGCCATGTGGTAATCCCAGGATGACTTCTCTTCCTCCAAGAGGCTTCTTGGCCATTTTCCTCCTTTCTGTGGGTACATAGGAAGGGGCTGAGCCTGTCATCCCCACATTCCAACTCATCAGCATTGTGTGGATGGTCTCAGGGAATTTTGTTTTCATTGGGTTATACTTTCTCGGGAGTGTCTTAGGGACTGAGCAGCCCCTTTCTAAGGAAAGCTAACGCTTATTGAGCACTTATATCAGATTTTGTGCCAAGTGCCTTATGCACACTATCTCCCTGAATCCTCAAAGCAGCCTTACAGAAATTCCTTTGTATGTGTCAACCTAAATAACAAACAGACAAGGGCTCTTTACAAGAAAATGATGTTCATCTGAGAATTGGGCATCACAGTAGGAATACGCATGCCATAGTAAACTACATGCATATTCAGGAAGGTTAGATTTTACAGGAGATGTGAGAAGGATTACATAATTGTTTGAGTTAGTTCTTCTTGGCTACTAAGATCAATAATAATAGAGGTGACCCCAATGTGAGGTTGCATGGGCAATTGCGGGTCAGATGTCCTTGCAGAAGTATTTTTGAGTAAGGTTGCAATGGTCTTTGCACAAGGTTGTAGTTTGGTAGAGATTTGTGATAGTTTTTGTCATCAGGTATACAAGCATGTGAATCTTCTCTTCATAAACTTCCCCAATTCAGCTTGCCAGGATTTTTTTGTTGTTTTTTTAACATGTTAACTCCATTTTGATTCTGAGAACTTTCACAATTTCTCCCTTTTGATCAAGATCTTTCTGCAAACACCTCACTAATCAATCATTCTGTAATTAGGTTTTGACTGTCCCTGGATAATGGGATGGGCCTGTCCTGGTTGCAGGTCTTGGTCCATTTTGGAGGGAGCAATTGGCAACTAGGAGTAAGTGTCAAACCCTTTTAGTCACAGTTCACCTTTAAAGGATGTTTGAAAGGAGTGACTCTCGGGCTAAGTCTATCTTGAGTCCATTATTAAGTTCAATTTTGTGAGTTCCATAGTCTTGCTGTTATCTCAAAGTGATGGGCTAGCATTATGGTTACAAGTTGTACTTCTGCAAAAATTTAACAAGTAACATATACAAAGTTTAAAAATGGAAAATACAGTTTGCATAATAGTTTTGATCCATGAACCTAGGCTTAAAGGCAACTGTATTAGTTTGTTCTCATGCTGCTAATAAAGACGTACTTGAGACTGGGTAAGTTATAAAGGAAGGAGGTTTAATTGACTCATAGTTCCGCTTGGCCGGGGAGGTCTCACAATCATGCTGGAAGAGCAAGAGACATCTTACATGGTGGTAGGCAAGAGAGAATGAGAGCCAAGCCAAAGGAGAAACCACATATAAAACCATCAGATCTCCTAAGACTTATTCACTACCACCAGAGCAGCACGGAGGAATCCGCCCCCATGATTCAATTATCCCCCACCGGGTCCCTCCTAT